>NC_135087.1:7924750-8545000 GCF_051107435.1 Chaetodon auriga
TCATAAGAGAAGACTTAATGAAATGAATTATAAATAAGAATAATCTAAACAAGAGAAAAGCTGGTGACATGTGACCCAGAGTGTTACTGTATTAATGACCACTAATTAGCTCTTCTGGCAATTTGTTCCCCATTTGAGCAGCAGAGAAGCTAAGACCAACCTTCGATCCACTGCTTTTAATTCATTCTCCTTTAAAGCAAATGCATTTGTTAGTTTGTTTCATTGCTTTTATTGTTTTTATTTGTCTTTATTTGTATCTTTTGAATCTTTATGGTTTTTATGTATTTTTGCTTGCTTGCATGGATTGTTTTATCCTTTGTTTCTTTTGCTTGTGCACCCTGTAAAGCACTTTAGGTTGCTTTTGTGTGTGAAATTTGCAATATAAATACATTTGCCTTGCCTTTACACTGATACAGTAGTCAGATAATGATGTGCAAGTGAAGGAGTTGCACTGTACAGGCAGGATTACCAGAGTGCAAAGGTGAGACAGCAGCATCAGTCCTCTGTGTTCAGGACATGCCTGACACTTGATCTTACGATGACGTTAGGCTTCGCTGTCAGTGCAAAGGTTAGGGCGCACACTGAGCAGCCTGAACGTCACGACTTGGCATTTTAATTGGTAAATAATGCCTTGTGAAGTGCCTCAAATGAAACTGAGGTGAACTTAAACTGTGTTTGCACTCATGATTGCTAACATGATGTATACTGCATTATAGTTTTGCTATAATTTCAGCAGATTTAAACTTCTAGAAGATGGATTTTATTGATGCACGGCTTTGGAGAAACAATCAAAAGGAAAAATGTGAAGGTTCTTTAAAAACAGTGCAGCTACAGGACTTAAAGAGCTGCTAACAGAGGTCATGGCATGCCCTTGTTATCGGTCCTTTTCGAGTGTGTTGTTTGGATGTCTTGTTAATTCTGCTGTCGACCTACGTTCTCTGACGTCAGAGTGTCCATGCTGACCTGGGAACAGATCCAAGTTTGACAGTCCAACAATGTCTGTGTACGTCACCTGTAACCAATCCAATAACATTTAATCCTCATCTTGAACAATGCACGCAGCAAGAGCCACGGATGGCGCAAAAGGAACACACACACTCACACACACACACACACACACACACACACACACACACACTGAGAAACATTTGTCTCTGTTTCTTTGCGAACCCTTTTTTTCTGCTAAATCTTAATTCTGTGGTCATAAACTCCCATGTTAGCTCCACACATAACTCCAGGATTAAAAAATTAATCAAAACTAATTCTGAATCTGAAACCAAATCTAAATTGATTATGATACCTGAGCTCAGGAACACTTTGAAAAACTGTTGGTAGTAGTAGAAAACAGGAAAACCAAATGAGCTACAAGTAAGCAAAATGAGCCTCCCATCTGTGAAAATGAAGACCTCGGAATGAAAGTAACATGCACTACCTTAATTTGGAAGATCGTTTGGGTAAATAGTTAGTTGAAATCCATCAAGCTGTCATGACAGCTTTTTACAAACTTTTGTTGGAAATTGACAAACAGTAGGTCTGAAATGTACAGAATAATGTGGCCACATATTCATGTGAATATTGCAGGTTAAGATGATAGATATTAAACAGATACTTGGTAGGTTTGTGCTTGGTGAGGTTACTGTCAGCTCTGTGTTCAGTGGTCTGTGTCAGAGTCTCTTCCTCTTCAGCAGCTGCAGTCGGTTCCTGCTGTAACAGCTCAGTGTCTCTGCAGTCTGACTGAGGGAGGTTTTTGTACAGCTACAAATCACTGTGTGAACACTCGAGCACTGTTTATTTCATGGAGACTCTGACAGAAATAAACTGCTGCATCTTCAGTCTGAACTCCACTGATGGTCAAAGTGAAGTCAGTCTTGCTTCCACTGCCACTAAACCGAGCTGGTGTTTCTGTTGGACGTGTGTCTACATAATTTATCAGGGGCTTTGGAGGCTGTCCAGATTTCTGTTGATACCATTGCATACATTCATAATGATCACGATGAGCACGAACTAAATGAACAGCAGGGTCTATTTTGCAGGTGAGAGTGACAGTGGATCCTGCAGTCGATGTCACTACTGGAGGCTGAGTCACAGTCACCTGACCGCTGCATCCTGCAGACAAAAACAAATCATTCATTGATCAGCAGAAAGAAACGAGAGAAAAGGCAGCACATCATGTTTGAAATGTTGCTGAGAGAATGAACCTGTGAAACAGCAGCAGGCCAGCGTCCAGATGAGGATGGTGATGAGAGTCATGGTGCTCGTGCTTTCTGCTGTGTTGACTGACAGATGTGAGTCCTGCAGTGTTGAACTCACAGGACTATAAACCTTCTCAGTTCACTGGAGGATCAGCTGACCATGCAAAGCCTCCTCTCTATGGAAATCATCTCTCTGCTCTCAGCACACTCAAGGCAACGTGGATTTGAATCTTTTGAATGGAGGTGTTACAGCAGATTTTTATGCTTTTTCATTTAAAACTGTTAGTGTCAATACTGTTGAATGTTTGTGGCAATCAGTGATTACTTTCTAACAACTGTTCATTCATTCATTCATCTTCTTTACCCGCGCATCCCATTTCGGGGTTGCGGGGGGCTGGAGCCTCTAACAACTGTTTTGTTGTTTAAATTAAATTCTGCATTTTCACTTGAAGCTGCATTTTAGAAACTGTCTGTGAGTTTGTTTCAATTTTATTAAGATTCATTGTGATTCTGCTTGATGACTCTTGTGTTCACTGGACCAGTTATCCTCATCATCAGTCTTGTCATCAACCCTCTGCACCTGCAGCAGGCCGTTTTCACTTCAGTCAAACTGAAGGAGGTTTTTGTACAGCTCTGAATCACTGTGTGAACGTTCCATCACCATGTATGCCCATACAGTAGTAATCTCCAGCATCTTCAGCCTGAACACCACTGATGGTCAGAGTGTAGTGAGAACCAGATCTACTGCCTCTGAATCGAGACCGAGGTCCTGAGAGGCTAATTGAGACTGCGTATATAAGAAGTTTGGGAGTCTGTCCAGGTTTCTGAAGGTACCAACTGAGATCACGACCAATATCTGAACTCCCTGTGGCGCTGATGGTCACAGTCCCTCCAAGACTGACAGACTTGGATTTGTCAGTCTGAGTCAGAAAATTGTTGGCAGAAGACTCTGAAATGAGGAAAGAAAAACATGTTTAAAGTCATCTGAAGCAGCAGCTCAGGTTTGAAAAGAAGACAACAACAAACATGTTCAAAGCAGAAGTGAAGACGAGAGAAGCGACTGAATTTACTCTGAACATGTGTAAAATCTCTCACCCTGACTCAGAAAACCCAACATGACAATCAGAGTTATTGGCAACATCATCCTGATGCAGTTTTCAGTGTGAGTGCATGAAAACAGTTCAGACTCTCTGTGACACAAGAACTTAAAGTGTGAGGAGCAGTGATGCATCAAAGTCATGCAAATATAGTGAAGAAGGCAAACACACACCTGTTCATGTGAAACAGAAACAGCAGGGGTGAGGTGGAGTCTCCTGACTTTGGTTCATTCACAGACGAACGGCGTCCCCTGCTGGCAAACTGCATCAACGCTGACGTCTTGACGTCTTGATTTTTAATGAGCTTATTTTCACACTCAGTGTTTCAGGTGATCAACCACCAGATGTTTCCCTCCACATTTGTCACAACATCATGACAAGTTTGAACTAGCATATTTTAATTATATATTATCAAAGTACATTTCTGTTTTCTTCCCTTGCCTGCCTTCCTGACTCTTGATTTTTCTGCTCAGGTGCCTTGTCCTCACCTGTCTCCATCCATGCCCTGTCCTTGGAAAGGATTGGACCTTCATTCATCTGACCTACTCTCCCTCAAGTCCTCCTCAAGCTTGGAAACTCATTGACTCACTCAGTTTCTTCTGTTCTCAGCCACAATGAAAGACCTTAAACCTTTCTGATCTCATGTCCTCTCTGTTGAAGTGTTGGCATTTTGAGTCCTGCAAACTCCTAAACACAACACACTCAGAGATGAGAGTGGTATCATTCAGCAAGACAACAAATGAAAAAAAAAACAAACAAAAAAAAAACTGACAAGGCTAAATGTCTTTTTTGAAAGGAATAAATGACATGTTACGTGTATTTGGGTTTTAGGGGAAAATGATAGAACTGCAAGTGATAATGTTAGTGGAAAATCAACATGAGATGTTGGTTATAACAATGTTAGTCTCAGTTTTTGGCATGGAGAAAAGAAAATTATGTAACAATATAAAACACACAAATATATTATTGTGATTGTATAGTTTGTGCTTGGTGAGGTTACTGTCAGCTCTGTGTTCAGTGGTCTGTGTCAGAGTCTCTTCCTCTTCAGCAGCTGCAGTCGGTTCCTGCTGTAACAGCTCAGTGTCTCTGCAGTCTGACTGAGGGAGGTTTTTGTACAGCTACAAATCACTGTGTGAACACTCTACCACTGTGGTAACTCTGACAGTAATAAACTGCTGCATCTTCAGTCTGAACTCCACTGATGGTCAAAGTGAAGTCGGAGCTGCTTCCACTGCCACTAAACCGAGCTGGTGTTCCTGAATGTCGTGTGCTTACAAGTATTATTAGGAGTTTTGGGGGTTGTCCAGATTTCTGTTGATACCAAAACATACCCTCATCTCCACCCCTGTATCTAAAAACAGGTTGGCTGGTTTTACAGGTGACAGTGACAGTGGATCCTGCAGTCGATGTCACTACTGGAGGCTGAGTCACAGTCACCTGACCGCTGCATCCTGCAGACAAAAACAAATCATTCATTGATCAGCAGAAAGAAATGAGAGAAAAGGCAGCACATCATGTTTGAAATGTTGCTGAGAGAATGAACCTGTGAAACAGCAGCAGGCCAGCGTCCAGATGAGGATGGTGATGAGAGTCATGGTGCTCGTGCTTTCTGCTGTGTTGACTGACAGATGTGAGTCCTGCAGTGTTGAACTCACAGGACTATAAACCTTCTCAGTTCACTGGAGGATCAGCTGACCATGCAAAGCCTCCTCTCTATGGAAATCATCTCTCTGCTCTCAACACACTCAAGGCAACGTGGATTTGAATCTTTTTTAAATGTGACTGTTGCAGTGGATTGTTTTCTGCTGCTAAATGCAAAACATTTAATGTCAATGCTGTTGAACATTTGTTGCTGTTAGTGAATATTTTATCCAGCTCTTTCCTGAAAAGATTCAATTTAATCGTACATTTTTAAGTTAAAACAGCATTTTAGAAACTGTCTGTGAGTTTGTTTCAGTTTTATTAAATTCAGAGACCAGTTATCCTCATCATCAGTCTCTTCATCATCCCTCTGCACCTGCAGCAGGCGATTTTCACTTCAGTCAAACCTAAGGTTTTTTTTTTTTTATGGCTGTGAATCACTGTGTGAACACTCCACCACCATGGGCACCAAGACAGTAGTAATCTCCAGCATCTTCAGCCTGAACACCACTGATGGTCAGAGTGTAGTGAGAACCAGAACTACTGCCACTGAATCGAGACGGAGTCCCTGAGAAGCAAGTTGAGGCTTTGTATATAAGAAGTTTGGGAGCCTGTCCAGGTTTCTGAAGGTACCAACTGAGATCATCATCAATATCTGAACTCCCTGTGGCGCTGATGGTCACAGTCCCTCCAAGACTAACAGACTTGAATTTGTCAGTCTGAGTCAGAAACTTGTTGGCGGAAGACTGGAAGTCTGAAAAGCCTGTGTTCATAAATAGAGACACACTGCCCTCTGCTGGCAGTCCATCTTCACAACAACTTTATTTTGACACAAGACATTCTTCACACTTAATCGAGTGCAGCAAACTCAAGTATTAGCTTTAAACTATCCTTAAAGTGTTCCTGAGTCCATGTAGTAATATCCTTAATATGATCATGTGTTCACAAAGTGGTGAACTTCTCTCCATCCTTACTTGTGAACGAATGAGCCTTTCCAGGATGCCCCTTTCACACCCAATCATGATACTATCACCTGTTACCAATGAACTTGTTTGAAACAAGTGTTGCTGCATCAGATTCAGAATAAGCAGATATTTACAAAAATCAGTGAAGCTGATGAGCTAGAACTTTGAAGATATTGTTTTGTTTTTGTTTGTTTACTGTTTTCAGTTGAGTGTCAGTTGAGCTTCAGTTGAGACAAAAAATATTAGCAAATGATCAAACTCTGTTCGACTTATGTTTTACACAGCGTCCCAACGCTTTTTGGAATCGGCTTGTATGCATACACATAGTTGATGTAGTCAAATTTCTCATGGAAAACTCAGCCACTGAGATTCGACTGTCAAAACTAGCCTCTGGGAAATGTTTTGCAGCAACTAAAACTAAAATAATGCTGCATTCACAATTCCGTTTTATTTTTTGCTTTGGACTGTCTACAAACGTTTTTTGGAATCTGGATTGTACAATCATGAAATGTCAAGCAGAGTAAACAATGCTAACAATGTTTTTACAATGTTAAAGTGGGCTCTCCTCCACAAACCTCCAGGCGTCAACGAACAAACCGTTGTTTCACCTGCTGCAGTGAACGTTACACACCGGAGCGCTGTGATTGGTCAGCGGCAGACTTCCAAACCCCTCCCCCACTGCCACAGCGGCCCGGTGGCGTCAGCAGCGGCTGTTCAGCGGCAAGTTACCAAACCAAAGGTAGACAAATAACCCCCAGTTTTTTATCAGAACTCACTCGAGCGTCGGTCCGAATAACATTTCTTTTGTTTTCTGTGCAGTTCGCATCGGCCACAGACTCAGGAAAGCCCGAAAATGAGTCAGTTTAAAGAGCGCTTCGTGACTCTGCTCCATGAGAAGAACTTTGTGACAGATCAGTTGGCGACGCTGGAAGAAAAAACGGGAGTGAAGAGAGAGTACCTCGCCTTGGGTATGTTAACGGCTCCGTGAAATCAACAAAAAACCCTGTTAAACATTCTTTAATGCCTGACTGTGCTTTAAAATGCTGGAGATAACTGTCAACGTGCTTAGGGGCTTAACGCCCCCCTCCAAAAAAACTAGCTACAGCCTTTATGTTTAGCTAGCAAATAAGACAACATTAGCTCTTTTATGTTAGCCAACAAGTTGCCAGTCACACTGCAACTGGCAACCGGTTGTGGTTGCATGAGTGCTTGGCTTCTCAGTGTGGTTTCATATCCTGTGGCACTGTTAGCTGGCTCATTTTATTACCCTACTTAGGCTCCAGTGCCAAAGTTCATCCAGCTAGGACCTTTACGCTACATTACAGAGATTACCAGATGATTAGAGTTGGTGTATGATCCACCCTGCACACACCTATTTCAGATATTGCTGTTGTAAATGAACAGCTTCTAATACCCCACCACCAGCTGGTCCCAGGGGTATTTTTATCATGTCCTGAAATATCCAGAGCATGGCAGATATGGAGGCAGATTCTAGGATGACCGGTTATCCAACTGCAGGCTGCTGTCAGCTTATAGGAGTTTTGTTTTGACTATGTTCTGTGAGTTTGCACAGCAGATGTCAATAGAGGCCTTCGCCTCAGGCAATGCCATTCAGCTGCAGGAAGCATGTTAGCCAGGGTGACCTACCCTCAAACCATGTCTTTACTCAAAATTGATCCATGCAAAGGGGCGTGTTCGCAGCATGACATGGATATGCATTTAAGCGACCAAATTCAAGGTCACAGAGGATGTGAATGTCCTTGGATGTTTAATGCTGTATGAGAAAAGTTGTGTCTGTATTTAGCTGCCCTATATCAGGCCTGGATCACAAGCATGTTTGCAAATAGCCCTGGTGTTTTTTGCTATTTTCAGGTAAGGTTTACAGCACCAAATATAGAGATCGCTCCAACTTTACAGCCCAACTGATATTGGATTTTGGAGGCATGTTGATATATGAGATAAATGATTAACACAAAACATTTTTGGCTTAGATCCTTTAGATGTGGTTATCACAGAGGTGTGACTAAAATATGCCGCGAGACATTGAGCAACTGAAAAATAACCTTTGAAGTTGTCTCAGGGGGAAGAATTATGTAATAGAAACACACACTCAAAACTGAAATGATAAGGTGATTAAGCAAGAAGTCGAGTAAAAATTGCCCAGCAACAGATATCTGTTAATGGATTTATCCTTTAAGTTATCTTTTTAAGCAAAATTGCACCCATTCTTTCAAGTTTTGCTACTTTTCTCAGTTACTTTTTATTGTAAATCGAAAGTCTTTTGGCTTTGGACTATTAGCCGGACAAATTAAGACATTCAAAGATGTCACCTTTTTGCTGCTTTTTGACATTTAATAGAACAAATTACTCAAGCAAACAGTGCAGTTGGTGTCAAGGGAAGCTGCTTTCAGATACTTCCATGTTTTTGTGCCACACACCACCAAACTGGCTGCTAAAGCAAATACTAGGATTGTATGCAAATACAGTTTGCCTTGTCTCCACCCTTCATTTAAGGGAAGTTCGAACAAGCCTGATTATATCATGGCCTGGTCCTGTTTGCACAACTGTTAATGTGAACTGATGTTAGCGTGTGGTTTGCTTGTTAGTGAGGCAAAAGCCAATCATTTCATGCTTTGGCCACATTGCTGGCTTCTTACAAACATGTACGCTGATAATGGGTTGCAGGCAAGAAATTCTTTCCTGCTGTCCCACTATAATTTTGTGTTGTACCTTGCCTTGCTCTGGGCATGTCTGCCCAGCAGCGTTACAAAGCACTGTCCCTTAAACTGTCTGCTGTGTAGCAGAGAGACGTCTCAAGTTCATGCTGACTCTTGTGACACTCAAGTGTGAAGACTTGATGTGCTGGAGTAGAGGGGTCTTATCTCTACTGCCAAACTCACTGAGTGAGTGGTTGACTTCAACCCCTCACGCCCCTGTACTCTTTACACAGGGTATTTGTGATGATCCGATGCAAAGAGGAACTGGATTTTCTGCTGTATCACTCCAATGAGTAGTCTGAGTCATAAATTACATGATTACACAACTGTGTAATGGGTTTCGTGCCTTTTTTTTCACAGTTTTTCCACAAAATGGACATGTGTTTTCAACTAAGTCTGTTAAATCTGCATTATATCACATGGGTGCTTTGTTCATTTTCTAAAACAGTTCATGAGTTGCTTACTCACAGAATAGAGCCAGATGGCGTGCAGGTTTGGAGATGAAAAGGGCCCTGCAGCCAGCTTTTTATTATTCATCACTGACTAATTAAGAGCATCAGTTTACCATTTCCCTGTGCAAAGCGTTGTTGTACAGCATGTCTGCTTATGTCAGCCGTCGTTTCATCAGTGTCTTCCATTTCAGCCAGTTCTTCCAGTCTTGCCTTTATTGGAGAGAGATGAGCAGACTGGGAAAAACATGGATATTTGTATATGAGCTGGGGCAAACAAATGAGATGTAAAGAGCTGGGAAAGGTTAGAAGAGGATCAAAGACTTTTAGGGCTTTGTATAACACGTGAGGTCGTTATGTTTGTGAAATTGGTGGTAGACAAATTTCATATCAGCAAGTGAGTTTTGCTTAAATTTGAATGACATCATGACAGCATGGCATTACTCATATTTACAGCTGTTTGAGGGTTGGACAGTCATTCCCCTTGTCCTGTTTTGCCTTAAACCTGTCTTTAGGTGTGCATGAAGGTTCCCACAGAGGCAAAAGTTCTGAAATGGTCTGGGATTTCAAATTGTTCTATTGGCCTGGGAGTATTTTAAAGAAGACAGAAACTATAATTGAGTGTTAAGTAAAAAAAAAATATATATATATATTCTTAGAATCTAAGAAAAAGCATGACTAATCTGGAGAAATCAGTCAGTTATGGAAGAAATGGATCAGCTGAAATGGCTCTTCAGACTATATTGTGTTTGCCTTGAAGTCAGCATCTTGCTGCCAGCTAAACAGCAAGCTGTTTAAGCCTCTGAGGGATTTAGCGATTTAAGTGCAATGCAGTATACAGTGTACACTTCAGTTAACACGGAGCTGATTGTCTTCCAGATTTTTTTGGGGTGTGTTTGTGTTTTATTCAAAACAAAGCAAAACATTGCAAACAGGACTCAACACCAACTTTTAAAAGTGTCTCTCACATGTGTGAGGTGTGCAGTGTAGGCCAGGGTGTTTCACATGACTGCGTGAGCTTTGAAGTTTGTCAAACATCAGCTGCTGTCTGGATTCGAGTAGCACTGTTTGACTTGTACTTAGCGCTCCTCCTAATCCTGTTAATGTGCTGTCCTGACAACCTGCTATCAGACACACTCTTGACAGCAAATGAATGTGGCTTGACATGAGACGAGTTTGTCAAGTAACTGGATAACCTCACGCTCCCCTTCCTGTTCTACCCTCATCACTGCTGACTCCCATCTTTCTCCTCCTGCAGGTTTTCTGAGTTTTGTCGGGCTCTATCTTCTTTTTGGATATGGAGCCTCACTGCTCTGCAACCTGATCGGCTTCGCCTATCCAGCGTATTTCTCGTATGTCTGAAGTTAAGCTTATTTCAAGAAATGCCACAATGACACCATATGTATACAATTAATGCGAAGAAAATTGTGATAATGTGCTTTTCAGTTTTTCTTTCTTGACTTATGATTATCATATTTGAATAAAAAGTTCAGTGCCAACCAGCAGACTTTTTGTTGTCTTAGCAGGAAAAGCACAGGTTTACCTATAATTATGGCTCCATCCGGTCAACCAGTATGCGCAATACCAGAGCTCTGGAATCGGCACATCTAAATGGAATGCAGCCATCGTTAATCACTAAATGTCATTGATTACACCAGTGCTTTTCCTGCTGCAGCATGCCAAAATGTGTGCTATCATTTTGCCTTTAACATAGACTATATTCACACGGCATCACACAGCACGTTACATAAAAGGCTTGATTACTTCCACTGTGTTTTACTGCCAGGCTATATGTGTCTAAGATGTATGTTGATATTTATAAAATGAGTTACGCCTTTCCTACTGTATCATGTAACACTATCTATGCTAACTTCAGCTTGTTGTCTACCAGTAGCTGATGGGTTATCAAATGTGTTGTTTTACCTTCACATTTCCACCATCAGCTGTCTTTACAGTTGCTGATCATGCAAGCAAATGGCTGCTGTGTGAATATGGTGTAAAATAAAAGGCAAAACGGGTAAAATGCGGTTTACACCAACTGGGAATGGATTTTCTGCCTCATAAAAAATTTGGAAAGCCGTTCTGAATTCCTGTAGTGAGCACCCTCAAACGCATGCTGGTGCTTTCATGGAAACCTAGTTCTCATAAACGTTTAATCCGTTACATGCAGCTCATACTCAGTGACTGTTCGTATTTATGTGCTGTTTACGCTGTGACTTAATCAGGCTCCTGAATCAAACCTGTCCTCCTCTTCATTCAGTATTAAGGCCATCGAGAGCAATGTCAAGGAGGATGACACACAGTGGCTGACCTACTGGGTTGTCTATGGACTCTTCAGCATTGTCGAGGCCTTCTCTGACATCTTCCTCTCCTGGTTCCCCTTTTACTATGCTGGCAAGGTAGGCAGACCTTCAGTTTGAAGGATGCTTTTGTATGGGTGACATTTAGTGCTTTCATGCTTTTTATTTGCCTGTTGACACTCTGTAGCTTCTCTGTATGAAGTTATCAACAGACTTCAGTCTGCCTTCACTGTGAAACCACAGAAAGTCACAGGGTGTTGACTCACATGAGGGTCGATGTGTTTGGGCCTCTCTACATTGTAGCTTTCCAACAGCACACTCTTGTGGACTTGACCTGTAAAAGTAGAATAAGGAAGACGTGGTATTAAATCATCTGCTGTGTCTCAAATCCGTGCCTCTGATTTAACCAAAGTGGGTTTTGATCATGTAGTGTGTTCAGATTGGAAAAGACAGTCAGTACGCAGGCTTCCACTTGTACTGTTGACGGACATTGTTGTCCCACAATGCCTCGAACAAAAGAATTAGAGGTGCATCTTAAAGCTGGGAAACATGAAAATGGAATGCGACTGGTGGGGAGACACCTCTAGAAATAACTTTGAAAAGCAAATAAAATGTAAGCGTTATGGCATAACAGTGTAATTAGAAGTGACGTTCCAAAGTTGCAGTATAATTGACATCCAACAATTTGTCAAACCTATAAAGTACATTGACTAATAAGGATGTTTGTCCTGTATGCTAATGGAAAATCTACATACTCTAAAGATTAGTATTAACCTGTGCATAATGTACATAATTAGCATGTAGCATTGAACTGGGACACCGCAATCTCAATAAGTACAGAAAAGGTATTTCAAATCATTTGGTGTCCGTGCAGACCTGAGAGATGAGTTTGTTAAAATAACCTGAGCAAAGTTAAAGTGACCCCACGTGTCAGAAAGTCATTGAAATTCACCTGATTATCCAGCTGTTTCAGCCTAATTGCCGTGGTTAGCATTGCTTGGCTTCATTAAAATGGTTTGATTTGAATGAATAATCTTAATCCTGGAAAAACAGGATTAATAAACAATGCCTCATACTGTGCAATGAGATGGTAAATTAATTTAGGCCTGTTATGTAACACCAACAGTACAACAGCACACCTCTCTTGTTCAGTGCACAAGGTTGTGTATTTCAGGACTGCAACTATCAATTATGTTTATTCGGCCTAGAAAACCTGCCCTCTGCTCTCTCCTCAGTGTTTGTTCCTGATATGGTGTATGGCTCCGGTGACGTGGAACGGCTCTGACATCTTGTACAAGCGCGTGATCCGGCCATTTTTCTTGAAACACCAGGCGACCATGGACACCATGGTCAGCGATCTGAGCTCCAAGGCCAAGAGCATAACTGAGACTGTCACAAAGGAGGGTGAGATACCCACAGTATACATGCAAGTACAGCCACATTCATGTACTGTATACCCTGCAGCAATGTATCATCACAGCAGGCAAACTTTTCTCATACAAGGCTGGGCGATATCACCGAGGCACATCAGCTGGTTCCACATTAAACAGCGTAGCAAATATGTTCAGGTCTGTCTACTCTTCATGTCCTGAAACCTCTCACCAAACGAGGGGTTTTCACACTCACCAGGATATTCAGATGTCATAGCAAACTATTCCTTTGAAGAGTAGGGAGATGCACAGTATTACCTCTTTCCAGTTGCCACAGCTTTAACTTGACTTCAGGTGATTTCACATGTGAAAGCAGAGAGCAGAGAAGCTGCAGGAGCTCGAGGTTCAGCCCTGAGAGGTACTTAATGGACAAATCACACAGACATTTACTATCACTGAGTTTCCATGTCAGGTTTTCCTTCTTCTCTACGAATTATTCCTGACAAACTGACACTTACAAACAATTTTACTTTGTCCAGTGTTGCAGCAGCAACAAGGCACTCCTTCATACATTCTGAATGAGGTTACAGCCTCTCAGCTATTAGCTCGCTCACCACAAAACTCGCCCGTATAACACACTCTCTGTCACAATATGGTGTTGTGAAAGCTGCCTGTCGGCTACGGAAAGTCCACCAAAGAGCATTAAATTCATGTAAGCACATTTATCCCTGCAGCTCATCCAGTTTAGCATGTTGGTAGCTGTTATGATGCTCTACAGTAACCTTTTTCATCACTGCGAGTTTGTCCTCTCAAATTAATTCAGACACACTTCAAAAAAATAGTACAAAAAAAAGTAATTACTTTTTTGTATTTATGAATTGCCTCATGGGCCAGACAGGGACCAGAGCTTCCCCACCCCTCTTTAAGGATAGGTGGATAAATCATTTCAACACAAGCTTGTGTAAAAACACTGCTGCATCTGACACAACTTGTTCCAGCCTCCAGGCTGTGGTCCAGGGACACTCCTTCGCAGATCCACGGCGAAGCTGTAGCTCACTCAGGAACTCTGCTTGGTTCTTGAAGAACTGTAGCATTAAGTTAGAACATACAGATAATTACATCACTTACAACAGCTAGCTGGAACAATGCCAACTCTCCGTATGATATGTATCCACGCAGTAAACTGGCTGGTTTATGCTTATAGAGGTTTGTTGTGCTTTCAGTTGCATTACTGGGGTAGATGGCAGCCTGTGTGCAGGAATTAATATATCAGATGTATTGACTTGACTTAATTTATGCCCGTCATAAAGTCTGTTTCAGTAACGTTTTAATTCTTTGCCCAGCCCTAACCTCACACTTCACTCTTACATCTTCACATTCAGTAATATGTTGTGTTTGAATCTTTTTTTCCCTTCTGCAAAATATAGTGTTTGTTTTCTTCTCTTTGTTCCACCAGCTGTTAACCAGGTCCTCAACCATGACAAGAACCAGTGAGAACCAGTGAGAGACATGAGAAGACTTTGTGTGTGTGCGCCTGTGTGTGTGTTTGGGGTACTTGGAAGAGTTACTGCATGAGTTTGTGTGTGACTGTGTGTGTGTGTGTGTGTGTGTGTGTGTGTCCTCCCTCCGTCCATGACGAATGATGATGATGATGATGATGAATCCCCGGCCCGTCATGTGATGAGCTGAAGCTTCACACACCTGAGAATAGATAAAAGCTTGTTTGTGCCTTCTCATCGGTTTACTGCCATCGGTACGGTCAAGACAATCGCTGAAACTGTGACCTTCCATGTGATCTTATTTTCTGTGTTGTAGTTTGACCAATTAAGTGGAAAGAAATACGGTGAAAGCAAAAAAAATGATGATTTTGTACCTGCAGGTTTCAGCCACACTGCCTGTGGACTCTGTGTCATGTCTAATTGAGCCATTTGTGACAGAAACACGAGGCCGATGACGGTTTTAAAAGCAGGTCGTCTTCACGTGTGCATGAGCAGCATTGTTTGACATTGTTAATCAAAAACTGGAACTTTTACATGTCCTTAATATCCTCTTGCTCTTGCATATGCCAAGCAGCATTTTTAAAGTCTGTTTGAGCTACTGGGAGGGTTTTTAATCTAACTGGGTGACTCTTATCTTTTGATATGTCTTAATTTATCATCTCGTAATGCTGAAACAATAAAACTGGAACCGTAATGAACTGGAGAACAGCGTCTGGCTTTCAACTTTCATTTTCTTCTGTGGCCTCTCTCTGAGCAGTGTCAGTCCTCTCAAAGTGGGAAATGGGATTTTATTTGGTCCAAATTACAATGTTCATGCACCAGTGGTTTCTGTAATTGTTTCTTTTATAGCAGCGGGCGAGTCAGGGAAATTGTATTTCTGGATACATAACCTCTGAGGAGTCGGTTTTATTTCCCCTTTGCACCATATTTTTCTCATCAATGAACTTTATCTGCATTAATAGTAAATGGTTGCCAAATATCTCACTCTAAACATTAACAGGTTCAGTTACCCTTTTCCAATTTGTTATTTATCCACTTAAATAATGATTTCCTCTAATTCTTCAATGTCTCTGAACTTCATTTATTTTGCATTAAATTAAAATGTGCTGATGCGGCTGTAGATTCATTAAACCATGAATTTAGTATTATTTCAGTATGTAATAGCAGAAAACGTGTTCGTTATTTTTCTTGGAAGTAAAAGAGCAATGCCGTGCACGTTTCCTCTCCCATCCTGTGCCTCTACTTGATCCTTTGACCCGTCAGCCTCAAGTGCATTTACTGGCATTCAGACAGCCTAAGCACCCACACTTTAATTTGTGTTTGGCTCTGCATTCACGCTTGAGGGGCTCTGAAAAGGAGGCCCTTTGTGTTCGTGCACTGGATGTAATGCAGGGGAAATGGTGGATGGAGCCGGTGCGATGGCCACACGCCGCCACGGGGAGAGGAAGGCACCCATCTGGAAATGGCTGCTGCGAAGATGTGTCTGCAGGGTGTTTGTTATGTATCCCCTCAGCCGCCGGTGGCTGACGGGTTATTGATTAAACAGAAATTGGACACAGAAACCAATTATTGCATCGTGCTGCTGGGGTTTGATCCAAAGCCTTGTATAGAGTGTGGCGCCTGCATCGGCTTAGGACAGTAGAAGAAGAGCTGGAGAGAAGGGGACAAGGAAGGAAAGGAGTGAATACACACACAGACATTTAAAACATCATACATGAAACTGCCGGTACAGCAACAAGACTCAAGATGCCAAAGTGTCACATCTACTTTATTGATTTTTACTCCATTGTATGCAGACATTCGTGGTCTCCAGATGATGAATCCAGCTGACTTTGGTGATCCCCCTGATTTTTCCTGTAGAGCTATCATCTAGTAAAACTCTGCTAATTTTAATTTTCCTGATAGTTTGGTTTATGACCACATAACATGCAAAACTAATGCCATCCTCACCTCAGCTGTCCTTGTTCAAAGGGTGTTGTTAGGTTAGCAAATGTTTGCTAACAGACTGAGATAGTGACCATGTTAAACATCACACCTGCTAAACAACAGCAGCGTGTTGCACCATTGATAAGATTAAATAAGATAAGATAAAAATTCCCCACGCCGGGGAAACTGAGTTCTTACAGCCAGCAAGTATTAACAAAAAGAAACAACTGTGTCATAAAAAGGATCAAAGACAAAAAGGATACAGGATAAAAAATGAACTGTGTATATGTACATTATGTACAGATTATAAAAAGTCTGAAAGTTCTCCTGCATGTCGACTTAAAAGTTGAGATTTTAAAGTTCATTTATTTATTTTATTTAGTTGGGTTTAATGTTTTTTCCAGTAAACTCTGCCGCAGATAAACACATTTAGGCTTATTACATTATTGTTCTGAATAATGACTCTTGATTTGAGTCTCTGGATCATTCTCTGTATATTCTTTCGTCATCTTTTCTCCTGCTTCGCCCTGCATCATCCCTCCCGGCTCAAACAATCACTGCTCCTGGTAATCGCCCAGTCGGACCATCACTGCCTGGTTTGTAACGTCCCCTGCAGTTCCCGGACTCACCGACAGAGGGGGACAAACACAAGGCTGTGTGGATGGGGAGCTGGTGAGTCATACAGTCACACCGTCACGTACAGACAAACAGCTCAAAACAAGGCCCGGTCTAACTCGGCCATAGGCCTTTATTCGCACCGGGGCCAGGCTTTCTCACACTTAGTGTGAGATTTAAAGCGTGGACTGTGCATGTCTGCCAACATGGGCTGAGAATCCATTTGGGCGTGTTTATACTGGGCTGGTGCACTTCCTGGTTTATCTACTGTGTGATCTCTTACTACCTATCGCATGTTGTTTTGCTCAGTGTGCATTTACAGTATATGCAGCCTACAGCGTGCTGTATATAAACCACTGTCTTAAAGAATCCCAGGCCCTCTCCATGGTGCTGAAACACAATCAGGTCGCTGTCCGTGGTGCTGATCCTGGATCAGACAACTCGAGATGTTGATTTGTTTGGTAAATTAAAAGCTCTTAAAAGCGAAAGTCACGTATTGCCTTATTCATAAGACTAATTACAAGCATTCAATCATTAATGTCCCCTATATTTAGATATCTTTGCTTGATATAGCTCAAATTTGATCGACTGATTTTCAGTCGTTTATGTCTAAAAGTTAAAAAAAAAGAAAAAGAAAAAGAAAAAAAAAAGAGAGAAAGAAAAAAGTTTAATCGTCTTTTAATTTTTTAAGTGCCCTGGAAGATATATATTTACAGCGGGCTGTGGTTGGCTGTCCCTGAGATGAAATAGGGCTCTGCTTAGGGTTACATTTTTTAATTTAATTTCATCAGGACTGACATTATTTTTGCTTCCATGTTTCTGATGTATTTGATTTTTACATAAGAGAAAGATTGTGGCAACGTGTCTGGATTACTCGCCCTGTCAAGTGTCTTATTATTAAAGCCATTTTCTCAATCTTATCTTTAGGTATGATCTCCGACAGGTGCGCCCATCCGGGGTAAGAGACGTGTTTTAGAGGAAGTCTCTCTTTTAAAATAGCTTATTTTGCTGGCATCCAACCGCTAGGAAGTGTATGAACTGAAAGAAATTCAAGTGTGGACAGAAAAGGGAGAGGGCATAGCACCTCCCACGTCCTATCTGCGAGAGAGAGAGAGAGAGAGAGAGAGAGAGAGAGAGAGAGAGAGAGAGAGAGAGAGAGAGAGAGAGAGAGAGAGTCTGCTGTGGTGGTGTTGGAAATCGGACGACATGAGCTCTACATGAACCGTGTAAAATGCTTTAAGACGCTTTCGGCGTTTGTCTTTCATCCGTCTAAACCAAGGACGAGCCTGAAGCGGAGCTATACTTCACGACCAGGTATGAAGATGCTGCTCATCCCCACATCTTTACATGGAGGTTAGATGATGGTATTCAGTGGCGTATCCGCGGTCCTTCTGCCTGGCTGACTGTTGAGCGCGCACCATCCTTGCTGTTCGCGGCCAAAACGGGACAACAAATGTCGTTTTCTTTATGTATCTGCTTGCTGTTGCTCTGAATTCATCCCGTCACGACGCGCATTTGCGTTTGATAACCTCGGTCGTGTGAATTGTCTGTAGCCTTGCCCGCACAGCCATATTGGCAGTCAGCAGGAGAGAGAGGGAGAGAGAGAGGGCAGAGATATGAGGGTGTTGGGTTTATCATATTGCTTTGAGGAGTAAAGAGAGGAGGAGGAGGAAGAGGGGGAGGGGGTGGAGGGAGGAAGACGAATGGGTGGGTGGGAGGGTTGGGGAGGGGGTCGCTGCGACTGCGAAATGATGGCACCGCTGTGAGATGGCGATCCTCTGGTATTTATGAATGAACCAGGCTGAGTGGGGTGGTCTGTAATGGCGTTGCGCACCAATCTGCGGACCGACGGCAAGCCCTCTCCTGCCACCCCTTCCTGGCTACAGCCGGGACGGCGACGCACGTCAACATTAGACTATACACTAATAATGACGCCAGCGTGACGCATAAAAGCCCGATTTCTGTGGCAAATGCCATGGTTAATCCTCCATCTGGATCGCTCCACGTCTCCCGCTGCATGCCTGATGCGCTGTTAGTCGTGGGAATGGAGAGGAGAGCCATGGTGACATGCAAAAGGAGTTGTGAATCATCCTGGCCTTCTTTATGTATGTGTGAATATGTATGTGACTCAACTTCCTGTATGCATTGAACACTGCCAGTCATGGGTGTGTGTGTGTGTGTGTGTGTGTGTGGGTTGCAGGGTTTGAGGGGAGAGATGTATTATGACAGTAAATCCTGTGATTAAGCTTCAAAGTGTGCGGTTGAGAGCAGCGCAGAGATGCAGATGTTCAAGCATGCATGTGTCGGTCGAGGATGGAGGATAAGCGGATGTGTGGGGGAGTGTCAGTGTCCTGCCTGCCCGTTTGTTTGTCTGCCGTGAATGTCCACAGTATGGTTGCGTAAGAACGAGGGCTGAATGATGTGCAAGGGAAAAAAAAAAAAAATCCTATTGCAATTATTTAGTCACTTATTGTGATATGAGCCTCAATTTTAGTGGGGAAGGTAATTATTGCATTTCATTTTCACAAATAAATCTATATATAAATGATGATGATGATGATGTTTTTGCTGCCTGCTCCCTCACATGTGGAGAATCTCTGTAGCACCACAAAGCTTCAGTTATAACGTGCTAGCTGAGACACATTTTATCAAAAAAAAAAAAAAAAAAAATGCAGCTCCTGCAATAATATTTTATCAATTGCTCTTTTCTGCTAAGGCAGGATAGTACATGTTAACAAGGAAAAACACAGAAAGAGACATGAGACATGATGCAGATGTTTGTGATGGAGATGACCGTTGGACGCTGTTGACTGGAGTGTTTTTAGTTATTTATGTGTTTATTTCCTCCTCAGCTGAGGCCCATTAAGCCACAAAACACAAAGCCCTGTGAGATAACCAAGGTCCGGACGGCCAGATGTTGGCCACACACACACACACACACACACAAGCAGCCCCCCCAGTTTTCTGCAATTATCATGATCCCAACAGTTCAGAAATTTGGTTAGTGGAGAGGTTTTTGAGGCTTCAGAGACAAAAAAAAATAAAATTAACTGTAAATGCATTTAAGATCCTGGGTTACCAATGTCCAGTACATATTAAAAAAAAATCTCCCCAGCTTTCATTAAGTGTTTGCAGCCTGTGTGAAGTAGCCGTTTTGTTGGACTGTTGCCATTTGCAATTGACTGGGAATTTGACATGATTTTTCTCAGAAGGACGATACATGCTCAGTGAAATATTTCTTAATAAAAGTAAAATATTTAGAAATGCACACGCAGTTTATTAGATTTAGGAGTCTTTTGCAGTTCTATGCATGTCTTTGTGTTTAATTATATTTATACCTCTGATGACCAGGCGTAGCGTCCTTATTTTGAAGTAAAGCGAAGTACTCAAGGAGGTTAATTCAGTTTATTTAAAGAAGGAAAAAACTGTTAATGCAGCAATAGCAATGGGTGAGCTATGCTGAATTATGTAATAAATTTAGCTTTTGAGGATCTACAAACTGGACCGTCACTGAAGGAATGTGTCATAACTAAATCTTGATGAGTAAAGGCCCCTAAGTTTAGAAAAAAGTCCCAAAAGCATGAAACGAAAATGGATTCTCCTCTCGAACGGGGCCTTTTTTGAGCCTCGTCTTCCCCTTTCTATTAGTGAAAATAGTTAACTGCCGTCTCTTCATGTTAAAGTCTGTCTGTTGCTTTGACAGCACAAGTCTGGTCAAGTGCACCATCACTGTTGAGCACTTCTGAGCTATATATAACTATATACTGCGTAACGTCTGCTTTAATACTGGAACAGATCAATGCTAAAGTGTTTTAGTTGTCCTGACAGCCTCAGCTCATTTGAAAGGTCTATACAGTCTTCATTATACATGGCATTAGGAAGGATTTTCCTGGTCTTGTGCATAACTAATCAAAGGCCAGGCCGGTCAATTATGCACACTGCGACTGGGTTTTATTTGACATTTTGTTCAAATATCAGCCGTCCATTTAAAGTAAAACACTGTGACCACCATCCATATTTTAATGTGTTTCAAGAAATTATGAGAGGAAATGGAAAGTATTCTGTGGTTTGGAAAGTAGGAAAGTTCACAGTCAGTTTCTCATAATCCCAGTTGCATCATGGGAGTGTCGCAAGGAGTGTGGAGGCGGGATTCCCACGTCGTCTCTGCTTTTACCCATCTGCGCTGTAATCTGACGTGGATCAACTGGTATTATACGTGTGCCTGGTTGGTCTCGCCTGTGGAAACCAGAGGAGTCGAGCCAAAACTACCAACCCTGTCACCATCTGTCACTGCAGGCAGGTTTCTGCAGCACACTCCAGTCTGTAATTAGCGCTTCAGTCAGGTTGAAGCCTTGTAGCTTCTCAGAATAGGCTTTTTTTTTAAATCAAAAAATGAATACATTAAGCTGATTCAAAAACAAACATGATTCGTCTATTACCAGTGCTGGAACCTGAATTTTTGACTCTTTTTCGGCCTCTTTCTGGTCTTAATAGCCAGGCGCCTTTGGTTTCCCAGATTGCCAGGCCGTGGTATTAGCAAGGTCTTATGGAGAGGCCAGACGGAGCAACCCAGGGTTCCCCAGGTCAAGCTAATACTCAGTACTAATACACACTCAAAAGACTAATTACATGGCCATCTTACATCCAGTCCTGTGTAAAAACTGCTGCATAGAATCAGCGTGATTATGGTTGCAGGTTATGATTCCAGGTCAGGAATTAGTCAGCCGGAGAGGTTGAAATGTTTTCCTAAACTCTTATTGAAAGCACACATTTGCTGCATATTTTCATTTACAGTAGGAGTAGTTGCAGGCTGTGTAGCTGCTGCGTACTGCTAGCTATTGAGAAGTTCACATACTTACATTTTCAAAATTATAACCTCGGCCAGCCTCTCCCAACAACAAGCACTGGGGCTAACAAGCTAAATGCTAAGGCTGGGAAATATTTGGGTTTTGCAGTAAGATGAGCCTGTTTGGTTCATTCTGTTGATTGTTTTAGACGATTTTAATACCTTCAAGTGTTTTTAAAGGCCATTAAAAGTAAAAAATAGAGAGTTTGGTGTAATCAGACTCTCATTCAGTTAAGAGCATTTTCAGCATTTGGGGTTGCTTTAATTTCTCAACAATCAGAGTCATGCAGGGCAACCCTAAACCGCCACAGCTCACCGGTGAATTTGTGAATTCCTGGTGCCTTCTCTGCAGCTAATAGACGAATCTTCAGCTGCAAAACTTTCTGCTTCAAGTCAAATATGATGTTGTGAATATCAACAGACGCATAAATCTTGTGTGTCTGGCTCGGCTGATATTCCCATGTTCCAGTGTTAGTGTCAGTGCATGTTGAGTCAAAGTGATGTGCACAGAGTATCAGAGGGCTTCAGCGTGCATCAGGAGCTGCGTGTAGTCTTATAGGGAGACCGCTGGTAACTTAAGTCCTGGGAATTGGGTCAATGCAGAGCAGGCCAGGAGCACAGAGGAGGTTAAGCTCAATGATTAGCTACTAAGCCAAGACCACAGAGCTGCAATCTCTTGTACAGTCTAACGCACATACAACATGCACGTGCGCCGCTGTATACTCAATCACAGTATAGATTGACACTGATGAGTAGCAGACAAGAGCATAGTCTCAAACACAGCCTTGAAACATATCAAGCATACACACAGGTGTTGTTGTGTATGTATTTCCTCATGCATGCACGCACAGACTGTATATCGCATGCAGCATTACTCAAATGTTATGAATTGTTATTGAATTAACGTAATAATAGTAAAGAATAGCATATATAAAAGTGACAGAGGGATTTCACTCTGACTCTATGATTAAATAATTCAATTCTGCATTTGAAATTTGTCTTATTTACTTAATTTATTCAGAGTCACTCAGAGGAGGAGAATGATTAAGTGCTCACATTGATTAATTGATTGATTAAGCTGGCAATACTCTACAAAGACTGGCAGTCACTTAAACATGTGGGTGTAATACAGGTGTATTTATTTTGTAGAGACAGTAGACGTTTTGGTAGATATGCTCATTTGGATGGATTGGATTTTGTCACCTTTGAGCAGAGCTAGGCTAGCTCTTTCCCCATCCCCAGTGTTTGTGCTAAGCTAAGCTAAGCTAAGCTAACCAGCTGCTGGCCGTATCTTGCGCACACAAGTCGTCTAACTCTGAATGAAAGACTTAATATTCTAATAACTTCAAACTACTTCTGACATTTCTGAACGTCTTGTAGGTTTTCATCCAATGATAGTGAAAAAAACAGAATTTAGATTTATTAGTGGGTAATTAACATGCAAAGACGCAGTTTTTCAGGAGCCAATCATATAAAAAAAAATCCCCATAATAAAACATTTATGTGCGAAGAGTAAAATTCAAAGTGGTTTAAACTTTCATCCCTTTATGTGAATCTAACAACAAGTAGCCGTGTTTAACATCTTTTGATACACTTGACAAAACCACTGAACGGATTTTATAGATTTAGCTTTGATGGATATGAAAAGAATGTTTCCTTCCTTTGCATCATCGCCCTCCACACACACACACACGCACACACACACACACAGTGACGCAGACAGAAAGATGTGTGGTCTCAACCGTCTTTCTTTTAGCACAACGATGGAGAAACATTGCCACGTTTTAAATTAACACCAACTGTGTGAAAGATGTTAGAATAAGCACATGTGAAGTGTTTTCTGGGGGCTCTCCGCTTGTGTGTTTTGTTAGCAGGTGTGAACACAGCGAAGCAGCAGCGTGACTGAATGTGAGAGACTGAATCAAAATTTATAAATTGAACCTCCACACTCGGCTCAAACCTAATGCAAACACTCAGGGTCCCAAAATTGCTCTCGCTAAAAATGCAGATTCATTCCTCTGGTTAGGCACACACACACACACACACACACACACACACACACACACACACGCACACACACACACAGAGTCGAAACAGCCCGAGCTGATGTGTGCACAGAGAACAGGGAATCTTCTGCCTGACTGCACAGGCGCAAACACACATCACACGCACACACACACATGTTCACACACTATCTGACAGTCTGGCAGCTAAAGAAACTTTGTGCGGGTTTCAGGCATCGTGACGAGTGTGTGCGTGCAGCCGTGGCAAGAAATTAAGCGAATCTGAAAATCTGTTGATCCCGTACGACGCTCACGCCAAATGGCCGCGTTTCCACAGCATTCCAGTATCCGCGACTTGATTAAAACCCTTTCTCCACAAGATACCATGGGACCGCTTTGTGGGTGTCTATTTAATCACGCTCTTGATCTGTTGAATGGCATTGTGTTTGATGTTGGTTAATGCGCTTCCTTTGTGCCACTGCGTAAGTGGCTCTCATGAGGAAAATTATGTGCATATTTTCGCTAAAGGTGACATTTCCTCGCTCGCTGTGCGAAATAAACGAACAGAGAAGGCTGCCTTGCATCTATTTTCTGACTGAGAGGAGAGCAAGGCCTGTTTGGTCTGTGCCAAAGTTATCTTCTAATGGAATTTGGCTGCACGGCCACGGACGCATTTATAGTACGCCATTAATTCATTAAGGAACTGCAGTCCTCTCATTTCAAATAAAACAAGAGAGGAGGAGGAGGAGAGGGGGAGAGACAGCTTGCATTTAGGACAAGTGTCATTAATCTGAGAGGCCTGGTGTCAAGGACAAATGGTGAAGGAGCGGAAGTACAGTGTGTGTGTGTGTGTGTGTCTGTGTGTGTGTGTGTGTGTGTGTGTGCTTGTGTGCGTCTTTCATGTGCATGCGTGTCACTGTGAGGTTGCACCTGTGTGTGCAGTCATAGCTGCTGACAGAGGGAGGGAGACGGCTAATTTTAGTTCAGGTGAAAGAAAGGAGGGAGCGGAGGAAGGTTTTGATGAGCAGGCTCGTTGTCGGGGAGCTGGAATCCGCGTTCAGAAAACCAACAGGCACCAGGCGAGGCAGGATGACAGACCGACAGGGCCCAGACAGACGAGCCCCATCGATCAAAACCGCAGCGGCCTTAGTTTATTGATCAAACAGCAGGGAGACGTGGGGAGTGAGAGAGCGGGGGGCAGAGGAGAAACCGAAAAAAGGAAGCTCAGGGAGCGGGTTAAAGCAAAACATTTTCAAGATGCATAAATTATGAGAAAAGACAGACTAAGAGCTGCAGAAGGACAAAGTAAGAAGAGCGTTTGTGAGCCTATCAGTATGAAGAGCGTGCACGAGCGTGGGGCTCCATCACAGTGACTCCAGAATTTGTATTTTCGTGATACCTTTCCTCGCCGTGTTTCCTCACAGCTGTCAAAGCACAATAGAAGCACTGTGGTCCTTTTCTCAAAGGATAATTCTGTTTTATTTTATTTTTTGTGCTCAACAGGTTGTCCAGATCTGGGAACGCTCTCAGACAGGACAAGACATCCCATTTTTGATGTTTTGCATGTAGCTTTACCTCAAAATAAAAATAAAGAGGCTTAGATAATCCAGCTAAACGATAAGCTTTTTTATGGCCTTGGCCCGTCTATCTGCAGTCACTCTCATCCCGCAGTAATTTATTTCTGGGCACTTGAAGGCAGTGCAACAGTCTAGAAACTGCAAATATTTGCATTTTGGCTCTATTTTTGGTCTCCGCCAACTCCTGAGGCAAATATCAGGCTCTAAATGCGCCACTATATTCAAAAGCTAGATGCTAACTGTGTCTGTATGCTGTTTTAGTGCAGGGCAGGTTGTGTATAGTGGATTTATCAGAGCTTTTCTGCTGTAAAAACAAACGGTGCTAATATGAGATCAGTGAGAGTGAACCGAAATATTAATGTTGCTGGTCAGAAAATCGAAACAATGAACTGAAAGAAGTCAGGCCCCGACAAGATGGCGACGGCCGGAGCCACAGAGAATATGTCCGTGTTTTATAAGTCTATGGTCGTAACAGCCTACTGGCACAGTTTTTCTGTACATTACAACTCTTCACTTTATCTCTCGTCCCCTGTGGTGTAACAGCGGCACTCTGTCAGTCAAACACACGCAGCAACACACCCCTTCAGACACTGACTTGGCTTTATAAAACCACGTCAGTGCATTGTTGCGTCTTAGCGGAAGCAGAAACCGCTGTGTTCAGCTCCTGCAGCTCAGACCGCCATTCTTCAGCGTGACTGAAGGCCTCATCAGAGCCAAGAGTTTGAGGCAGCGCAGATGAGAACTGCTGCCAGCAAGTCTGACCAATAGCTTTGTCTCGTCGACATTTTGCTTATCGTAACTAACATCTTTATCCCTCCTGATTTTTTCTCATTTGGCCGCGCGGATACTCATTTACACAGGCTTGAAAATGATCCGTCTGCCATTATGTTAAAGAGAAGAGCTGGATCACCTTGAGGTTTAAATCAATCAATATTTCAATCATAGTAATGAATCACATGAAAACGACAATGCGGAGGGGGTTTCTCGCAGTGATTAACCTACAGAGTTTGACAGTGAGCTTCAGCTCATCGTTTAGCCATTCAGCCTGCAGGCATCCCGCTGCACATCACCTGCTCAGCACCAGACATGAGACAAACAAAGTTAGAGACTATCGGGTGAACACAGTGGAGCATTTAGCAGCTAAAGAGCCAGATATTTCCCTCGGGAGTTGGTAGAGACCAAAACAGGAGCTAAAAGAGAGTGAATATTGGACTTGCATTCATCAGGTGTCCGGAAACACGATGTATTAGTGTAAGCTGGATGTGTGAATACAACAACAACAACAACAAGTTGGCCATATCTACGTGGTATACCAGTGTTACGTTCACAACTTGTTTCTGCTGCCCTAAGTGGCACAAAAGAAAAAGAAGATTTATCTCAGAATTTATGCTTCAATCACGCTGAGAAATCTTTGATTGTTGACAGGCAACATTTAGACTGTATCCCTCACTATCTCCAAAAAATGCAGAGTGCATCATCACCCTCGGGCACCAGAGAGCCATTAAACAAGATTTTCTGCTTTGCCAGACCAGAATAAAAGAGTCAACAGTCTGCAGGCATATGAGAAGACTGAAAAATGGCTCTGGACTTTTTAAACGTGCACCAGTCCACCACAACCAGCCCTGAGCGGGCGGAGTGGTGTGCGAGCGGGAGACTCAGGCTCACCTGCAAATGAAACGGCGTTTGTGTGTTCAGCACAGATATAAAACACTCTTATATGTCACCCAGACTTACAGCTATAGATTGACCATAAAACTCAAGAGGCACTCCCTGAAACCCCATTTATTTCCAACTCCTTGACTGATATTATCTAGAACCTGGGAATGCAATTACAGGAGCCCCGCCATCAATAGTGGGTTCCAGCAGTGCAAGCATGACAGAAATCCACTTATTCCATCTGGTATTGATGTCAATTTACTGTTTCATTACAGCAAGAGCTTAGAGAGCAGCACATGATCACAACCCAATGAGTATCTTATTATGGGACCTTAAAGCAAGTTTAGAACCACAGCAGATAAATAATGCAACAGATACAATGCGTAATCATGCACAGACGCTCAGCAGACACACAAGCACTTACTAAGATAGCGATAGATTAGGTGTGAGCACATTGTTCTGATGCATATGTATGAGCTGCAGTGGGTGATAGTGAGAGGGAAGATTCGTCGTCCTTCAGTGTGGCTGTTTCCGCTGACGACTAACCTGCTTTATTATACTGCCGGCTTTGTTTTTATCTTTTTAACAGTAAATATAATTTCTCTAACCTGACCTCTCTAATCCACGCACTGTGGATTGGGTAGTTGTTGTTTTTTTTGGATGCTGTGTTTAATTGTGATTAGCTATGATGCAGTCCTGGGTTTAGGTCAATGGATATATAGCACTTTTGCTCATAACAGTATTTTCACAGTGTGGTATTGCTTAAACTTCAAAGAGGCTCTGACGTGAATCAGTTTTAGTTGAGGTTGTCTGTCTTGTTATACATTTAAGACATGGACATTATCACACACACATATATGCAACCTAATGTGGTCCAATGCAGAAGTCCTGCAGTGTATTGTTCGTTTGTGATGCTGATGATGCTTTTGTGTGAGAGAGTTGTTGATTCAACTCTATAGTCATTTTTAAAGCTTTGAGGTTTTGCTGTATTGGATTTTGCTCTATTATACATGAGTTCATGTTATTGTTGTTCTCCTAAGATGTGCGAGCTCTCTTTCTCTGTCTCTGTCTCTGTCTCTGTCTCTGTCTCTTCCAGGGTTTGCTGCAGTTTCTAAAGTTGATAAATGAGGAAACGCTGGAATGTTTTTGGGGTTGAAACTGAGAAACTGTGACTCTGCGAACAGTATTGATTAGGGAAATGTCTGCGTCAGGTGAAAGGCTTGGAGCCTCACCAACCTCATCCTCTCTAATTTGTACTCTGGCTCATAGTCAGACCACGAGGGCGGTTAGAGTGCTTTCACACCCGCTGGCCTGAGGTCGAGTCCCACCAGCACTTCCCTTCCTGTTCCTCCGTCTGCTTTGTATCTGCTGCTGAGTGCTCGCTTGTTAAAATTCCTCTTTGCTAAAATTATCCTCTTCTCCTCACCCCTCACCCGTCTCACCCTGCTTCCTCCCCATGCTCCCACAATCGACATCATAGGTGTAACACTGTCTTAAGCCTGAGGGGGGCAGAATGCCGGAGCAGAGCAACGATTATCGCGTGGTGGTGTTCGGGGCAGGGGGAGTGGGGAAGAGCTCCCTGGTGCTGCGCTTTGTGAAGGGCACCTTCAGGGACACCTACATCCCCACGGTGGAGGACACCTACCGCCAGGTGATCAGCTGCGACAAGAGCGTGTGCACCCTCCAGATCACCGACACCACGGGGAGCCACCAGTTCCCGGCCATGCAGCGCCTGTCCATCTCGAAAGGCCATGCCTTCATCCTGGTCTACTCCATCACGAGCAAACAGTCCCTGGAGGAGCTCAAACCCATTTACCAACAGGTGGGGAGCGATGTGTTTAAGATTAAGACTAAATTGCTGCAACATGATGTGCACTGACCATTCAGAACAACCATCTATTTCCTTCCTCCTCTGCAGGTCTTGGCCATTAAGGGCAACGTTGAGGCCATCCCCATCATGCTTGTGGGCAACAAGAGCGATGAGACCCAGCGGGAAGTGGAGACCAAGGACGGGGAAGCCCAGGCCAACCAGTGGAAGTGCGCCTTCATGGAGACGTCAGCCAAGACCAACCACAACGTCACCGAGCTCTTTCAGGAGCTCCTCAACCTGGACAAGAAGAGGAACATGAGCCTCAACATCGACGGCAAGCGCTCAGGGAAGCAGTCCCGCGCCGAGAGACTGAAGGGCAAATGCAGCGTGATGTAAATCCAGGACAGGAGGAGGTGGAGGAGGCGGAGGCGAGAGACGTGGGAGGAAACACAGAAGAGAGGAGGAAGAGAAAGATGACGAGGGAGAGGAGAGACTCACTGAACGCATCGCTCAGAGCAAAACGTCTGGAAGGCAACGGGAATCTCATCATCTGCATCCTCCTCCGTCTGACTGGTGCATTCACAAACACAACTCGGCAGTTATTTTGAAGACATACAGGATTTCAGTTCGGAGCTTTCCATCCATGTGCATTCTGCTAAAGGGAGAGATGAGGGGGACCGACGCGGAGTATCGAGAAGCATGTTAAAAGCAAGAAGTGTGCGTCACAATGTCCCAAATGTGGACCTTTGCATCATCCGAATGCCACAAAAACCTGGACTGAGGAGCTCATCGAAACCTCGGACTGCAATAAAGTTCACAGCCTGCAGCACCCCACTGAACACGGACTGAAGGGTTCTGATCCACACAAAACATGTAGGGTCCTCTCTCCCTCTCCACTCAGCTCACACCTCAACTCCTCTTCATCCCAGCACCCTCATCCTTCATACCCCCTATTATAACAAGTATAGAGAAGCGTAATGTATATGTAACAGAGTCGACACGGTTAGTTAAGCTCACTCATCTGGTAGAAACGCTATTTTAAGAGACTGAGGTGTCCGTCATGCTTGGCTGCACGGGACCCCCGAAGGTTTGAGACTGCCAGCATGAACAGCACGCATCACAGCAGCCAAACGCGCGATCCGGCTGCATCCCAGAGCCGCTCCCGAGGACTCCGATGTACATAAACATGGGATATTCAGATGTATTCCATCTAATCTACACATGCCCTGCCCAAACTAACGTATCAGCCATAGGAATACGGTGAAGTTCAAAGCTTAAATTAGGACAAATCTCACCTTAATCATCTCTCCTGAAAGATAAGAACCTGCTTTTCCTTTATCAGAGCTGCTGTTATGTTCGACACTCATCTGAAGTGGCAGGGCACGCACACGCAACAATCCTTTTAACGCTCACATAGTGTAGGATAACTGAGCAGAAAGCTGGACTCTCATCAACACATGAAACAGAAGTACGAGTCCGCCTTGTCGACGAGGACGATCCGCTTGGATAATCATTGCCAAGCTGGTGAGACGACAGTGAACTGGGATGGTTCTGCGGTTCGAGAATGTCAGTTTGCTTTGGCACTTTTCATGTGAAGGTTTCTCTTCTTTCGCCTTTTTTTTTCTCGTTTGTTTGCTTCATGATGCTCTTTAAAGTCATGTAACAGTAAAAAAAAAAAAAAAAAAAAAAAAGAACCCTCCTTAAACAAGAAAGCACATGAAAAAGACAAAATAAGGGATGGATGTCAAATTTCTCCATGCATATTATTCAGCGCGACCTGTTTTGTTTCCTGTGTCGTCAGTCGGGGTCACGTTACCTCTCGTAACGCTGAACAGGAAACAGAACGAGGTCAAAACGCAACATGAACACACACACACACACACACACACACACACACACACACACAAAGCATGCGCACAAATGCAGCCTCGCAAGCGTCAGAACAAAAAAGTCAATCTGAGTAACACTGAGTACATGAAGACAAACAGGGCTCACTCAGCCTAAATGCCCTCACATTGCACTTTATAGCATAAACACACACCCACCCACCCACACACACACACACACACACGCAGCAGTAATTTGTCATGCTCTTGCCTAATGATCTCCGCCTGACACAGAATATCCTCCTGGAGCCGTTAAACAGCTCGACTGTATGTCCAAAGTGCATGTCTACACCCTTTTTCCACGCAGGAGCTCTGAATATTGTACACAGTGTACACAGGACAGCCAAAAGCACAATACTTTTCTACCAACATATCTATTTGTACATTCTTTTGTCTTTCTTTTCTTGTTATACGTTGTTTCCTCTTCTTGTCTCCTTTGTGCGACTTTCATCCGTCACATTCAGTCGTCAGTCCTGAACACGGAGGAACGATCGCGTCACGATCATGGCTGTAGCTCTCCATGTGAAGTGCTCTCCTTGTCCGGTGCGTGGCACAATGAGGTTGTGGTTCTGCTGATGCAACAGGGTATCTGTGATGTGACCGGTTTGCTGTGGTCGTGAAAGCGTGTGAATGTGGAGCGGAGCTGGTAGGACGCAGAGGAGGGTTCAGATTATTTGTCTACTTTTCTCCATCTCTCAGGCAGGTTTTAACAATTTGGGTGGAGGGTCAATCCGCGCCTGTACTGTTAAACCCAAAGACACAGACGATGCCCCTTTTACCTGTGTGTCCAAAAGAAGAAAAAAAGCACAGCAACTGTTTTCATCTGTCTCCTTCTCTGTCTTTATGTGTGCAGCAGAATCAACAACTGGGCACTTTAGGGTGACATTTTACTTGAAGACTTGCTTATCAATCAGCAAAGCCTCATTTATAAGCACCATGTAAAATGTCCCTCCTGCATTACTCGCGCCACCACAGACCCGCATACAAATGTCAAACGTGTAGTTATTGTAAATAAGCATATGGTAGTTGAATGAAATGTTTATAAGAACTTCAAGTAAGATGTTACCCATGTAAAGAAAACCTGTACCCGCTGTCTTTCTGGGAATAAGTCCTTTGTAACCAGGAAATGTTGTTACAGTAGGAGGTTCGATGTTGCTATGTACTGTAATATACAGCTTAACAATGATGCTCATGATATATCGTATCTGACACATCCACTCTTCAGATCTATCAATCAGATTAATACTAGCAAAATGTGAATAATGTAACTAAAGGTTCCACTCCATGGCTGTTCCTTTTTTTATTTTGAAAGCCGAATGAATCCGTTGTTATCGATGTGTTGTACTTTGCACTAACGTGAGGTCCTGTTAAACTCAAAAATTTGCATCGTAAACGTACCCTTTACCTGTTAGACGCCAGGGATGCTCACTCTCATTTTCTTTTCCCCTCAGTTTTAAAAAAAAAAAACAAGTTGTATTTAAAATAGTTTGTCTTGGTTTGTTTTAACCCGTCAGAAGGATGGAGTGATTTCTGTCATGTACCGACCTGATGTGTCCATCTAAAGGTTAAAAAGCTTCCAAACAAAAAAAAGAGAAAGAAAGAAAAACAAAAGCTGGAACAGCTATCAGACAGTGCCGGTCTGATCTGATGTGTAGCTACCAGCAGCGGCGACGCACACCCTGCATAAACATCAGCCCGACACCTCCGGTCGCTCCGCGCAAACGCCAGATTGTGTGCGCATGTTTGTGCAATCTGCTGACGTCTGCAGGAGACCGTCGTTGTTAGTCGCGGAATATGATACAGCGGGGAGGAAGAACAATGAGACAGCGTGCGAGGGCAGTATGGACAACAAGCTGGAGCGAGAGAGAGAGAGAGAGAGAGCTGTGCTATTAATAGAAATAGTGTGAAAATATGGAGTGCAACTGCACCGACTGTGGCCTGTATAGGATTCAAATGTGCTTGCATGTGGGGAGGAGTGCATGGGAAGTGTGTGAGAGTTTCTGGGCTGTGTGAATTAAATGCTGGCATGAATCAGGACAGACACCTCTGCCCCCGTCCTCCCATGGCTTGTCCCATCTCATTTGTCAGTGAAGCATATTCAGTGCTGCCGCTGTCCGTGTGTGTGTGTGTGTGTGTGTGTGTGTGTGTGTGTGTGTGTGTGTGACTGTGAGTGCATCCATGTATGTGCGCAATCAGTCACCTATTTGCATTCCTTCACTCTCGCCTGCATGAGTGTGTGTGTGTGTGTGTGTGTGTGTGTGTGTGTGTGTGTGTGTGTGTGTGTGTGTGTGTGCGCTGTACCATCTTAGGAAATGTCTGTCAGATAACTGAAGCTTTCCTGTGGAGAATGCCTACACATTTCTGCATGAGTCATCCAGCACTGCTCAAACACACCCCTACACACACCCCTACACACACACACACACACACACACAGGCATATAAAACAGGCATGGGGCAAACTCGACTGCATGCCCTTAGCTGCACACACGCGCACGCTAACGCGCATGCATACATTCACACAGGCCTTGTCAGTGGAAACTCATTTGCTCGCTGGCTGTTTTTCTGCTCTGCGCTGTTGTACAGGCACCACTGTCAGCGCTGCGTCTCCATAAATCAGCCGTCCACCCCCTGAAATCTTGAGTTCCTTTCACAGTCGTCCCTCCAATTATGATTATTGTTATGGTTTTTGTCTTTGTGTGTGTGTGTGTGTTTGTGAGTCGGTTGCACTTGAGCAGACTGAAGGCCGACCCTGTTCACATCTGATTGTAGATAGCTGTAAATAGTGTTCAAAGGACTTCATATTTCAAAGAGGAGAGAGTGCAGAGGAAAGGATGCTGTGGTGGGAAGGTTTCCTTCTTTATAGTCAAAGCGTCCAATTCGAAGCAACACGGCAAATGTAAGAGTTTCCTTCAGAGGGGACTTTATGTCAAACTTCATCAGCTGTCATGAAGTGGCTAAAACTTTGGGCTTTTTACCAAAGTACGCTATGATTTTCTCTGCAAGAAAAACAGCTAATTGATTTAAAAAGAGTAAATCTATGGAGGCCCAGAACGTTCAGTATAAACTGAATAAAATACTGAAAAACAAAAAGACTAAAACTAAATACAGACAAAATACACAGCAATGAACTTCTGAAATAGACCAATGAAATGTTTAGAATAGTTTACTTTATTTTCTCAATGAGTCAACAGTGAATTTATTGAGGGTCATTTTTATTTAATTGTGTCGTTTTTTCCTATTTCAGTTTGCCAAAGTCTGTTTTTAGTTCACAATGCTATTTTCACCAGAGAGTATTTATTTTACAACAAAATCTTCACAAAGTCTTTGTCTGTCAATCAAGACGAACAGGGCAGAACCAGTCCTGTGATTGGCTGCCCTCTTAATTAGACCATAGCAGCAGCCAGTCACAGAACAGATCCTGTTTGATCTGATGAAAATCATGAAATACAATCGCTGGGAAAATGGTATCGTGAACTCAGAATTGCTGTAATGAAATAAAAATGTCCTTCAATCACTGTTTCATGATATTAAGCTGAGTTTTAAAACACATTTTGGATTATTTCAGTTTCATGGCTAAATAATATTTTCTGCCTTTATTGAGCTCATGATTCTTAATATTGAACACTTTGGGTCTCCATAGAACTCTACAAAGACAGCACTTCCAAATTTAGATTAGGACCAGGTGGGTTCACCTCACCTCGTTTGCCATCAGTGAGGTACTTCCTGGTCATGTTGCTGAAGAGTCTTGTACAGCAGAGGAAGGGTGGTTCACATGTGTTCTTCCATCGCAGGAAGGGAAACACGACCCTGAGACGCTGAAGCAAAGGGCAGTCAGTCAAATCTAACCACAAAACAAAGCTTGTGGTGTTCTGGTCGAACTACGGTTTGTTCCATCAACTCATTTCTACCAACAAGGGCAGGTTACAGTCCTGTCGAGTCAAGCTGAGGAGAATCTGAAGGATCGGTGGATGGGTGGAGAACTGACCCCGTTAACCTCTCCGGCTCGCCCCTTTACATCTCGTCTGACCGCCTCAGATCCTCACGAGCTGTTTTTTGCGGACGGGGCGTGAAGTGGGGCGTATGGACTTTGTGGGTAATGTAGTTTGGTACTATCCTGTCGCTCTGGCCCTTCATTCCTGCATGGTCCCTATTGGTGTTCCAGCCAGCATGAGAACAAGGACACAAACTGTGAATCATCTTTGTATTTTTTAAATAAATTCCTCAGCAGCATTTACGGCTTTGGTTTTGCAAAATGTTTATTTCTTTTAAGCACTTAATTGTTTGTTTTGTTTTGTTTTTTGTAAATGATTCTATTGTTTTTTGGGTTTTTTTTCTGTTGGGACTTTTTTTATTTAACTAATTATAATGTATAGATATTTATTCTAGCAATAGTCTTCCTATTAAGATATACTGTGCTGATGCATCCTCTGAATAACAGAAAATAACATATATATATATATAAATATAGATGATGATAATAATCAAATCTGCAAAATGATTTTCCTAATAAAAATGTGAACTGAGCAGTGTTTCTTGTCTTTTTGATTTTGCTCCTCTTGCTTGAATTGGTTTATAACGACGAAGGCCTCATCTGTGCTAATGTTGCTAACAAAGGTTTAGCATCAGACTGAAATATTTTTTTACACATTCGTGGTTCCCAGAGGATAAATCTGAATATGATGGAGTGTAAAATACATTTCCCCTCTGAAATGAAATGCATGAAATGGAAATACGTGAAGTAAAAAAGCCTCCCTTAAATTTCTGCTTTAGTTCGCCTACAGTACTTGAGTTAATGCATTCAGTTACATTGCACCACTGCATGCTAATGCGCTAAACTAAGACTGTGAACATAGCAAATATGACTCCAGATGAGCTTCCTCAATCATTTTCTTCACGGGCATGTTCGCATGTTGTTGTTAGCATCTACGTCAAGGCACCGTTGCACCTAAGTACAGCAGCCAGCAGGATATTCCAGTGTGGATGCCATCGCCCTCATTAGCAAGATGGCCAGAATGCATCCCCCCGTGTTAACCTGCCATCCCCCATCTCCATGCTTGCGTACCAAGAGAGAGCTCAGGGGCAGAGGGGCCGTTTAGTTTAATATGTTAGTCTCGTCTGCCTGCCTCATTGATCCTTTATCTGACTGAGGCTTGACCAAGTTAGAATCTATAGTTCCGACCATGGCTCTGAAATATCAGTAGCCTAACTGTGCTGTGTATTGATAAATCCATGGAGCTGTCCGTGGTCCTGAAGTCGCAGACAGATTTGTAATTGAGACTGTTTCTCTCTGCCCCGCCTTTCTGTCAGCGTTGTGTATAATATTCTTAAAACCACATACCATACATACTCAATTCTATACAATATTGTGGCCTATATGCTCTATAAAGTGCAGCCACCTTCATGATCAAAGTGACAGTAACATGTGAACTGAAGAGCGACAGAGTCACAGAAACACACTGATGCCTGTTGTGTTCCTATGATAAAGGATAAATAATAGATAAGTGGATTAAATGAAATTGTAGCATTAGGAATGTCTCAGTTATAATTAAGGTGTTGTGCAACACTGTCTTTTGGGATGTGTGTGTGTGTGTGTGTGTGTGTGTGTGTGTGTGTTGGTTGGTGGTGTGGAGTCTGGGCGGGGGCTCCCCTTAGGCCACCCCCCTGTTAAAAATGAACAAATCACGACTGGTAACAGAGAGAGAGAAAGAAAGAGAGACGTGCTAGACTCACAGTCTCTCACTCCTGCTTTCATCTCACTTCTTTAACCCTCTCACACCTGCTCAGGGATGCTGTGCCCAGCACAGTTGCTATGGAGACAGTGTGACGTTGACGGCTGTTGTCGCATCAGTGTGGTGTGACCCTGGTGGGGACAGCGATACGTTACGACAGGCAGAGGTCTCCCAGGCTGCTGCTGGAGTGTAGAACAACGCAGAAAGATTCACCCCCCCCAGGCCAGTGTGGTAACCCCTCTCCTCTATCTTAATGAGATCATGTGGTGCACATGTAGACACACACATACACACACGCGCGCGCGCGCTTTTACACAACGGGGAAAGTCTATGTTAGATCAATGATAAGCCTGCCAGCGCGCACGTCAGCTCAGAACAAGAGACTATAAAGGTCTGTGTGGGAGGGGTGGGTCGGGGTGCCACCTCTGTCAGCCTGAGAGCATCGTTTCGTCGTGACTCATGGGCTTCCACCACTGATTTCTTAGAAAATGAAGAGCCCTGCTGTAATCCACTGTAACCGTATACTGCCTCTTCCACAAGACACGCAAGAGGGAGGGGGAACACTGGGAGTGAAATGGAAGAAGGAAGTGAGACAAATGAAGGAGGGAGACGGAGAAAGAAAGAGAAAAGGTGAGGAAATGAAGGAGAAATGTATAGGCATCAGCATAATTTCACACATCAGTGGAAATGAGGCCATTGCGGTACTCTGTGGGAGTTATAAATAGCTCTCCTGTGGTTATAATAAGCAGCTAGAAAAGGTTTCCATACAGCCACAGAGAAGACATGGCTGTAGAGGTGTAGAGAGGGAGTGCGTATTTCAAGACTGGATGCACCAACATCTCCCTCTCTGCAGGCAGAGTGTAAAAAATAAGATGCTGTCCTGCGCATCGGGCCTTTATGTCCCCCTCGCCACAGAGCAAACCGTCCACATCCAGCCAATACTCATGCAGCAGATGCAGCACTTTTAGCCCTGTGTGGAGGAGTGGACTACAGCTCGGTGGAAAACGGAGGATGCGTGTTTGCGCCGGGCCTGCCAGGAATAGAAGGAGCGGCCCACACCTCCCTGGAGGAGACGGAACGAACCCTGACCCAATGGCGCCATCGTGTGGCGACGTGGCGCAGTGGATTCCTGTGGAGAGGAGTCATTTATACTGTGAGGCAGGCCCGCACAGACGTAGATGTGAACGGCAGAGGGGGAAAAACACAACTTGCGGGGTCGAAAAGTTAAGGTTATGGTGGAGTTATGAAATATGGTTTATTTTATGTTAAATTTGCAGCAGAAAATGTGTCCTTTGTATTTTTTGAGGACCAATAAAAAACAAAGCAAAACAATAAATGTAAAGAAATATAAGGTTCATCCACCGCAGACTTCATTAAATGCACAGATAAGATATGTATTTTGGTTATTCCTTCAACAAATCCTACACAGCGAACTGGATCTTAAAGAGAAAAAACATTTTTAAGCTTTAACATCGCAGAAACACGTTTCTTAGGGCATATTGGGAAACATATTACAATCCAAAAAATATATAAAGCAATATGTTGCAGACATTTTAAACAGATAACATAACCAACATCTGAAAATATATGCAATATATATCTATTTGAGACACTAGAATCGATTATACAGCATTTCGAACAGGGATCACCTGCATTTTTAGTTCATTTCAAATACAAAGAGCATATTAAGGCAGACTGTGCAGTAACCCCATTTGATTATTGGCCTACTATCTGAGGCAACAGCCATTACTTACAACTGATAGACAGACCAGAGATTAAATCCTCTGATGGGAAGATAAAGACCACTAAACCAGTGAACTACAGATTAAGGTTTTTTACTTCATTGTTAAATAAACGTTTACACGCTGAGAGCAGGCAATTCATTTTGAATGGGCTTTTCATTCATGCAAGTGTTACCCATTATACATTTTAAATGTGAATCAACATTTACAGGGCTGCAAAAGTCTTTACGGGTCCTCTGCTCCTGGGGTCCCCGGCAAAAATAGCTGACTGAGGCTACATGTTAGTGATTTTTTTTTTTCTTTAATCGAACATAATTGGCCAATAGATCAATTAAAACTCTTCTTGCTGGGAGGATGGATTCAGGAGCTCCTGTCTTTAAGGTGCTGTCACCGGATCGGATGGAAGGAGGGAGAAGGAGAGAGGGAGGAATGGAGGAAGGGAAGGAGGAGGGGGGTAGAGGAGTGGACAGACACTGGCAGCGGAGGGGGAGGCGTTTGGCTCGGTGAAGACGGGGAGTGAACGAGCAGAGCGGGTGAGAAAGCAGCGGATCTGGCCCTTTAAATCACCAATACAGCGCATTCGGAGGTGAGTTTGGAGATATTCGTGCATTTTTCTGCCTGTGTATCATAATTGTAACGCGTCTGTGCGTCTCTGCGACCCCGGCTTCTCGTCACCGAGGGCGGCTGCAGCGGAGAGGGGCTTCATCAGTGTCACGAATCCGGTTTTCCCCAGCCCTGTGCCGGCAGAGAGGGTGGGGAGGACCGGGGACAGGGTCAGTGGAAGATTTCCTACTGCTCGGCTGGACCCTTGAGGACGCGCAAGCCACTGTGTCCAAAAACCTCTGGATTTTACATGCTGAAGTAGGCCGATCAATTTGCATAATAGCGGAACATAAAGGCATGCGCTCCAGTCTTGCGCCCATTGTCGCTGGATGGGCTCATATTGGCTTCTGGAGCCTGCCTCCCTTAAAACATGTCACCACCCTGCTCCCACGGCTAACAGTCAGGGCCTGTTTGCAGACGTGAAGCGGTCTAGTCTGGTCTTCACTTGGGAAAATATCTCTGGCTTTGATAAGTGCACAAGGTCTGCCTGTGCTTGCGCGCCTGTGCGTATGTATGAACGTATGCGTGTGTGTGTGTGTGTGTGGAGTGTGGATAGCCATGGGAGAGAGAGGACATGCTGTTCTATCCATCAAAATGCCCGCATTGTGTTTTCACACGGTAGAGCAGCGAGCAGGGCCTATAGCGGAGGACATGGCTTCGAAATGCAGGCCCGATCAGCGCTCAGGAGCAGCCAGGATCAATAAGGATTGATGCAGTTTTGCGCGTCTTGAGAGCGGCTGTGGGCTCGCTGGCTGGCCGGGGCCTGTCCAGCTCTGGTGATGTTTCTGGTCCAGGCCAAACCATCTTACTGTACAGGTTTTGCTTCTGTGCATTTACAAGAAAAAGCTTTCAGTTCGGGGGCGTGGAGGAGGAGAGATCTGAGCGTGGAGGGGCAGACATTCATATCTGTGCTGCTCTTGAAGGCTACAGCTTCCTACTCTTGCGCCATAGCAGAAAGTTTGGAAAATCAACAGGCTGAAGCATTCAAATGATGCCTCTGAAGTGTGGGGAAAAGTGATTTAAGCCGTGTATTTCTTAATCGTACCCTCCCCGTGAGCTGACAGTTGGTATTTCATATGAGAAAATGTGAAAACGCACATTTCTGAGCAAAAACACCTTCACATTTTAGTTCACTTTCAAAAGGTGAAAAGTACAATAACCCGTAAACAGAGATGACTGTTATTTGTATTTGCCCAGTTATGTTACAATGTGTTATTTTTACTACTTTAGAGGAAGCAGAATAGAGGAGTGCCAACAAAGTAAGAGCACGCACAAAAACTCCTTCAATAAGCTTGTAGTTAGAATTTTTGCTGTGATGTTCATTCAACTCTGTTAAGCTGTTTTTCAGGCTCTGCTGTGCAGCGTTTACTTGTTTTATTAAGCAGTTGCCGTCATTCATGTGCACATTCTTCTGTTGGCTGTCACTGATGCTGCATGCGGGGTGATTTAGGGACACTGGCTGATAATGAGAAAGTGATGGAAAGGTTGTGTGTGTGTGCATTTGTACACATTTTAGGGACATACATCTGCTCACACAGTCACATTACTGACACTCACCGACACAGAAAATAGGTCCCCATAAGGTGAATAGTTGCATTTCAGTGTTAGAACATGTTTACTGGTGAAGGTCGCGGTCGGGTCAGGCTTGAGTTGAGGCATGTAGTGGTTAGATTAATGTTGGAGCAAATTTCCAGTAAGGGGTGTGTGGTGCCCAGAATCACCAGTATCAATACAGATATTAGGGAGTGCCATAATTTATGAGGGGAATGCATCATTAATAGGCTGCTCCTGAACACATTTGGAGTAGTAGTAATTTGCCAAACATGAGTTTTTTTTTACTCTGCTGCTCTGGTAGTTATTTAATCACATGTCTGTTAAAATACGAGAAGGCCTTTAATGGCAAAAAGAAAAGGTTTATTGTGTGAATTCTCCGAACGAACAAGGAGCTAACGAGGTTAATGTTTCCAGAAGGTGCTTTCACGTGGCACTAATGTATTCTTCTTGGTATCAGCTGTATCGCTGACAGCACTGATACTCAAAACGAGGATTAAGTATGAGCAGCATGGATACACCCACGCCTAATCTGCAGGGAATTAATGCAATGTCATCAAAAACAAGTTTGCACGTGTGTGAGAGAGCAAACACACAGAAAAAAAGTTTCCAAAGTGGGGCCATATTGCCTCTAAGGGTCTTGCTGGGATTAGGATTCAGGCTCAGGGTTAAGATGAGGATTAGGATTAGTCTTCACAGTTAGGGTTAGGCTGGGGGACAATCGATAAATGTCCTCACAAGTACAGTCATACAAATGTGTGTGCAGAGGCAGAAAGAGAATCAGGTGTTATCATATGTCTATTCATTCCTTCATCTCTCTCTCTCTCTCTCTCACACACACACACACACACACACAAAAGCCCTAATTACAGACATGAATCTCTGAGCTACTCCACAGTTGGAGTAATTAAAGCAGGACTCTCCTCCTTGGAGAGAGAGGGCGACAGACAGAGAGACAGAGTGAGAGACACAGTCGTAACACACTCACGGTGATGCATGTGAGGAGCGAGGTGTGTTTTCATCACAACGAACTAATACGCTGCACTAACACAAGTGTAAAAGAAAGAAAGTAGAGGTTTTTTTTATGAGTTTTTGACACAACAGGTTTAAAAATGCTTTCTTGTTTTCCAGGAATGTCCCACCATCTGGTCAGTTCAGTGGTATTACTGTTGTTTTGTGAAGAAAAATGAAGTTGTGATGACAGGTTTTGGAGGCTGATGGTGACAGTTTGGCACTGAAGCAAATTCCACCCTCACGATCTCAAAAATGTTTTTAATCTGGGCCTCTGCAAAGCAAAATGTGGGATAGTTTGAGATTTCCTAACAGAACTCGGCAGTGATCTTGACTTAAAGTGTAATAAGAATTGCTGAAACACCATAAATCTCCACATAAGGAGCCGTGGGACTAAATCTGAAGTCCAGTGAGTGTTTGGGATCTGTGACACAAAACTGCAAACAGAAACTAACATTTTGAAATGCTTAAAATGTTTGCCTGTCCGTAATCCAGCGTTGTAAGCAGCCGACTCACCTGCTCTCATTTTTCACAGAGACAAGCCAATGTGAGCTCAGCTGCCGTCCAGCTCTGTCGTTTTGACTTGGCACCGCTCAGACCGTCCTCTCCATCCAGTCACGCCTGTGTCCAGAGAGTCCTGCCCACCATCAGTCAGGTAACATCATCTCTGTGTTTGTCTGTGTGTGTGAACGCATGCTAAAAGCTTGAAGGACAGTTAGCAAATGACAAACAAACATCACATCACAGCCGTAGTTATACTGTCCACATCACCTATATATAAAATATGGATTGATCATGGAGCTGCCATATTTCACTTATAGTGTTGCAGCGCCATGTATCAACTCACGGTGGTGCTATAACTCTACCAAACAGCCCCCTGAATGAAGCTATTGATGACTTGAAAGGAGATTCAGCTGGTAAAACAGTGCAGTATTATGAAAGAAGAAAAAAATACTCCTGTATGTGCAAACTACTGCAGAATTAGTGAGGAGGAAGAAGCTGCACAAAGGTTGATTCAGCAGTGCCAAAGACAGAAGTAGATCTATAGAGCTAAGTTAGTGAAACTGCTTTTTTAATTTTCTCACTTTTGAAACAAAGACAGTACACTACAGTACACTTCTCTATAGTATCCCATGTTGATCTGTGATATTAGAACTCACAAGTGTTTTTACCAGTTCATCCCTTTCTTTTCCTGATTTCTGGTTTTATATGCAGCAAACAGTCATCTTTTACTCTTTAAAACTATCCATACCAACAATCAACAGCTTGAGCGACCACAACTTTTACATTATCTTTTAGAAAATACTAAATATATATGTACACACAGCAAATAGTTTTACTTTAAGTGTAAATTCCCAAGTCAGAACTCACATTTTACCTTCGATGATCCACTCAGTCCAGTCCTGTCACACACAAATCAGAGCATGTTGAAAGCTTGTCAGCCTGCGCATGCAAACGACGGTTTGCTCCCAAGTCATTTTTCACACAGGCCGTCCTCTCCCTGAGCGTATTTGATGAAATCATCCATCACTGTCTGCATAGCACACATTTTCTTACTCTCTCTCTCTCTCATTCAGTTTTCTCCTGTGTTGGTGCAGTCTGATGGATCAGTATGTCTACCACTAATAATATCGCCCAGGCCAGGAAACTGGTGGAACAGCTGAGGATTGAGGCAGGGATTGAACGCATTAAGGTAGGACGACACCTAACCGCCATGTTTGTGTATATGTGAGTATGATTATTCGCTCTTTATACATTTCTCTCTCTCCCCCTTCCTCTTGGTCCTCCTGTTGCTCCCCTCTCTCTCCCATCCGACCTCTCTCCTCTCTAGGTGTCTAAAGCGGCAGCAGACCTGATGAGTTACTGTGAGCAGCACGCTCGTAGCGACCCTCTGCTGGTTGGGGTTCCCACCTCTGAAAACCCTTTCAAGGACAAGAAGCCCTGCATCATCCTATAGCCGCGCCACTCTCCTCCTGCCCTCACGCACACACATGCAGACACGCACTCACATGTACACACTCAGTACTTAAATTGATGCCCCAGGCACACATGCAAACACACACTTAAAGCAGCCCAGCATACACACACACACTCACACGCACACTCCAAATATAGCCACTCTGGAACAGCGCCATACCCCGGAGCCACAGCTAGGGGGCAGGTATCATGTGCTCACAGTGGCTGAGATCAGTATATCACTGAGTATGATCCAAGGTGCTTTGGTAATATTCATATATGCTGGTAAATTGACTACAAGTGTCAGCTTAACTTGAAAAAAAAAAAAGGGATTTGGACATTAATAATCGGTAGGAAACCAGGAATTTTTTTCTCCTTCTTTTGTCATGAAGTAAGGGGTTGGGTAAAGGATGGACAGCAGTGCCATAGGCGAGGAGTGGGAGGATGCATGTGGGCAACAGAAAAGGACAGTAGGCGCTCCCGCCAACCGTGCCAAACACGATTTGGTGTCCTATTAAAAGCTAAAATAAATGCTCTTTGTTTGAGGCAGTTAAGAAGGTCTGGGAGCTTTGCCCTCGAACCTGCCTGTGCTAAATCATGGCGGGTCATTTTGGAGCGAGCGGCTGAAGCCTTTGCCTTTATCGGGCTAGCATGTTCCCACCCAAACCCGTATCGACTGACCTTCTCTGCCTGTGGCCTCTCTATGGCCGTCTGCAGCCTTTGGCCAAACCTCCAGCTGTGCCAACATGTACAGAAAGTCGTCTCTAGATGCCGATCTGCCGTCACCGATTCCACTGCAGCTCCTTACGGCTGCGGTTGGTTGAGAGCGATGTCTAAGCTGACCTCAGATCTGCACCTATGAGGGGAACATAGTGAACTGCTCTACACAGAACTCAAGCTATTAACCCTGGACGTTTACTGCATTTTTTTCCTAAGAGATACTTGTTTGTGAACTCAATGTACGTTTTGATATTTTGTTGAAGCATTACCTTACAGATAAGATGATACTGTACAATTTTTTTGGATTGTTTTGCTTTGACGTAGGTGTTGCCCCTGGCTGATCAGGTTTCTCTCGCTGTCTGGCGTTAAATGCTAATGAAACGACAGGAGATCTGGCTGAAAGCCAGGGGTTGTTTCCGACCAGATACCTGCTAGGATCTTTAAACAAAGGTTTCTACTGTACATCAAGCCTCCCTGTGCTTTACCCTGAGAGAGGGCGAGGTCGCAGACTGACCACACCTGAGAATCAATCTGCAAAGCCCCCAAAGCTGGAGGAGAAAACCAAAAGCGAAAGTGAGCTTCTCAGCTTATGTTTTATTCTTTCGATTGGCAGGTTTTTTAAGAGGTTTAGCAAAGGAAAAGAAGAGATGAATCGCTCTGGATAGCGCAAAGATGGAGGCGTTTGTTTCGTTCGCCTCTGCAGAAGAGAAGGGAGATGCGTCTCGCTTTCATGCAAAATAATTCAGGCTTTAAATCAGATTAGGATGGATATGACCTTGCTTCAGCAGTCTTTACAGTTTCCGGTGAAAGAGCCTCAGTGCGAGCTCAAACTGGTCAGGGCCTGGATCGGTAAGAGCCAGCAGTCCCCGCTCCTCTCCTCCACAACGCTCCTCCTCTCTGACAAACCAAACTTGATTGTAAAAACTGAAGACGAAGCGGGAAAAAAAATGAAGTCAAGACAAACAAACTAAGTGTATAAACTTTCTTTGAGACATGTGCAGAAGTGATAAGTTGAAGAGTAGCTGTTTTGGGTTTATTTTTTGAGTTTCTTCTTTCTATGGAGTCCATGGAACCTGGTCAGTTGAGTATTACCCTGTACAGTGTTTGTAAGATACAAAATCTAAACACAGAATCCCTCTCTGTGGATGTTGGATTTTTTAGTACTAATTATTCTGTTCCGTCAGTCAGGATCATGTCTGTCTTCATGTATTTTTCTTTATTTTTCCGTCATTCAGGTTTTAGAGGCCTGCGATAGCGGAGGATGGTTTTAACCACGGACACAAATACAAACGCCTGATGAGGATATCTTAGAATAAGACAGAAGCAACCTGTTAGGTTTAGGATCATATCCTGCTAGAGGATGAATCAACATCGGACCTCATTCCAGTGGCAAAAACCAACCTCCTGATCTATCCTTTAACACCAGAGCAGCCCACAAGTTTTTCCCAAGCGTTGGTTTCGGTGGGCTACAGGCAACAAGGACAACACACACATGCACAAAGCACACACACCCTCTCGCAGTTGTTTTAAGTTTGTCAAAGGTTACAGGAGTGGTAAGGCTTGGCATTTAGAGCTGCTTTCGACAGTTAATTGCTGAAAGAGAGGAGCTTTGTGCCATCATATTTACTTTTGAGCATTTAGCCGAGGCTTTTGTGAGGAGAAAGGTACAGTGACAGAGCAGGGTGGAGTCATTTGGACAGGACTTATGGCTGCTGATGGACTGTCAGGGGGGTTGAACCCATTGCTTTTCTGTGGTCTAATCACTAGGTCAATATGAGCCACCTGCTACACTGACTTTTGGGGCTTTTTTCTTTTCCTTTTTTGGAGGTGGAGAGAGGTGAGCAGTTGTTCTTTGTCTTGATGGGTCCACAACTTCTCATGTGCATGAGAGTGTGCATGAAAGTTTGAAAAGCAGAAAGTCATTGATTTTGTGCTGTATTTGGTACTAGAAGTCTTATTTTCTTTATGCAAAATTTAGAGCTCCAGATTTTCTTATTGGTTTCTTGTGTGTGTGCATTTGTGCCGTCAATATGAAGACCTAGCCAGCAGCCGGTTAGCTTAGCTTAGCGTAATGACTGGAAGCAGGGGGAAACAGCTAGCAAAGTCACTAACAAACATGATGTTTTAAAAAGTGTAAAGACAAGTTGCAGTTTTACAAGAAGCTGAGCTTCAGAGGTGTTGGAAGGCGGATTTTGTTAACTTTGGACAGAGAGAAGCTAAGCTGAGTTTCTTGCTTTAGCTTCATATGTACGGTACAGATGTGAGAGCGATAATCTTCTCACCTGACTCTCAGCAAAAGAGCAAACAAGCATATTTCCTAAAATGTGAAAGCGGTTTCTTTTAAAGTAAATACAACTTTGCAATTCAAATCAGGGTTAAACTGCTAATTAACATCCCTGCCTGTCCACTGCAGGCGATGGTTCCTGATACAAAGCCCAGCCTCATCGCTCATTTGCCTTTGTTCCAAACAGAGAGAGCAGGCCGTTCCCAAAGTACAGAGAGAGCAGGAGCTGGAGAAAGGCCACAGAGAGTGCTGAGGGTGTGTGTGTGTGTGTGTGTGTGTGTGTGTGTGTGTGCATGTGCATGTGTGTGGGGGTGTAAGTACCAGTGTTTGGTGGCTAAAATGGATGATTTGGCACTGCAGTAGGCGGAGAAGAAAAAACAGAGGTGCACGCATTTGTGTGTGGTCTGTGTGTGCGTTTGTGGGTGTGAGTTTGTGAGAGGCAGTGTGAGAACATGCAGTGCCTCCAGTGCTGTGCAGTGTCACAGAGTGATGTTACATTACTGCAGCCCTGCCATTCCAGGTCAGGGTGAGTGTGACCGGCGTAGAGGTCATGTGACGGCGCGCGAGTCACAGCAGCGTGTATGGCCTCCGCTCGCTGTTTTTATCTGTCGGGGGTTAGCGTGCACCGGAGAGGAGTAGAGAAGGATTCTGTCACAAGCTAAAATTGTTCAGTTTAAGCGTGGGAAGCTATTTTTGATGCGATGACCTGTAGCAACCCCACGAATAGTCACTGAGCTGACAAATTCACTCACTGAGAGAATCTCTTTTTTTCTGTTTAGCTTTATCTGTGCCTGACTCAGCTATGTTGTATTAGCTGTCGTTTATTTTCACCACTCATTTAAGCCTTAGAGACCCAAAAGAAGAGTTTGACATTTTGGGAAATACACTCATTCAGTTATTTGCAGAGAGCGGGGTGAGAGGATCAATACCAATCTTTGATCTGCGTGTTCAGTGTGAAGCTAAAGCCGGCAGCCTGTTAGCGTAGCTTAGCTTAAAGACTGAAAACAGGAGGAAACAGCCAGCCTGGCTCTGTCCAAGGGTAACAAAACCCACCTACTAGCTTCTAGCACCCTGTAAAAACTTGTCTTTGTGAATTTGACATGTGCTAGCTGTGTCCCTGTGTTTCTAGTCTCTAGGCTAAGCTAAGCTAGCAGCTGGCTGTTCCTTCATATTTAGCAAACAGACATGAAAGTGGTATTGATCCTCTCATTAAACTGCCATCAGTGAGTCTATGAGGAGTATTTGCCAAAATATTCCTTTAAGTTAAGTCTGATTAACCTGATTTAGGCTGATATGAATGGCGGTCTTTCATCAACATAAAAAAACAAACAAACAAGGAACCAGGTGAAGAAATAAATGAACTATACAAACAGAAACCTGAGTGCAAGCTGCAGTGACAGGTAGGAAGAAACTCAAAATTACTGATCTGGGATAAGCTGACTTTTCCCAGAAGCTGAGCTGCTGTAATATTGAGGTAACAACTTAGCGTTTAGGAAAGGAAAGGCAGCTCCTTGTGATTGCTTTGCAAGGTGCAGCTAACGTCAAAGACTGCAAAAGATCACAGGACATAGAATAAGCATGCATACATATCAGCACACACACACACACACACGCACACACACAGGTGTTGTCCTGGAGATGTCTGCAGAGGTTATTTTCTATCATTATTATTTTTTTAATCATTCCATAGCTGGTTGGGCTTTCAATCAGAGGCAGCCGGCCTGAATCGCTGGTTTGGCTGACAGCCTGTCTGATTGGTTGGTTGTTAGTTTGCCTTATAGTGGCGTTACTGGCGTGTATTGTGTTAATGCTGGTCTTGGGGCTGTCAGATCAACAGAACGAACAGCGTGAGTGGAACACGTGGCTCGAGATGGAAATCCACTGCTGTTGTGACGCAAAGCGAGCCCATTGAAATTCATTTCTGGTCAGGTGATGAGAGTCGAGGCTCCTCACTGGTGGACTTTGAAATCAGACGTCACTCAATCGGCTCTGAGCCCTCCCTGAGACTCATCTTTTGTGTTCTGATCTCCTGTGTATGCATACAGTATATGTATCTTTTTGCCTTGATTGATTATGAAGAAAATATATCTATTTTTTGTAACTGTTCTCTGATGTGCCATAACTCATGTTTTCTTGCACACTGTTAATATTTTGTGGATATTGCTGTTAAAAAGATGATATTGAGAAGTAGATAACATTAATAAAAAGATGATATAATAAGAATTGCTCATGTGTCATTTTTATTTTGGTCCATACTGAAATATCAACAACTATTGGATGGATTACCATGAACTTTACTACAGATATGCATGATTTCCAGATGACGAATCCTACTGAGTTTGGTGATCGTTTGGCTTTTCATCTAGCAGCAACACAAGGTTGACATTTATGGTCTAAATGAACAGTTCACTTCGACCATAAATGCTTGATTTTCATAAAACTCTGGTCATCCCAGGTCCTGGGTTCTTCATTTGTACATGTAGGTAGATTTGGTTTGCTGCAGACAGGTGCATCCATCACGACACACATTTTAATCCTATCAACACTTTTCCTCTAGTGTCATCCTCTGGTCAAAATTTCTATTTGGTTTATGACCAAATACCTGCAAAACATGACATTTTTCCCCATCAACCTCAGCTGAGCTTTGTGTTTACTGCTAATTTGCACTTGCTAGCATGCTAGCATGTTCAACTAATATGGTGAAGATAGCAAATATATATGTGCTAAACATTAGTAATTAAAATACACAAAATATTGTGCAAAATAACACCATATCTGTCAAATGTGTGTTTACACTGAATGATGGCCATTGGCTGATGTGAGGCAAACTGCCTGCACTGCCCTGTTAGTGCCAAGCAGGATACAGTTACGACTTGGAAGTTGACATGAATGCTGTTTACAAGTTGCAAACTCATAATTACAATAACTCTGATATGACATGAACACTGTGTTGGTGTGTGCTCACAAAGCACCGTGCAAGCCCCGCCGCAGACTCCCGGTCTTGTTAATTATTAACTGCTGCTGACTGAATTTATTTTCTGTGGCTTTTTCTCACACTGATTGTAAAGACACACAATGCACATGTACACACACGCTCTCTGGCTGAGCAGGTACATGACGTGCGGGACAAAGATGAAAACTTGCTGCACAAAGTAAACAAAGAGCTAGGTAAAGCCTGCCATTTGGGTCATTTCACAGGAATGTCATTGTTAGAAATCCTCTGTCTCAGCCCGTCTTTGTGCCCTTTGAAGCACTGCTTCAGCAGTCACGAGTCTCCTCCGAGTTTCAAACTGTGCCCCCGCCCCAACCCCTCTGCAAGTCAAAGCCAATCATATTTAAGGTGGATGAACCACAGCCAATTGGAGCTCAGTCCCCGTCATGTGTCACGCCCCTGTCCAGTTGATGGTAAACAAATGGGAGGTCCATGTGCCTGAATGTTCCCTCTCCTCTGCTCTACAGTCTGAGCTGTGGGCAGACATGTGAGAGCAAAGGGTGGAGTGGGGAGCAAAACAGACTGAAAGGAGAGCAGAGGGGAGGATAAATACCACTTGCACTGTGCTACAGGAACATCTTGCTACCTGATCATGTGAAGATAGCGTGGCATGGGTGGGGTTACACCAAAACTAATGGTCTAATGCTTTGGCTGTCAGCCCTCAGGAACACGCACCTGCAAGTTTAGCTGCATAACGTGACAGAAAACAAAAACTTGAATGCAAAGTGCTTGGCTGCAATTAAATCAAAAGTTTCCACAGGCAACTTGCATCGTTCCTGCAGCTCCCCTCTCCCTGCCCAACTTGTGGAGACAGCTGATCTGCATCAGCTTGTTTTGCCTGTTTGTTGGAACACAAAGAGTTTCTGTCTCCACCCCAGTTTCCCTTTCTGACTTCTGTTTACTACGAGGAAGGTGGAAGGCTTCTGACGAAGACCTTGCCCCGAGTGTGCATGTTTTTTCCATGACTTCAACCCAAATGTAAACTACAGTTGCGTGACTCAGCCATTGTTGTTCCTGTTCCATTACGCTCACAAGGCTTTTGTTTTGAAATCTGAGTGCAAACCGTTGGATAAAGCATTCAGTCAAATATGAATACAATAATTTATTGACTTAGTTAACAGCACAAAATTAGACCATAAATACGTAGCTATACAAACAACCGATACAATAAATTACTGGTGTAGCGCTGTTCATATTAGCCTGACAGCATTTTATCAAAACAGCAGCACTCCTGAAGGCACAAAGATGTTGACTGTGGTTTCTTTTGCAGCACGACGAGATTTTGCAGCCGCTTCATTCATCAGATCAGACACGCTTCATTATACTGCTCATTCCGTGTCCTCCTCTGACCAGGAGCATCATGTTCTGCACCTCTTTCCACGATCATCTTGGCCAATAAATCCTTCGTGACTTTAACTCCAACATCACTTCCATTTCAGTTTCCATGGTGACGATTCCTCCGCAGGTTCAGCTGCTCATTTCGAGAATGCACGCCAAGCCTCTTCTAAAGAAAGACCCCAGTATTGTACACGCATGCCACACATTCACACACGCCTTCTTTCCAAGGACTCTCCCATGTCAGAATACACAGGAATGTTGAGCATAGTTTCATTACAGCATTCCTGTCTGGTCCATAGAAAACACACAGGTTTTCCAGGTAAAGGTTGGGCTGTGGACAGGTTTCTATCAATGCTACTACTCCTCTTTTTGATTGTCACACCCCATAAATGTTGTAAGTAGCCAAACAGAAGCACAAAATTGAAGCTTGGATCTAGTTTTCACGACAAAGTAAAAACAATGTGGCCTGAATGGGGAATCAGTCTGTTTGTATCTTTTGCACAACACAGATTGCGTAAACCAGTCTCCACTTTGACTGTTTCAACAGTCACTGAAGGGGAGTCCTTGGCTCCTGCTGGTCATCAGTCAGGGTAGCCCGGTCCAGTCCACTCCAGGCCATCCCTGCATGAGCAACAACGGTTCATGAGTATTTGAACCCACAAAGCTCCTGTTTTTGTTCATGTATGTGGGCTCCAGACCCTTCAGCGTTCCTGCAGGACCAGTTCAGGCACCCACTGGTCAAGGCGTCGGCTCTCCTGGCAGTAGGTCCCCACTTCTTGTAGCCTGCAGTGATCGGCCTGGGGGTTCTGCACGGGACACAAACGCAACATCAAAGTCATGTTCAGGATTTAAGGTGAATTTGTTCTGCAGAGAGCTTTTGTGCTGTACAAAGCTAAATCACAATGAAACTGGGAGAAATAGTAAAGTTTCAGAAAGTCAAATAAAAGTTCACTCAGGTGCTGCCAAGAGTGAAGCAACATTTTAGCTACGGCATGAAAATAATCTGTAATAATACATCTCCACTTTGGCCCCGCAGTTACATAAGAGAGGGCTGCGCTGAGTCAACTCACCGTAACCAGCATGCAGTGGAGGTCTCTGTGCTCTTCCTGGTTTCTGTTGGCATCCGCAGCACCGAGCAGCTGCTGCAGCCGCTGAACTCCCGAGACTCGCAGGATGGAAAGGCCGCTGTCACAGCAGAAGGACTGCAGCAGGGTGAAGTGGATCTGCAGCGCCACATCGTCTGCATCGTCAGCTGCCAGAACGCACAGGACCACACTGTCTGGGTCTCTGAGGGGGAGAGAGAAAATAAGTTACAGACACCCGCATGTGTGGGATACAAGCCATTTTTTGAAATGCAAGAGCAGCTAGTGCTTGTGTATTCTAGGTAGAATACGTAGGTGAAGCCAAACTTAATAGATTCAACTCACGCATTGAGAAGTTTGGCTGACTCATAGATGCCAACGGTCAGGCAGTCTTGTTTCTGAGCCGTCACCAGCAACTCCTCCAGAGCCAGACCAACAGCCTGCATCCTGAGAGGGAAAGACAGAACAATCAGCCTGCTGTATTCTGCAAATCAAATTAACACCAGTCCTGTCCTACTCCTGCTGCAGTTCTTTAATAAAAGGTCCCTTTATTGTATCAACCAAATTCATGAAATATTGTCAAAATACCTCTAAGAAATGTCAGATAAAAGCTATCAAAAGTTACTTATCTATCCTCCAGTGTCAGTTTCATAACTTATTTTGCATGTGGATGATTGTGACACAGTAAAGAGAGACTTCATATGAATACATGAATACATATGAGTACGGTCTACACACAGTCTTTCTGCAGGCTGTGCAACCTGCGTGCACAGTGTTGCGCAACAAGTCCTAAAATTGGACTGAGAGTATGACATTTTAAACCCAAACTTGATTTATGCATCTATGTTGTCAAACTTAAAAGTGTTGAATGTTTACAAAGCTCGCAGCAGTCCCGACATCGACATGCTGAACATTTCTGCACTCCAGACGGATAAAGGCTCACAGAGTGCACTTTTCCTTCACTGACCTCATCAGTCTGGGAAACGCAAGGGTCAAAGGACGAGAGGCATTCTCGCCCAGCACATGATTCCCATCCACATGGCTCAGCCGAACATAAACCCAAGACTAAATCTGTGCAGAAACCGAGCGAGAAATCTCACCTGTTCTCGATGGGCTCGAAGCTTTCCTCTGGAATCATGTCTGCAAATCCAAAATTAATCCCAAATAACCGCCTGGAGGTTTCGATTCTCTGTCAGCGTGTCCAGGACCTGCAGCAGCGTTTGTTGTTGGCAACGTTGCGACACTCTTTATACCGAGGCGGAGGAGGGCGGCACCGAAACTCCACCAGTTTTGCAATTGGCTGCGAAGAAAATCCAACGTCTCTCTCTGTGTTATGAGGACCGGTTTGATTGCGTGGCTGCGCTGAGCGATGATTTCTCACGACATGGAAGCTCATTTGCTTTGTCATTCTCACTTATTGATCTGCGCGATGTAACGAAAACCATATGATCACGAGGAAACTCATCGATGAAAAATCAACTAAAAATCAGCCCTTTCAAACTGTCTTTGGGCGCAGATGCGCAACAGGAGCTCCTCGTCTTTTCATAACAACCCGAGTTTTCATAACACAACAGCGGCGATTATGAAATTATGACTGACATCTAGCGGCCGACAGAGGGAAGGACAAGTCTGAATAACTGAAAACAGTCGCAGACGTTCGAGCCAGATCTTTATTTTCACTTTGTGGTTGGAGAATAACAGAAAACAGTAAGACAAAGATAAGAGCGTGTAACAGCGGGTGTAATTTCACGTGCATGTCAAGCAAGTGCATTAAATGTGAATTCAAGTGAAAACAGTGACAACATGCATCAATTCTGGAAAAAAAAAAAAGAAAAAACTAATCTCATTTCAATCTTTATTTAGACACTGTTCGGAGCTTTCGATGGCTTTGCATGAGCTTCATCAGCAGGTGGCTGGTCCATGTTGTCATGGAGTGTTGAACCTGAATCTGACGACTTCTCAAGCACTTCTTATTCTACAAATCTCGACTCAACGTCTGTTCATCAGCACTTCTGGTGCTTTTGATCATATCACGTGATCTTCACTCCACCTGGTGATGGAAGAAATGTGAAAAGGCTTACAGATTATCATGCAACACCAGGGCACCTGGCTGTAGTCGTTGTGGTAAATAAAAGCAGCTACATAGAATTCAGTTTAATATATCTGATCAACAGACTCATGGTTGATACGGTCTGATGTTCTGTCTTTCAAACAATGCGATGTTTAGTTTCTGCAAACACTGGTCGGGAATCATCCATGGACCTGTAGAGCTCCAGATCATCATTCACCTCTTGGTTCGCAAAGAAGCTGTCGGCGTAGTTCAGCATCTGCTCCACAGCGCTGAGCAGCAGGATGTCGGTCTCCTGGTCCAGATCCAGCTCGCCGCTGTAGTTCTTCACCGGCAGCACACAGGACAAGGGGATGCCCAGAGACTCACTCAGCTCCCGGGCCTGAAAGAAGGAAGCGCACATGGTTCATCAACATGGCCGCAACAACAAGAAGTCTCCACCTCACTGAAGACAGCTCATTGTTCCCAGTGCGACGTCTCCGCACGAGGAGCCGGAGGAGGTCATGCGTTACCTTCCTCTGGATGTAAACACTGCGATAAACGTTCTTTAAGTCCTCGGCCACCAGCGGGCAGGCCTCATCTATTTTGGTCATCAGCAGAATCTGAGGAAGTCCTGTCAGGGAACAGAGGTGGAGCAGATCAGAAGAGGCACAGCGGTTCCCAGCTTCAACTCTCAACGAGCCCTGACTAAGTGACATATTATTGATATTTTGTATTATAACAGTAACAGCACAGGGCAAAGTTGTACAATTACCCCAAATACTGAACACAATAACTGCTAGAAGTCACTGTTAAGTGAGCAATTTGGATGAATATTGAGCAGACCAGAGGTGGGTTTTCGCATATTCATAAACTGTAGCTTCTCAATCAGCTTCTTTTTTGACAAATTCCGTGTTTTCCTCTCTGCGATGCTTGGCCATTGCTCTATTAACTCTTTGGCTGAGCAGAGACTGAAGGCTTTATCGTTATGTGTGACTTAAGACTTGTGTTTAGGTCTTCACTGTGGCCTTATCCTGTGAGATTATACATAAAATGACTATTTGAACTAGTTTCCTTCACAGAAATGAACGATACACTGAGATATAGGCCCCAGGTTTGGGAACCAGTGAAAAAGAGAAGCTAGAGTGAAAGTTTACTGACCCCTAGCAGGAAATAGAGTCATTACAACTGCAAAATAAATATAATTCAACATGGGAAAAGGCAGATGTATGCATGTGTCAGCTGGTGTCACAAATTACTTTACCTCCGTTATTACTTTACATACTGAATATAAAAACAGATAAAAAAAATGTCAAGACATGCATGGTGAAACAGTGGACCCATTCTGAAGATAACATTGTCACACTGCTGACCCAGCTGGTTGGTCTTTTTCCGGATGGCGGCGAACTTGTCCAGCATTTTTTGGGAGAGGAGCGAGACCTTGCAGGTGTCGACCATATAAACCACACAGTGAATCACGTCGTTCAGAGACGCGTTCTTCCTGTAGCCGGGAGCATCGGCCTGGAGGGGGGCGGAGGGGCTGAACTGAGGAACAAATGAGGCAGATTCATCTGTTAGTGATCGCCCAACAAGCTGCACTCTCAACAGTAACTCACGGACACAGAGATGTAGATAATATATAGGAGACCTGGCAGCGGTCCTTCATGTGACCCTTGTAGATGTTGACTATGTCCTCAATGTCCAAACCAGCATCAGCCTTGTCCTCCAGCCCCATTGTGTCACACAGGATCAGAGGAAGAGTTCCACCACCTTTGCCTGCCTTGATGGTGTAGGTGCGGAACTACAGAAGAGTCATGAAAGGTGGTTTAATAGGACAGGCTGTGTAGTCAGAGCATGAGAAATGAGTTTAATACTCAAATGAACAGCAGACAAGATATGGAAACCTCATATGTCCAGTGGTGCTGCATTCAATCCCTACTGGAGGAGCTCGTTTGAACTACTTTATATACATTCCCCTTTATTATCACACAACATGCACATGCTGGACACTGCACACGAAGGTGAAATTTGTCTTCCGCATTTCTCCCATCCTGGTCGTCCTTCCTCCACGGCAGACCAGGAGCGGTGGGCTGCCATCCAAGCGGCGCCCGGGGGACCCAATTCCGTTTTGTCACCATTGGTCAGGTGGTGATCTTCTTGCATGTTTTTAGTGGGGGTATGTTTTACGGAGGATACCTCAGGTGAACACGGGGAGAACATGCAAACTCCACACAGAAAGGCCCCCTTTTTTTTTTCCTCGAGCAGCAGACACCGAAGGCATGGTGGAGGACACACCCCGGTGCCCGCAGCGAGAATCGAACCCGGGACCTTCTTGCTGTGAGGCGACAGTGTTGCCACCATGCCACCGTGCCACCACATACAGTTAGTCAGGCCCCTCCAAAAGCTCACCAGAAAAATCTGAGGGGTCATGAGATGATTAATGGGAGCAAATAAAAGAAAAAATAAGGCTTTGACGGATATGTTTGTATTCATATTTGTCTTTTCTTCTTTAGCCTTTATGCTTTTGTTCAATATTGGATCATTTCACCTTTATGTAAGAAGTCAAACGGATCTAGCTTATCTTTGCTTTCCTGTACAATCTTAATCTGCCAGTCAACTCCGTCTTTATCTGCTGTTTTGCTGCTGTTAACCCTGGCTGCAATCTGACCTTCACGATTAGAAAAGGGACAAACTTCACCTTCAACACATCAGAGCATCACAAAGAGAAAAACTTGTGCCGGTACCTGAGTGGTCACGCTGTTGCCTGCCGTACCAGCGATGGCCTGGCATGTCATGTTGCCCCTGAAGACCGAGTTGATGGAGTTGAAGAAGCTGGATTTGCCGGCTCCGACGGGGCCCACCAGCAGCACCCGGGCATGGTGAGCTGTTTTAATGTCAGGGTTATAGGTCTGAATGGTCTTCATCAACTGCTGCTTCCTCCTAGAGGCCACAGAAACAATGCAGACAACATTTCTGATATACCCGTTAGCTGTAGAGGTGTTTAGATAAATGTTTGATGTAGAGAGTTTGAAAGCTTCAAGTCTGTTGCAGCCTGATACTAAAATACTTTGATCCATCCTGTGGTTGATTGTACATACGCATCAGTCCACTGGATGTTCCTCCAGGGTTTGGGCAGGAGGTCTCCAAGGCCTGCGTGTGGAAAAGCATTCATTGTAACATGAGCGCATATATTATTCAAGTCAACATTTGAATCAAGTTATAAGCTAATTCAGTATAAAAAAGACCAATTATGTACTTTCAAGATTGTCTGAAACTGTGTGGTTGAACTACACACCTTCAGCTCGATACACTTCGAACTCAGTCAGCGTCAAGTCGTTTCCGTGCATCTCTGCAGCCTGAAAGTGGAAGCCTGTCCCTGGGTTGGACTGGACCTCAGGTTTGTCCTCAGGCAGGAACACCAGAGCGCGATAATTCGGACCAGTGGCCTTGTCTGTGAAAGCACACTGTCCGCTGATACCTGCCACCCTCAGCGGTTTGTTTCCCTCCGCCCTGATGCTGTAGAGGAAGGCCTCCCTGTCGATGACCTCCGCGTCGCTCTGGGTGTAGTCCTTAGAGGTGTAAGCCCCAAAGATGAACCCAGCGGCGTTGTAGGCCACGATGACCGTGGGCCCCTGTGTGTCGCAGCGGCTGTGGAAAGCAGCAGCGGTGAAGCCGTGCACGCTGGCTTTGTAAAGCAGGTGGAGTCTGACATGGCCGACGAGAGAGAGCAGCTTCGCCTGCTGGTCGTTAGACAGGCTGGATGTGACCACAGGCATGACGAGGGCAGACTGTCCAAACAGACCAGAGGATGCAGCACCATGATTACGTACTGTATGATTTCTCTGAGAGCAAGTGAAAGAGTGGATGGGTGGATGAAGTTCAAATGTAGACGGACTTGGTGATGGAGGTTTATTAAAATCTAAATAATTATTATAAAATAATAAAGTGTTTGTTAGGGCATACTGTGAAACGTTTATGGTTATTTTTCTTATGGTTTTTATATAAATGAAGGACAATGTAAGTATTATTTTTGAAGAAAAAAGATGACTCTAAAGGTCTGTATACATGCTATCTATGGTGATATATCAATCGCGGATGAAGGTGTAATAAAGAAACCGGAACCAGTCTCAGACACCATAGCGTCTGCTCAATAAAGCGTGTTGTACTGGACAAGAGTTGTGGGATAAATATTGAAGAGTTCTCTAGTAAATCAAACTACCCCTTCCTTAAAAAGAAAAAAAAAGTGCTGATATGCGACAGATAAATCACGACATTTCGCATGTGAACGAAATGTCCTAACACTTAAACAGAAAGCAAAAGTAACCCTTTATCAATGGACAACCAAAAACAACACAAATGGTCAATAGATCAACATTCAGACAACGCAGACGTGTTATATCTGATTAACAGATCGTCAGTAAACGTGGTCAGACTCACCTGCAGGTAAAGGTGTGCTGTTCTAATGACCGCAGGCTGCTGTGGTTCAGACCGGCGTGTTTCTCCTGTGAGGTTAGAGCGAAAGTGAAAGCGTTACCACAGCCAGCCCTCTGGACTTACCTATAAAAATGAAAGAACGATTCCAGGGGGGAGGAATATTTTTCTCAGCTCTTTGAGTTTTTCCCTATAAAATGCTGAAAAATTAAAGTTAATAGGTGATGAAACTCCTGACTCTAATCTTTATACCCATGTGTGTGTTAATGTGACTTAATCAATCAACCTGTTTTCATCATCATCATATTTACTTGAAAAAGCAACAACAGAACAATGGATAAATGCTTCTTTACAAGTAAAAGTCCTGCATTCAAATTCCTGTTTAAATGTAGTACTACCTCTTCAAGCATCAAAAAGAAAATGTGCTCATTATGCAAAATAGTTGAAAGCAGATAAGTGCAGTACTTGAGTAAATTGAACTGTCCATATGAAAAGGTTTGTATACAGCGAGTACTGCGAGTCTAAAAACACAAAGAAGGGATTTGACTTTTACAGCCATCTCTATGTACTGTCTTATTTGACCACTAGGGGCAGCATTGTGTTTCTCTGCCTGCAATGATCCCAGCAGAGCAGCAGGTGTATCAATCAGAGGATGTGAGATCAGTGTGAGCTGGCAGGTAGAGGGGACCACGCGGTCCTTACCTAGGCCGTATTTGGAACTATCTACCACATACTGCTGACAAATGCAGTATGAAGTGTGTACTACATACGGCATACTCCTACAAACATGCAAGGATGTAGTGCATGCTGCATTTTCAGTATCTCTGTCTTCATCCCTGATGAGTCAAGTGTTCCAGCCCTCTTGTGAGTTTACCTTTCTCTCTTTTTTTCTAACCTTGCTGGTTTTTTTTTTTTCTTTCTGATTTATGGGTTCTGTGCTGCGTTTCTGTGGATGACCTTTTTGCTGTTGGAGTTATTACTTTGGTTTTGACTTTTGCCACCTCATGCTCCCAGTAGGCTTTGTTTGGTAGCCATTTTTTGTTAATACATTTATTGAACGAGCAAGTTCAAGAAGTTCAAGCACTGGAAATACGTGGTTTTCACTGGACAACCAACCTCAGTCTTGACTCCACTTCCTCTGTTGACCCTACCTGTATCAGCTGGTGATTTGTTTGGTAGGGGCGATCGCACTATGGGAGCACCTCCCTCACACCACCAGCCTACACACACACTCATGTGCACCTCCCGTGCTTGGTCTGGGGGAGTATTTCCCGCAGTAGAAACTCTACTGAATGATCGCAGGGATGCTACAGGCAGCAGTGAGTCTATGCTCCTCAGTGACGACACGTTGCTTCAGTCACAGACACTCTGAATGGTGATGCACATTCTTTATTGACACGTTGCTCCCGGCCCCACAACAACCCACACGTTTTGTGACTGTATGTACTTACAGACAAAGTGAAAGGTTCTCAACGTTCACCCCAGCAGTGAAGTTTTCCATCCCGCTCTCCCACAGTGCTTTGCTCTCTGTCTTCATGAATATCATGAATGAAATAACATACACACATACGGTATTTTATACATGCGGGACACATACATAGTTACAATTCTCTTGGCTACCGTGGGGCTCAAGTACTTTTTACCCACGGTTACAGATCTAGTTTAGTCCAATAAACCGTTTCAACGGGCAGCTTTTTGCAGCTGTAGTGAATTTGGGTTGGACAACATGTGTGACTTAAGCGCAGTTTCAAAAACAAACCAGAGATGATTGAATAAAACAAACCTCTGATGATACAAGTTTAACAGTGCATTTAAAATGACTGTAATTGTAACATAAGTACAAAATACTTCACATAATTCAGAGCGATTTAATCAAAACAACATCGTTTCTGTATTTGGAGGCAGCATTCAGGTGGAGGGGAAAATGGTCAGTGGCATCTTTGCAATCTCATGCTTTGGTACTGAGGAAACTCTGGATGTCACATTCACGTTTGTGTGGACTGATCCTTTAAAGGCGAAACAGCGACACAGATAATCAGTCACAGTTTATTTACGCCTCACCAGACGTCATTCTGGGACATTCAGACTGAGACAAAAGTAAATAAAGAGGCAAACAGTGGACAGACTGACCGCTCTGGAGACATTACAGTGTAACCTGTTACATTACATATCACCAATCACTTCGCTTTACCTTACAGATCTGTAATTTACTCAGAACTTCCTGAAATCTGTGTAATTTGATACTAGTGAGTTTGTTCAGTTAGACGAGTTGAGCGCGTAACCAGAAGAATTTCCTTGAAGGAGCTCCTCCATTTTAACTAAACTAAATATTCACTCATTAGTCATTGATTATAGGAAAATCTACTCTTAATATTAGTCAGATTGCTTGCTGCTATGCTCTGAATTAACTGGAATATTGAGCTGCACACTGTTTTCCTTGTAACTATAAACCACACTCCAGAAAACTTTCTAGGAAATTCTGGAAAAATTATGTAGCCATAAAATTAAGCATTACTGCTGATTTAATTACATTACAGTTCAACAGTCTCCACCCAAGGATTACTTTGTTCCAAATATAAATGAATCAGATTCTTTAATTTATTCATATTCACAAAGTAAAACTTGGAAAGTCGCCACCATCCACTGTAACGACGCCGTGATTTTATCCTGTGCAAAATGTTTGTCTACAATAAACATGATGGTATCTGTCAAAACACACGTCACCACTTCAAATGTTTTTTAGTAAGATCACAAGTGAACATCTATTTCTACAAAGCATTTGCTGTCTGATTCCTGATTAGTATGATTTTAAGCACTTGTAATGGATTACAATGAATTACTATATTTAATAAGATGATTGCCGTAATGCTATTAACTTTAATCTGGTACTCTAATCCCTGCTGACAGATTTGTCTTTGCACACTCAGACTCAGAAATCGCAGATTCAGCGGGTGATTTTATCACTCACTAACGTCAGACACGTCACATCAGGTCAGAGTATTTCTGAGATCTCGAGGTCAACAGTGAAGCCACGTTGGTACGACACTTTTTCAAAGCACACAACACAGCTCACCTCATGTCTGCACACAGGGCTCACAACAAACACCTGACCACACACTGTGAACGAGATTTCATTAAAGGTACAATGTCGGACTCTCTTTATGATCCAAGCATCTTCTAATCAGACAAGTTTCATTTCAGTAAGTAAACACAACCGATGCTGTCATAAACAAAGGTTTCCACACTTCAATTTCGGACTATCTGGGGTAGTTTGATTTGATTAATTGAATTCCTTCGATACACAAGTGTTAAAAATGTTGCATCAAAAGCAGCAAAATGGGCCCTTAAACAGAGCACAGACCCTCTCACCTCAGTGCTGAGTGTGTCAAGAAAACAAGCCCACACATAGAGCCTTTGACCCCATGTATGCTAACTATATCAACTAATCTACAACATCAGCCTTCACGTGGATCCACACTTTTTCAGCCCGACATGCTTCTCTTACAGCCACAGTGTGATCTCCTCTCCTGTTAGCACAGGGTCATGGGTGAAGAAAAATCATGCAATACTCCCCACAGGAATGTGTGTTCTCCTTGGATTAAGAGAAATTAGGGCTTTTGGTGCAAAAGTAGCCCACAAAGAAGTGATTAACCAGGAGGGGATGGGGTGAACATCCCACGTCATTACCAACTCGGTTGTGTTCGTGCAGAAAGGGGACGTATAATCCCCTTATTTCCCCATAAGCTCTGTATTTCTGTCGTTCTTTTAGTCCTGTCTCTTTTTTTCTCCCTCACACACACATTTCCATACTTCAGCTCATATTCACCATGCATCCTCCATCGCTGCATCTCAAAATCTGCCTTAAAACTCTATCTTGCAGGCGGGAAAGGTCTCGTCCTGCATGGCGACGGTGCTGTTGGATCCCAGCACGGTGATGCCCAGCTCCTTCTGTCTGTCCAGGGTCTGCTGGTACCACTCCTGCATCAGGACCGACTCAAAGGTAGGAATCACTGTCACCTGGAGACACAGAGGAAAGGATGAGCGGATAAAAAGGATGATTATCTGCAGAGTTACTTACAATTGACTCTTCTAAAAAAGAAAACTAATTCAAAGAACTACGTAGCTCGTTTATAGCACTTCTGATTCTTTTCTGATCGGTTGGAAGGTGTCCTATAAATCGTATCTCACAATAGTGATTTCTTTCGGACGGCTCATATAAGTCAACCATCAATATCATTTAATATATGTTTCAATGTGCATGAATCTAATCATGCATCTACCTGCATAGCGTCGGGCCAGGATGTCTTGCTGTCCAGCAGTGCGTCCAGCGTGTGCCTCAGGATCTCTTCTCTCTCTGGACTGTCCCCGCTGATGATGTAACAGGAGGAGCGAATGCATCTGAAGAAATCCACGCTGACTGTTGGAGAGGAGGCTCCAGAGGGAATGTAGGCCAGGTCCATGTACACACTGACTTCCCCAGCAGAGGTAGACTTAGAGCCTGTGACAGGAGAGGGTGTGAAGCTGCTGCTCGCCAAGACACCGACTCAAAGTCTGAAAAGCACAAAAAGTCTCAGAGAAATTTAGAGTATTTTCTATCATTTACACCTCATACCTGGATTGGGGGAGGATTTTGCTGGTGCTGTACGGGGGTTGGAGGAAGGCGTACGAGTGGCAGAGACATTCCCCTTTGTGACTCCACTTTGGCTCCCAGTCCTGCTTTTTCCTGATCTTTGGGAGGCCTCAGTAACCTGGTCATAAAAAAGAAAAATTATATACAAGGTTCAGTATTAGATTTCACTCCAGCCATAATAAGAAAGAATAATTTTATCCTCAAAATCATAATATCATGGCAAATATGGATTATAAATGCATTATAGAGTATGCAGTATGTTTAAAAACCAGGACTAAATACTTTACAAGGACAACATTTCTGGTATATGCAAGCCAAAGCCTGATTGTAGCCTAAAAACACACATGACTTCATGCACCAAATCACACACATCCTTTCCTCCCATGCTAATAAAAGTAACTCACAGCTGGTGTTTTTTTGCCTCGCATGCCAGTGGCTTTTGCTCTCTTCCCGTGAGCATCAGCGTCAAGCTGAGGAACGGGCATGGAGGTGTCAGGATGTGGGGGCAGGGGCGGACTGTCCCTGAGAGGGGCTGGAAGAGGGTCCTGCGGCAGAGCCTGGCTGGTGCGGAGGTCATGGGGGGAGTTAGACGGCTCACTACATGACTCATCCTCATCTGAGTCCAGAGCTCCATCTGCTGTGGTGGACGGGCAGTCTTCCGTGCAGACGGGGGCATTTGATTCGCTGGGTGACGTGTCCTTGGGGTTGTTGTTGTTGTTGCCTTGATGATGTGGAGCAAAGGGTCCTCTGGGGGACTCGCTCGCACCTGAACCGGAGTCAGGTGGTTTGAAATGCTTGAACTCACAGGGGGAGACCAGACACAGATCCACATCGTGAGCTGACGCCTCAAAATGAAGCGTGTTCGGAGCTGGAGGCCGGCCCATCTCTGAACCCTGCCCTAAAGATCTTGGAGGCTTCTTCATTGGCAAAGACATCCCCACAAAGTGGCCTCCATTGGAGTTGGAGTGATGAACGCTGTCATCCCCCTCTCTTTGACTCACCATGGTCGGTCCTTGCTCCAAGGACATGGACAGTGACTCATCGACTTCTGTGGACTGAGGTGAGCTCACCTCGGCTGGAATGGAGTGTGTAGTGGTGGTGGTAGCAACAGACGGAGAGGGGTCTGAAGATCCATCTTTAAATGCACCCAAAGACAGGAAACTGAGGTGCTTCTCTCTGTGGTTTGTTTGGCTCTCTGGAGTTGAGTTGGGCTGCCCCTCATTTTGCTTGGATGATCCATTTGTCTGGTTGACATCAGCTGACTCTGAGTCACCCATCTGGGCCTGTAACCGGCTGAGAGTGGCCCTGTTGCACCACACATCATCCGGGGACAGACAGTAAGGAGTGTGGCCTGCACTGTTGGGCCGTGAATCAGGGGAGGCAGCCTCTACGGTCTCCACGTCAGGGCTGATTGGGGCCTGGTTCTCTGGAGAGGACCGCGAAGGAGGGCTGCTTCTCAAAGCCCCGTCCAAGAGAGTGTATTCAGTTGGGGTTAAGTCAAGCTGGACTGTTCGCTCTTTCTTTGGCGCCATGTTCAAGGGACATGGAAATCCTACCACTTTTGCTGGTTTGCTAGCATTTCCAGGCTGATCTATAAGTGCTTTCTGCAGGTCTGCATCAGCTTTCTCTCCAGTCCAAACCTTATCTTGCACTCCATTATCACCACTCTCTCCTCCCATTGTCCCTGCGCCACCTGCTGCTTCTTCCCCTGGTGTATCAGCAGCTTCATTACTTGTCTCTTTGCTCAGGCCCCCGAGGCTCTTTTCATTTCCTGACTCACTACTTTCCTGCTTTCCTTTATCTGCTGTTTCCACCTGAGCCTCAGTTTCCTCCCGGAGCCGGAGAAAGTCAGCTGTCATATCCTCAGGAGTAGACATTTTGGAGCCACAAGGGTTCTCTTCAGACTCTTTGTCAGTTCTTTGATTCTGCTGCTCTGCATCAAGACCCCCTGACTCTGAGTTTTCTAACGCAGTCCCAGAATCGGATTTTGTTGAGTTGTTATTTGGCAGTTCAGAGTTTGCATGCGCCTTCTTGCCATTGTTTGCCTCCTTTCCTGATGGTTTTCTTGATTTCTTTGGCCCTGTTTTAGAGTCATTTTTTGCTTCCTTTTTGAGTTTATTTTTATTTTCATTCTTTGATTTGGGAGGGAGAACATCCTTTTTCCCCTGATCGTTCCTCATAACACCGTTCTCCTCTTTATTGCCAGGCTTCTCCTCCTTTTTGCCATCTTTCCCTCCTCCTTTCTTTGAAGTATTCTTCTCTGACGATGCTGCTTTTTGTTTTACACTTGTCTCTTTGATTCTGGTTTTATCAGCAGCGACTCCGTTTAATAATTTTCCTTTTTCCTTTACCAGTACGTCCTTTCCCTCCTCTTTAACTCCCCGATCTTTTCCATGTTTGGTTGTTGGCTCCTTCCCTTGAGACCTGCCACTGTCTTGGCTCTCTGTCCTTGTGGTCTTCCTGTCTTCCCCCAGCCTCTCCAGGTCCCCGGTGGTCACTGTGGGTTTCTGAAGGAAGGCCAGCCCCTTCAGCTTCTCCAGCCCCTGCAGCAGCTTTGCCTGTGGGGTAACCCCAGGGAACAGCACTCTGACCACCTTCTCCTGGGGACACGCTGGGTGCCACACAAGCAGGGCAGACACTGAAGCCAGGGCGGTGAGAGGGAGGCTTTGGGATTTGGATGCTGATGAGACGGCATCAGGCCAGTTTTGCATGAATGTCTGGTACTCCTGACTGTTTTTGCCGGGGTTGAGGATGTACAAATCCAATTGTCCTACCCCCATCTTCTGGAACAGGGTTAGTGGCTCAATGGGGACCCCTTGTGGTCGAAACAATGGCTGTGGTCTGATGTCCAACTTCTTTAACAGCTGAAGGGCGAGGGCCGCCTGTTGTGTGCTCTTCAGTACAGTGTCCACACCTGACATGAGAAGAATGATAACTTTACTTAGCAGTCATTCACATTAGAAATCCAGCGGGGTCCCTACATAACTGCTCATTGTCCCATGATAAGGGACTAATCAATGAGTGAGTCACCACTTCTCTTGGGTTCGCTGTGCGTGCCGCCATATTGCTGTGACGTCAGGTGTGTTTATGTTGGCTGGAATGACCCTCCCATTGTACTTTTCCATGCCAGATGTTGCTTTTTTCTGAATTACAGAAACCAGCTTCCAAGCTACAGTAATGAAAAACAGGGCTGCACTACGGCTCTTGACACAGCTACACATTCTGTTGCACATCAACTTACAGAAGTTACTCGATTCTTAGGGGAAAAAGCCACTACTGCAGCTTCTGTGTTGACTGCCATTGGGGAGTTGGATGTGTTTTAAGTGGAACTGATTAGTTAGAGCAAAACGGAACAAATAAATTCTCCATGTTCCAATCAAAAACTGATAATCGTGAGCACAGTGTCAGGCTGAATAAATGAAGTGGGAAAAAAAAAGCCAATTCAGTCTGATGTTTGTTTTAAAGAAAATTCATGGGGGACCTTTAACTCTGGAAAAGGTCAACTACCAGAAAAGTTAAGTCCCTCGTGTATCTTCCAACACATTGCAATACAAATGTTAATATACATATTTTTGATTAATAGGAGCTCACGTTCCCTGCTCAGTCATATATTATTCAGTGCTGTACTACAGTAGGTTTTAATGCATCACTCACAAGGCTGTTCTGCCACCTGCAACCTGCTGGGGGCGTTAAAGAACACAACTCCAAGCTCTGGGGAGATGAGCCTCTTCGACAAGTCATCTGTTCAGACAAGAGGAGATGAAGACACCAATAGGATACTTGAACATGAAACAAGAGGACTACAGAGAAATCCCTTAACAGCGTTTCCTCACTGTGTCACCTTCCTGCAGGAAGATCACAAACCACACTTGTTTCTTGGTCGAGGGATTTTTCCTCTGTTGCTCTTCCTGATGTTTCCTCCTTTTTCTCTGTTACTTTTTTAGGAGGATTTCTGCCTTATCTCAATAAAGGCTAGACTAATTTGTGATTTTGGGCTTTATGAATTAAACTGACTTCTTACCTTTGATATCAGAACTAAGCTCCAACTCAGCCACCTTCCTCTCCAGGAAGGTGTTGACCCCGGGGAGGTTCTCTGTCCCAATGTGGGTCAACAAAACTGCATCAACTCGGTCGAGGTGGCGGACCAGTTTCCAGAAACAGGCCTGAGAGTCCGAGCCGCCGTCCACCAGCACCGTGAACCCGTTGACGGCAAAAAAAGCGCAGTCACCGCGGCCGGCGGGGAACACGTAGCAGCAGGGGCGGGACAGCTTGAGAAAACCCACGGTGGTGGGAGGAGGCAGGAGCTCAAAGGGAGATGGAGGGGAAAGGGTGCCAGAGATGAGAGAGGTGAATTCCCCCAGGGCCTCCATGGCAGGCAGCACCTCCGGGGGGTTGATGTGCAGGGTGAAGGGACCCTGCAGAGGCTGGTTTTCCAAGAGAGTCTTCCTCCACTGGCCGATGTTGGGACAGCTGAGAGTCAGACTGAAGGTGGAGGAGGAGGCAGAGCTGTCTTGATCTATGAACTACAGAGAGAGCATCTTCTCACTGTACAGCCAATAGATTTACTTTTCTTTACAGTATTGTAAGTTCAAACCAGCAATTTCAAGAAGTCACGTCCGGCTTTGGGAAGTCATGACTGTTTCTTGGCATTTAATATCCCAAACAATCAATAAAGTAATCAGCAAATGAGAAAGTCAGAGAGAGGCAGTGTCCTACCTGCTCTGTTATTATCTGCTTCAGTCGGTGTGGTGAGAACAGTCCTCGGTGAAACAGCACGTCTCCGCTTTCCTCCACACTCTGGCCGGCCAAGATCAACAGCTTATGGGCCGATTCCCTGGACAGCAGAGCCAACACCTGAACAGGCCACAGATGGAAAGATTATTCCCCAATAATCCAGAGGGAAAGAACAGCATAAGAGACAAAGGGAAAGGGAAAAGATAAATCAAAGACTAGCACATAGTATGCCAATGAATACTCTACTAATATATAAATACATAGTCATAGTTTAGTGATACTTGACATAACCTAAGAGGTTTTTTGATGTTTATCAGCATAAACGTACTTGACAACTATTTTGATCATTTCTTTAACACACATTTGAGTCACGTTTAAAGCAAAAACATCAACCATTTGGTGGCAACAGCTTCTTAAATGGGACTATTTTCTGATTTCTCTGCTTAATATCATTGTAAATAAAATATCTGCGTTTGGAGAAAACTAGGCATTTGAAGACATGAGCTCCGGGAAATAATTCAAATAGAGATCATTTTCAATATAGGCTTTGCTCCCGATCTTATTCAAAACAAGATTATAATTGAATTTCATTGTTAAAAACTGATAAAAATAAATCAATATCAGCATACTTGCATCACTTCATCAGTATAAACCTGCTCATTGGTCAGCTATCTCCAAAGAGCTTAGTGAAGGACCCAGGATTCACCCCCTCACCTCTGAACGAACCTGTTCCTGAGAGGGACAGATCAGCACCTGAGTGTCCAACACTCTGGTGCTGTGGCGCAGACACTTTTGCCCTGAAGAGGGAAAAACAAAGAATAGATAGAGGACAGACAGGCAGCCAGCCAAGGAGAAGCAAACCAGAGCCGAGGGATGCAGTGAGCAAGCGAACAGATCTGAGCAGCGAGCGAGAGGTCAGACGCAAAGTAGAGGGGGGGACTCAAAGAGGAAGAGAAAGCGAACTGGGATCCTGAGAGAAGAGGAGTGGAACAGCTGAGTCAGAGGGACTGTCTGAGCACGAGATGCCAAGTTAACTCGGTCTGCAGTGAAAACCCGGTCTGAGGGGAGCTTTGAGGATACAGAGGCGGACACAGCCGACTGGAAAATAATGACCCAAACAAGAACAAAAGTTTCTTTGTCTTTAATTCAAGTTAGAAACAAAAAAAGGCCACTCCTCATTGGCTACCGCACTGAAAAACAATTCCCACATTTTTATGCTTCCCACTTTCAAATGTGAAGCGTCTTTGTGATAGAAATAGATTTATTTGCTCTCTTGTCAAGACTTGGTTTAGAAGATCAATACATCTCTCATGTTTGTACGACAACTATGAAGCTAAATTAGCTTAGCTTAGCATAAAGGCTTCAAATATGGGAGAACTGAATCAGCCGCTAAATATTACTAATTAGCACCTTATATCTCGTTTAATCCATACAAAAATAAAATGTTGGTTTGAGAGTTTCTAGGCAAAGAAATTCACCTGCCCAGTCAAGAAATAGTGAACTGTCAAACCACAACTTGTCCTTCAAACCCAACCGTGGACAGAGTCAGGCTAGCTGTTTCCCCCCGATTCCAGTCTTTATGCTAAGCTACGCTAACAAGCTTCTCGCTCCGGCTACTTATTTACTATAACGGTATCGATCTTGTCTTGTAACTCTCATAATAAAACGAACAAGCGCATTTCCAAAAATGCTGAACTATTTCTTCAAGTCAACTCTCTTTCTCTTACAAAACGTTAAATTCCTTCATTCTACAAAATCCTGACGTCCAGAATAACATGTAAGCTCTGCCCTTCATTAAAAGTGAATTCACAACAGCAGCATTGACAGCATACACGAAGCCTTTGTGGCTGCCATTTTGTCCTCCCTACAAAGAGATGTGTCTGTTCTTGTCTGTGTTCGTCACCTCACTTCACAGCTCAGCTGGAACACGACTGTCTGACTGATGTTTGTCTGCCTCGGCTGTCCTCGGCTCTGCATACTAAGAGGCTGCAACACGTACAGAGAGGTGGCACAGCACGGTCGCAGATCTCTATTGTTTTCTGTCCAAAGGTCCCACCCATGTTCAACAATCACCCGACGGCTCCTGCACTTTCCTTCCTTCCTTCCTTCCTCGTTGACCCCGACCATGGGAGCGGGGCTTTCTGCACGAAACAGTTTGGACGAGGAGTCAAACCCAAACAGCGACTTACCTGCACCCTTGAAAGACGCCGTGTGATGGGAGAGAAATTCTTGGAGATAGACGTTCAGGTTACAGGATTTTAAATCGACGTCCCAGGACCGAATACCTGCAGACATAAAAGACATGCGAAGGGTCACATGGGGGGACAGCTCCACTATGTCATAAACGAAACAAAATAAAAAGTGTGAATGTTGTAATGTGTTCATTTAATTGTTGTGTGTATTACTCATTTCTAGTCTTCTCTCCATTGAGGCCTTTATGCAAGTATAAGTACAAGTATAACTGCTTTTACAACAAGTGTACTTGTTGGCTGATGTGCATTCAGTCAAATAATATTTGCAGAAAATATGTGACTGTTTTGATTACAGGACATTTTAAATCTTTAAAATGGTTAAACCTTGTTAGGGTTCTGTTATTAGCAGCAAATCATGTGTAGAAATGAAATGGAGCAGAGTATTAACTGGTGTGTGAGTGTACTAGTGACCAGGTCATTTCTAATATTCACCATAGTCAGTATTCAAAGATTTTGGCTCTGATCTAATCAGTGAATGGAGGCTCATATTTTGATATATGATGTGATGTCATAGCTTCTTAAAACAGGTGACATCACAAAGGAAGAGTTGGGCAAATACATTTTGTACTTTATTAAAAATAGAGTGTAGTTAATAAACAGTATGAGACAAAAAAAAAAAAGAAGAATTATCACCTTTCTGACTGTCAGCAAAAACAAAAAACGTATGCCCTTTGTAAAAGTAGAGTTCAGGGCAAAGCGGTTATGTTGTACACGAGTTATAAAGCAGCCAATCAGAGTGTGACAGCACATATAAGACAGAAAAAACACTGATTTCCTGATTTCTACTTCTCAGACATATCAAGATAAATACACTCAAAAACACTTTGGAATACTTGGAAAAATGCTGGTCTAACAGCTGGAAACTATAGGCTGCTTTTCTTAACTCATGACCAGCTGACATGTTGGACAGGCTGCGTGGTTTTCACCACACGGTGCTGAAATGTTAATAGGCCTTATGTCTGGAAATAATGTCTGAATCTGTGTTTCTGTCCCCTCATCTAGTCACAGCCTTGATGCACTTTCTTTCTCAGATAATTTGCATGGACTCAATCGCTGTCCTCTGGCAGTAACACGCAGACTGTACTGGGTTTTCATACCATGCCATGTAATGTCTACAGCCGTGCAGTCTCCACAGCTGCACATAAACACGCAAAGGTCAACGGCACATCGTTTACAAGTGGCTATGTGTTGACTGGATATCAACAAACCCAGATGCAACATTTCCCCAAAAGCGTCTCTTCGCATAACGACACACTGAATCAAAGACAAATCACCCGCTCCAGACTGCTTTTAATTAAAACGCGCCCGGAGGGACGAGGTGATGCTGATGGTGGCGCACCGCCAGATGACGCACCCTCGGTCAGTAGGGTGGATAAAATTACATAAACACCGCATTGAGGTCAGTGTAGCATCCTCTCTGATTATCTAAGCGACGACAACTTGCAGGCGTCTGCCTTTTTATGCGAATATAGTCCAAAGCGAAGCGCCGGACAGGCGCTGGACGAGGCGTGCTGAGACAAACGTACCTCGTTCGATCTCCCCGCTGATGTGCGCCGTCTGTCTGAGGTGAGCGGTCCGTCCGATAATGATGAGCAGGGAGTATTTGTGGAGGCAGAAGTCGAGGTTTGCGGTGGCAGAGCGCCTCGGCTCCTCCTGGACCTCCCTCTCCGGCACCCGGCTGGACGCCATGTTGGAAACTTGCAGTTGGGTGTGATGTCATTGAAAACGCCTGACAGCGTTTTTTATTCGAGAGGGATGAGAGCTGCTGCGCTGGACCGCAGCCGCGCATTAGTGAAAGTGTAGGAAGAGGCTGAATTATTGATGACACGCGGAAACAGGAGTCAATTTATTTTTCTTTATTGTTGCCCTGTAAGTGTTGTAGTGGTTTTAATCACCAGCAAGTTTGAGGAAAGATGACAAGAACCCAGCTGCTTCAGTGAGGTGATCTATATTTTATGATGTTCCATATTTTCTAATAATGGTGCAACAGACACACAGACACCTGGATATAATTTAGTTGATTTATTGACCCCCTTATTTTACAAAACTAGGACAGCTTTACTATCTCCCCCCACTAACAGGGACAATAACAACAACAAATGACGAAGAAAAACAAGGAACTGCATTCAAAGTCTGTCACAAGATGCCACAATCCCGCACAAATAACTTCCAATGCCACGATCACAAACACTGAGGGGGGACACGGACCTTCAAATCTCTTCAAAACCAATATCCTGATATTTTCCAGTCCAAGCTTATAAAAGAAAAGTGTCCGTTTTTAATCACGTGTTACATTTTTATTTCATCACAAAGAGAATGACAACAGATTTTGTCACTCCGGCCCCCCCTGAACTCTCTCTCTCTCTCTCTCCTGTGTTTTCTTGCATCTCCGTTTCCTTCACAAACATTTGAGAACGTAAAAGTTACAGGAAGTTCCTCGCGGACAGCTGCACAGCGTGCCGATTCGCGCGCCTTTACGCACTGCGCACGGCTCCCCTGCGTCACACTGCAATGATAAAAACAACATGAGCTCCTGAAAATGCCGATCCATCAAAGAAATGTATTTCAAAAGTTAGAAAATGATGCGGAGCTATTGCCTGTAATCTGGCGTTTTGTGTCTAATTGCTCTTGTATAGTTTCAATTTTATTCTGTTATTATTTAATACACATTTATTTGTTTATTCTCTTTAACCCCCTTCCACACTGTTCATATTCTATATCTTCACAGTGTGGTCAGGGTCAGTTTTCACCCAAATCCTCCCATAACAAGTGTCTATGTTTTAACCACAGATCTATTTACAATGTATGGGCGATTGATGGGCGATTAAACTTTAATTAACGTTTCACCAATAAAACAAAAAGTATTTGCCAATTGCAAACTAGCAGTGGTGAGAAAATGTGGCGGGAACGCAGGCGGTTCTCGTGACAGTGTCAACTTGAATTCACTACTGTCACCACAGTCCCACAAATATATACAAAGACAAGGTACATTTTCAAGATTCCCCTTAAACCAGCATTTTCCTTGCTGGTGAATCTAAAATCCATTTCAATAGATAAGGATCAAATTGGACCCGGAACAGCTTCAATGGACAAGAATTTGTGGCACCTAGAAAATGATAGTATCTTTGAATATTTAGATTTTTGTGAGTTATATTGGAAAAATCACAAAATTTCAGGCTAAAAAAAATGACGTTTGGGGTCAAACATCTAAGGATTAACTAATCGTGTCCGCGCTGTTGCCTTTCTGTGTCTAATGTGTCTGCGTTATTTCTATTTTACTCTATCTCTATCTTATATACATTCAATAATTTATTCCCTTTTAATTTTCTCTGTATTCAATCAGTGAACTAACCCATTCCCTGACCTGAAAGAAGCAAGCTAATCAACCTCTTTTATCATTTCTAATTTGGTCTACATACCGATGGCAGCCAGCCGAGCTTTTTCTCTAAGGGCATCTCTTTGCTCCTCAGCTTCTCCAAAACTTCTTGCAACGCGTCGATCTGCAGAGAAAATAAGTCCACAAATTAAAATTTCATTCCATTAGAAAGGGAATGATGCTGCTAACAGTTGGCATGACTTGTCCATTTGTCTCTCACCAGGTCTTTCTCCTGTTGCGTCTTCAGAGGGAAATCCAACGAGCGCGTCTCCAATGAGGAGTCCTCTGCGCCGGCGAGCCACAGGTAGGCGCAGCAGCAGGTGGCCGCGAGGAGGAGAGCTCGAGCGCTGACCATGGTGCTGAGACCCAAACTGGAGGAGTCCTTCTGTTCGGCGGGTGGAGACGAGCGGGTAGTCAGGAGGCTCCCTGGACGTGTGGAGGGTCTGGAGGCGTCCTGTCCCTCTTTATAGGCGCTAAACGGCCGCTGTTGACATCAGCCGGCCTCTGAAATATTCATGGACAATTTTTGACAGAGGTGACACCGCTCAGCACCTTTGTACCTCTGGGTGGTCACAGGAAGGGAGTCGACATGATGAGGGTGGTGAAAGGTGGATTTACATTTCACAAAACATATTTGCTAATCAAGTGGCTGAAAGGACGTCAAACTTATTTCCCTTCAAAATGGATCTATTTTCAAATCTTAATGTGACCTATTGTGTGCAAATGATGTCTTTTTCAGTTAAATATGTTATACATGTGACCTCTCAATGAGTCATTTGGATGAGTCAGACTCAGGCTGAGAGCTCACCCCATGTCACTGAAAGAAACTCTGAAATCTGGAATAGTCAAATCCAAAGGAGTAAGGATGTTGCACTGTCTAAAGCATAATATTATACTCTTAACTACCTGTTACGGAGGACTGCTTTTGCAAATTCAAGCCTTTTCCCTTTAAATTGTTCCTGCTAATCTGTTCTGCCTATCTCCTCCTGTCGCCTCTGTTCAATAAAGCACAAATCAGACCTCAGGTTAAGCCACACTGACACCAATCTGTAATCAGGATCCAATTTCCTCTTGTAGGAATAACCTTAACCACCTCCTAAGCAATGTATGTGGATGTGTGTGTGTGCCTGGCAGGCTTGTATTTACACATCTACCCTGTCAGAGACCCCATGTCACTGACAATTCACGTTTCCCCTGAGAGGCCATTCCTCCACCTTACTGATCATGATCTCACCCTCAGAGAAAGAGACAAAGCTCAGGCAGACAGCAAAATGACTGCAATGATCAATGTAAAGCCTGTGGCTCATTCAGGTTGATTAAAAGTAAAGGAAAAACACATTTCAAGCTCTGGTTTTGGGGTGTTTGACCCAATACTTATATACAGAAAAACAAGGTATTTTAACATATTCATGCACTGTGAGATGTATGAATATACTGAAATATGTGCGTGGTTTTGTGACATTCAGCACATTATATCACAAAGCATTAGGATCTTATCATAGGACTATATAGCCTGAGACCAATCGCCGCTTGCTTGCTCAGTGAGATGGAACAAAGACTTGACAAAAGAAGAAGATTTTGACAACTGAGGAGAGAGGAGCTAATTCCTGTCATTAAGTGTGTGAAATGATGCATGAGTGTCCATTCAATGCAATTTAAAGTGCAGCCATTAAAAATGGTATATTTCACACATTATAAATGTGATGGGGATTCAATGACATATTAATGTTTGGCCATGGTGCATCAACCATCCTCCAGAATATCTATCAGAGTAAATAAAATCAAAGGTAAACGTGTAAATCAAAATTTACTTAAACACAGACAAGCCACTGCATCTAATAATGCACTTATTGTCTTCTTTTATCTGATTACTCTCTATCTTTGTCTTCCACTGTTTTTTACTGTTTAATGCTTCAGAATGTTTTTCCACAGCTGTATAATTACTCATCTGTTCCGCAGGGGGGCAGCACCACATTTTGCGGCACATCAAAACTAAGAACAAGTCAACCGGAAGTTCAGAGTGCTGCCTACAAGCTACGTCTACAAGCAGCTAGCTGGAGTAGTGTTGTTGAAATAGCCATCTGTCTTTTTAGTCCAACGTTTCATTCTTCTCGTTGGGTTTCCAGCAAAAGCAACAATGTCCGAGAGAAAAGTCTTGAATGTGAGTATGTGAACGCTAACGGTGAGCTTGTGTTAGCGAGAGTTAGCCTCAGCGCGTGAGTTGAGCCGCATAAGAAGCCAAACAGGGTAACGTTAGCTTTGAAGCTAAGTGTGCTTTCAATCAAAACATTAAGCTATTTCATAGTGAACGGTGGCTCCGTAGATTTGTTTTAAATGCTCATTCGGGACATCTTAAGTAAATTATGTGTCAGCTACGGCTACTTTCTGTAAAAGTCATCGTTACTGTTTGTTTCATTACAAGTTCAGGCCTTTCAGTCGCTCACGTCTGTGTTTTGCCCTCTACAGAAATACTACCCTCCGGATTTTGATCCATCCAAAATTCCAAAACTTAAACTCCCAAAAGATCGTCAGTATGTGGTCAGGTTGATGGCACCATTCAACATGAGGTATGTCTGTTTCAAACACTCATCTTACATCATGCTTAAGTTCCACTTCCTTTTATTACCATGGATTGAGTTTTCATTGCAAGCAGAGAGAAGCGGTTCTCAATAGACAAATATGAACAACACTGTAGTCAGTATCCTTAGCAGCATAATTGAATAGTAGGTCAGAGGAGAAAGGGGACAGAGTTAAAGAGTAGCATCTGCTATTTGTAATCGCTTTAACTGGAAAATAATGCTACTTGTAAATGACCTCAGACATGTTTTGTGTGGACATTTCTTGTTACTTATTGACCAACATGTACAGAGACTCTGATACATCTTTGATTGGTCAATAAAATCTGCCATGTTGATGATATGCTGGTCTGAAGCACCTAGTGGACTGAAAGCAAATTGCAACTGGTACATTTTTATGCTTTCAGTGCTTTGTTTGTACCTCCATGCTGTACTAACGTAGACGTGATGCTTTATGTCTAAGAGTCTTCTTAATACTCTCACAGAGCTGTCGTGGTAAATGGATGATGTCTGATTTCAGGTTGTCACTTGCTGTCAATCAGTCCAGGAATCTTGGCTGACTTGTTTCATTTGAAGGCAAAAACCATTTCTTACATTTTGGTTGTATTTACCGTCGGGCCAAGGCTATCTCTTAGTGACGAGGACTTCCTGGCCTCTATGAATAAATCCTGTGACTGTGGACTCATCAGAAACATCTCTGGTTGTCTGCAGGTGTAAAACATGCGGCGAGTACATCTACAAGGGGAAGAAGTTCAATGCACGCAAAGAGACTGTTCAGAATGAGCTGTACATGGGACTTCCCATCTTCCGTTTCTACATCAAATGTACTCGGTGTCTGGCTGAAATCACGTTTAAGGTGAGGGTGCTCTAATTATACCAGTGATGTTTAGTGAAGGTAAATATTAAACTCCAGCATGTACGCATCAGAGCTTTTCTCACGCTTTCATATTTCATGTTGTGACTACAGACTGATCCAGAGAACACAGACTACGCAATGGAGCATGGTGCAACACGAAACTTCCAGGCTGAGAAACTGATTGAGGAGGAGGAGAAGAGAATCCAACAGGAGAGGGAGGAAGAGGAGCTGAACAACCCCATGAAGGTCAGTGTTGTAAATGCCCTTTACTGTTTTATGTTAACTGGCAGCTGGGATGAACAGTCAGTGATTTCCCAATCTGCTACCAGGTGTTGGAGAACCGAACAAAGGATTCCAAGATGGAGATGGAGGTCCTGGAGAACCTGCAGGAGCTGAAAGAGCTGAACCAGAGGCAGGCTCAGGTGGACTTTGAGGGAATGATCGACCGGTACAGGGAGCTGGAGAGGAGAGAGAGGGAGAGGGAGAAAGAAGAGGATGAGCGAGAGACAAAGTGAGTGAGGTGTATTTGTCATGTGTATTCTTCTCTGAGTCACGAAAAACTCAATTAAATCTGAATGCATCAATTGTTTCTCAGAGAGATGTTGGATCGTGCCCTCGTGAAAAGACTCAGAGACTCTGACTCTGACTCTGACTCGGAGAAGAAGGAGGAGGAGGAGAGCAGCAACTCGCAGTCAAACAAATCCAGCACAGACAAGCCAACAGACGTCCTCACCACCGACAAACCCACAGAGGCACGGGTACGTACAGCCACCCACGTTCAGCCAAGTGTGTGCCCTATTCAGTGCTTTAATTGGGTTCAGATGACATGTGCAGTTTGCTTTTGTCTATTCCAAGTTATTATTTCAGCCCCAGTCGCCTGCAGCTCTTCATCCAGCAGCTCATTGTGCTCACTCGCTCACTGCTCCTTCTTGTTCATGCAATATTTCAAACTGATCCGCTGTCAAACTGCCTGAAAAGGACCGCGTCTTGTTTTGTAAAAGTGTTCTTGATTAACTGTTGCTGTCAGCGCTAAGCTCGGTGGGAAATGCGCTGCATTCCCAGAGACTGCTTCCAATAAAAGTCACCTTGTGTTTCACCAGTTGAAAACTTTTAATAGGAATTAGCAGCTGGAGGAGATGTTGAACGTTACCATAGTGAGTTAATTACACAATGCAACTCAATTTCATGGACATTGCTGAAAGGATGAACAGACTTCATGAAAATCCTTTCTAACTTTAAAATATAGGTGTGTTCAATATAGTGTTGTACTGTTATTTTTTTCCATGCAAGAGGAAAAAAGGCTTGCAGGATGAGTAACATACCATGTAGATGGCCTTTTTTCAATACGGTTTAGGACTTTCATAAGATACAAGATGTGTTAATAGCATGATATTGGCATTTTTATGGTTGTATAAATCGGTCTTAAATGCGGTTCAGCGTGTAAAAGGCGTTTAAAAGCCTCGTGACCTAAAATGTGGAAATATCCCTGTTTTCCTTAGAGCATAAAGAAGCTGTACTGTGAGGATGAAATGGCGGATAGTCTCATGCTGTGTGCTTCCACAGGGAACCTCAGCCACAGGAGTGAAGCGGGCCAAGGTGGAGAGCTGGGAGAAGAGTGTGGGGGTGCTGGGCGGTGGGGGGGCCTTAGGGTCCCTGGTGGTGCGAAAGAAACCAGCCGCGACTGTCACCAAACCCAGTCCAGTGGCGACCGCTGCTGCTCCCACATTAAAAACAGGTGACACATCTCTTTATGTTCCTGCTTATATGAAAGCCTTGTAACTTCTCTGAAAGACAAGAGTTCACTTCTTTCATTTATTTCCTCTTCAAACGTTTGTCCTTGTCATTAATCAAATGTCTGCATATGACGTGGAATGCACAACCTTTATGTGCCTTGTTTTACAGTTTCAAAGGCATCTACAGCTGACTCCAAGAGTGCCTCTCAGCCCGTTACCTCGCAGAATGGCTCGTCATCTCTCAGCCTGCTGGGGGCGTATTCAGACAGTGACAGCAATGACAGCGAATGAAAAGAAGATGCTCGGGATGGACTTTGATTTGAGTGACTGACACATAATAGTCTCTCCTCTGAAAACCTGTCCGTAAAGACGATGTAAAGATTAACAAGTCACTGCAGGAATTGTGTGGTCTGCTGTTGAAATCCAGTGACACAAAAATAATTCCTTCGCTGATCCACTGGTTTGTGGATCTGTTGTTACAGAGAATTTAACCCAGAAAAAAATGGTACTGTTTGATTTTTTTGTGGGGAATATTTGTCCTGGGAAAATATCAGGTGTATATTTTAGTGTTTATTAAAATCTGTTAAATTCTTTGACATCTTTCAATCCCTCTCTTTTAATATAAATGTTAATTTAGGATCAGAATATTTAGTTCTTATGTTTTTGTTGATTTTTGCCCTTTATATATATGAATTTATGTAGATCAGAGGAGCAAGGATACAAGGGGACTTTAATAATTCAGCTTTTATTTGGCCAGTTCATTTTAATATTCATAGTTCAGAGAGATGAGGTGAATTTCCTGTGACAATGTTTGATACCTGTTTGAACTGGGAGATATACTGGTATTTCTGTAATATTGATACGAAGATCTTTATGGTCATTCTTGAACTGGAAAATACTCTCAACTCAAGGTCCACTTGATTGTCCTGGAGCTTTGATCATATTGCTCAGTCTTCATCAGCATAACATTACAAATATTTCTAACCTGCCTCATATTTTCCTCATTTTTCTCAGTGTTCCTTACAATCCACCCCTGGTTTGGTGTTAATACTGTATGAAAGCACTAATATGAATGCCCTAAATGCTGCTGCTTATTTTTTTAAGGTGATGAGTCAAAACGTGGCATTTGAAATATGTCCCATCTTTGACTGCAAGAATTCTGTAATAATATATAAACGATGGCACTGTCCACATTAATGGAGCTACAGCTGTAAGACAAAGGATTATATCTGTGGATTTAGCAGCAGTATTAATGCCATATCTGAAGGTTTAATGTCGACCAACCAAAAATATGTCGGTACTCCCCTTTAAGCCAGCCCGCCGTGCCAGTGATTGTGAGTGTTGTGTCGGAGACGGTCTGCTCCACGGTCTGGTCTGGTCCAGCTAACATTAGCTGACTGACCTGCTTGGCTCACAGGCTGGACGGATTTCACGGATGACAATGTTTTATGTTTAAGCCCGAACGCTGGATGGTAACCAGGAAGACATAACTGGAACGGGAAGCCGTCAATGCCAAGAAAGCGGGTGAGCTTAAAGAAGTAACGTTAGCAGTTAACGTCAGTTAACGGCTGAGACGCTTCGACGTTAGCTGGTATCCAGCTAACTTGGCTAACTTAGCTTTGGCATATTTACAGAGAGGTGACCATCAATTGTACGACTCGCATTACTTTAACCTTTGACTGTTTCAAAGGAATAACAGAACAGAACGAGTAGGTGGCAATTTATCTGTGTTCTGGTAGTTTTGAAGGAAATACTGTCCATAATTTATTGTTGTAAATAAGTGATTGGGTGAAACGCTCTTATTTACCCTCTAATGCTAACTAGCTATTGTCAATGGTTGCGGTGATTTGCTGACTTAGCAAGCTGGCTAGCGCTTACCTCTGTTCTCAGATCCCACTTTTCAGCTTCACTCTAACAATGTTAACCTTGCGTAGCAGGGAAAATTATTTCCACCGGACCTGTTGCTGGATGTGAACACCTTTCTCCTTCAGGGAACGGTCAATTCTTCGAGGGATTTTACAGCCCCAGCCAAGTTCATTTGGCTAACGTAAACAAAAACCTCATGGTGACTATTAGGCTGCTTTAATTACTTAAAAGACTTAGTAGGTCCAACTCAAGGCTACAGTTTTGCTATGTGGCTGTAAATTAGTTAATTTTTCCTCATTGATTCATATCTACCTACTGACGGCAACTTTATTTCTTGGAGTAAAAGTCAAGTTACTCTTTATTTAAGTTTGTTTTAATACTCCTAGTGTAAGACTTCATGACGGGTTGGGGTCATTTGTTATTACTTAAATGAGTGAAACATTGGAAATGACTAAATAACAAAATGGAATCTGGCTGACTTTCTTTTTCACTAATTACTTCATCACTTTGTCATCCTAAAGTATTGAAAGCAGTCTGTCTGCCGCTTCCTTCCCAGATCCATGGCAAAGTGGCTGAAGGACTACCTAAACTTTGGCACCAGGCGTGACCCTCCACAGCCCCCGAGGCCAGATTACAGCGAGAGTGAGATTTTGAGGGCCTACAGAGCTCAGAAGGAGCTAGATTTTGAGGATCCGTACCAGCACGCTGATAAGGAGCATCAGAATGGCGGCTTCAGCCCCTGTAGTGCCACAGTGAGCCTTCCCTCTTTCCCTGCATTTGGTTCAGTGCTGCCTAATGGCGTGGAGGTATGTGACGCATGTTTTTACAGCCATGTACATAATAACAGTTTGTCTTGTTGTGTAGCAGGTATGGTCACTTGCTAGAGAAGTGTACCCTTGGATAATACAGTCTTTTCTCTGTGATCTCACACTGACATCAAGTATTGAGGTGATTTTTGAGTCACCTTTAATCGTTTTGTTTACGTGTGGTATGTTCCAGGTGAAAGTGGTGTCTCCCAAGCACAGACTAATTAAAGTGGACTCTCAGGAGTTTGGCCGCTGTAAAGTCCCCCTGAGTCCTGTGACTGTTCAAGAGGAACCTGTAAGAGCTGTTTTTATTTCTGTTCTGCCTCATTTTTCCCATGCATTTCCCACCTATGTTCTCCTTTGTCCTCTCTCATTCGCTCACTCATTTTCTTTCACACCACAGTTGTATTTGCAGCTCTCTCATTTGTGAGATGCTCTTTGTTTCTCTCTCCCTACCAAGGTGGTTCCCTCTGCCCCTGCAGCGTTGGACGCTGACACAGATTACTCTGATCCATTTGATGTGCGTCCAGACCCAAGAGGCAGACCAAACTGGGAGCCCAAATCTGCACCGACAGACTGCTGCAGCTACATGGAGCCATTTGAGGCCCAGAGGATCATCTCAGGTTGGTCATATGTCTTTCTCTCACTAGGCAGTACATAAAGTTAACAGCTACGCTCAATTGCTGGCCCTTTGCCAGGCGTCAGAGTCAAAGCAAAGAATGGCACACTGGGACTAGAGGTAATCCTGTAAGTGCGACATTACATTAATGTTCACTGTGGACCACTTTACCTCTCTTCAGCAAGTTTAATGGCAAGGTGCCGTCTAGACTATGCTGACATCTGTATGCTTCTGGCAGCATACCAACAAAATTAACTTTTCATTTTGACTGGAATCTGGAACGATATGAGTCAGCACCATTTGGCCAACAGCCAGCAGTTCTGCAAGACGCTGTTCCCCTTGATGGGAATTTAGGGTGGGTAGATGACTGGATATCACAAAAGAGATGGCAGACAAGACTCGAAAACACTTACCCAACAGATCTAATTTGACTTGGAAGGTACATCAGTGCTACAAATTGCCTCCATATTTTCAGTTTTAGGCAAAGTCTCATTAAAAGTCACACTCTTTGCCTGCTTGTGACTTTTGTATATTGTGCAGAACTGCAGCACAGCATGATGACTAACAGATCTGGGAGTGGAGATGGTGGCCAGTTATATGATAACCCATATGAGGAGAGGACTCGTCACCACCACCGAGCCGCCCCACCCGCACAACAACAGATTCAGAGGGTTGAGGGTGGACTGGCCCAAATAGACAGCAGGGAGAGCAGGCTGCCTCAGGATGATGAGAGGCCGGCCGATGAATACGATCAGCCCTGGGAGTGGAAGAAGGACAACATCTCTAAAGCTCTAGCAGGTAAACAGGCCTTCACTGTGTGTTCATTTCAAATGTGTTTTGAAAGTGTGTTTTTAAGATAACCTACTGCATCTTTCTGTCTGGCCACAGTTCAGTTTGAAGGGGCAGAAAGGGAGCGCTCGCGAGCTCAGACAGAGCAGACCAGGCTCACCAAGACGGGCACTACAGCGACCACAGCTGACTCAACCACGCTGCGTCTAGTTGGTGACACTCCTCCTCTCCTGGGAGAGAGAGTGGACCCATCTATGCCTCTAGAAAGACAAGTGTAAGTGGACGTCTGCAATGTTAGTGTTTCAGATGGTTTTCCTCATTTCAGTGGATAGCTGTGATCACCTTTCTTAGTAGAATACATCCAAACATTTAAGATTGTTTTATTATTTTTTTTTTTACTGTACTGTGAGTGACACTGCGAACATGTGGCAAGATGTTTGGGACAAATTGGATTTTAAAGATCGTTTTACAACTCTTCACTTGAGCATTCATAGGAAATGACTCTGCAGTCTAATGTTGATCGAAACAAAACTTCAGGTTTAATTTCTTTTTGGAATTTTTAATATTTCCTCTGGTTGTGTCTGATTATGTTTGTACCGGGGCTCTAGTCTGTTTAATTACAATGACTCCTAATGGCACATGGTGAAGTACAAGCACGTAACATGCAGGTGACTATCGTCTTCACTTACTCTTTACACACAGGCTTAGTTATTGAGCTTTTTCCTTTAAATTGACTGTAAGCGTTATTGAAATGACTGGAAGCTGACTTTTTGTGTTGTGCAATTGCAACATAGATGACAACACTGATTCAGACAGAATTCAGTCTTAGGTTTTTCCACACTGATGTAAGCTAAACTTACCTGCAGGCACGTTGCATGCCACATAATTCTCTGTTGCTTTTTTCGTTAATGTAGCGAGCTAGTTATGTAGGATGGTGATGTTATCATGTTATTCCTTATTCCTGCCAAACACGCTCAGTTGTCTGACTGAACAAACTGGAGATGGGAGCAGTGATTCAGAGGTCTGGAGGCTACAAAACAGTGTTCAGCCACTTGAAAATAGAGCCACGTCCTCTATTTCTTTTGTGTTGTGTTACATCTGTGTTGTCAATCGTGGCCCATCCTGAAAGAAAATCAGGCAATTTTCTAAATTCAAGTCAAATTCTGGAGGATGGTCTTTGTACGTTTCAGCCACACATGTCTGCACCAAGGGTGTACAGTAAAGAAGCAAACTGAAGCGTAAAATCGTAAGCGGTTCGAGACAAGAAACGACAGTCTACGAGTCACATCAGGTGGATTTAAGTAAAACTTGTTCTCTTGTTTCCTTCACCTGCAGGTGGTACCATGGAACCCTGAGCCGCTCGGAGGCAGAGAGTCTGCTGACGCTGTGCAAGGAGAGCTCCTACCTGGTGAGGAACAGCCAGAGCTGCAGGAACGACTATTCGCTGTCACTCAGGTAGACACTGACTGCATTTCACATTAAATCATTAGTGTCCCACATTTGTGCATTAAGAGTTATTTACCACACTGGGTTTGTCCTTTCTCAGCACTTTCTCTTAATGCTTTACTGTAAGCTGTTCTGAATCTAAAAAAAACCCTTCGTACCCCTTCATACTGTCTTGATTTGAAACATCATTACGCTCTCTTAAAGGGGATTTCTACCCCCCCCCCCCCCCCCCCCCGTGTGCTGCACTGCACTGTGCTGTTTCCAAAATTATCTGATCTAGTTTTTGCCTCATTTGGGTATTGTTATGGGCTGTGGTGGTGAGAGTCTTCTCACATTTGATCCCTTAGGCAACTTTTAATTTTTCACCATTTTCCATGATCTCTCTTCCCACCCAGTCACTTCACTCGCGTTGCTCTTCCTTCCACCATCCCCCACTTTGCTCTCTGCGAGTGTGTTTTCAGCCGGAATGAATAATATGCATGAAAGCAGCTGTTTTTCGAGTCATCATCTGCATGCGGGGAATTGCTCCTAACCTCACATCTGTGCTCTTTGAAGCAGTGAGTGGTGGGACACAGTCATTTGATTGGATTGTACCCCACTGAAAGTGCTTCTGTGTAGCTAATAATGAAATAAATAATCAGACACTGTAGGAATAGGTCAGTAGTTTAAGGAGTGTCAGTGAATGCATCTGTCAGACGTTTAATGGCACAAAAAAGAGTAGTTGTAGATCACCAACACATTTGCTTCCTGTCCAGGGTCCACATTTATCAAAGTTACTGATGGTTCATTTTCAGGACAAGTCTTAAGAACAATTATTAAGACATTATTCTTAACTACTCACGGTACCTCTGATCAGTCAGGTGTCAGTCAGACTTGACGGCTTTAGCCCTGCTAAGACCTGCAACTGCTGGAGAAATTCTGACTGGGAGATACACAAATCCACCCGATTATCCCTCCTGACTCCTGAGACAAGACTTATGTTTTACTTTGTTTTGCTTTTTTTTTTCACTGATCCAGCTTTTAATTTCTATGATTGAAACTGAAAGTTCATTTCAATCGATTTTTCAGTTCAGAACCAACACTGTGACGCCTCTGGTCTGGAGCCCGCCATGAGCGTTACAGCGACAAGGACAAGAGTGCGTAAAAATTTATGACCTGGAATTGAGACTGCGGGATACACTAACTTTGATCATTTCCTCACATCTATTCCCAGAACGCGTGTGATGTTTAATTGTTTTCAGAAACATCAGCTGCCACGTTTTTCCCAGATGTGCTCGCTCACTCACTCACTCACTGTAACAGTCCTCTGCAGTCTAGTTGTGAGCGTTTGCAAACATGAATCTTTCCTCCGTCTTTCTCTCTCTGCCAGGAGCTGTAAGGGCTTCATGCACATGAAGTTCACTCAGTCTGCAGACGGGCGTTACGTGCTCGGCGAGAACAGCCCTCCGTTCTCCACCATCCCCGAGGTCATCCACTACTACACTACACACAAGCTGCCAATCCGAGGAGCCGAGCACATGTCCCTACTGTATCCTGTCATAGTGCAGACCCTCTGACACTGACGCACTCGAATGCTCCTTCTCCTGGTGCTACTGATACAATATATACTCAATATTTACCCTTTTCTGCCCTTTTCCTTTCCCACACGCCTTTACACTTCAATTCTACCTGCACTGCTCACAAGAGATTGGACTGTTTGGTGCCATGTTTTCCGTTTTAACCCCAGTATCTACACTGGCAGCTTAATAAGAGCACTCGTTGCCTCATAAATACACGCCTGTGAACTGGTATTGCCACTGAACTCCCTGTATTTTGAAACCATGGACTCCTGAGAATCAGCCATCATTAATATTAAAAGTGGTAGCTGAGTGCTTTTAGAAAAGATGAAGAGACAAACTCATGTCTACAGAACATTGCATGGAGATTTCTCTTTTACTGTATTGCAGAGAGAGACTGTGCTGCCGGGTCACGTAAAGGATAATGGTTTTGTTTTGGTTTGTGCCAATCGTACAGGTTGACTTTTCAACCAAAGCAGCAGTTATTTTCTTGTGAATTTTAGCTTTTAAAGTGACAAAAAAAAACAAACAAAACGATGGGCATGAAGCGTGGGGATTAAAGATAGATGTAGACGGTAGACAATGCAGTAAAAAAAAAAAAAAAAAAAGTGCTGTAACTCAAACAACACTGTTCTTATCCTTTTGGGTGTTAGTTTCAGTATCAAGCAAACCTGACGTATTTAACCTCGGCCACCTCTGGGTTTCTCTGTGTTTCAGAGGCCTGTGAATGTTACCTGATGCTGTAGCTGCGAGCCCTGCAGTGTCGTCCTCAGTTCACGTTACTGTCTGCGTGAACAACGTAAGCGACAGCGTAATGTCCGACAGACACGACCTGTCAGCTTCACGCAGTAACAGACTCCTGCAATACTAGTTTAGAGAGTAATAACTGCAGGATCATATTGAAAGCTCGTGGCTTTGTGATCATGACTATTAAAGAAGCTTTGGTAGATTATTTACTGTTATTTGCTGTTTTATAAGATTTTAAATGTGCGTTGAAAATAAAGGTGTCGTCTGTTTTTAAATTGTCTGTGCGTTAATTTTGCTCTCTGTGAACTTTAACTTCCTGGTTGTGAAACGGACATTTCACAACATGTACGGGGCTTCTTAACGTCATGTAAACACATTTATTTTTTTCCTTTATTGCAGTGAAAGTGAGGTAAGTAAAGATAGATAAAGGTACTGAATTAGATTAAATTGAAGTTGCTGCTCCTGAATATATATTTTTTAATGTGACCTGTGTGTCTTGTATGGCCTGGAAAAAATTAAAAGTTATTAACAACTAGCTGCAAACCTAATATTTAGAAAGATCGCAGGATAAACGTGTGCTTCTGTAGGCCCATTTCTGCTCCTATTTGACATTAATTTTAATAATAAAATACAATCATGTGTTCACAAAGTGGTGAACCTCGCTCCATCCTCGCTTGTGAATGACTGAGCCTTTCCAGGATGTCCCTTTCATACCCAATCATGACACTATCACCTGTTATCAATCAGCCTGTTTACCTGTGGAATGTTCCAAACAGGTGTTTTTGGAGAGCTCACTGTGACCACAACACAAAGCATTAACTGAGACCTCTCAGCTTGAGAAGAAAACCTGGATATGTTTCAGCCCTCGCTTTGCAGCTGTTGTGTAATTAATGGGGAAATATGTCACTGCACGGGAAGGCAGAGTTGGCCATCTTGACCCTCCCTGCTCATAGACGATCTTCGGTATACTGGACTCGACCAGCGTCACCTGATCCCCTAGCAACCAGCAGGTGTCGGTATCAGCGCGAGAGAACGAGCGACTGCAGGTAGGTGCAGAACAGGCAAACTTCAGTGTTGCTTTAAGCTTAAAAAGGACTATTATCAGTTCAAGATTGACGACTATCTGTATCTGTGGGCTTATTGATTTAAAGGTAAAATTCATCCTGTGGTTAGTTTCTGCTCTTCTTAGAGGGTGTAAAGGACGTTTTTGATGGGTTCAAAGCGTTTGGAGACGTTTGATAAACAATAGAGAGTAGTACATGATAACTTTGACTATAAATTAATACATGTATTTATTCATTTTAATGTGTAAAATCATTTTTTGTGATACGAAGCTCTGCATGTCAGTTTATCCCTGGGCGCGTTCTGTCCGTCTGATGTTGGTGAGGGGGTCTGTCATTGTAACGGTGGATGGATTATGGGACGATGTCAGCAGCAATGCGCTCTGTTCCCCCATCAGCTTCATCGGTTTCAATGGCAACTCGGACACAGAGGCTGGCTCGACCCAAACCCAACAGACTCAGATTTCCAGACCGGTAGGTCCGAGTGAGCCCCTCTGGATCCACCTGCCTCCCTTTCTCTGATGATGATGATGTTTGTTTATTTATTTTTATTTTTCCCAGTCGCTCTGTTTACTGGCTGGATGAGCTGCCACCGGAAACGACTGGATCCACCACAGAAACAGGTTCTTTCACTCTAAACTTTTTTTTCTTCCGTTTACAAACCTGCCCTGTTCTGCCTCTTTGTGATGATGTGCATAATTGTTGTTTGTCTTTCTAGAGTTAACCCCTCGCTGGTCGGAGCTATGTAGAAGTAAAAAGTTCTGCACTCAAGCCACGTAATTATAACAAATTCTACTATAATTAATGCAAAAAATGTTACTACTACTGCATGTGCGGTTTCTTTTTTCCTGTGTGTGTCACAGAGATCCACGCCTTTATTTGTGACAGGCCTTTATTTCTAGTTTAAGTTCTGCAGCTTCCCCATTGTAGATAGGCTTTTAATTTGAAAAAAAAAAAAAAAAAAAAAGTTAGTAAGTGTTGAGTTTTGTGGTAGCTTCACACTAATCAGGAGCAGCAGGTGATTTAGGGAAGGATGAGGGGGGGATGCCACCCCCCTCGTTTGCTAAAGGACCAAAACTCATGGCCCTTGTTACCCTGCCGTGCCCCCTCTCCACCCCCTGGAGTGCAGGGGCAGAGGGGTTGTTAACCTGTCAGTCTGGTCTGCCTGCATATGTAGTTTTTGCTTTATTAAGTTGGGTTAAGGTTTTGGCCGTCCCTCCTGTTAAAGATTAACCAATCACCATCAGCACACAAACTGCGGGACTGTGACAAACGTTATTTTCAGTACATACGGTGTCAACAATGAAGTTGACTTTAGGCTTTTTTGGACTTTGTCTCATCAGGAGTACAACAAAGAAGAAACAACATGACAGCTCTGTGTTGTGGTAATGTCAATAATACTGAATTTAGCATAGCGGCTGTCGCCTGCACAGTGTGTTTTATTAGTGACTGGCTTTATGTGTTATGTGCAGGCCCCTGGCTATTATTTGAGACTTTAAATGCCAGCTTTCATCTAAGAATTGCGCAGATTTCTTAATGTCAGACACTGAATTTCAGACATTTTCAGGGCGTATCGTCATTTTATCTCTGATGAAGTCTGATATTTTATTTCATAGACATAGTATAGTGTTCAATAAACCAAATAGAAGAAAGCCCATTAAAAGAAGCCCTGTGTTTTTGACCCCTAGTAGCACTATGGAGCAATGTATTATATATGTATGTATATATGGGCTCATTGTTCTTGTACATATGAACGCCCACATGAGCGACACAGTGCACATTCCTGCTGATGGGTTCACACTCCTGAACAGGACAGCCAAAGCAAACAATGGCCGCACTTTGTCCTGACTTCACCTGTTAGATTCAAACTTCAGACACATGTGGATCACAATATACACTTAATAAGCAACATTTTGATGTTCATTGAAAAAACCTTTATCTCATATACAACATAAAAAAAATGGCTTATCTGATGAAAATTTGAAAAAACAAGTGAAAAAGTGACAGTAATCCTATTGGTTCAGTGAATCTAAATAACAGTTAGGTCAAATAACTGTTTGTTCAGTGTGTTTGTTAGGCTTCAAGTTGTTGACAAGAAAACACCCCAGGACACCTTTATTTTTCTATCCTCTTCTCGTGTCGTTTGCTCTTATCTGCCGCCTTGCCCACTTCCCTCCTTCCTCTTTCCTCCTCTGTTATTTTTACCTTTTCGCCCCCCCCCCCCCCCCCCAACCTAACTCTCCTCTCTCTGCATCTTCTCTTACTCACACTCTCGTTTGCCCTCTTACTTTCTCCTCCTCCTCCTCTGCCTCCTTTGTTTGTCTATTTTCTCTTCCCTAGAATTTCTCCCGTATGGGAGGTGAGTGAATGGGCTCTCAGGGCCGTTGCATCCAGCAGGCTGTGCAGCCTCGCTCAACCTCGGGCCCCTGCAGCTGGCTGGCAGCCGGATCGGCCGCTGCTGGCCCCTGTGAGTAACACACACTCCGTTTCCTGCCAAACCGCTCTGTATGTAGGAGATCATGAGGTAGCTGGCAGCTTTCCAAGTGTGCCATGAACATCTTTTAAACTCCCCAGCCAACTGTGTTAGTAAGGCCCAGCTGTCGAGTTAAAGTCTGACAGTCGAACTTGAAGGATTTAAAGGTTGTCAGTGAGAATTTTTGTCGCTTTGCCCACTGTGGTTTCACAGGGTTTGTAGTTTCCTGATTGTACAAGTGATAACAGTTGTTTTTGCCTTCTTTAAGTTGCTTTTTGTACATGTGCCTTTAGCTATTAACACATCCTGGAACTTTTGCATTTTAACTTGCAGATATTAAGCTGCCTGAATACAGGAGGTGAAACCAAAACTTTAAGGCAGTTTTACTACACTGAGTCTAATAAGCCACAGCAGACTTATTGTACTTTGCTAGAGTAGAATGAACAAGGTATGGTTGAACTTTCTGACTGCGCTGAGCATGAATGGCTCATTTACAATGTATAATGCTGCTGGTTCTGCACTTTGAGGAAACAATAGGCAAATCTGATTTGCTGTTGTCAGCATTTCACAGAACAGAAGACGAAATTACACATAAATCTTTGTTTCATTTTGTTTTTGACTTTCCCACAATTCAACAAGACAAAGAGTCAGGGCCAAGCTAGCAGCTCCGTGGAGTTAAATGCTCCTGTCTGGTTCACAATGACAGTGCTAACATGCTAACATGCTGATGTTTAGTGGCATAGAGTCTGTCGTGCTCCTTAACAATTGGATGTTATATTTCTGTCTGGATTAAAGTTGCCGACCAACCGACTGACAGACCTACACTGTCGGCCCTTAAGCAACGTATTTGCTCCGATTCTGAGGTGCTCACACCTTTATATTTGCTCGTGTGTGTGTAATATAATCTCACTGGTGACCTGAAATGTGATTGTAGTTAAACAGAGCGACGCAGACGTCGGTCCCCACGTCACGAATTTGCCAGCTCGCCCAACCTAAAAGAAGGCCGGCTCAGGAGGGCCACAAATCTAAACCTGTGCCCGTCACCCACATACCCTGCAAAGCATCTGCACACATAGAGCTACTTGCTAGTAAGTCCGTCTTGCCGTCGTGCAATGTTTTGGGTGGGTTTTTGACGTATTTTACTCGCTGTTTCACATGATTGCTTTTGTCTTCGCAGCCCCAAAGCGCGACCACCCCAAGTTTGAAGGGGAGCGCTCAGTGTGTCGCCTCGTCTCCAGAGCAGCCAGAAGCTACGTGGCCAGCCAGAGAGTTCTTGAGCTGTCCAGCCCCAAAGAGAGGAAGGCTCTGTTCGAGGGATATGACCCGTACGTGGTTAGCCGGGCAGCCCGCTCTGCCAGCCCATCGCCTCGGATACAACAGCTCTGCCTGCCTCTGCCTCGCAAATGTAGCTCAAACTAGGAGAGCGGAGGTCTGGTCCCTGGAGGAGAGCTGATTGTTCTCCTTTTCCTCTTTGTGACAAAGTTGTTTCCTTGGAAAACCACGACAAAGGCCTATTTTCTGCTCTGCTACACAACTGTGCAGATGAAAGACAGCTGCACTCTACTGTGTGTGACCTTGTTTACTCGCCACCCTGGACTCACTGGAATCACTGAAAACTACGTTTTCCACTTCTTCTCCTCCTCTGAGCTCAGGAGCAACCCTTCAGTTCTGCAATGTGCTTCTCGAACCACAACTCATCAGGACACTTTCAGGAAAAGACTGAAGTTAAAGTATGAAGCTGCTCTGCGTAGCACTGTTTTTGGGGGTCATCAGTCATACTCTGTTGAATGGCATCATGAATACATCACAGGCACCTGTGTAAATCATTGTCTTTTGCTCATGTTTGTCAGTCAATTATGAACTTGCGGAATCGCAGGAACGTCACAGTCAGACCATGAAATCAAACAGAACATCGGGGAGACATTGTGAACTGCAGCTGAAATTGCTTTGAGACATCCTGCAGCACACCTGCAGCACACATCCCTCACTTCTTAATTGTTGTCTTTAGTTATTGTTGACACGAGGCACAGAGCCGGTGAGTCAGCTCTGCAGTGAAATGTTGAAACACTATGCAAAAGGCTCAATGAACCACAAAACTGCAGTTGCACAGAGGGAGCAAACAGTTAGGTCCTTTAAGGTGTTTTTCTGTCACAAAATCCAGATGAATCCACAAGCCATCATTTGAGATTTTGTCTGCCTGCTGTCAACCTACTGAAAGTGGACAACGTGAAATCTGTTTCCTTTTTTAAGCCTTTATTGTTGTTTTGTTAAATCTCACGTGTTAAATAAAAGTGAAATCACTTCTTCTATTTCCGACCTCCGCGGAAAGCTTCCCGCGATCCCCGAGGGGACCCCGTACCTCATTTTAGGAACCCGCGCGGGGCCTGGGTCATTGTGGAACAGGTGGGCGGAACAGATGTGTTGCCTCCGGGCTGAGGGGCGGCCGCCTCACACAGACGCGCACGCTGCCGGAGCGGACGCCGGTAAGCGGACTTTTCACTCAATCTCCGTCACTCATGCGCTTCAAGCGTCTCTGATCTTCACCTCAGCTCAAACTCTGGGGTAAGTTACTTACTCCAGCAGGCGCAGGAGGCTGCAGATTGGTAGTTTAACGTGAAATGCAACGATTACATCCTTAACAGGCAGAGAAAGGTGGATAGTTTGAAGTAGCGGGAAATGTGTAACTTTGTAATTTGATAACATCTGTGGTCTTTTCTGTTTATGAGATAACTGGCGACAGAACAGTAAAAGCTTTAATTAACTTATTCTAAAAGAGATTTATTTATTTCCAATGTTGTGTAAAGGCACTTCATGACATTTTAAACGTATCTTAAATGTTTTGCTCTGTGCAATTATTTTATTTATAGCACATATATAAAAGGTTTGCTGATTTCAGCTCTGTTTTATATGCTTACAGACGGAATATATTTTTGTTTTGAACAGTTGGTCGCGGGAAAACGGACAATTGGAAGAGATCACCTTGGAATCAAGGAGCTTGGGAAAGGTATTTTCACCATTTTCTGAATTGATTAATTGATCTATCGAGCAAATTCGCAGTCATAGTTGTGACGATCATAACTTGAAAAGAGAAGTTTTTGACATCCCTCCACTGCAGAGTGACTGACAGTGGACTAATGCTGTTACTTTTGACAACCATCAAGACTATAAACTGATTATTATGTATGACGTGTGTATGCAGTGTAGTTAATATCAGAGGTCACCTCGACCAGCTGCAACACTGAAACGCTGCGTGTTGTTGCATCAGAGATAATAATGTCTATTGATTACTTTTACTTGTTACAACTACTTTAGGTACATTTTGCTCTCAGTCCAACTATAATGCCGCCACAACCAGCAGTCCCAAAAATGAGTGAACTCACTTCTCGCTCAGGGCCACCACAATCTGAAAATCATAAGCTTTACAAGATTGGATTTTATGCAGAGTGTTCACTGAAGATTTTACAGGTGTATCGAACAGTAAACCCATTTATGAATTTCACACTCTGGATTCACATTAATGGAAAATGTGACTCTGCTCCCTCATGTTTGGAGCATCGTCACGATGAGTCTGATCTCTTACACCCAGGTGATGTTTCTGTGCTGCTGACGGTAAAAGGTCAGACCTGAATTTCTGCCTTCATTTTGATGCAGGAACCTGTGACAATCCACCCAACTACACAGTCAAACCCACCACACCCACTTTAGGAAGTCAAATTGTCCCTGCTTGGACAAAACTGCTGCGCTTCATATTAGCTGAAACACGTCTTATGTTGCAATGATTGAAAAATGAAAAAGCTGTAGTGAAACTACTTCACGGGAAGCTATTTCAAGCAAATTATGAAATGTAACCACTGAATTGAGTCATTCTTGGGCAGCCTGCGCTGGCACTGTCATTTTTTAAATTTGACAGGATGAAAACAGTTTGCTGCCATATTTCTGTTTAAACTGCAGGATCCTCCTGCTGAGTGGTCGGTAGTGTGATGTGGGAAAGAGATTGAGCAGAGCTGCAGCACCAGGAGAGACCTGCCTGTGTTCATGGAGCAGAAGCCGGCTCTGGTGTGGACCTGCCTGCTGGGGGCCGGACTCGTCCTGGGTAACCTCCTCTCCTTTCTAATCCAGAGCAGACTGGCTGAGTTAGACCCAAGTGCTGATCTTTGTGTGAGTGCTGTTAGTGGTTGGAGGACACAAATCACATTGGAAAAAATGATGATTCGTTATGTAAATGAGATCATGTAATCAAAGTTACTACCACAGCTGCTCATGTTGTGGTTTAACTGGTTTGGACGGATACATTGCATCGATATGTCTGTCGATTATGCCTGCTTATTTATCTGGTTCTGACAGACACACTATGTCTGATAGCTTCACCATTGCTAGCATGTTAGCACACAGTTAGCAGTAGACCATGTATGTCAAAGTGTGGAGTTGCAAGTTGCCCCCAAAAGGCATTAACATTTTGTGAGGGAGGAGACCACTTTATTTCTTGAAGCAAAAATCAGAAAGAAGAAAATGAAAAGACAAACATGCAAATAACATCAACGATTGCCCTCCAGGAACAAATGAAACACAGAAGCAGCAGCGTTGTGACACAGTTAAATACAGTACAGACAAGAATTCCCAAGCTCCCAAAGATGTTCGAGATAAAGGTTCCTCCAGCCCCCAACATATTTATTAAAAAGCTACCAGTATGTGAGACCTGGTGCAATCATGTTGATTATCTCCACACATACCCAGAGGCAAGCTGGGCTGCCACGGTGAGTCGTTAGACGAAAGCAAGCTTCGTGTACAGTCTTGTCTGAGCTTCTGCTCAGGCCAAATAGCAGTTGCAGCCGTTCATAAATATTTGACAAGATAAATTGTGTGCATCCTTCACGGTTAGATTGGATTCAGATTCTCTTAAGGTCTGGTTTGATGAGTTTGTCATGAAGGATTTAAGTGCTGATGTGCATCAACAGTTAGCTCACAGAGCAGATTCACTTATTTCCTGAATGCTAATCTGTCCCACGTTCCTCTTTTTGCCCGTCCTTATATCTGTGTTCTGCACATTTTTTCTTTATCCTGGAAAAAGCTATATGACAAGCCACAAACTCCAGACTTCCTCACGGAGGACTCACAGTCTGCCCCTCCGCTCCATTAACTCCATCCTCTCTCCATCCTCAGTCTTGTCTCCACCCTTCTCCATGACAAACCCCAACACTGTCCCCCGGCCCCCGCGGCTAATTGCCTGCGTGTTCCTGAATCGAGCTAACGTTACCTGCCGCTGGGAGGCTGGAGACACCCCAGCGACGCACTACACCCTGCAAGTAGAGAGGATACCTGCTAGGTGAGACAAAACATTCCCTGAATTTATTAGAAGTGATGCTTCAACACATACAAGTATGTGAAACAGCTTCAGTTCATGCAGGTTTTGTGATGCACATCGCATTTCTTTGTATTGTTGTCCGGTGTTTTATCTCACACTTCAAAGATATTCTGTTTATCCATAGATTTACAATTGGATGCAAATTAAAGGGGAAAACAAGGCCACACACAAGCCTCCTTTTGAACATCTTCAAAAAAAAAAAAAAAACAGGAGGGTGGAGGAGATGCTGTCAGACACTCAAGCAAAAAATCTTTAGTAGGGGTTCAGCTGGGATCTGCTGACTGTGAAGGCCAAAGCACGACTTTGTGCATCGTTTTAATACTCGTCAGCGATTCAGTGAGCCTTTGTTTCCTGTATGGATATATTTGCATCTGTGTTTCTCCACTCGTTTCTTCCAGTTTTACCTTAAACAATAACACTAATGTTCCCCCAGGACGGTTGAATGTAGGGCAGCTGGACTTGGTTGTAGATGCTTGAAAACGTTTCAGCTCTCATCCTCATTCAGCCCCCGGTGTTTAACCTCTGTGGGCTCTTTAAAAGTGTGTCACAAATATGTAATTTCATTTTAACAACACAGATTGACACAGAATAATCTACAGTGCCCATGTTTGCTCATGCAACTGTGTGGTTCATTGTTGTGTTTTTAGTAGTTTTTGGACAATAATGAAGCTCTATAAACTTAAATAACTACATAAGCAACACCTGTTGACGTTAAGGAAATTTAAAAAAAACAGCAGAATATTCACTCTGTGAAAATGCAAATTCGGCAGCACCACTTAAATTTTGTTAAATCCCTTAAGACGTGAATTAATTTTTTTTAATATTTCTGCAAACAAACATTTTTATCAGAGTTTGTGTAACAAGTCCTCCATCGGTTATTATTAGTAAGAAGTTGGTTCCAGTTTACGTCTGCAGTCTGTCTGAAAAACCCACATTACGTGAAGTTCAGACATTCTGTAGAGCTGAAAAAAGCCTTATCCACCGAGTGGCTGGTAAGCAGGAAATAAATAGTCTGATATTGTCTTAGATGTGCCTTTGATAACTGATGTGTTCAGTGTGTGTTACACTAGGAAAATGAAGCCTTTTCACACGTTTCCTGTGATTGCCTGATAGTTCCCTAAAAACACATAGGATGGTTTCTTTCAAAATCTCATATGATAAAAGTTATTTTAGTGCAAGAATGATCCAGCAGTTGGCTTATCTGCGGTGTGTTTATCAGTGTTTATGACACGCATAAGATCCAGTCAAACTGAATTATCCAAGTCCCCGTTCAGCAATAGCAAACCGTTGTGTTTTTGCATGAGGGAGTGTTTGAAAGTTTGTGCCAGCATTACTGTTTGATACTAACTCCATGTGCTGTATGCAAATGCTTGGTTTTGTAATAAGCTTTGAATGTTACATGCGTGTGACGCTTTGATGGCGGGTTTGATACACTGCGACGATAAGAGTCACGCAGTTTCCACCTCACGATCTGTTCATTTGGCAACATTGGTTTGCTGTTTTTTTGCCCAAAAGTAGTGGTGACACGGTGTCTCAAATGGAGATGAGATGGGTTGGCTGAGTTTCTGCACAGCATGTGTGAGCTTTGCATACATGCAAATGTATGCAGGCACCTGACACATGTCCATATATATCAGTGTACGTGAGAAGGCGTTCCACGCTTTGGGCTTGTGGTTTCGTAGCTGTTTGTGTGTTACGTGTGCTTGTTGATTGCTGTGCCAGAGGCAAGAGCAGCCATCAGATGAACATTGTTTACATATCCTTGCGTGTGTGTGTGTGTGTTTCTATGTTTGCATGGATTTGGGGATGCACAGAGCTGAGCCCTCAGCAACAAACAGCCCTCTGAATATGTTCACCTGCACCACGTCTGAAACCAGCTGCACTGCGATCAGCAATTCTTCAGTGAGGTTTCTTTTTTGCATCACCGTCACAGCACACAGTCAGAGCCGGGACGTATCATCACAGCGGCGGTGTCAGTCTGGTAGGACTGAAGGTGAGGTTGCTGTGCTTCTTATATGCTCCTTATTGTTCCCCTCTTACTTCTCTCTCAGTCTCTTTGTCCTGTCTTTCTCAGTGATGTTGCCTCCAGTGTCCTTGAACAACGTTAAACCGGTCAGAGGGAGACCTCGATGTCTGAATATAACCTGGACCGGCACCTTGGGATCCTTCCCTGTGTCTTATTCTGAAATCAAAGGCGGAAACCTGATATCCCAAATTGAGTTCGCAGCACAGGGGCAGGTCTGCCCAAACACAAACACACATACACCTGCATGAAGGAAAGTAATGCATAAAGTAAAGGTGCGAGGTGCAGTATCTTAAAGGGATAGTGTGGCTGTATGAGGTATTTATCCATAGTCAGTGGATTACCGACAGTAGATGGTGTTCAGCACGCGCCTAGTTTGGAGATGCAAATGGGAATATAATGTAAAGACTTATTATCATTGTTAAAAGGCTTCATGTAGCAACTTACAAGAATAAAGACTTGATTAAAGACAAATGTGTCGTGTAGTTTCTTCACGTCAATCCTCACCTCACTCTGTCCCGTTTCTCCTTCCTACACAGTTTAATGCTCAGGTTGAAAATGTGACAGTGAGAGACAACAGCTTCCTGGCTTGCCTCTTCCGACCTGACACCTTATACACCATCAAGCTTCGCCACAGCTTCCGGAGTTCACAGAGCCCCTGGAGCCCGTGGAGCAATGCCAGCCGGGGGAGGACAGGAGAGGACGGTGAGAGGAAGCAGAGCTGACAGACTTGTGTATTGTGTTTTGTTGAGAGTCTCTTATTTTTCACATTTTCCCCTCCTTCCATCCACCAGCTCCATCTGCAGCCCCAGCACTTTGGAGGCGAGTGAAACAAACAGACAAGAACGGCTGGAGACTCGTCTCGCTGCTCTGGAAGGTGTGTGTGTTGAATTGTGTGTGAATTAGAGTCATGAGTGCACACATTTTGACTCCTTTTATCACTCTGAGCTTTTGAGTTTTACAGTTTAATAACTTTTGGATTTGATTAGTTTTTAATCACCACCTCCTCAATGACTGTGCCTAATTTGGTTTTATATCTCCCATAAATTACTTATTTGTTGCATAAGTCTGATTCATGTTGAGAGGGAAGCTGAGAAAGCTGGAGAAAGAGAGCAAGAGAATAAATGTTCATAAAATCTCTGTTAATATGAATTCTGATTTAAACCTCCATCTCTTTTCTTTTCACGCTGTTCAGCCCTTGCCTCGCCATCTAGCCAATGGCAAAGTTCTCTTCTTCAGTGTGAATTGTCAGACAGAAAATGCTCAGGTCCTGAGGGATCGTGGCAGCTGCACAGATCTGACCAATACAAGTACTTCCTGTAGCTTGCGCCTCCCTGCTGGACGGTGCTCCTGTGCTCTGACGGCCTCCACCTCTGAAGGGGCCTCCCCTGAAGCCCGAATATGGTTCCTTGGAGCTTTTGAGACAGGTAGGCTCTCACTCAAATGTCCAGTGTGTGGGATTTAGGGTGAATCAACCATTGTGTTGGGGTTACCTGAGTGGATCCTCTCCCACAGCGTCCGCAATGTTGCCCTGTTTCTACAGTAGCCCAGAACAGACAAGCCAAAAACTGGCTCTACGGAGCCACTATCACATATTTCATGATTTTTATTGTCCACCATAGGGGAGGGTGAAACAAGGCGTATTCAGCTGGTTGCAATCTGTAACCTCACAGCTAGAAGTCATTAAAACCTACACACTGAATCTTTAAATTCCTCAGTGGGTCATGACATCAAGGTGTAGTCATGGCTGCTTTGCTGCATCATCACCCTAGACTGAACTTCTACAACCAAATGTAGTTATTTTGATCAGTTTAAACAGGCTTTGACTGCAATTTAGAGATGGGTCCAAACTGAAGAAACTCCAGTATAAACTCTCTTAGTAAGGTGAGTCGCTAGTGCAGTTTCAGTGCTCCCTCAGGCCGAGTCTCTGGAACTCTTGCAGAGGGATGAATACCATCCTCTGAAAGATAGTCCCTCATTTGGTGTTGATGTAAGTGGAGAGCACTGTCTACTGGCATCAGTATGCTTCAAATAAAGTGCTTGTTGGATTGTCTCAGAGCCTCTGAAACAATTCCCACTACCTTTCTGAAGTTGGAACAAAGGGATGTTATGGTCAGTTTTTAACTTTCTGAAACATCAAACAATCTGCCATCAGGCCCACTTCACACAGTGGCAGACCAGGTGTGTGGAGGCAGGTTCCTTCAAGGTCTCATTTGTCTTTCTTCACAATTTTTTGTGTCCAACAGAGTGAAACAATGAACAGCTTGGAGAAGAGATTGTCTGAAAGTGTGCTTTCAAACACGGAGTTGTTTGGCAGAGATAAGGGAAGCAGTGTGACACATCCAGAACAAAGCTAACGATGACAGCCGCGTGTCAGAACAGGAGTAATCGTTCTTGCCTTTAGAAGTAGTGGGATGACTTGAAGTACTTCATTTCAAGGATACTCCACTAAAACGTTGCTCCAAAAATGTTTGTTATGTTTCTCTGCTCATTTTTTCAGGCTTTTCCGTAATTTGTCTCCTGTCCAGCAGACGATTTGAGGGCCTACTGGACATTCATTATTACATTATTGTAATATTGCTATTGTAATAATATTACTGAATGTAATACTCATGTGCATTTGATGTTTTGCACGTCACATATGCCTACCAGCCTCTTTCTCCTCACCATCTTCTCCTTTTATTTCTCTTCAGAGCCACCACCTCCCAGCCAAATCAGTGTGAGTCCACTGGATGATAGCAGCTTGGATGTCCGTTGGACTGCTCCAGTTGATCAGTCAACGAATGGCTTTCTGGTGGAGTGGTTTGCTGTTCGAGAGCAAAACAGCAGCATCCTGCATTGGGAAAGGTTGAATAGATCGTGTACAGCGCTGGTGATCACAGGTAGTAATCCAACAACACATACAACAAAATAAACGTGCAATATGTAAGAATGTGTAAGAATGTTTCTGGAAAACTTGAGTGTGTGTGTCTATGTGCTCCCTTGTCCCTTGCCTTTCTTCTACTTCCCTAAAGTGCCAACAGTGCGCAACATTAGCTAACGTTAGCTTAAAAATGGAGTCTGCTAACATCAGCAAATGGCTGGTACCCACCATAACACAAGTCCAAAGTCAAAGCTAACAGGACTGCAAACCATGTGAAATACAGTGTGATATTGTGGCACAGCTGGCTAAGGTTAGCTTGCATGTTCGCTAACATCATCACTAACTAAATATTAGCTGAGTCGATATGTGCGTTGAGGAGCTTGCCAAATTACTTCACCAGCTAACGTGACCCATGAAACAGTTTAGATTTTCTTTTGACAATAAATGATGGCATAATACAAAGCAAAGGTATATAACTAATGTTTGCTTTCTACTAGCTATGAGTGACGTGAGGCAGGGGCGGCAAACTAGCTAACTGTAACCTAAGCTAAGCTAAGGTTAGCCTGCTAGCTGTGATTCAGCTACGCAGCGTGCATCTGGCGGTGTTTGGTCCGTAACATTAGCTGTGAAAGTAATCTGGAAAACTACGTCACTGTTTTGGCAGGATGACGCTCGCTCACGCCCACAGAGTGTGAGCAACAAGAGGCTGACTGCAGTTCACTTAACGGCCACTGGTGTCATTAATAACAAAGATTTTCTGAAAGTTCCACAAAGTACCTTTAATGTGTAACACAAAGTACCTTTAATGTGTAAAATATTATGTTCTTTTTGCCTTTTTTCAGGGTGAAATGATGAAGCAAGTAGTTGTGGAACAGTAGTAGACTTAGCATATTTATTTGGACACTAATGAGTACTGTGATCTTTGTGTTGTTTCAGAGGGTGTACAGCCAATGGAGCGTTATGTTGTTTCTGTCAAAGCTCTGTATGGTGAACGAGGGGCGGGACAGAGCAGGACAGTCAACATCTATACACGTGAAGGAGGTACGTGATCTCCATAGTATAGATTCAATGAAAAAGGTGCAACCAACAATATGTTAGTCCATCTGACTTATTACCACCAAAGATATAAGAGATAAGATGTAAGTGTAGATGAAATGGGTCACACACAGATACCTGAGGCCTGGTAATTTCCTAAAATAGCTGGATGGTATATGTGTGATCAGCTCAAAATGAACTACAGTGCCCATGTTCTGGGATATATCATATTACAATTATTCATTTTTAAATGCTTAAAATCACGAGTTCATCAATTCATTATCTTGTGAAAACACGCTTTTTTATTTGGAGATAATGAGATAATCAACCTTTATCATGAGAAAACAAAAGGTCGTTTCGTCGTTTCCAGCGTGCATCCATGGTATCGTGAGCTGTACTGTTATACTCTGTTGTACTTTGGATCCTTGCTGTACTTTTGTTCTCTTGTATTTTTATAGTAGGAAACTGCAGCAGCTTGTATAGAGTGCATCATTAGAGGCTGTTTTTTATGTGCTCTCTAAATGGAACAATCGATTGGAGCTTGTTACTCCAATATAAAAGCTGATGACTTGGTGATGGAGTGATTATGAGGCGATCTGTCCACATTTGATCTGACGGTGTTGTCTTCGTCATGCTGGATAAAAAGCATCTGGCAGATATCAAGTGCAACTGACTTCAAATGATTGGAAATCAGCTCCAGTTGCTGCTTGTCATTTTATTAACGCCTCTGCTGGTGTGCTGATAAAATATGAACATGAAACTATGTCGGTTCTGTTTACCTGGATTGTTGCTGTCTTCATTTGCCAAGCCAGACACAACCCACTCAGCTGGTTGAAGCAAACACAAAGTATCAGTTGTTGTGAACAGAGATAGAGATCAAGCCTAGTTCTCACAACATGTCCTGTGGTTGATCCTCACCACCCTCCCTGCTCTCACAGTATCTCTCTGCCTGTCTAGTGCCCTCAGCTGGTCCAAAAGTGCAGGTGCAGCAGATCTCTGGCAGCACTGTGGAGCTCACCTGGAGTCCTGTACCTGTGGAGCTGCTTCACGGTTTCATCCGTACCTACACAGTCTGCTACTCAACAGGAAGCCAGCCAACCAAGAGTGAGTGTTAGCCTGCACACAGGCAAAGCAGACCTGCACTTAGCATAAACCCAGGCAGCAAACACTGTGCTGTAACAGGCCTGCTGAATGACACAGAGAAAGATGAGAGTTGTTTTTGTTGTAAAATTCAATATTCAGCTTTTTAGCTCTAGTGTAGCTCTAGAGATGGTCCGTCAGTCAGTCCCTCCAAACCTTTGATCCATATATCTGGATAAATATTGACCTCTTCTCTTGTGTCACCATGAAGCTGACATTTATACTTTTTAACGAAATGTCTCAACAACTAGTGGACGGATTGCAATGAATATATCCATGTGGCATAAAGGATGAATCCTATCTTCAGTGATCTCCTCTAGCGCCATCTTCTGGTAAATAAAATTACATGTCCAGTAGTTTATGATCAGATACCTTCCATGCTAATGACATTGGCGTGAGCCCCAGCTGTGCTTTGTGATCAGTGCTAATTAGTAAGTGTTAGCATGCTAACATGCTAAACTCATATGTTGAACATGGTAAAAAATTACACCTGCTAGCTTGTTTACATTGTTATTGTGAGCATGTTAGAACGTTGATATTAGCATTTAGCTCAAAGCTGTGTCTAAACACAGCTGCTAGCGTCACTGTAGACTTATTGACAGTAAGTGTTGTACCTGTTCTTGTTTGTTCAGGAGTACTTGTGCCCGGTAACACTCACCGTTACTCTCTGAGCGATCTGTTGCCGGGAAACTACGACATCTTCTTGCAGGCCAGCACTGACGCTGGAGCTGGAACAGCTGGGCCCATCACAAATGTGCACATAGGTGAAGGTGAGACACAGGCAGAATCACTGTGCCCCCTGCATAAAAATAGGATGTTGTTATATCTTAAATCTTGTGTGTCTGAAGGCTCTGAGGAGATCTCGGTATTGATGTACACCCTCCTTACTCTCGTTCTGACCACACTGGCGCTGGTGCTGATGGCCTGCCTGGTGCAGAGTAAGATGTAAGAGCTCTGTCTAAACAACACAAGCACAAACACGCACACCTACTCAAAGCTCGGTGTCCTACTTTCACTGTTTTGCCTACTTTGCACAAAACTGGCTGAAAACTTCCATTTGGAATGAGCTGATTATTTTATCAAATCGTTTTGTTTCTCTTTCTGTAATATCTGTTCTGACAAATGACCTCGTAGGGTGAAACAGAAGCTTTGTCAAGACGTCCCTGATCCTTCCAATAGCAGTTTAGCCCACTGGACCCCAAAAACCGCTTTGGAGGTAACCTTTAACCCCTGCACCCTCTCTCATTATCTGTCTTCTAAATAATTTTGTAAGTAAAACACTCCGTCTGGATGAATTTGAAGTCAGTAGCATTCAGCCTTTGGGATCCTGGATTCCTTTGGTTCTCTGTGACCTAACAGATCACCTGCAGGGTGGGTACACATCAAGGCCTGTAGGCTGCTCAATTTCTAGATATTAATATATATAAAACATCAACAACAGCTGAATTCTGTCCCACATTTAACAATAAGCAATCCTTAATCAGCTAGGTTAAAATTCAGCCACTAGATGGCAGCAAAAGCAGATTTTTAGCTCCCTTGAACCTCAGACTGGCCAGTGGGTCAGTCATTACAAACTCCTGCTGTGCAGCCAAACAGCATGTAGGTTGAAGAACTTTTACTGCAAGCAACCAACAAAATGTGAAAACATGACTGGATAAAGATTTCAGAAACAACTATGAAAGCTAGTAAACATGCATGCAGAGTCCACAAAAGGGAACATAATAAAATACAGAGTTAGCAGTTGTACTTGGCTTTAAATGATCAATAATTAAAATTGTTTTGTTTTTCACCTCAGAGTATGAAGCAGCCTGCCATGGCAGAGAAGACTGAAATCAAATACTCTGCAGTTATTTTGCTAGATGAAAGTAAGCTGCCGAACTCCAACCCTGACAAGGACCTGGCCTATCAAAGCGTCTGTAATCTCCAAACATATTCCTCTCACCGCTACTCTCCGCTGCCAGTTTCAAGCACTCAGACACCACAAAACACCAGAAACTCAGAGAAGAAGAGCATCAAAATCTCCACCAGAGCCAAGACGGCCTCCAACACCGATCTCTCCTCCTTTCCATCCATCTACTCCAATATCCTCGTCTCTCAGACTCTCAAACGTGTTCCTCCACCCCTCCTGTCTCCCTCTTATCTCCAAACCAATGACTGGCAGCACAGCACTGTCAGCATTAATGACGCTAAGATACATCCAGGTAGAGACGGCGAGCTGTCTCTGCAGGGCAGGAGTGCCACGACATCTGCTTCACAAACAGATGAACTGGAAACCTTCGGTCATTTTCTGAGGCAGCATCAAAGCCCTGCGTCCTCCTCTGACCTCGGCAGCATCTCTCATTCCTCCGTCTTGCTTTTTCACCCAGCTGCAGTCACGTCACCCCAACACTCTTTTTCTCACGTGCTCTATAGCTCGGTCCCGTCACTCCAGCCCGACACGGTCACTCGCCCCGATGCTCTTTCTGGCACTTCTAATACGTCGCTTTCACCTTTTCCTCACTCTGTCTTTGTGGATTTATCTTACTGTCCTCTGCAGTGTGATCCTTAGATCTCCCCTGCTGCATAGTTTCATGCAGGGAAATAAAACTTTGATTTGTTTTGTTACAGTGTCCATAAAAAATATGGCTCTTTATCAAAACTTTCATCATTGTTTCTTTATAATTTTTGCCGTGACTTTTATGCCAAGAGTTAGGCCATGTGAGAAAGACGATGCCACTCTCGTGTCTGTTTGTTCAAGATGAAGTTTGAGCCAACAGCTAGGTAGCTTAGCTTAGCATAAAGACTGGAAACATAGCTAGCCTGGCCCTGTCCAAAGGTAAAAAAAAAAATGACCTACCAGCACATCTAAAGCTCACTTATAGACAGGTCATATCTTGTTTGTTTGATCTTCAGTGTAAAAACAATTATTTGTGGTCTGACAGAGGCATATTGCTAACCTTTGGATGGAGCCAGACTAGGTGTTTGCCCCTGTTTCCAGCCCTGTGCTAAGCTAAGCTAAGCTAAGCTTCATATAGCTTCATATTTACCATATACACATCAGAGTGATACCAATATTCTCATCTAACTTCCTGTTTTTAATCCGTTGGTACATGTGCTGTACAATATGTTTGAGCCCTGACTTGAATACTGAGGATTGTAAATAGTACAAAATACTACCTGCAACACTGTCTTATGTACATATACACGGTTGTGCTTTTTATTTATGAATATGCTATTATACAGCTGAAAGCAAAAAAAAAAAAAAGTTATCTGCTTTGTTGTTATCTGGGCTTATAATGTGTGTGTATGAATATTCACTGGGTACAAAAAATATGAAATGAGAACTTTAACTTTGAAATAATTAAGTTAACCTTGCAAGTTCATCCATCATATACCTGCTGCTCACTTTCTCCTGGTGCAGCTGGTTCCATGTGCTGATGCAGTTTTTCTCGCCTCTTCTCCTCAGCATTTTTTTTGTTTCTTTGTTTGTTTTTTCCTGTTATGAATTAACAGTTAGGACAGGGACTTTCTGGCCTCGTCACAGCTCTGTTAGTCATCTCATTTTGTTTTTAAAACTCACATACCTCAGATTCAGATCTCTTTTATCGCTAAACTGCTGCTGCTGACTGGCGTTCCACCTTACGGGTCTGCGGTTACTTGAGAGTTGAAGTTCTTTTTGGTTTACATTATTTGTGTGCTTGAGCGTGCAGATTTGCAGCTAATGCGTGGACCACCATTAAAACAGTAGATATGCTGTGTGATGATTCAAACTTTGGGTTCATACCTCTTTCATCCTGCCTACCTCGTGTGCTCGTTGTTGTGTTTTCATCACTTCAATATCTTCTAGACTACAGAGTGTATTCAGTGTGTTTGCAGCTCTTTTTCACAGCTGACTTTTGACTGTCTGGTAAGGAAATCACAGGTGTCACTAACAGCTTTAACAATGGCTCCGCTCCATTCAAGTGCCCCATTAACTCATGACAGTGTGACAGTGAGCCAGCATGCACAGTGCCAGGACCCTGAAGCTGAAGCTGCTGTGAACAAAAGGCCTGTGAGTGTGAAGGTCTGTTTCTGCCTTGAAAAGAAAAGGATAAACTTAGAAATTACAGAAAATGAAAATGCTCACAAGTCAGAATTTTTAGATATTGAGTGAAAGTGTGGCACAACTCATCATAGAACATATTTTGACTTTAAGCAGCAGAGGTTTCTTTTATTCACATCTATTATTACGGAAGCTGTTTTCTGCCAGGAAAAGAAACAGATCAAGAATGATAAAAATGAATATAGTCATCATCAAATTTAAGACAGTAAGTTAAAATCATGACTTTTATGTCAAAAACTTGACCTCATGAGTCAGAACTGTGAAACACAAAGTCAGAATCATAGAGATCAAAAGCTGAACATTGAACATTTTAAGTCAAAATCTGAGATTCTGTCTGAAAAATTTGACTTCTTATCTCATAAGTTTTTGCATCCAATGAGTGTGTCTGCTTTTATCATTCCTAACTTGCTCTGTTTTGTTTTCTGGGCTGAAAGTCTTCCATAATATGAGCATAAATAAGCGATTGCTCTCTATCTGAAAACGCTTACTGGTCGTCAGATTGGTGTGAGCGGCATTCAAAGACCTTTGGTCCTCAGTGGGATTAGACTCTTAATCTGCTAATATTTACTGTCTCAATCAGTTCGAGACCTCAGCTGATGAAATATCATCATACTATATGAGGTAGTTCAGGTGGGTTGTGCCATGTCTTTACCCCAAAGAGTAACCACGTGGGTAATTTCACTGCTTTGATTGATCACATAAATCCAGAGGACGAAGCAGAGAAAGTTGGGATGTTTCCTCCAGTCCACAGGGAAGATTTCGAGAAACCAAAATCCTTTGTGAGCCCGCTTTTAGCGCGCCGTTTGAGCGGAAAGACGCGCCCCCCCGTGCGTAAAAAGGCAGGACAAGTGGGACGCAGCTCCGCGACGCGTCTCCTCCTGCTCACCTGAAACAGCGCAGTGCGCAGACAGACAGACAGGCGGACGGACAGGCAGGTACACAGAGGAGTGGAGCCGGAAGAACAAGCAGGTCGACTTGTGCTAGCAGTTTTTCCATAGTAACTCCAGGCGGTTCCTAGATTACAGCTCTGTCCCTCTGCTTTTTTTTTTTCTTTAACTCGGTTTATTTATGAAAGTGAAGCGGCATCGGAGGAAACATGACAGAGCAAGGAAAGAAGCTGATTTTAATCGTGGTGGATATTCTTTGTGTGACTGTTGGTGAGTGACTACCTTTACTCTCCCCTCCTCATGACAATATGGCTGAAAATCTGATCAGGTTCAGGCTGCACTGCTCATCTGCGGTGCGTTAACGCGCGAGTTTGTGCGGCCGAATCAGAAACATGACTCCAAAATGACAAAAGTTTCTGTTGAAACGTTTGCACAGTGACGCGTGGGATTACCCAATACCGCACACACACGACACACGCACACGCACGCACAGACACAAACAAAGCACGTTTTATATATCTATCACAGATAACCCACTTGTTGCTTCATGGGTCTTTGAGCAAGACTAGAAGTTCCTGACACCTGTTTATAAATCTGCAGTCTAAAAACGTATCGTGCACATTATTCTGTTGCATAAACATGCGCAGTAAACACCTTGATTGGCAGTGATTTTACCCTCAACAGTGCAATGAAACACTGCAAGTCATCCTTGGTCTCTATCTTGTTCAAACAGGCCAAACAGAGTCTTTCTCAACAAAGAATGCTGCAGGGACTTTTTTTTTTTTTTTTCCAGCTGTAACTGATGATTTCTTCCCTGAAATCATTTGACAGAGAATAGGACACCTCCTATCTAATCTCACTATCTGGCTTTTAAAGTGCTGATCTGCTGAGGTGACCAGTTTGAATTCATGGAGTTCAGACATCGTGGTCGTGTGGAAGTAACCACAAAGTGCAGTTTGCCTCTGTGTGTGTGTCTCTTTTGTCTCTTTGATGAATAATTTCCAGCCTCTGTGAATACATTCATGCTTTCTGCATATTTTTCTTCCTGCCCCCTGTGGCCCTTCTCTTTTTTAATCTTTGGGTTAGGAGGAAGAGCAAAGTTCGTTCTCAATGAATCTCTCTTTCTGTGACAGTTAAAATCCTGTTTTGGAAACAGGGGGGGCAGGTGTGTGTGTGTGTGTGTGTGTGTGTGTGTGTGTGTGTGTGTGTGTGTGTGTGTTGAGAGTGGTCTCTGCTGTGTGTATACTGTACAGGGAACAAAACGACTTGTCACGACTTGCTCTGTGCTCCGGGGACTGCAGGAAGCCATTAACAGAATTGACATCTTCCAGCTGTTCGTGTCACATCTGCAGACGTTTCTGTCACCATGAGGCCGACAGAGGCTGCAGCTGAGATGATGAACGACGGGAGGAATCAGGGGCGCTCATCTCTCACTGAGTTTGTTTTCTGTGGATGTTTTTTAGGGTTGAGTTACGGGGTTAAACTGGAGCTGCAGTGGAATCTCTGTGTGTGTGTGTGTGTGTGTGTGTGTGTGTGTGTGTGTGTGTGTGTGTGTGTGTGTGTGTGTGAGAGAGAGAGAGAGTGTGCGTCCAGTTGTGGACCCATCTGGTGACTGACAGGGAGGAATGATAATGACCGCTCTGCTGTTCAACCCCCTCCACACTCAAAATGTTCCTGTGCTCACACATGACGAGTCGGCTGTCAACGCCCTGCGTGTCCATTCTGAGGACGACAGAAGTCTCGAGCTTTAGCCAGTGGTGGACATTTATTCAGTTCCTACTTCTTAAATCCTGTCTTTAAGGACTAATTTGAAGTGCTTGTACTGCACTTGGGTCTTTTCATGCTAGTTTCTACCTCTACTATAATATTGCATTTTGTGCTTTACTTACTTTAGTAGACACAAACATTTCACAGTTCCAGCTTCACACCTGTGAGGATTTGCTGCTTTTTCTCATGTTTTAATGATTTTAGTCTATTTTGAAGTCTGGACTTGGACTTTGGACTCTTTGTGAAGGTGTCACTATGGGCATTTCTCACCATTTTCAGAAGTTTTACAAACCAACTAATTAATTAATGGAGCAGCAGCACATTAATCCATAATGAAAACAATAATTAGTTGAAGTTTTTTACAAAATAGTTAATATTATCACCACAAAAGTAAAATCCTGCTTTTACATTAACATTATATGATAGTATAACAGTCACAGGAGACATTTATCTGCTTTTACTTTTACTACTTTAAATACATTTTCCTGATCATCCTTGCCTAGTATTACTTAAGTAATATTTTCAATGCAGGGTTTTTACTTGTACAAGTGTAGTATTTGTACTTTACTTCCTCCATCGCTGGCTTTAGGGATGAGCTCAAAGACAACATCTTGCTGGGAATGAGTGTGATATGAAGGTGAAGACAGATAAGGATTTCGTGGACATGCTGATTAGCTGATTTCATTAAAAAACTGGGACACTCAGTGACCTCCTCCAGTAGGCCACTCCTCTACCTGCAAGTGAAACCACTGCATATACGTCCACAGCTATTAGAATAATGTCAAAATACGGCTGTGCCTCGCTGAAGCTTTTGACAGGTTCGTCCTCGGCTCCTGCTACACTCGTCCACCGAGTTATATGAAAATGAGGCCAGCAGTTTTAGTAATGAGTCAAGTTTTTCCCGGTTGGCCGAGGACGTACTGCGACTTTCCTTCTACAGATGTGATGATTAATGTCGAGTCAACTTAAGATTACTCAGTCAACCATTTCTTTGGCTGACTAAGCTTGAGGTTCGGCTATTCAGCATGTCACAATCCTGGTGTATCGGGTGTGTGAAAGTGTGTGTGTGTGTGTGTGTGAGAGAGAGACCTGCAGGATTTTTGTCAGAGGTGTGAGTTAATCATCGGCCTTTAAAAAGTGAAACCATTAGTTTTAAGATTGGTGCTCTGAATCATCTTGTATGAGTCGTGAGACGTGGGCGTTTTTTATAGATGAAACTACCAGATGAAAACCAGCACTGATAACCTCAAATATTGTGGTGTTTTTTAATAAAGAAATACATGTCAATAGGAATAATATAACAATATAACATAGAGATCACTATCTGTGCTTAAGGAAACACTATAAAGATGATTGATAGTGTGAATGTGTTCAGACTAGAGCTGCAACAAGTGGCCCATTAATCAATCGGAAAATAATTAATCTGCAACTATTTTGTCGACTGATTTGTTTTCCAGCACTAATGTCACATTTTTGCTGGTTTCAGCTTGTCAAATGTGAAAATTTGCTGCGTTTACTATAATTTAGAGAAGTAAAAGCTGCAAATCTGAACATTTGAGATGCTGAAGCTCCCTCGTATTTGGCAGTTTTGCTTGAAAATAAAAGTGTAAAATCCGTTTCTCGATATTCCAAAGCCCAAACGAACCTCGTGTCACAATATTGATGTTATATATTGTTTTATTTCCCTGCTCTCGTGTCATTTTTATCACGAGGCCTTACGGCTTTGCCTCCGTTTGCATTAGTTTTCACAGCCAGGTTTGTGATAGCAGGCGTATCTCTGTACAAACTAACACTTCATCTCCGTGTCTGATTTTTAATTTCCTTCTTTTAATCACTGTATCTTCCTTTCTCCTCTCCCTCAGTTGGTTGCTGTTTGTTTTCATCTCGAGGACATTAATCTGCTGTGATCTGTGTGTATGTGTGTGTGCAGGCTTAACATGCAGGTTTGATTCCCCCTCATTTAGAGAGGTTGTGTAGTGCATGTGTGTGTGTCCATGTGTGTGTGTGAGATATGACAGGAATGTGCTGAGTGTGTAGATTGTAACCGATCTGTGATTCTGCTCAGTGTTTTATTTCTCTCTCTTCCTCTCTGCCGTCAAACCTCCATCCTGCCATTATTTGTTACCTCTACACACAGTAGGTACAACACAGCTTGTAAGAGTACACACACACACACACACACACACGAGTACTGCACATCCATATCTCACTGTGACACAGACAGATGCTGCCCGGTCCGTCGTTACACTGTCCGTCATGAAATTCAGGCCACAGTTACGTTTCACACCTCCGTGAAATGACAAGATTATTATTAAAAATGAACTTTTATGAGAACCAGCTCTTTTTCTTTGACTTTTTCCCTCAGTCTCCATCTTTCATTTTCTAAGGCGATAAGCGAGTAAAATCAGGCTTTTTTGACACTGATGGTGTCATTTAATGTTTCCTGCTTAAAGGGACGGATGTTTTGGGAAATAGGCTTTTTTGTTTTCTTTATGGAGAGTTAGATGAGAAGATCAGTCATCCAGTTAGCTTAGCTTAGTATAGACTGGAAACGGCTAACCTAGCTAGAAGTCCACCGATTAAGATGTTTTACAAACTCTGGTTATTGTCAGATATATCTTCGTTGTATCGGCCTTTTAAAATCCACTATCTCAACCTAGCTCTGTCTGAAGGTAACAAAATCCGCCTCTCAGCGCCTCTAAAGCTCACTAAATAACACATCTAAAAACCACAGACTGAAAACAACACGTGGCTTTTCAGCGGGTTTGGCTGCGGCCAAGATGGCAGCTGATTAACCAGCACGAAGGAAACAGTCTGTCACATAAACCCTAGATCAAATAAAAGAGAGAGGTGTTGATTAGTGAGCTTTAGAGGTGCTGGTGAGAAGGTTTTGCTTGCTTTAGACAGCACCAGACTCGCTGTTTCCCCCTGTTTCTAGTCTTTGTGCTATGCTAAGCTAAGCTAAGCTAACCATCTCCTGACTGTTTATATTCAGAGGAGCAGTATAGGCAAGAATGTGCACATTTTCCAAACACAAAACAAAGGAAAAAAACCTCTTCCAGCTTTGGAACAAACTATTCGTTCAAGCTGTTTAGAAAAACCATCTGTTCTCCTCTGTGCTCCTCACAAAGAGTCCATGTGAACTCACTGCTTTCAGCTTCGACACTGTTTTAAACACAGTTTGTCTCCGTTTTAATGGTGTTTGTACATTAACAGACGCCAAAGAGCTGAAGTGTTTCCGGCTGCCCGTCAGCAAGACCGAGCCCAGCTGCTGCTGCACGTTTCAGCTACACAGAGGCCACGAGGATGGGTTCACCATCGCTGCTGAATGACTCGTTACGACTCTCGCAAGTCCTTTTTATTTCGGCTCAGGTAGAATTTCACTTTCATCTGCAGCGTTCATTATCTGATCTGCGCCTCTGCAGCAGGGCGGAGGGATCCATGTAATGTATAATGTATTGGTTTGGTGTCAGGAGCCAAACTCCTGCTAGCTAAACTTGAAAGCAAATACCAGTCGTTCTGAAAGTTCATGTCAGTCAGGAGATCTCAGGCGGGTCAGCAGCTACTTTGTGAGCTTGAACAAACTTCAGCAATAACACGTGCAAATAACACAATCCTCACCGTATCCACTTCAAAGCTTCAGGCCTTCTAACATTGAGCAGTTATGTTTATTCACCTGATATTAGTTTTTTAGCCGTTTTATTTTCTGAATTATAAAACTACTGCGTGTGTTGACAGCAACTTAAAGCATTTTGTTAAAGATTTCTGGCTACGGCAGCATGTTGGTGCAGGACAAAGAGGACTGAGAGAGTGAGAGGGAAGGATGAGACTCGTGTCAGATTATTTCATGTTTGTCCTGTAAATTTGTAGCTCCTGTTGGATGCAAAGGTCTATAGAAAGTCAGGAAACGGCAAAATAGGCGTCACAAGTTTGACGTCTTTTACCAAAGTGACAGTTCAAGCCAAAAAATATTCAACTTGCTTTCATAGAAGACTGAAAAACTAGAAATATTAAGATTTCAGAATCTGGAAAAAGAGATTTTACACCGTTTTCTGCTTGAAAAAAAAAACAAATCAATGATCAACAAATGACTTCATGGACTCTTGATTTCAGCTCTTGATGTGCAGAATGACTGGCAGTGGGCACTCAATATGTTTTTTTTTGTTGAGGTGAGAATCGGCATGAGGAAATGAAAGTGTGTCGTTATGAAAACGGCTCCACTCTCCTCACAAGCTTCAGCCTTAAACTGAAGTTTAGTGACAGAGCTGATGAGGTGACCGACAGCAGCTGTTGTTGTTTCTCCCTGCGCAGTGTTATTTATGTGCCACTTTAACATTTTGCTGACATCTTTGAGACACTCGTCCAACTGTTTTAGTGACAGTCACATGCAGTATCTGCTTCTGCCAAATGTGTGTCAAAGTCAAGTGTTGACTTCTGCTCCCTGACATTCCCGTGTGAGAATGAACGATAGATGCTGAAGACAAAGTGCGTGCGTGCGGTTGGTTGGTTTCAGGTCTTTTCTGTACCGTCGTGGTCGCATGAGGAAGAACTCTTTCTGTTTTCTGCCTTCGATTAAAGGTCACAGACACTCTTCAGTGTTCCTTTGCTCACTTCAGTGAGGTATGAGCTTCAAAGGTCTTCAGGATGGATTGTTTTAATTATACACTGCCTGTACATGATGCAAACTAGAGAGGCTTCAGAGAGAGCATACCTCCACCAGACGATCGCGCAGGCCCTTTAAAATGTACATCAGTGATAGAAAGTGTTGACAAATGTAAAACCAGCACAAAGTGAAGGATAAACATGAGGCCAGATTCGCTCTCATTCAAGCGCAGCACTTTAATGAGAAACAGGAAATTTTGGAAAAATGACTCACAATGTTGAGAAACCTTTTTTTTTTGTTCTCAAATGACAACATCTGGATTCACACCAACAATTTAGCTGAAATCTGGGTTTCAACACATTTGACGCAAGCTCAAATACTGCTAATTAAAAAGCCAACACATGAATCAGAAACATAATCTCCTCAGTCAGGCAGTTCAGTCGTTCTGAGGTGCAATTCAACACAAAGAACATGGTACTGTTTAACCCCTCCAGACCCACCGTACATTATAATGAGCCTCACATAAATGGTGGTCTCAGGCGGTGACATTGTATGAAAAGGTGACATTTCACCTGCTTCTGTCAAATTGCATATTTCTTCACTCTAGAGAACAAATTCATTATTTTAATTATTCCCAAACTGACCAGCTCCATCTCAGTGGACCCACTCTGCTCAGCAGCAAACAGCAGACAGACACAGGTAGCGACGAGCCTCGTTTAGCAGCTGAAGACCCAGATATTTCCCTCAGGAGTCGGTGGAGACCAAAACGGAGCTGAAAGGAGAGTGAAGGATAAAGTAACGTACATATGGATAATTGCAAAAGATGTAACCCATCCATTAATCGTGTTAAATTCAGTGTAGTTTCCAAACAAGGACATTATACATATAAAACACATATGAACATCGGAAACAACAGTATAGTATTTCCTATAATCACATTAGTGTCAAGCCTGACTGTGCTGCAAACGCTTTGTGATACATTGGTTACAAGAAACCCTCACAGAGACATACCTTTGCCTTTACCATGGACATAAAGTCATGTATATTTGCATGTTAGGACAGTTTGATCCAGATAAAAGCAGCTGCAGGCTTGTGCACAGGTAACACATACAGTACATGGTTTGAAAAAAACACCAGTGGGGAAAATCCAAAACATCAGATGACAGGACATAAAAATGTGAGTTTTGACTCTTCAGGTCTGAAGAGGTTAAAGTAGTGACGCTCAACCTTTTCATACGAAAAAGGTTTTGCCTCTCCAAAGCAGAAAAACACCAAGATAAAGCTTTTTTTTTTTTTTTTTTTAAATCATCCGGTGTCATGTAGGGCTTTTCCAGGAAAAATCCCCGGCCTCACGAATAATGAGCTTTCCTTCCAACAACAGTTTTCCTGGATTTAGTAGAAGATTAACCCCCAAAAACGATGAACAATGACGGCCGTTACAGGCAGACCATAAACAGCAGAAATCCCACAGCGGTGAAGATATGCAAATAAACCAAAGAGGAAACTTCACAAATTAGATAAGAGCTGTCTGAGCGCCTCAGTGTGAATCGCTGTCAGGGTCACCAAGCAGACGCTGAAACCTCACAGCGCTCTGCTGATGTTTTACATGCACACCTCAAACAAATGTCCACCTCCATCTAACGGCGTTACCTGTTTCTGTTTCCCATCAATGTCTCAGTGCTTCGTGGGCCTCTGCCGCTCATCTTCAGGCCTGAATAACAGGAACACTTCCCACTTCCCGCTGGGTCAGAGGTCAAGGGGAAGTTGTACTTGTGTCCGATCCCAAATTCCATCATGTTTATTTTCTCAAAGTGGAATCGGGGGTTCGCTCTCGCCAGAAGAGATTGTGAAAGCGTAAAACAATACTTTCCCCTCTTCCTTTTTTTATCTCTCCGCTGGACGTTCTGTTTCTGAAGACAAAAACTCAGCAGAGGCTTTATGTGTATGTGTGTGAGTGTGAGTGTGTGTCTTTTTCAAGAGAGTTTGGGGCTGGTTTCCACATTGTTTGCAGCCATACAAGTTTATCGAGAAAGTGAAAAAGGGAGGGAAAAAACTCAACAGCTACATGTAAAATGTCAGAGCAGGATGAGACAAGCTGTTACAGTTACGCCAAAGAACATATTTTTTCAGTACTCAAATGCTTTATTGTAGTAAAAGTAACAGTAAAATGTAGTCAGGAAAGTACAGATGGTGCAGGAGACGATAGTTTAGTTTCATCTTGAGGCAAAAACCTCCAGTTTTGGGAATTTTCAGATCCGTTAAAGAAGGAAAGGATCTGAGGAGCGACAGGGAGGAAAGAAGGAAGGAAGGAAGGAAGGAAGGAAGCAGGAAAGAAAGAAAGTTTGAGAACTTTCTCTAAAAATCTGTGTCAACTGCTTCTTCTCTTGAAGCTGCAATAAAGCTGTTTTTAAGAGTTACAAGTTGAGGTTTTAGGGATTACAAGACTTCAACCTGCAAAGCAACAACTAACTGACAGCTGTTAGCCTGAGCTAAAGTGCTATGTTCAAGTACTTCAAAACTGTATTTGAGGGAATAGTTTTTGGAAATAAACGTACTTTCTGTCTTTCTCAGAGGTGATCAATGTGACTCTTGCGTTTAGTTGTGGTGGTCATGTTTTCTTTGTTTCCTCTGCACAGAAAGCGTAAAGTAAAAACCACGTCTTGTGGAAGTTACGCGCTGTAACTGTTTCTAACGTGCAGGTTACAGGTTAAACAAAGAAGACTTCTGCTGCGCTGACATCACGTACGATGAACAACACATCCAACATGTGCTCAACATCACGATGTGCCATATTGTTCACGATAACAGCAGTTTAACTTTTAATCATTAAAAAAATTCAGTAGTTTCCTCCACAACACTGCGTCACATACGAAGATTTGACCAAACCATGAACTTATTTAAAAAATATATTCTGCCCTGCAAACTTAAACCTGATGCTCAGACATGAAGGGAGACTTGGCTGCTGTCCACCATCGCCTGCTATGTTGTTGTCATCACTTCTGCATTGTATTGTGGGATATTTATGCTAGCATAGTGCCCAGTGCACGCATACCGTAATGTTTCCCCATAAATAGTGTGCACATATTTACCAAAATGTCAAACTTTCTCTTTAGGTGCAGTAAATGAGTAAATACTGGTGAGCTCTGTTCATTTTCTTACCACAAGACATGAAAAAAACAGGATGAATTAATGTCACAAACACAAAATTTCATACTTTGATACAAGACTAGTGTAAAAAAAAATGATACTGAATACCTCTTTAGATAAATAAAATAGGACATTTTTACACATTTGTAATAAAATTAGCAGCAGTGTTTGAGGACCAGTTAAATTTCTTCCCTGCTGTTTCACCCGTGCAGCCGTGAGTTGAAAATCTGATTAAAGATCTGTTCTTTTATAGCTTCCGCACGTTCAATATGAATCATTTTAAAAGTGTGGATTTGAAAAGTACTTAAGTATCAATATGTTAGATGACCTTAACATAAATATACTAAAAAACTACTCATACACAGTACATGGAACTCTTAAAGTGAAAATACTCTGATCTTGCAGTCAAATTCTTTCTTGTAAAAAAAGTTCTTCTGGAAGGAAAGAGGTGTTTTGAGTAAATTTGGGGAGTGAACCTCTCTCGCCTCAACTCGACCCAGCCTCTGGGAGGGGAGGCCGCCCCACCAGCGCAGGCCTACGAAAACATACCAGGCCTTCTGGAATAATAGAGCAGATAAAAACAGTCAGTCCCACTCAGATAATAGGAGCTCTCCATGGGCTCGGCTCCCAGAGGCTGCTGGAGCATGTGTGATACGGAGGGGAATTGACTTCCTCACTCATTCTGTTGTTAAATAAGCTTAGCAGTGGTTACCGTATGCGTGTGTGTGTGTGTGTGTTTGTCTATGTGTGTGTTTTGAAGGCCATTGCCCAACTCGGTCCACTGACATCTCCGCCCTGGCAGCGTGTAGCCACCAGAGACTTGTGTCAAACGAGCAGCCTCTTATCTAAATGTTATGCTTGCACCCTGCAGAGTAAACAATGGTTGGCCCTCACTTCAAAGACGAGCTGAGAGCACGCTTGACCTGCTGGAATAATGAACTCCGAGATGTGAAGAGCAGAGGGACGGCTTCCCTTGCATGGAAATGCGTTCTCTTTAATGAGGAAATTGCTTGTCATCAAGGGTCATTAGTGGCGCTAGCGTGTGTTTATGTGTGTGTGTTTGTTAGGTGGCGTGTAGAGAGATAAACTGGCTGGTGGGGCAGAGAGCAACACACAGTCTGTACACTGTAACACAGACAGCTGTGTATGATACAATGCATTTCATGGGGTTTCTGTTGTTTTTGCCTCTTTTGTGTTGCTTATATTGAAAGATAGAAGATAGAAAGAGAACTCCTATACAGAGCAACACACCTGTAAATGTGATATGCACAAACATGAAATTCTGAGCAGCTACGATCAATAATTTTGTAGTATTAGTGTATCGATAACGTGAAAACAATGTGAAGGGGGGTAACTCACTTTGACTTACGGTTGGGCAATCGTCACATAGACACAGTTAGCAACTAGCTGGTTAACATAGAGGAACCTTTGGCAGCTAAAGAGCTACATATTTCCCTCAGGAAGAGCAGGAAGGTAGAGACCAAAAACAGAGCAAAAAGGTCTTAAAAGGTGATATGTCAGCTTGTTTCTGTTGTCCCCAAGTGCCAAAAAAGCAGCTGTTGCTGCTTTCTTTTATGCAAGACAGCCCTCACCTTTTGTTTTATTGTCTTTCCTTCCTAACCTCCTCCTTCGAGTTGACCTGCATTCACCAAAGCAAAGTTCATTCATACTGACGAGTGTTGTGCATTTATATTCCCGTGTGTAGACGGAAGCGCTGGCTGTAAATGTTCACACCTGACAGGCCGCAGCGTGCATGACCTCAGACTTAATTCGCACTCTTGACCAGCTGACATCATGTTGGAATTACCTTCCCAAAATTGCCTGTCTGGAGCGTGTTTTCCTTTCTGTGTTTGTGTGTCTTCATGTGGTTTCATTCAGTGCTGCCTGTCAGAGCGACCGTCACACACTCTGCAGGAAGGAAGCAATCTGTTAGCGGAGAGCCGCTCTTATGGCATTGCCCAGTTAATACACAGCTCCCGCTTGCGAAAACAAACCCCGTCCATTCCCCGCTCTTCTTTTCTGCAGCGGCTCGGCGAGCAGCTCTTGAAAACAGGAAAACTATTTAAGAGTTGTAGTCTGGAGGGTCCGTGACATCAGCCCTGGAGATTGGACTATTGTCCCGGCTCAGATTTAAGAGGCAGGTTTATGTGCTTCTGCTGCTGCGGTGCCAGGCTGAACTCTGACTCTTTTGTTTGCACTTGCAGAGAAACTGTTAAACCAGGTTTTTCTGTCTGTCGTGCACATGGAAACTACAAATACAAGCATGTTCTGGAGCCCTTTTTATCAGTCAGGGGTGTGTGTACCAGTCTGTTTGTGATACAGGAGTGTGTGTCCTCCTTCAGTCCTCAGCTCCCAGGCCCTTCTCTGTGTAAAGGCTGCCCTGATGTCAAAGGTCACCGTTGTCCTGTCCCACGCTCGTCCACAGAGGGTGACTGTGACCTGCAGAGGTTGCCACTGGTTGCCACTGAGCTCCAACGATGACAAATTCATGTACTTGGCAGAGTCGGGCCGTCTGCCCAAAGCCAAAACACGAGTCCATCAGTGTGTTCTTAGCTGTTTCCTGAGCTGCACCTCACTGTGTCGCGGCTGAAGGGTCGAAGCTGCTGTCAGGATGGACCTCCAGCTCTCAACAATGCAGCGCGGCTCGCAAAGACTGCAGTATTACTGCTGCAGTGTCTCTCTTCCAGTACTGACATTGATCACACTGACACAATTCTCATCCACCATTATGTGTATTAAGTGCTGTTGTTTGCAGATGCACATTTTACCGCATCATTTTCTGTTTGCTTGTGCTTTGAGTAGTATTGGAACTCAGATCTTTTACTTAAGTAAAAGTAGGGATACCACAGCGTAGACATACTCGAGTTAGAGTTCATCAAACTAAAGTGCAAAAAGTAAAAGCGCACATGCATAATGGCCCATTTCATGTCAAACCTTTATTTTTTTTTATTTTATTTTTTTTTAACGTTTGTATTTCTGGAAAATGCTGAAAAATGTGGCTTTTAATGCATTTTCACACTTTCAACACTCGCTGCAGCTGCTTGGATGAAAATGTCTCGCTCATGTATCCCATGACTGTCTCTACCTGGAGCAGATGGAGATCCTTAACACAAACTGTCTCCTGTCTCTCTTGTTCCTCCAGCGGCTCTGCCCTCAGGCATCCTGACGCTCATGTTCAGTCCGTACCAAAGAGGAATCTACTGCGACGATAAGAGCATCAGCTATCCCTACAGGAGAGACACCATCTCCCATGGAGGCATGGCTGCCGTCACCATCACCTGCTCCATCGTCATCGTGAGTCCCAGCATCTCATTCGCCTGAGCGGTCGGTGTTTGACGCAGAGATAAAAACAAACCCTTCGTGTTGTCTCCTCTGTCCACAGATCACCACAGGAGAGGCCTACCTCGTTCACACAAAGCGTCTGCACTCCAACTCCCAGTTCAACCAGTACCTGTCAGCCCTTTACAAGGTGGTGGGAACCTTCCTGTTCGGAGGAGCCGTCAGCCAATCGCTGACCGACCTGGCCAAGTTCACTATAGGTCGTCCCCGTCCGAACTTCTTAGCCGTGTGCGCCCCGGTCAGCTGTAACGGATACATGCTGCAGATCAACTGCACCGGGAACTCTCGCAATGTGACTGAATCCAGGTACTCAACACTCACTCTGCTGTTTTAAACCCTTATTATGAGAGGAAGGTCGACTCTGTGACTTTAATGAATTCTTTTTAACCCAGAAACAAGATTCTGAAAACATTATGTGGACCTGCGCAGTGTAAGATGTTGATATTTAAGATGATACCATATTTTATTTTCATGATCATTTTAACTGTTTTATTAAAATACAGTAAACAGTCAAAACCTCCAAAATATGAACTCTGCAATCATATGAACCTCATAAAGGAGCAAATCCTCACATTTAAGGAACAGGAACCAGGATATATTCTGGATTTTTGCTTGGTAAATTACTTAAATAAGGAATTTCTTTAAAAAAAAAAAAAAAAAAAAAAAAGCTGAATCATTTCCTGTTTATTGTTTACACACTTAATTGATACGTAAGAATCGATGTTATCAGGAAATGTGATTCTCAGTAAGGACAATAAAATAGCTGATGTTTTAATTTCCTGCATTAATCATTAACATCAACCAGCTCAGAAAAGATTTCTACATTCAGAAAATTACTGTTTAATGAAGTTAATAAAATGTCGAAAATGGTGATAAATGACCTTCACTTGCTGTCAAAGTTGTTTTGAACTGAGTGATTAATAGTTCAGCTTCAAACATATTCAGTTTTGTCAGCGTGGCTCAGTTTGGATCATTGTAAAATCACATGGAATCACATCAAATTGCACGTGGACAATACTGTAAACTGATAAATGGGTTAAACTGGACTTGTTACTCTTCCTCACATCATCATCATATTCAGTGAAAATAGCAGAAAAACTGAGTGAATTCTGTCCATGAATCGTGATGTGCTACTGTTCTGCTCCTCAGGTTGTCGTTCTACTCCGGCCACTCGTCCTTCGGGATGTACAGCATGCTCTTTCTGTCGGTGAGTCGCCGCCGCCGTCGCGTGACACTTTCTGTGTGTGTGAACTGTGTGTTTACCAAAGACACCGGTGACGGGGGGGGGGGGGTCAACACAGATGCACGGCCCACACTTTTGAAAACATCATTGTTGTAACACCACACACTGTACAATGGCCGGAAGATGACAGATTCAACTGTTTAATCCCTGATCGTCAGTTTAAATACAGCGCAGCGCTGCCCTGCAGCTGAGCCTGACCTCTGACCTCTGAGAGGAGTCGGCCAACAGAAAACTTCTCCTTCAGGAGAGACAACAGTAAAATATTTCACATTAAGACGAAATAAGAAATGACGTTATTTTTTTGTAAAATGTGTAGAATTAGACATATTTGTCAAACACCTGCCACACATATTAGTTGCCGTTTTGTTAAATTATATGAACGGAAAATTTGTTGAGGCCGCAGTTGACTTTAACCACTTGGGTATGTTCTCTGTGTGCAGCTCTACGTCCAGGCCCGCATGCAGGGGAAGTGGACGCGGCTGGTCCGACCAACCATCCAGTTCTTCCTGGTGGCCTTTTCTCTGTACGTGGGCTACACCCGAGTGTCTGACTACAAACATCACTGGAGCGACGTTCTGGTGGGGCTGCTGCAGGGGGCGCTCATCGCTGTGCTCACCGTGAGTACGACTGCGTGTTTCTGTGGCTTTAGGCCAGAAAGAGACTGACTGCGATGTTGAAATAGGTTCAGGTTGCAGTTATTGTTCTTGATTGTTAGTTCTAGACTATGGAGGATGCAACAGCACAACCTAAAATCCTCTCCAGTTTATTAAAAGGAAATGAGAAACATGCACGAAGTGGTAAACAACAACTGCCTCCTTGTGACACATTTTGAGGCTTTGTACTTATTTACGTATTTTTATCTACAAATATTCGATATAAAAATGACCAAAGTTGAGTCAAAGTCTCTCTGACTAAGTGTCAACACTTAAAAATACGTCTCACAGAGGAAGCCTGCATCACAGGGCTGGAAAACATTACAGCGCGGCAGGTTTTAATTTTTTTTGATCACTCGTACGTGCATCATTTCCGAGAGCACAAAGTACAAAAAGCTTTAACAAGCTACACGTTTTACCAGTTGAATCACATCTGCGTTATAACCTGGAACAGATTTTTAAAAAACAAAACAAATAATGCATCTTTTCGAACGTAAAAGCAGAATCGGCCGCTGATCTTTCCTCCTCTCCCGCTCTTTAAGGTCCGATACGTGTCCGACTTCTTCAAGCAGCGCCCCCCTCGCTGCACGCGGCCAGACACGGCAGAGATCGAACACCTTGAGCGCAAACCGAGCCCGCAGCCGCCCGACGCGCAGCACAGAAACCACTACAGCTACTCTGGACCCGTATGAGCTCCTGACCGCAGCAGCAGCAGCAGCAGCAGCAACAGCAGCAGCAGCAGCTCTTCCTGACCCGGGCCTTCGCTCTCTAACAGCAGCTCTGTTACCAAAGGACCTGTGACTTGTACAGAAAAACACACACACAGTGCAGTAACCACTACCTGGAAATCCAGACTAAGTCGGAGACGACTTCCCAACAATTTTACAGTTCTGCTCAGATTCCCAAAACCTGTCTGAACAGAGGCTCCACCGTCTGTCTTTTAGTTAGGGTGTGTGAGAGATTGATTTCTAGTGTTGTTCTGTTTGAACGTGTGCAATTATATATATTTTTATGATGTTTTTTTTTTTCCTCAGCTCTGTGCTGTGTTTTATGAGAGAAGAGTTTCAGATTCATGGGGGGTGGGGTGGGGGGGGGGGGGGACTTTATGCTGTGAGTTAAACTGAAAAGTGAGCGAAAGGCTGAAGAAATCGGTAAATTTCAAAAACGCCGACCAAAGTTTTCTCTCTGTCCTTGGATGGAGTGACAAATGTTGGAGGCTGAACGTTTCTGTTGCTTCTCGCAGTCCAATAAGATGTTTGTTTTACCTACACTGGAGTTGATCTGTCACTTTCCTCTGCAGACGTCTCTGTATTTTACTGTCCTTAGAAGATATCCATGTGTAATGATGGACTGCTTTAACTACATACACGATGATGTATATTGCTAACATTTTTATAACTACTGTATCTAATAAATCGTGTAGCCTTTGAAGAAAGTGCCGCCGCCACTTTGCTGTGATGTTACAGTGCAACTTTTTGAGCTGGCAACATGTTTCTTCTCTTTTCTGGATGAACTTCATCTCAAAGGATGACCAAAGACAAATGGAGACACATTCACCCCATAAACCAGCTTTTTTTTTTTCAGTTTCTTTGTACCTCCAGTCCTTGTGAAACCACGCTGACATGAACTAAATACACCTTCATGGACCTCCTTCCTTCCTTCTTTATAACAACATGTGTAACCTATTGTGAAGCTGCACATACTGTAATCATTTCTCTCAGCCTGTCGGTTGTTTTGTGTACTTTTCTGCATAAATATTAGCCAGCATGTAGTCTGTGAGTGCTTACTTCCACAAGAAAGAAAAAGAAATGCAAAGGAATCCTTTTGTTGTGAAGCAAAGGGATATTTTTGCTTTTTTTTGTTTGTTTTCATTGGGCTATTTCTCTGCTGTGTTCTCGTTGAAAACAGTGCATAGCACACTGACGCAGGGTTCATGTCTGGACCTGAAGCTGACGCTAATGGATTCCTCAGTGTCAAAGGAATGGAGCTGTTAGGCCACGTAAGAGGTGGTTTGAAAAAAGAAGAGTCACGGCAAAATCTGCTTTTAAAGGATCAGTTTACCCACATTACAAAACATTTTACTCCTAGTTTTGGTTTGATTTGATTGGTCGAGTTTCAAGACATTGACCTCCATCCAAAGTACAATGGAGGTGAACGGACTCTCATTTGTGGCCTTCACAAAAATGAAAAGTTCATCTTTTTGACTGATTTGATTGGTCCAGTTTTGAGACATTGACCTCCATCCAAAGTACAATGGAGGTGAACGGACTCTCATTTGTTGTGTTTCCCGAAAATGAAAAATGAATCTTTTTGACTGATTTGATTGGTCCAGATTTGAGACATTGACCTCCATCCAAAGTACAATGGAGGTGAACGGACTCTCATTTGTGGTGCTCACGAATATGTAAAGTTCATCTTTTGACTGATTTGATTGGTCCAGTTTTGAGACATTGACCTCCATCCACAGTACAATGGAGGTGAACGGACTCTCATTTGTGGTGCTCACGAATATGTAAAGTTCATCTTTTGACTGATTTGATTGGTCCAGTTTAGAGGCATTGACCTCCACCCAAAGTAAAATGGAGGTCAACAGACTCTCATTTGTGGCGCTCATGAAAATGAAAAGTTCATCTTTTTGACTGATTTGATTGGTCCAGATTTGAGACACTGACCTCCATCCAAAGCACAATGGAGGTGAACGGACTCTCATTTGTGGTGCTCACTAAAAAGGAAGTTTATCTTTTTGACTGATTTGATTGGTCCAGTTTTGAGACATTGACCTCCACCCAAAGTACAATGGAGGTGAACGGACTCTCATTTGTGGTGCTCACTAAAAAGGAAGTTTATCTTTTTGACTGATTTGATTGGTCCAGTTTTGAGACATTGACCTCCACCCAAAGTACAATGGAGGTGAATGGACTCTCATTTGTGATGCTCACGAAAATGAAAAATTCATCTTTTTCCAGTAAAATTGTCAAATCACTCAGTATAATGCATAAGACTTGCAAGACAAGACAGACTACATCATGTGAGAGCTGTGAGAGTGAACCAGTTTGTTTATTTATTAGAGTAAAAAAAGCTAAGAGTGCTTGTGAAATGGGGCAGGTTGAAGACGTGGTTAACCTGTGGAGGTGAGCTGTTTTCAGAGGTGCAGTTGCTGAAGAATAGCTGCTAACAAAGCTATAAACACATTTCATTTCCTAGAAATTCTTCAAAATAAAAGCCCCCCTTTTATTTTGTTATTTGAAAGCTTTTATTATGAAGCAGCAAATGTTGAGTTTTCATCAGCAGTAAATTAACACGACTCCAGTACAGCTGAAAGCGAACATGAAACCATAAAATAATACCTGAAACCTGAAAGTACAAACAGGAGAGAAACTAAACTTCCAACCGCAGAGATTCAGTTAGAAGCTGCAGAAGTATTGAGAGCTGATCAAAGACGTAAAAAATGCCAATGACAACACAGTTAAAATGGTTTGGTGCTGACTCACTCAGTTACTGCCAAAGGGGATTTTGTAATACTCTGAATGTCTCTGGACTCAAAGTCATCCCTCAAAATGTCAACTAAGAGTACCCAACCTCATACCGCAAATTATTTCATCAAGCTGCAGAGGAGTTGACTAACAAACTAAACTTTTTTTTACCAGGTTCAGGAAAGTTACAGATTAAAGTTGCATTTTCGCCCTTTTGCGTCAGTCTTTTCCCACACAGACCAACCAAAGACAAATGGCCACTCTCAATCACGTCTTTTATTTGTAAGGCACCAGAGAAGCTTCCTTACTGCTAAAAGGTGGATTCATTCTCATTAGAGTACACAGTTGCTTGTTTACATCTTTGTTTTTTTTGTTTGTTTGTTGTCTTTTTTTTTGTGTCCCAGGTATCTTAAAATGAGACCGTGTTCATAAACACATCGAACTGGTTTTTGTTTGCACAAAAAAAAAAAGGATAAAACATTTACAACCTAGAAAACAATGTTAAGTGTTACTGTCTACTGAGAGAATGGGAGAAAAAACAGGAAAGAAACGACATGGTATACAACATTGTGCCTCTCTTAACTGTAGGCTTGTAATGCACACGTACAACACCAAATCCTCCATGATACACACACGTTAAAAAGCAGCTTTGAAACATACAAAAATGCTTTAAAAAATATGTATATTGATATATTCATATGTATACAAATTGGCCCTTCACAGCAAAAACAAACACACATACCATTCATATGTCTGAGTTTTGCCAAAGGAGCTTTTCTACAGAGACTGACGTCAGCATAAAGAGTACAAATGACAAACCGATCTGTTCTCGATATGTTAAGGTCAAATCTCCAGGGAGGGAAAATCTTCAGCTCCCCAACACTAGTACAGACAGGAAGAAGGAAAAAAAAAAAAAAAAAAAAAAAAGAGGACTGAGCCACAACTTAAGTGCTTTTCAAATTAAAAGACAGAGGAAAAAGGTTTAAGCTCCGATCTCGGGCGTGCTCAGACGTTAAAAGGTGGGGTGTCAAAGCTCTGGACAGCACTCACATTACGGGGGAACAACAGCCGACACCTGTGGCGTGCAGGTAATCGGCCCACAGTCAGGAAATGAAGACCAGAGGAGGACAGCGGTGACAAAGACTGACCCGGACCTCTGCGGACCCTCAGGAGACATCAGTCTTATGAGTGTAACTGTTACTAATGATCAATGAGAGAGCACTGCTGCCCTCTGCTGCCTCGAATATGAACAACCCTACTCCTACTACAACAACCACACGCCTCAGCTCCATGCTAACTGCATACAGTATGAACAACACACTAACCTTAATACACTTAAGTATATCATTTAGTCAGTTGGTACAACAGTTTTACTTTGTACTAATGATACAACTCACTCCATTAGAGGTCAATTAAACTGTGACTTTAGAGAGCTATTGCCAATTAAATTTAACATCCAAAGGAAATCAAAATACTTTTAAAGTAATTGTTTTCTGAGGTCTTTTCACCACCGTCTACCAGTAGTTTAAATATTCTCCAGCCGTTTCCTTTGTGCTTTGCACTGTGGAACAATACAATCAATCAGCAACACGCTGCAAAATCAAAGTGTGCTCAAAAGAGCCAGCTTTGAGCATACTTCATCGCTTTTCCAGCGTGAACACAATACATACTCAAAACCTGCTGAGACGAAAGACTTATGGTTATGCAAGACAAGAGCTGGTTTGTGTGGCTCGTCATCCAACCCTTTCCCCCCACCCCCCCACTTTCAAGTGGGGAGTAAAGCTGACCATCATAGAGGGGTGGATGGTGTTTGCTTGCTGAGCTACGGCGCTAATGGTTTAATCGTGGATTACAGAGCACAAGTGAAATACTTTAACAAAGAGTGAAGAAAACCGATCCGACCTCCACACACCGGCCTGACTGCTGCACTAAACAGGCCTGAATGCCAGATTGTTTCAGAAAGTTACAGAAATTGTTAGATGCAGCTGCTCCGATTACCATGTTTGAAAAGTGTCGGGGATGAGAAGCACTTCTCATGAGGTATCCTGACACCTTGAGTAGCTTTCAAATCCATACTACAGACTGGGGCTGCACAGTATACAACGTATATTATGATTTTGATTGGGGTCTGTTCCACACAAACATGTTTTCTTAAATGTGGAGGACAAGATTTGGAGGTCGGGGCATCTCTGCAGCACTGTAGTACTTCATTATAACACTGGTTTGTGACACGTCTTTTCTCGCTTCTGCGATCTGGATATTGACTTGGCTATATTGCAACTGCGCTAATATTGTGATTAATAGTTCAGCCGTACTACATACAAATTCTAAAAAGGTTTTGAGTGTGTCGTGTTCACATTTGTTTCGGTCCAGACCTCCGTGTCTCAAATTCTGACTGTGAGCATCATGTTTAAACATGCTGTTTTCTGAGGGAACGCTTGTTTGACGTTGCTTACAGAGCTTCAGCAACTCACCCCGGACACATTCTTCATTAAGTCAATGTTAAAAATCCCCAAAAAAAAAAAAAAAAAAAAAAAAAAGGGAAGATCTTCCCCCGACAATCACACACAAGTTAAACAAGACAGGAAAAGACAGGTGCTTGATACAGTTTCAGTATGAACTGAAATGTGCTAACTTACAGAAATACAGTACATGAATGTCGTCTACGACTGCCTGGTTCTGAAGTTTAGATCCTGTTCAAGTTTGTCATGGTCAGTTAAAGAGTGGACCAGTAGGAGGAAGGGGCGAGAGCATGGGAGGGTGAGGAAAATCCAAAAAGGTGCTTTAAGAAAACCAAAAAAAGTTAAATTAAACAAGTGTTTTCTTCTTTCCGCTCACATTCACTCCAGCACACAGACACGTGTTGAATGTCTAATTAGCCTTTAACGTCACGAAAGCAACGTGTCAACAGAAAGTCCAATTTTATCAGAGCTTAAATTCTAGTCATTTTAAGATGAGTCATGGTCCGTGCCATGTAGCGCGCGCAGCAGCAGCAGCAGCAGCAGCAGCAGCGAGGCCTATGAAAGACAAATTAACCCCCAAGATGGGCACACTACCATCTGTACAAACTACAGGTTTTTAAACGTAATATAATCCCATTTACTTAGGATTGAGGTACACAGCCAAGGTAACGCATCCAGTGGTTGGTCGTATGAAGGAAAACGGTGAAAAATCGTGAGGATTATGCTTGAGTGCACCTGACAAGTAAAATGTCCCTTTAAAAACGTCCCATTTAAGATCAGACTAAGATTTCGTTTGGCTCCAGGTCCATACATGAATGGTATCGCCGTCCGAACAGCTCTAGGCAACGTTTTTCATTTTTGGAAAAAAAAAAAAAACAAGGTGAAGGAGCTATTGTAAGCAGTGAGCGGAGGGGAGGGAGTTAAAGGGAACTGAGATGCTTTCTGTGACTGGCAGACAGGAGCCAGCAAGAAACAATCTGAGGGACTAAAGAGGACATGAACAAAAAAAAAACACAGAAAACAGATGTGATAACAAAAAAAAAAAAGGTGAGAAATATCAACCTGTGAGGGGCAGATCCATGTAAGGGACACTGCTGTTAGCTTTCCTCCTCAGCTCTCACTCCAAATGGGAAAACATTTATCTTGGTTAAGCCTAACAACAGTGGCTTATGCTAAAAAAAAGCATCTATTTAAAGTCTAGAAGCCTGAACTGAGCCTATTACCACTAAATAATAAGAACATTGAACTCTCAGCCATTCAGCAGTTTCGTTCTCTGCACATCCAAAAGTTTCAACTCTGTCCTCGCTGCTCGTCATCATCCCTGCAGTTACTCCTCTACATCAACACTCTGCAGACAGGCAGCCAGACTTACACCAATCTCCATTTACAGTTTTACCTTTCTTTTTTTCAACACTTCACACCCCCCTCCAAACCTTCTCGTTTCGTCTGCATTAGTCTGACTTGTCCCCGTCATCTCCTCGGGGCGCTCTCTCCGCGGCCTCCCGGGCCTTGTCCTCCTTCACCGCCTGGGCCTGGCCGTGGGAGTAGTTGGCCAAGATGGAGGACAGGGAGAGGAGGCCGGAGCTGGAGGAGACGGCGGGCAGGGTGGGAGGGGTGAGGCCCAGGGGCAGCGGGGTCACCGGCAGGGCCAGGCCCTGGAGCTGGGACAGGTGTTGCACCTGGAGCTGTTGCTGAAGACACACAAGGTACAAAAGGCTTTGAGTTCATGAGTCAGAGATCCTGCTTTGCATGTTTCAATCAGGGCCTCATAATGCAGCACACCATTTCTATGAAGTGCATATTTCTATTAACAGTAATATTCTCATTTCATTGCCTTGCACGCCTTGTATTACGTGCTTCTATGTTGCAGGGACTACAGATGAAAAATAGTCCTTTTGGCTCATTTTCAAGCCACGTTATACTGAGTAACGTACGTACAACATGAACAAATGTAGCTTGATGTTGTAGCACGTCTGTCCCTGTAAATCTGAACTTGAGGGGATGAATCACCTCTACACGGTGTTTTCAGGATCACATAAAAAAGTGGAACACCAAGGTTCATCCATGAAGTAGTGACTAGTTGCAGAGTTAGCTTCTTATTCATTCTTATTACACAAACTGAACATCTCATTTAAACGAGAAATGTTTCTCATTGTAACCTGATAAGTTGTTGTTGCAGGAAACTTTCATTTGTTGTTAAAATGATGAAAAGATCCACTCAGTACATGACGTCACTGTAACCTTCTGGCTTCCCGTATGGTTTGATTTAGTTTTATTTCATGTTTGGGACGTGATTCATCCATTATCTAGAACCACTCGCAGGGAGAAAAGCCTTTCGCTCACCCGTATGATGGAGTTCATCTCAGGGGGCGTGACTTGCTTGGCTCTCTCTATGGCGCCCATGACTTGCTGTTGATGCTGAAACAAAAACCACACATAGTCATAAACTCAAATCACATGATTAAAAGAACAAATAGTAAAACATTAAGCTTGTGAAAAGTTTGACAGCAGCGCTAAATAAAAGCAGACTGTGGGTTGCACAATGAGAACGGTCTGATTAGCTTCCTCCTTCTAACTTCTCGCCCCTCAGCTGCGTAGGATTAGCTAGCCAGAGAGTCTCAGGTGATGCAGGTGGAGATTGAACATATTCAGTCATTACCTCTTGTGACAGGTAAGGCAGCACCTGAGCACAGATCCCATTCAGTCTCTTCACTATTTCAGCCTGAAAAGAAAAAAATGGAGAAAAAAAAAAAACAGGTAAGACCAGAAAACTACAGGATCTGAGCCTCTGAAAGACGGATTGATTATAGGAGATGGTGATTACCTGTTTGTGCATTTCAATGTTCAGTCCGTAGGACATTTCATAGTACTACAAAACAAAGAGGGAGAAAAGAAACATTATAACAAACTGAAGATAGAGACTCACAAACTAGAAATCCTTTCACATACATCATACACATCATCTGAATCAGAGGACACTTGGTTATATGTTCTTATATAAGTGAAATATGTACTGAGGAGGTTTTTGTCATATGATCTGTAATTGATCAGTGGCTATAAGACACGCTTTAAAAGCTTATATCCGTTGCTGCTCATGACATAAGAAGCCACTAAGCAAAACCTGTTCACTCACAAATCTGTGATTATGCACGACTGAACTGATAAATGGAGACGGTCTGGACATTCTTGGTGCGCTCATGAATTTCTATGCTTACGCCGCAGCGTGAAGTGACTTTGGTTGGTGATAAGATAAAGAGCCACGTTTCACTGACGAGACTTAAAGTGACACTTACCATGATATAGTGACGCTGCATCTCTGACTTTTCAGAGGCCAGTTTATCACACTCCAACTTCAAACTGGGCAGAAAGAGCAAGAAACATGTAACAAACGAGGTCAGTCTGAAGGCAAGCATACGCATCGGAGCCGTGAAGTTTGAGATTTGGGGAATTAGATTAGAATAAGAATAAACTATGGGAAAATGTGAGCAACTCTGTATAAGTGTGTGTATGTGTGTTAGCTGCGTACCTGTGGTACTGTGCTTGGAGGAACTGGAACTCATCCTTGATGCGGTCACAGGAGTCAGAGGTGGTGAATTTGAGAGGTTGACCGGACTGAGAGGACGCCTGGAACACACAACAACATGAGTCACTCTTTTAATTTCACACAAGAAATTCACTGAAACCGTAGATTGAGATGCACAACCAGATGTCCTTTGCAGATACGGGTTCCAGTGGAACCTGTCTGTGTGGGTTTCATTCGATGAGAGCCGTATGAGTCCCGCGATGCAGAAAACACGGACAGAATTGTGGAACTTGATAATAAACAGAACTACTGTCTTGCATCAAATTGATTCATATTAATGTAATTTTCAAATTGAACTGCTGAAATTGCATTCACCCACCACATGATTAGACACTCCCTCTGGTCACAAAATGTGCTTAAAAACACAGAATTAAGAAAAAATAAAACAGAACCTGGAAAAAATTAGAGTGGATTTCATCGGGCGTGTTTGGGTTTGTTTTGAAACATTCGATTGACCTCTGAGATTAACTCTTTGAGAGGATATCTAAAATGAAGGTCAGCCTACGGAGACAGCAGACAGCTTGTTTAACTCGCTGACAAATCGATACGCAACATCTGTCCTCAGAAAACCAGCGGCTCAGCTCTCTGAGGACCACGGAGGGCGGCGATTGAGGAAATGTGTTTACAGAAGGCAAGATTAAAGCGTGCCTACGCTGACCATATGTGAGAGGTATTTAGAGGCTGCATTAGAAGTCTGGATATGTATAGACTACACTTAAACCATCAGTCCAAAGCTGTAATCCAGGGTTTATCTCATGCCCTAAACCTCATTACTCTCTAAATAAGTGGCACGAGGGCAAGAGGTTTCCAGCGGGATTATGAGACTGAACAGAGAGGATGGAGTCGACCCGTTACACAAACGTCAGAACTCAGCATCCAAAATGCACTCTGTACTTATTAGTATATGTAATATGGTGATGAAACTATTAGTTTACTTGATTTACTTGAAGGCATTCCGCATTTCTCTGTTATATATCACTATAACTCGAAATGTTGGTCAGACAAAACGAGCTATCTGACGTCACACCGGGCTCCGGGGAAAATGTGACAGGAGCTATTCAGTATCATCTGACATTTTCTGGACTAAAAGATCCATGAATCATAAATACAACTGACAAAGTGATCAATAATGAAAATAACTGTGAGTCACAGCTCTCCAAAAATGCATAATATGCATAATCTATGAGAGAGTAACTCCAATCAAAGCCACCAGCAGTTTAAAGCTGGTCCAGTGTGGCTGGTCACCTGATGGCGGTTCTTTAGGAAGATGTCTGACTGAGGCTGGACTCAATCAGACGAGCAGCGGCCGCATGTTGAAACCAAACAAAAAAATGCAAGTGCTTTCTTTTTTTGAGCAAATATTTGACATGCAACTATACAACCACAAGATGCCACAGTGGAGTGTGTGCGGCGGTGCTTCAGTTAATGGCCTCTGTTATGTTGCATATGCTTTTGCAGCGCTTCCCTCACCTGTGGTTTGAAAGGGTCATTTCCTGCTCTGGGCGTGTGATGCTTCATGCAGTTTTACATGTCAGTAGACAATGAGAAGCTGGAATCCGTGAATTTAAAGTGATTTTGCTTGAAAACTGACTAACGATTAATCAATTATCAAAACAGTTCCAGATTATTTTATGATCAATCCACTGATGAATCTCTGAATATGAATTTCTGGACCAAACAATTAATCAATGAATCTTGAAATTAACAGGCAAATTCATCAATAAAGGAAATAATGGGATGTAGACCTGATTGTTTCTCCAATATCAAAACTAATCGATACAGTAATACTGGAGTGTTTCCAGTGGTTCTTAAATTAAGGCCTAATTTGTGTCTAATTTTAACTGCACCTCGTTCCAGATGCAGTTATTTTGACATTAGTTGTAGTCATAACTTCTTAGACTGTTATTATAAACATATTGCATGATCTACATGTAATTTTTGGCCCTTGAATTGGAGCTTTTTGACTCATTTTTGCTTTAAATTTACCAATGCTGTTTCACAGAGCTCCTTTATGGCTGACCTACAGCCCAGAATTCAGTCATTTCAGAGATTAAAAAAAAATCTTTTCCAAACATGTGCTTTGTGAAAGTCATCTGTTGTACATACATCTGCTGTGTAACTTGGTTTGTTGGCAGTAGAAACAGTGAATTAAGCTAACCAACGCCGAATGACACTCATTTCCTCTCATGCTATCAACTTCACTGTTAAATTAGCCGCTTTGACAAACAGCTAGCTAGTAGCAGACTATGCTAGCAGCCAAATACCGGTAAGTAAGTGTTACAGCTAATATATAAACTAATTTTAAGCTTTAAACTGCCATCTCTCCTTCACCGTAACGGTCCAAACGTCGTGAGGAGATGTACAGAGCTCTGGCATTGTGAGACAAGCTGACAGCAACCTGCAGCCAGCAGCTAGTATCAGCTGTCGGTTGCTAGCTAGCATTAGCTCAGCTTGCTTAGTTTGCTACTGGGACAAGTTCAACCAGCCAACTTACCGAGTGCCTTGATTGAGGAAACATCATGTCAGCAGTGTGCTTCGCCGTGTTCCCTTGTTCTAATCGAATAACCGAGCTAGCTCGCTAAGCTAACAGGTCCCCAGATAATATTATATGATTGGAGACGCTATTCGCACTTTGTACTCTGTCATCGTTTAAAATAACGTTAGCTAACGTCAAAGCAGCAGGGGCCGAAGATCGTCTTCTGGTCTTTGCGGTTAGAAAAACCACAGCTTCGGAGAATGACCGGGCTAACAAAAATGAAACGGTCTTCAAAGGAACATCAGGTTTTTGTGGAATAACGTTAACGTTACACCTCCCCGGGGAAACCCTGGATGTTGACACATGAGCCCCCGACTTTCCTCTGCTTTGAAGAGAAGAGCAGCATCACCCGGAAAACAAACCGAGCGGCGGAGGAGCGGGCGCCCCGTGTGACACAGAGCTGAACTGACCCGCTCTACACGGCAGCCAGGGCCGGAGCTCCCGCGCCCTGGGGCCGGGTCCTATACCCGGGGGGCCTTTGCATCCGGGCTACACGGGCCTCCCAGATGGGCCACAACAATTCCCTGGTTCACTGTGCATCAGTTATATAAATTAGAAATGTGTGGGGGAATCTGCACCACTAAAGTTCAGTATTAACTGAGGGAGTAGAACCTAAAGATGAAGCCATGTTTGGAACTTGGCCTTTTGTCAACATCTAGTTTCAAGACCTGTATCCACAGGGTTGAATGCACTTATTATAAGGCACTTTGGACCAAACTGTCTGCTAAATAAATGTAATTTGTGATATGCTCACATGCTGGTAAAAAAAAAAAAAAAAAAAAAAAAATGGCATTAAGTGGTCACAAACTGACCGACACAGCAAAGCTTGTGTTTTATTCTTGCAATTCTATATACTACCTATACTGAATGCAAATAATGAGGGTAAAGGATAAATATGCAGTGCAAAAGATAGGACATGGGAGGTCAATAGCAGCCCAGCAGCAAATCTGCACCCTGGCCCCCACTAACAGGTTTATCCTACCCCCAGCATACTGCCCTAATGCTCCCACAATTAAATATAGTATATGACATTTAACCTCAATAAAAGAGAGAAAAAGTACAAAGTAAGCCCCTGTATCTTTCACAATTTGCTGATTGCATACATTTGGTTTGTAGAAAAGGAGAAAATCTGTGTGACGGTGCAGTTTATGTGTTGTTCTTGGCCCTTCGGTGGCCCCAGGTGGTATTTATTGGGGATGGAGAGACATCAGGATGCATTTTTGCCTTTATGATACTGCCACTAAGAGTTACTCAGGCCATAGATGTTCAAATCACACACAAAGCTGTTTTAAGACGGAACCTCCATGATTTCATGAGTGTAGTAGTTTTATTTATTTATTTATTTATATATATTTTTTTTGGGGGGGGGGGGGCTGCTGTAGAAACATGGCGGACTCCATGGAAGGGCTCAATCTAAGGTAACAAAAATGCGACAGGCCCTCTAAATCTTACGCACTGGCCCTTTAAATTAATTTGTGGGGCCCCTGGTGGCTGCTAGCTCTGCAGCAACAATACACTAATATGACTTACATAAAGAGAAAATAGGATAACCAAGACCCCATTAGGTAACCTTCATCATCAGTAGAGCTTAGTTATACAGGGAGCAGCATCTAAGGTCATGATAATCTAGACTCAGTCCAACCTGGAGCCTTAAAAATGAGGCTACAGCAGGACAGCCAGACCTGGAGAGCATGTGGACAAACTGTATTCTCCTATTTCATTAGAAATAGCTTTTTAGTGTAAAACCTAGATCCTTGAACATCACGACACTGATAATTGGATTGAGATTTACTGTGACAAACAATGACTGGATCTTTGCTGCCTGAGGTGTCTTGGACATCTAAGATGCAACACTCATAACACGGCGGGTGACTCAAATACATGTTAAGTTCAGACTTCTACACCTCAAAACACACAAAAATCATGAAACCCACTCAACACACACACCATGAGCAAGTATAGGAACAAATTTATTTCAATTTAAAACAGATACCTTGTCATTATGTTTCTCTCTTAGAAGGCGGCAATGATCATAAGTCATGTTCATGTTTGAATGAGGATCAGGCAACAGTGGTTGAAACAAATACATGAAACACTTAAAAAAATATGGCAAGAGTTATGTAAATCAATAATCGATAATAACCAACTGATCGAACCCCCTTCATCAAGGGCTCTGCTTCAATGAAAACATCAAAGCCCTCACTTCCAACACAAAATAAACAGCACATGCAATTATAATTACAGTTTCTTAAAAAACAGCAGATTATCTTTTAAATCTTCAATCTTAAATACAGAATAAAGTCTTTGTGTGTACTTAATCATCTATCCTTTTAGTCTCCGGTGTGTGTTATTTAAAAAGGGGGACCATCTCAGGTGCTGGTCCTTTGATGATGACCACAGCGTTGGCACTTAGAGAGAGCCTGGCTCTAGAGAGAGTGGGGTTGGCACACTCAGTATAATACATCATTTACATTTGGTTTACATACAAAATAAAGAAAAAAAAAACAGCATTTTATACACCACTACACAATTGACCTTCAGGTTTCATTGGAGTGAGGAAAAATAAATCAAGTGGTCCTAAATAATAGTGTTCTGGTAATGTTTTCTTATCATACAGGAAATGGAAAAACACACAAAAAAAAGGGGAAGATTTAAGTTTTGAATATGCACCGACTCCTCGCTGATGTCCGAAAGATAAGTTCGATTCCACTGGCTCTAACAACAAGCCCGCAGGAAGGGACATCCCACAACCACGGCCACCCAAACGGCCACAGAGCGCGCTCCGAAAACCTGAAGGGGGGGCCGGCAACGCCATATTTCATTATTCAAGGCAATGAAAGGCAATAAATAAGTGTTGCAGTGGAAAACCAACCCGGTCTTTCCACTGGTCATTGCTCAAAACGGACGAGAGTGAAAGAATGAGGAGATTTACGTTTCGTACAAGACTGCTTCCCCCTCATTTCCAACTCATATGTTGAGATTAAACGTGTCAAAAAAAGAAAAAAGAAAAAACCACTGTGCAACACTGGGCTGTGAACACACCACCAAACCCACACTAACAGCCAGTCAGCCCTTCACCATGTGCCAGAGTTGTAGCGTCAAGTGTAATAATACAACATGGAAGTGAGCTGAACTCAACACTCCATAAATCTTAACGCGACCACTGATAAATACTCGGGGATCCATACTGGTATATCTTTCCACTTAAATACTGGCATCCACACCCGCTGTCGGCGTCTTCCGCTCAAAGGTTAGTGTCATTTTCAGCAGACAAAATGGCAGTTAAGGACCACACTGGCTTGTTTGAAATATAGAGATTTTAGCCCCATTAACATCGCTGCTTTGTTTTTGAAGCATGCGTTTTTAGATCGCCTCTCTTTTCAGCAGCCTTTGGTTTCTGTTCATCTGAGAATCATCAGCTTTTCAGTCATTACTGCAGTTGAGAATGCGGAAAGGTGAAAACTCCTCTCAGCTGTACCGATCAGAAATGGATTGTTTCTCGGTGCTGATACTGGCCTGATTTAGCGATCTGGGATTGGCCAGACAGACCTGATCCACATTAACTACAGTGTCTTTGTCAGTGTCCTTATGAAATGTAGTGTTTCACGTCAGTTATGAAGTACCCTAACTCTGTTTTTAGTGCCACAGCAACACAGCATGGTATACAGCTCTTAAATTTGGATAGTGGAGAGCACTAGCATTGGATTGGTACTGAGTGGAGGCATCAGAAGAAGAATCCGGAGAGAAAGATTTGGATTTGTGCATCTGTTCTTTGTTAGATTGGCACTTGGTGCAATTTACCAAGATACAAAATTCACATGGTCCTTCACATTACCTCTGTTTGTCTTTATATCTCTAATGTCAGAGCTTCTTTTGTTTAAAAAAAAAAAAAAAGGAAGGGTGGCGTACCATTGTACTGTACGACTGTGCAGCAGTGCAAGCTTGGGAGAAAGTTTTAACTCCCCGCAAGACCTCAGTGGAATGAACGGAAACCAACAGCTGCATGCAAAGCAGGAAATCAATTCAGGAACTGGAAAAATGGGCAACAATTAAGTATGAGATTTGTAGTTCATGGGTATAAAACATGCAAAAGCCACAAGCATGGTCATCACTTGGCTATCAGCTACGAGTCAAATACTTGGGGAAACATGCAATACTTGTCCTGGTAGTAGTGTCTTTAGTGATACGTGTTTTCTACACCGCATGAGGTATTACAATATGATACCGATGCAAACAAACAAGTAGTAGTGAAGGTTAGAGAGCCAGATACTGGGTCCACTTCATTTACCAAAAGGGCCAGACACAAAGAAATACATAAAGAAAACTGCTTAGTGTTGGTAAACTCTCTACACACACACCTTAGGTTTGCTTTAACACCCTGTCTATACTTTTAATAGCACATACTGAAAGTAATCTCCATTTATAAACAAGGATTCGTGGTGGATGACTTGGTTCACTGTGGTCCTGCACTCCACTCCCTGCTGTCTGATGCCTGATGCACTGTGATAGCCCTTAATGAGGATGAAGGATAAGTCACCTGTAGAAAAGGTCAAAGACCAAAAAAGTATATCTGCACTTCACTGGCACTATCAAAGCAAGCCTCAAAAAACTGGAAATTAACAATGCAAAAAACCGACAACAGAATTTTCGTGTTAAATTACAAAGAGCAAGCATGGACCTCGTGGGTCTTCAATCACTGATAAAAAAGTCCACCTACGTTCGTACTGTACATTTTTCTAGGTATGCATTACAGCGCTGCGTCTATAAACCAAGAGGAAATACAAGTCTCTTTAAAAAAAAAAAAAAAAGAAAAGAAAGAAAAGAAAAAGTCAAACGAATGTGAGGGCTCCTAAAGAAAACCAAACAGTATTATCATGGATGGAGATGTGATGGCAAGTACAACTGGAAATGTCTCAATAAGAAATAGAAAGCAGAGATAAAGTCCTTACTATACCAGACATTCGTTTTTTACAGCAGTTCAGACTCAAGTAGGCTCCGGCATGAGAAAAGGAGCGCTTCAACATGACAGAATCAAAAGCAGTCAAATTATCAACACCTTCAAACCTGGTCCATAAATTAGATAAATAAAAAAATCTTTAATTACTCTTAAAATCATCTTGTCACCATACTGTGAAGATTTTTTTTTTACCAGCCCTAGTTAGTATACTCTGCAGCCAGAGCTGTTGCAGTAGTGTGGAGTGGAGAGGCCGGTTGGGAGGAACCTCTTTTCTCTGACTATTGCTCCGCGCCGATCGTTTCCTCAACACCACTCAGCTCTGTGTATTCCTATTAATCAAGTGAACAAAATCCATAATCACAGTATCACTACTACCATAAATTCATAGGAAAAAACTGTATGCTAATGAAAGAAGTCGATTTTTTTTTTTTGTGTGTTTTTTTTGTTTGTTTGTTTTTTGCCAAAGATGGTGTACCACAGAGCGTTTTTGTACAGGAGTGTTTTGTGTATATGTATTTACAAACAAATATACACAAACGTTTGCAGACTTCAGAGTGCGGCTTGTGTGAAAGGTTCGTAGGCCCCCTCCTCTCACCACTCGACAGCAAGCAACCTTTATATATAAACAAAGTGACTATACAGTAAAAAAAAAGGAAAAAAAAAAGTAAACAGAAGCACATCCTGATGTGATGACTATGTCATCGTCAGGAGGTGTGTCTGATTGGACGGCTGAGTGACACGGGTGTGACGTCATCAGAGATGTCGCCACGTGGATTCCGTTCACGCCGCGGGGTGCATGGGCGTGTTTCATTTACAGCTTTTATTTCGTTGGATAAGCTACGTGCAGCACGAGCTGCAGCTGTGCTCCGCGGGCCGATAGACGCTGATGACATCACACTCCCCTCCACATCTGCTTCCACCAATCAGAGCAGAGCCCGTGTCGAAAGCGGGGGTCCTCTCGCCCCCTGCTAGTGTTTTGCAATAAGGGTGTGAAGGTCACATGCACGATTGTCCCTGTGAGTCCATACGGAAAAAACATCTGGAGGAGGGAAGCGATGTGATTAACTTAAACATCAAACACAAATCCCACAGAAATCTTTAAAGGATACTTATGTCAAGTACATTTCCGTTTGCGTCTTTTTAGATGTCTTTGTGTCGCAAAGTTGAAAAGTTTTTATGGATTTTCTTACCACTTCTTATCACCGCTCCTTTTAGCCGTTATTTGTTAAATAGAAGTAGACGTAGCAACAAATTTCTATCATTAAAAACATTTTAAAAATCTCAGCAATGAACGGATTTTGATTAGCGATGTCTTGCCCTCTCGTGCTTTTTGTCTTAAGTGTGTTTACATATGCATTTACTTCATAATATATATGTCTATTTTTTTAGTATTTTTCTCTTTTTTTTTTGCGTTGCTCACACCGGTACATTCATAGATGCGAGGTGGAGACAGAGTCCTCGGCCTCGTCCCCTTGTGTCCGGTATGCGACCTCACTTCCTGTCCGAATCGCTCTGTCCCAAGAAGCGTGATGCCGCTCGCTTGGTTGTCTTCAGGAGATCCGGCGTTCACGTCCGTCCACACAGACAGGAGCTCAGAGAGGACACGACGGAGGATCTGATCTCACACTGCTGAGGGTCAACTCCAGAGGGCCAAAAGGGGTTTGATGCCGCTCTTCACCAAAACACAGCTCCTCGCTAGTCAATGCTGCCCCAAATACACACACACACACACACACACACACACACACACACATACACATACACATACACACACACACCCCTACGTACCACACACACAAACACCAAAGTCCCCTTCAGTCACTGTACAGCCCGTGTGAAAGGTTTGTGTGCCAGATGAAATGTGCCAGAGCCAGCAGCCGGGGCCAAATCCGACAGGCGGAGCAGCTTTGGGAGGAGCGAGGACTCTGACACAACAAGCTGCCGAGCGAAGGAGGAAGAGAGGGTGAGCTTTGGTGAAAAGAGGAGGGGCGGCGGTCGCAGGTGGGAGGATTTCTTAATGTACTGTACTAGGGAAAAAAAAAAAATAAATCAGGAAGGGGTCTGTTGATGTGTGTGTGCATGCGTGCGTGTGCGTGTGTGTGTGTGTGTAATGCATGTGGAGTTGAGCGCACACTCCCAACGAGGTGTGCATTTGTGCAATGGGGAGGAGATGCGCGTCGCACGTGAGCCCTCACACCAGATTGTACTCTTTGAGGTTGAGCTGTAGGATGGTGTCTTTGACAGCTGCAAACACAAAGCGGATGTTCTCAGTGTCCGTGGCACAAGTGAAGTGAGAGTAGATGATCTTGTCGCTGTCTGGGTTTAAGTCCACAAACATCTTGAGGATGAACTCCCGCGCTGCCTGTGCATCTCTCTGGGGACCTGAGGTACAAAAGACATTCATTTGATCATTTAAAGGAGCAGGTCAGTCATTTTAGAAGTAACCTTATTCCCTTTCCTGTCTGTCATGTCTGTGCGTTCATTTCCATTTCAGACCTGTTTAACTCTAAATAACACACTCACATATGATACGTTCATCTCTGAGGGGGTGACGTCCAACTGTGCATTGCTAGACCAGCAAAGGGCCAGATTCTTCAACACACACACGCACAATTTATACATGATCTCACCATCAAACTCAGGGAAATAGTCCACCAGGTGTGAGTAGGAGATCTTCTCCTCTAGCAGGTCCTTCTTGTTCAGGAACAGGATGACGGAGGAGTTTTGAAACCAGGGGTAGGTAATGATAGTCCTGAATAGAGCTTTACTTTCCTCCATACGGTTCTGGTGCAGAGGAGAGGGAAAAGAAGAGCCGCGTTGTTTAGGTTCAACATTCAGAGTGTTTTTTTAAATGAATGGCAAAGGTGTTGCGGATACTGATTAACGTCCTCCTACCTCGTTGTCCGACTCCACCAGGACCTGGTCGTACTCACTCAGCGCCACAAGAAACATAATGGAAGTGACGTTCTCAAAGCAGTGAATCCACTTCCTCCTCTCTGACCTCTGACCCCCTACATCCACCATCCTGATGACAGGATGGAGGTGAAGAGGGGGAATAACAGGTGAAGAGGCAAGAAGGGGGAAAACATTAGCATGTGTTTGTTGGTGGCCTAGTTCATGCTATCTATTTGAACACTGATGACTAATGTAGCTGTGATTTAACAAATTCTCAATATCATGAAACAGCTTTAGAGGCTATATTATATTGTTTCCAAAGAAGGTTTTGAATCCATCAAGATATATTTGCAAGCAGTGGATTGTGTTTATTCTATTACATTATAAATATAGTGAATTATGACGTGCTTTGGCAAAAAAATGCATATGTAGCAGAAGAACTGCGACAGAGGAACTATTTCTTCTGTGCAGATTTGTCCTAAAGACACTCTCTGGTGTCTTCCTTAAACATTTTCAGCACATGACCCAAATAAAGATATAGTCTCTCATCCTGGGACCCATGACAGCATATTTTTACTATCGTTTATTTTGGGTCCTGATCTTTTGTTTCAAAAAGAAAAAAAAAGAGAGACAGACGATCCTGCCGTCCTATTAACGTCATTTTAAGCAAACTTGTTTGAGGAAAAAAAAAAAACAATGAAGACCTGATGGATTCAACACCTTCAGAAGAGCATTAATCAAATTCACATCGTGGCCACCAGTCTCAGAGAAAACGTGCAGATCTCTACATTTGGCTAAAAACACACAGGAACAAATGTGTCAGTACGTGAGTCATGCATGCCACCACAAAGATGAAAGCTTCCTGTTCGAGACAGATCTAGGATCAGTTCTTAAACGAATACCACTCAGTTTAGGAAATTGTGTGTTTTAGTTTGTCAAAGTCCACAAAGTCACAGTGTGTGAACACGAGCAGCTCTGCTGTGTGAATCAATCTGCTATCTGGAGCTTCTCCACACAATGAATGACAGTCTGATCTGTAAACAAAAGTTTGTTCTCACAGCTAAATGGTTATTTTCTGTCAAGGTTTGCATAACCAGACCTGTCCTGCACGCTATCTCAGAACACTACATATGTATAACAGCTTACTCTCAAACATTATGCAACAAAATCTACAGGTGTGGCTCGACTCTGAGTTTATAATGATGATAGAAACTGAGAACAAATCGGTTTGTAGATGCGAACAGTCTCAGTAGGAAATACATAATGTTGAAGGAAATATCTCAAATTCTTAAACTGAGTGGCATCCATCTGATCTTACAAGGAGTCAACATTATATCTGACACTAGATCAGCCTGTACGTCTGTTTATGTGAAAAGGTGAAAGTGGATAATGCATTCATTTCTCTACTAGCCAGCTTTCCTTTGTCGGCCTTCCCTGGTGTGACTGAACGACTGAAGTTTTGAAAGGCACTTGGAGAAGACAAATTAAATGAAGGACAAAAGACAGAGGACACACAGAGGACAGAGTTGAAATGATGAAAGATACAGGGGGCACCTGTGATGGTGGGATCCGTTTCATGGCAGAAGGACGGCTCCTACGTAACCCAATGAGAAGCTACAAGCTGAGAAAACTGCATCTCAAGAAGTACGATATATTTAACTCCTAAGAGCTGGATTCACGCAACCAGCCAAGCAAAAACTGGCATGAAAACTTTGACCTGAGCACACGGGCCTACGGGCAGACAGACTGGCATTCGCTGAGGCCATTCATGAACAGCAAACCTGGCTGAAACGCTGCCTGATAGATATGTGGATCCTCATAAGGTTTCAGCTTTCCAGCGCTTCTCCTTGAGAAGGTCACTCTTCACTCATCAGGGAGTTGAGGTCCCAGTTTCATTAAGCCTTCATTTGTGACGAGTCAGTCAGTAAAATCTACTTCTGATGTCAAGCTGTTATATAAATGGCATCAGTTCAATTTAATTCCTCACTTTTTGGACTTTGGTGCACCTCTGGACGCACAGGTGCGAGCCTCCAGACCGGGTGCAACTCTGAGAAAGCTGCACAACTCTAGTATGATTTGTACTGCAAGGCTGCCCCCTGGTGGTGGCCCAGTCCACTGTGGTCCACAGAGACCCAGGGCCAATATAGGCCCTGCAGGACCTGCTGCCCAAAATAACATTCCTCCACCGCGGAGAGGACGACCTCGTTTCTTCTGCCAGCCGGAGAGGAAAGGAGGAGAGGAGGAGGAAGAGAGGAGGTGACCCATTTACAGAGACCGGGCACCAGAATGTAGGACTTAGTGTTCATTAGGGGGTTGTGTTATGTGTGGTACGGTTGCTGTTGGTGGCAGGAGGTAAAAGAAAGAGTAGGACGATGAGGAGACTGGAAAACGGTAATGACTTTAATTTCTACGACTGGTCAAGTGTCAAATGCATAAATGAAAAGTCACGGGTTAAAAGTTCTTTCTATTAACGGGAAGGACAAAAAAAAAAAAAAACATGGTTTATTTGGGGCTTGAACAAAAACACATCAGATGACATATGGGTTAATGATGTCGTGACACAACAAGGAGGGACTGAGCCAAAACAGGCATCTTTCTACCTGAAAATGATGCTTTGCAAGTCGAATGGGTACTCTATGATTCCTGTAGTGGGGATGCGCACCCTGAGCACATCCTGCTGAGTGGGAAGATAGTTGGTATCTGCGATACGATCCAGATCGGAAAGATAACTACAGGCAGGCCGGTCGGGGGAAAAAAGAGAGATAAAGAGAAAAAAGACAGAAAAACAGTTATATAAAGCGTGACAGGCAATTACCGCAACACCCCCCCCCCCCCCCCCCCCCCCCATTCCAGGAAGTGTGGATCAGTCCTGTTGAGGGAGCTTCACAGAAAAGGCCACATCTCAGAAAGGAAAGGGTGTTAGTCAGTGTCACTGCTCCGCCAACACTCTGTCCACAAACCAGATGAGACTGTTAACTTGCAACTGTAGCTCAGCTAGTTTACTTGACTCTGTTTTTTAATTGAGTTGCATTTAGTCTGTGGATTATGCTGCAGACAGTGAGGTGGCATCAGTGACAGTAGCAGCAGTGACTTCGGCAGCAGAGACAGCAGCACCTGCACTAGACAAAGAAGGTTTGGACAAGTATGATGTCGAGGATAGCTGGAAACATATTCCCTACTTTTCCTTTCTCAAAGGCATCTAAAATGAGCCGTTTCAATTTGAAATTCCGTTTAACGACTTCCTGGAGGATCTTTGTCGTCACTGTCTAATCCTTCTTCATCTGGTATCTGGTGGCTGCTCCCCACATGCTTCAGTGCAGCGTGTCTGGTCTTCATTTCTGTCCTGGAGCCAGAACCTCAGCACAATTATCAACACAAACCACTGATTTCCAATCAGGTTAACCAATGAAGCACTCTAAGTCCAACATGGTCTCTATTTGGCTCTGTTGTGCTCCGACCATTGTGATCCGAGGACATTTGTCAGTTTGTAATCGGAAGCTACAGAGATAGTAACACTTACAGGCTATAAATCATCTGGTAATTGCTCTAATTTCTGCCCATTTTTGATAGACTACAGGAGAACAGGGCCCTGGTTAATTAATGTGTTAATATCCTGGTAGTCATCAGTGGTTTCTGTCCTCTAGCTATGGTGACGCTGCAGTCCTGGTGCCACGGGGGTACCTGAAGATGACGTTCTCCAGGTCAAACGGGTACTCTATTATACCCGTGGTGGGAACACGGACCCTCAGCACATCCTGCTGGGTGGGAACGTATCCCTCCGCAGTCACACGGTCTATATCGCTAAGGTAACTGGAGATATACATGACAACAGCATGGAACAGACATACTCAACGATTTCCTTATCTTTCTCACACACACATACACACACGCAAAAACAAAAACACAGCTTCCATATTTATCAGTACATTCGTCAACATAACAAGCACACCTGCATGTGCTGACTTTGAGCAGCATTAACCTGTAGTACAGCACGTCCGCAACCAGGGGGCACTAGAAAGTGAGTCAAGTGCCTTTGGCCATTTATCCTGGGGTCACAAATTATTTCAATGCAACTGTGACAAACACATACAACCACAGATCAGGAGGCCGACGCGTTTGGCTAAAGCAACACAATGCAAACACAACAGGTGCCCATCTTGCCATGTTTTTTTTTTTTTTTATGTGTGTGGTTAAGAGTCAGTTTATCTCTTACCACTGACATAATAAAATCATATTTATTTTTCGCTAATCTGTGCTAATAGAATGGAAACTACTGAGGAGCACAGATATAAAAACTTTAGTGGAATAGATGTTCTATTATCTGTTTAATATCAAGGGCGGGGCTGTGGCCTTAAAGTTAAGTAATTTCACTGAACACTATACTTGCTTTTAAGTGTCTAGGTCTTACATATTACAGTATTTTGCCTATTTATATGCAGATACATTTTTATAATGCCACAATCATTCCAAAAAAAAAAAAAAAAAAGAGTAAAACACAAATAAAACAGAATGTGATAATTTGCTATTTCTTTTTGACGTACTCAACTGAAAACAGTCCAAAGACAACATATTTAATGTTTGAGCTCATCAGCTTCATTGATTTTTGTAAACATCTGTTTATTCTGAATTTGATGCAGCAACACGTTTCAAACAAGTTGGGACAGGAGCAACAGCAGACTGGAAAAGCTGCTCCAAAAACACCTGTTTGGAAGATTCGGCTCGTTTCTACATGACTGCATTCTGTTTTATTAAGTTTTACACAGCGTCCCAACGTGTTTGGAATCAGGTGTTGTAGCTGGTCTGTCATGTAATATCGCGTGTGGATGAAAAGCTAATGTTCTGCCCTGCCCTGCCCTGCATACGTTACAAAACCCACAAGGTAATTACACACATAACCTGCCTCCAACCACACATCCAAACACACCCTAATTACTCTGAAAACTGTTGTCTTGGTCTCTGGAGACGACTCTGCCTCCCTGCCGCACATGACATTAGAGGCCAGGATCCCAACCAAGTCATTACAAATCCTCACTTTTAATCTGCGAAAACGACCCAATAAAAGAAAAGTTAAGAGTCGACGGTTATATTAACAACACTGATGAATCTGAATCAGCTCCCGAACCAGCATCGCAGACATACGCTCACAAAAAAATACATCGGCACACTCACACATTGTGTCACAGACAGTCACACAAGTACAGCTCTAAAATCCTAGACAGAGAAGATACCAGATGAGGCGCACACACACACAGAGACACACAGACGTACTATTTAGTGGAGTCAGAGAGCTGGTACTCTCTGCGGCGGTCATAGGCCTCCTGGATGCCTGGATCAGCCCACAGGGTTTTGATAGCTACGACGTAGGGATGGTCAAACCCATTGATCTTCTCGATGTCCACTTCCTTCACGAGCATGGCGTTGGACTGGAAAGACGCAGGCAAAGGAGAAAAAAAGGTAAGATAAAGAGCAGTGCAGGATAATGATGAATGGGAGGGAGCAGTGAGGGACGATGTGCCAAACAGCGGCCGAAGATATCTGAGATGTCTGTAGGTCTGTTTGGACCCGGTGACTGATTTAAACCACCCACATATTCTGCTTATTCCAAAGATAATTTCTCTGCTAGATAAACTAAATGCATCACTTCTTGTGCACCTTAAGAGTTTTCCTAAGAAACAGACAGTTGGCCTAACTGGAGGAAAGGAGAAGAAGAGGGTGTAGGTTGACAAATGGGCAACACAGAGCAGCGTTAATTAATATTAAAATAAAGCATTTGGGCCCATTTATCGAGTGCCTTAAGAAGAATGGATTCACAATCCCCAAATGACGGAAATTACACAATGTGAGCAGTTCATACCCACCCAAATTATTCAAGGTTTGCATAGCTGTAACTTAATAATAGTGCCGCGGGATATTAATTAGACCAACCAATGAGTGAAAGAATGAATGCAACACGGTAACATACAGCCCCGTTTAGCTGCATAATCCACTGCGAGCACAGCTGAGGAAAGCAGTGTCAGTTCAGCAGTCAATGTGCAGCGTAGGTCAAAGCTCGTCAGTGAATAAAGTAAAGCTCCCATGTGTTGTTTCCCCAACACGGAAGGGAAGGGGGCGCTGCGTTGCTACAACGATCAGCTAACAATCCTGCCTACGCTGATGGAGTACTATCTGCAGTGGAAAACAAAGTAGAGAAAAGTACTTAATACCAAAAGTGAGCAGAGTGAGTCAAGCCCTACCATGCAGGGGAAACACGTTTTTGCAACCTTTCAGAACATTTTGCGATGTGAGTTTTGAACGGACGGCTTTTGTGCAACAATTCAACATATTTCAAATAAGTGATGTCTCTTTGTACAAAGAATTTATGTCAAGTTATCTGTGGATGCCAAGTGGTAGGCATTGTTATGGAACGTGACATCTGTTTCCTCTTTTTAGTCACAATATTTAGGTGACTGTGCTGCTCTGAGGACTGGAATTGAAAACCACTGTAAGCATACAATCACAGACTATAATTACGTAGTTGTATTGTGCCGACACCGCCACTAACTAGTTCACTTTCAGTCATTTGGATGTATTAAAGGCTTGTCTGTGTGCAAACACCGACTAACAGTGATTCTGAAATGGCTTGCTTTAAAAAGAGCCTATTTCTGCATGTAGCCTATGATGTATCTCCACAGCATACCGCTGTGCACTGTAGAAGATTCCTAATTTAGTCATCAGACCTTTAAAGTAATCACAGTGGACTCTGGAATGAATGAGTGGCAGGACATAAAGAATATTTCCTGCTCATATTTCTGCATATTGCTGCAACTGGCGATTATTTTCACTGTCAATGAATCTGTTGATTATTTTCTCATGATGGTGAAAAATGTCGACGAGGATGTCAAAGATGACGTCTTGTCAGGAAGAAACCAGACGATGTTCACATGTTAAAAGCTGGAAGCAGTTTGATTTTTTTCAGAAATAATTATCGATTATCAGAATAGTCTGCATTTAATTTAATAGTTGACAACTAATCAATCAATCGTTGCAGCTCTACTCCTGTGGGTCAGTCCTTACCCGATTCTGTTCAAATTTGAAGGGGATCTTAAGTGTCTCAGTGGCGCGGATCATGGACTGCATGGAGGTGAAGATGTTTTGGTAAACAAGCCGGATGAAGCCTCTCTTATCTTCGTCCGAGTACCCGGCTCCATGAATGATCCTCATCTGCTTGATGAAGGTGCTCTTGCCGCTTTCTCCCGTACCTGAACGGGACAAGAGGGGGGGAGGGCACAGTGAGACGGCGTGGAAGAGCAGCTCGAGGTCTGGCCTGTTAGCACATTCAGAATATTAAGAAACAGGAGACAAAAGGGTGTGACGCTGCATACAAGCATTTCAAACCAATCCAGTAAGATGTGCAGTATTGTTTATGGCAGTTTTTAGTGTTTTTTGACCAAAACAGTCTGCACACAATACAACAACAGTACATTCAAGGATATCGAGAAAATGGTAGGGCATAAAGAGAAAGGAGTGGTTAGAGACTTTCTGCCTCTGAATGAGATGGAGCTCAAAGATGAGGGATGCTCGATATGGATTTTTTTTTTTTCAGCACATAACACAGAGCTGATGACAAGCTGTTTCTCACAGCCGGTGCTGATACAATAACCGACTATGTCACATATTTGTATTTGAAAAAGAGAAGCTAATAGCTTGTAGTTTATGCACACCTGCAGGTTTTTAACATGGCATCAGCTCTGACCTGACCAAACCTAAGTGACATCACCATGTAAGATCTGTTGCGCTCAAACGGAACATGTATTGCAAATTACAATCCCGTCCACGCTGGCGACAATGCATTTAGCTCTCCAGTCTACAGTGTATGGCTCTATCCAGGCACAACAGTTTGACCTCCTGAGCACGATAATAGCATGCTCAGATTGTTCATCTTCTTCTCCTCTGGGTTTATTGGTGGATCATAAACCAGCTTTAAAGGTGCATGCTGCCACCTGCTGTACTGGAATGTGTAGATGCTTCGCTTCTTAGGTCAATGTAAGCAATTTGGCTTTGTATTATTGGCTATAATTTCATTATCGCATTGATATATACATGCAGAAATTTCACATTATCTGTTAATGTTATCAGCATCAAGTCCCTGGCCACGTTCCAATTACAGTAATGTCTCTATGCAGCGAGAGGGATGACAGTTCAATGAGTGCAGAACATTTTCTATAGCTGTTTTTTTCAGCTACCTTTTATGTATTTCTAAGTATACACAGACTTTTACAAAGCAGTGCAGAGTTTTGTGCATTGAAGGTCACACAAACTGCACCAGAAGCAGTATGAAAGTGCTTCTAATGATAAACCTATTTCAGATTCATATCTATAATAGACATAGCAACAGTTAGAGCCCACACGCCTGGACACTGAGATTTGGCGACAATCACTGTGAGATGACAGAAATTTGTCAACTGGCAGAGATTTTGCTGTATCTCTTTAAAACCTCTGGATGTATCAGACCATTTTTGGGCAATGCAGCAGATCAATGAAGAGGACTGCTTTATGGTAATGTTACATTTTTCTGTGACTTTACATCAACGGTTATAGTACCACGACTTTTCAGTTCATTTGCTACAATGAACAAAAACAGGCATTTCTGGTTATTTAATACAACAAATAGCTTTTCAATTCAATTCTCAAACATTTACTGCATCACAGTATACAATTAATCACATATACTGTGATGAAGACTTTTTTTCATACTGCTCACATCTATCAGGCACTAGCGCCTGTCACCTCAGTGGATAACTCATTCTGAAATCAGGCTTCTCATACGTGCCAAGATGATGGCAACAAGCCAAATCTGTAACCCGAGACAGATGCTCCATGAAAGGCAAAGAAATGACCAAAAAACTCTGATGCCAGTCAAAAGGGATCCAAGAGCTTCCTGAAGTGTGTTTGTGTAACTGACGTTTAATTAGTATTCAGTCATTTCTCTGTTAATCTATAAGAAAATCAGGAAAATCAGCACAACCTGGTACAAACGAAGCCAAACTAATACTTCTCCCTAAACTGCATTAACGTTGGATGCTCATCTAAGTAAGTTTTGCGTGTTATGAAATCCCTCCGGTGAAATTCCAGGTTGATTAACTAAACTGGTTACGAGTGCTAAGATGTCAAAGCTTCTTTGTCCGGTGTCAGGATGTTATCACAGTTTGCGAAAGAGAACAAATTAAAAAAATATTTCCAGGGAGAAAAGGAGAGATGAGGGGGGAGAATACGAGCTAATTTAATGAAGATGATTAAGACCACTTGCCCTACATTCAGGATCTAACGCTAAACGGCCTCAGCCGACAGGTGACAGCAGGGGTCGTTGTCAAAAGGCTGCATTCCTTCGGTGATCCTCCTCTGCCCTCCTGAGTCCATATCTGGCTGTAAGATCGTGCAATATTTCAAGTGGTGTCAGGTTTCCAGATTTACACATATGGCAAGGAGAGGCTGGATTATAGGCACACGCTTTCATTCACCAAAAAAAGAGTTTTTAAGCTTCGCAAGACCTACAATGCCAAATAAACCACCACTCGCTGGGGGGTCTGTCGGGCCTAACCCACTTTTCACACCGGCCCTCTATGTTCTGAACGCCCAGAAACGCCGCCCTCAGGCCACGAAAGAAAAAAAAAAAACAAAAGAGCTGATGGCATTTCAGTCCTCAGCGAAATCAAACGGGATCCAGCACATCCATAATATCTGCAAAACTGAAAGGGAAAGACGAGGAGGAAAAAACACACACACACACACACACACACACACACACACACACACACACACACACGTACACTCATCTCACCACCACCTACATTCAAGGTTTTTGAAGAGCAGCCATATTTCCGTTACCATAGCAACCCCTCCTCTGTCTCCCTCTCTTTTTCGTTCCTGTGTTTTTTTTTTTTCTTCTTCTTTTTTTAAACCCCTCCCATCCGCCCCTTCTCGCTCTCCTCTCTTTCGTAGCAGACAGTAAATATAACTGCGAGCCCCTCAGGCTTGCTCTGTGCTCTTCATCTTTTGGCGTACCACAGAGAAGAAGGGCCTTGGCTCCACACAGTCTTTCGGGGGGTGGGGTGGGCGCTGGTCTGAGGTCAGTACCAGGGGCTCCCTCCTAACACCAAGGCCTGTGAAAATGCTGGGAGAGACAGCGGCTTCTCCACTGATGCAGGAAGAAATGCCTTAATCTCAGATAGAAATTTTGGGTTTCAACACTGTGTCCATAAGGGGAAATGACTCTCCTCTGTCTTCTCCTCCAACAAAATGTCCAATTTTGGAGAGACAGAGACTGTGATTGAGTTAGAAAAAAAAGGTCTCATCTTTATAGTTTCGCCTGGAAGAAATAGCGCATTTACTACATGCTACAGCCTGCTGCCTACAAGGTGGTCGGCCTAATAAAAACTCCGATTGTCTTGCTAACAAAGGGAGTCGAGTACAGAGAGCACATTCTTTGTATTGGGCTGCGCCGGCAGTGTCCTCGTAGTGACTGCAGACTGTTTCGGCTAAGGAGCAAAAGGATCACTCTCCAGCTTGATGTCTGATTTATTTCTCGTGACCCCGTCACAAGATCTCCCTCCGCTGTGTTCTCTTAACTGTCGTGTCCCTCTTTCACCAGACAGCACACTACGAGCCTCTGTCTTCCCTTTTTCCTCTCCAGATTGTACTACCACCAGCCACAACCATTTGCATGCCCTCACCAGATCTCCCCCCCCCCCACCAAATACACACTCACTCTCTCTCTCGCTCCTCCCGTCCCCTCCACCCGTTTGTCACAACCCCTCCTAACCTCCCTTAGGCTAGAAATATGCCTCTCCATTCTCATCCCTCTCTGTCAAGAATTTTGGATATTCATAACTAGAATCCATCCATTCTTTTTTGGTAATGACCTAGAAAAAGGAGGTCACCTTTTAATAGCTCGCACACTACTCGGGTTTGATAACGCTTTCTGTTCCAGGTAGCTAGGAGTGTGTGAGAGGAAAAAGACAGAGAGCTCAGATTATGCCCCAATGCAACAGTAGTGCAAGGTACACTACACAGCCCACACACCAGCACTGGGCTTTTGTGGAGCCGATGCGTTTCTTGGAACAGAGCTGGAAGTCTCACTGAGGGGTAACGGCGACAACAGTGAGCATGAAATGAAAACTTGCTCTGAACGGCCAATTTAAGACAAACTAGTGAAATGAAAGCAGAATGTAAATAGTAACAGCTATCCATCATGTTAAGACACCAAACACTTCACCTGTATCCTCCGTTGCCAGGCTCGCTTTCATAAGCCTTTACATAACGCGACTGATGTCAGCTCGTGACACAACACCTGACGGACTTGACACACCGCTGCCTTAGTGCAGCAGTTTTGGTGGAGCCAAGGTTATCGCGCTGTCAGTCTATCTGGTTATGTCCGTGCATGTGTGTTTGCGGCGCCTGCTTTGTTTACACTGTCTGCTCATATCCTACAATTCATCCATTGTTCTTCAAACGCAGGCATGGTTGGGCACTAAAGGCCTTGTGCGCAGGCATCCCTGCTAACCCCATCTTCCCTCTGCCGAGCTTTCCATGAACAAGACACTGGGATTATCAGCAACACGGCTAACCTGCATGCAAATACGCACAAACTAGAATGATAACTGTTGGCTTATCTTGGTTTATGAACTGTCCTTTCACAGAGCACATGGCAATCCAATCCGAGCAAAGATAAGAAATTTGCATAGACGCGACAGAGGTTACAGTATTATCAAAATCTCAAAATTGGCACGAGCCAGGTGTTAGCCGTCTTATTACTGCCCTGGAAAGATGCTGCATGAATCAGGCAGTGACAAGGCTGACCAAAATGTAGCGTGGGTCTCAGTCTTTCGCTAAATTCATCTTGCTAACTGGCCTCTTTCAGGTGCACAAAGGAAAGGGATTGAGCCAAGGCAGCCTGGAGCTACAGAACACACACACCAGCTGCCTAACCAACTGTGGACACACACGGATCCTGTGGTCAACCTCAAGGCATGGATGTTACCTTCACTGTGATGGCCCATTTTCTTTCCCTTTTCCTGCAATGGCCTTGGGAATGTCGACAGTACAGGACTCCAGTAAAACATACACAAGCATAAAGACAAAGGAGAGAGGACTATGTGTCTCTCAGCTCTACTGCAGCTTTCCAACATGTGTTGCTTGCTGTCAGGATCGAGGCACAAGACTACTGCTTTGTGCTGGTGTCTCTGCATCTGCTGAATGCTCCATCTGTGTGGGTGTCAGAGCTGTAAACTGAATATACATGCTATAACATGCACTGCACATTACACACACACACTTGCAAACTCACACACCTTCATTTGACCACCTTAGGACGGCTTTGTCTGTTTGCCAGCGAGTATGCGTCGAGTGCTGTTCTGGTCGAGTGGGTGTGGGTGAGCGAAAAAGAAAAATCAAATGCAGGCTTTACAAAATATTTGGAGCAAGCAGCAGTATTTTAGTCCGCAATACACACACTGTGCTTTGCTGCTATGAACTAAAAACAGCCAAATCCAAGATGTTGACATTATTCCTTAAGCCACGGTTTTTATTTTAGGAAATCTCATCATGGAGATTCTGTGAGATAACATCAGCCCGTGTCCACACATGGTCAGAACACGTTTGTTACACATCTCTGGTGCATCGGGTTTCACACTATAATTCACAACCCCAATGCAACATCCTCCGACCAAAAAAAAAAAAAAAAAGAGTGTCAGCATCATCTATGATTCCAAATCCAACTTGAAACTGAAAGATGAAGTGACAGAAGTCGAAACGGTACGATCACAGAGACGTGTGGGCTTTACTGTACACAGCAGCTGGTGGGAGTAAACAGGAATGAACATGCCACCCTGTCAGCACAGAGAGGACTGAAGATACTGGCAGCGAGCAGAGTGGCAGGCCACGTCCCCGTCCTGTCTGGGGACTGGGGTAGCAGCGGTATGTGGGACACTCACCATCCAGCCTCATTCACCCCCATATCTCCAGAGAACCAGCAATGACCCCATTTAAGAGTGTGTGTGTGTGTGTGTGTGTGTGTGTGTGTGTGTGTGTGTGCGTGTGTGCGTGTTCCTCTGTGCACTAGTGAGCGATAAGACCAACGGTGTAAAAGACACCATGTCGGAGAGACAGACAAAGAGTGTGTGCAGGGCTGGCTGAGGTGAGGTGTGAATATTTACTAAAAACTAGCATAGAGAGGAGTTTGAATGGAGGCACTGGCTATGTGCTGTGATGGAGAACACACTGGGTCTGCTTACATCACTGTGACTTCAAGTTTAATGCATGACTTAAAGTGTCTTGGAGAGACATTTCAAATTTTAGACTTGTGCAAATAAATGTTGTTGTACTGAGTGAGATGGATACTACATTCAGCATCTACTGCTATTATGCTTAATGAGATAACCCAATATATGGTCCTACTCACAGTGCCTCGCTCTACTGTATCCAGAACAAAACTAAAGCATCATACAAGGTCGCTGCAGTGTTTCCAAGGCCTCATGCATAATATGTGACACACAGACTGTCATTTTTTTCTGAAACAGATGCTCCATGAAACTAAAAGCAATCAGCACAAATGCACAGGAAGTACACTTTTCAGGCCTTTGGAAGTACAAAAAACATGCGGCTGCTCAATTACAGCAAAAAAAACCTGAATCATATGTTTTTTGTCAATATTGGGATCACAATTACAATAATCTTTTTAATTGTTTTCATAATCATTGGAAACCAAAACCGTAATTGAGAGTTTGATTAAGCGACCAGCCCTAACAGAACACTCCACACTTAGTTTCTCCACAGTTACACAAAAGACAATCTTGAGCCACCATGAGGACCTAGAGGTCTAAGGTGCTGACTGTGAACTGCAACGTCTCCTGTTGAGTGTGACCGAGGACCTTTCTTACATGTCCCCCATCAGGCTCTATGCTGTCAACTTTCTAATAAAGACATTCAACGACCTCAATAATACAAAATGTAAATGTAAAGAAGTCAGATTGGCCTTCAGCAGTGTAGTGCTCAACCTTCCTGACAGAAGCAGGCTTGGCTGTATTGGCCACATCAAAAAAGCCACTTTAACATTAAATCTGAAATTAGTAATGATAAGCATATTCCTGCAGACAGGACCAGGGATAATGTTAAGACAGCACAGCCAGCTACTCGCTATTTCTCACCAACATTTGTCTTTTTTGTCTCGGTCATGGTACTCTGTCGAGGAAACGTCAAATAGACAGGGGTACTGTTGCCACACTTCAACAAACTTCTCCTCTCTTTCGTTGTCCCGGATGACAGCAGCAACCTCAGCATCCCTCCTCCTCCTCCTCCTCCTCCTCCTCACCATGGTTACCTGACTGCGCTCTGGAGAGAGCACCTGATTGGTTAACAGTCAGGAACATGTCGTGGGAGATGTCACACTGCAAGAAAGAAATCCTGACATGCTAGTCTTTTCGTTGGGGTGTGGAGACACAGACGCTGCACATCTGGTTATTCAGCATGTCAAGCTACACGGATGCAGACGCCCGACTGTCATTCACGATCTGCCTTGATGCTGGTAAATCGTCAGCCACGACCAAATCATCTCAAAATTGGGCTAGATTTGTGTAGTCTGATCCAGGCATTACCCAAATATGTGTTTTTTTTTAGCATTAGTAGTATTAGTAGTTGTATCACTGTGTTGGCACCCATACAAGTAATGATTTTCACCAGAAAAAAACGTATCAATATGAAGATAAAATATATAATAAATATAAAATCTGAAGTCATAGAAGCATCTGACTGAATAATGCAGGCTAGCAAAATACTTGCATTCACAGCGATGCTGCAAACGCATTGGGAACCTCACATGCTCAGAAAACTACATTATGGTTGTCAAAGCGTTTCTCTGGGACTGCATCAATGCACAGGGATGAACAGATATCACATTGTTTTTAAAAGACATTCTGGTCTGCTTTCCTTAAACTACACCGACAAGAAGTGACAGCTGTGTGTACTAGACGATGGGACAATATATGCACATGTCCACCAATAAGTAGTAAGAAATTGCAGATAAATTAGAAACAGTGCCTCCATTATACAGTTTGTCCATCAGAAAGGTTTATTTTTCTACTGCAAAAATATCTTGGTCACAATTCCTTGATAGCTTTACATAAGAAATGTTGATTTCACATGTAAATCCGTATCACCCAACATATCGTCAGATTTTCTTGAGTGTCAAATATTGCAAAAGCCCGTTTCATAATGATTTCCATATTAAAAAGTCTTGGATCTGACCACGATAAAGGGGATTTCAGTAATAACTGACCATCCACAGCTCCACATTCACTGGCATTAAAAGTACTGTGCTCACACACACACACACAGACACACACACACAACCACTGAGGAGTAGAGCTAGAAGATCCCTATTGCCATATATGATCAAAATAAGACGGCTTGGCAAGAGAAGGAAGGTCAGCAATAAACATCTGAGCCTAACCCCTGATCCTCTTCCTGGTTCAATCAGACTGTTCCTCTAAAGGATGTCTTAACCTGGTAACAAGACGTTCTGCTGAGACAGGGAGGATCAGCAAGAACAATTCAATCAATGAGGACTTGGCAAACCACTGCTTGGGATGGTGTGCAACCAAGCCATCCACAACATTTCGGCTGCTGAGCCAACTTCTGTCCCTGTCCGACCCCTTTCTTAAATACTGTCCGTGACAAATTCTCTGATGACCAAAAATGCCATTCTGACGTCATCGTAGGGATTTTTTACTAATCAGACAGTCTGTTCCTCCTCATATTTCATGTGAAACCCACATTTTCATGAAAAGCGACTGCCAACTCGTACACTGACAGCTTGACTGGGAGCTTACAGTTTACCTCGGTCAGCACTTTGGGAAACCCGAAAGCGTTTGCCCTTCCATCTCACTTTACTGACCGTTCGCTCGCTCCAGCAGTTCATTTACCCGATGCAGCAAAGGCCAAAGCTCCTGGCCCACTGTGTTTTGACCAAGTAGAGGCAAACCACTGGTCTGTGGAGCAGGAAGCTGGCGGTATGGCCTGATATGGCCCTCAGTGACAGGCAGCCAGACTGTGGGCACCGCTGCAGCGCTGGCAGAGTTGTTATTTTCTGACAAAGTGGCTAAGCTTGAGGTTGTTGTAGCCTTTACCTACAAAACTAACATTCACCCGCACCGTGTTCTTAGTCTGGAAGCGTCATGCCTGTGTCTGGCACAAAATGGAACCGAACCTCATAACTGCTGTCCAGACATAGCTATTTTGGCAACGCACCCTGGCCATATCGTAAACCCTGCCAGGAAGGGACGGAGACATGGAGGGACAGTGGTCCTGAATTGCTGTTGGGGGAAACGCTTCAAGCAGCTCAAGCAGCGTTGGCAGCAGCTCTTATATCAATCTAGAGCTCAAACAGTTAGGAGCTCAATCAATTAAATGGTCAAACTGCAAATATTTTGATTACTAATTGATCTTTAAAGTCATTTGCCAAACAGCTTCTTAAATGTAAGAATTTGCTGCTTTTCTCTGTCTTACTGTAAACAGATTGCTTTTGTTTTTTTGGACTTCTTGGCGGGCAAAAGAAGCAATCACAAGATGTCACCTAGGGCTAAACTGCTTATTACTTTTTTGATCAATCAATTAGTCTATACCAATCAATTAAGAATGGTATGACAATAGTTGCAACTTGTCTCACTGGAGAAGCTGGGACTAGAAACTGATGGAATATTTGCTCAATAAATTACTTAAATGATTATTTAAATTATCAGAATTGTTGTCTGAATCATTTTATTTTGTCAATTTATTCTCTTCCCTACATGAACCATTCTATAATAAATCCAGACACATAAAATCAGATTTGAGCCAAATTACGATACCGTAAAAAGAAACTGCATACCTCCACACGGGAATATTTCAGTACTAAAGGTACAGCAGTTCCCTAACACACACACTGTGTGAGGATACTTGGCCAGAAGGAGCGGCTGAATTCGCTGCATTGAGCCTCGCTGGAATGTACAGCCTATCTCCTGTACATGCACTGAACTGCCGGGTAGCTAATGACAGAACGACTCCTACTCAATATGCTGCTCAATATCTCCCCTTTAAAATACACTTAATAGAACGTGGTGGTTAAATGTTGAGAAACAGGTTGACTTCTTCCTCCAGTGAGGTGTGGAGAGGCAGGCAGCTCACAGAGGGCCGTGGGCCCGGGAATAATGCCTGGGGATAATAGGAGTCAGTGACATCTCAAAGTCTGAGCAGCGGATGTGTTTAACCAAGCCTATTAAGACCTGCACTAATCCTGCCTTACACGTCCTTATCCGGGCGTCCACTGACAGCCTTAACTCACACAGGATGGGCCACTTACACCACGACTGATTGCAGTTCTTGCTTGCTTTCTGCCTTTCACACCCTAACACTTTGATGAAGCTTTTTTTTTTTAATGTCTGCTGTCAAAAATGAGGAATACACTGTAAATACTAAAACACCAGATGCAAAAGCTATGCTTAAATGCCTAAATATCCCTGAATCGCTCAGTCAAACCAACCATTCATTGATCATCTGGCATGAGAAATTCGACTGCGGAACACAAGCAAACCTTTCCAAAGCTGCAACACAAAAACAAACACCCCTTTTGACCCGCTCACCTTGGCCACCAGGTAGACCAGAGTGCAATAGTGATTTAAATGTATGATACAGAAGAGAATATGTCCCATCAACGGTGTGGCTCTAGTGTGGCCTACTTCTCCGAGCTGAGGTATTCAGCAGGGAAATGAAAGGAGACACACATGTCAAATAACCAGGGCTGCTTTAGGTGGGCGAGAAATGGGAGCAAACGTTTGGAAACCAAGCATGCAACCTAGATAATCCAAATTGTCCTAAAAATGGACACTTGCTTTTTTCCTGAGGAGCTTTCACACAGATCTGTTGTTTGTAGTTTGCTGGTGGGTCACATCATGCACACACAGTTCAAAGTTAGCCCATCAGAAGATGCATGCACATAAAATACATCTTCCTGAAAGCCATGGAAAGCGCATCTGTGATAAAGCATAGCCTATTGTTCCTTTCTGTGTCCACAGAACTATGAATCAATGCAGTGCAGAGCAACTTATTCAACAGCAGCTCCCACCTGCCCACACACCAGCTATAAAAATAGCTAACCTACTCAGCTAGACTACAGGATGAGGGGGCAAATCCCTCAGTATCCTAGTCCTCTGGAAGGGCAGATTTGTGACACTGTGTGCAGGCTAATAAGTAAGAGAAATTGACAAATTAGTGAATGGGCACCAAGCTAGGTCTAGCTGAGGCACCTGGAGCCTCATGCAGTTGTACAAGTGTTATGCAACCCGGTGAGAGCAACAGTGGAGAGCAAACCAAAGCGGCTGCTTCTTCCATTATCAAGTGACCATCTTCACCTTTCAACCGCCACCAGCCAACAAACCACAGCTTCAAAGCTGGTCAATTGATTTGCTTGGGGGCTACTCAATAATGCCAAACTAGCCCACTGACAAGCATGTGGTGGCCCGTAAACGGTGACATCTTAGTAACTTCGATGCCAAATGAGCTGTTTTCTGCACAACAATGCAAACAGCTCACGTATACTCGAATAAAGAGGCATTGAGGCTGGTTAGCCAGATATTCAGCGAGACAAGCCAGCTAACTAATTTTGACTCGACAAGCTAAAAGACAAGCCACGCATTTGGATATCATGCCATAACGTTACTCATACTAAAACCAGGCTTCCAGTTAGCAACCTTAACTAGTAGCATATTTGCTAGCATTGCCATGAAGGCCCGAGGTGGTTAGTTTTCCATACAACGACGCAGACATTACAATAAAATATATATATTTGAGAATTAGCATGCCACATACCGAGAAGAAGTAATTTCAGCTCTCTCCTGGAGTCTCGCTTGTCTCGGCGGAGTTGTTTGTCAATTTCTGCATTGATTCGTTTCGACTCCTTCGCCTCTTCGCTCAGGCAGCAAGCCATCATGGACTCCAGAGTCATCCCCACTGGTTTTGGCAGCCCAGTTTAGACGGGACCCGGCGACACTTCACTTGCCCACGGCTTCGGCTTATCCCGAAATCCCCGGCACTCGCTTCGGTCTCAGGCGAGGCGGTGGTCTATCGGGCCGGATGGATGGATGGACGGGACTGGGGGAGGGGAGACTAGCTAGGGGCCTCGCTGTCAAGTCGTCCCCCCAGCCGAGCAGCAACTGCGACTTCACCCGGGCGTTCTCGGCAAATCACGGGAGATTCGGACAGGGGAGGGAGTCAGGAGACGGTGGGGCCTCCACGAGATGCTCTGCCTCAACTAGTGTTAAAAATGACTGCAACAGATTAGCCACTCAATACCTGCTTTTTAGCATTAACCCCCTCTGTCACTAAGTGGTCCAATTCTATATTTTCGTCTGTCACTGTGGTCCAGTTCTATCTTCACAATCCGTCAAAAGTGGTTCAAAACTGCAGTGTCGCGACATCCAAACCCGTAACAGTTGATATCTGTGCAGTCTCTCCAACGTTAACTAGCTAGTTTACGCTAGTGAAAGTAGTAGTCCTCGCTAGTAAGCCCACATTAGAGTTAAACCCGTTATTGCACTATCCACGCCGCAGCAATGCGTCCGTTTACCAGGTAACTACATTAGCCGGCGGTGGCTAAATTACACGTAACGGCTACGAGAGCTGCCTTGCTAGCCCGCTAGCTCACTTAACAACGCCTGAGCTAACGTAGTGTCAAGCCGCAGTGATTGAAACAGCAAGCTGGTTGAAGGAATTTCTCCGCCTAGCTAGCGATAGCAGAGCAGCACCCCATCACATCCTGACTCATTCTGACGGTAAAACACACGGTTACTGCCCAGGCCTGACAGAGAGAGGGGATAAAACGCGTGCCGGACCCGCGGCTTTTCGCCAGAAACGTATTCGCCGCAAACAGCTGGCTGTCGGGTAGCTCGTCGCTGGAACAAGGTCGGCACACAGCGGTCTGATGCCAGGCGGAGAGGAGGAGATACTGTGGTGTTGAGTGACAGATGGAGAATTGCATGAAGCAGGTTTGTGACAGACCAATTGAATGAACGAGGCGGGTCCTTGTGGTGGGATCTGACCGTGGGCGAACAAGTTAGGTCGATGAGAAGATGACAAAAAAAAAAAAAAAAAAAACCCTATATGTTTGAATTAGGAAGAGGTGTTTTTTTTAGTTTTTATATGCCCTAAGGTAATGCATGTGAGATCATTGCAAAAACAATAAAACAATCCACCATATGCTGCCTGTATGCTGCACAGCTGAGCAAGATCTGTCAAAGTGTGGTGCATCATGGTACCTGATCGTCAAGACAGAATTAGTAGATAATCTCCATCACTTCATCAATAACCTGCAGTATAATGAGAGCAGCATTAGACTGAATAGCGATGACTGTGGTGGACGTGAGCTGTGATAGCAGCGACATCTCGTGGCCGCAGCGCGCACCTGCATGTACGAGCTGTTCACTGTATTCATTCATCAACTCCAGGAAGCAAAGGAGGAGGTTTGGCATTGAGAACTGTGTGGGTTCTGCATCTGCATCTCCATCAACACTGAGCTGTCTCATCTCAATCCATGTCTCTATCCACCTCTATCTTTTACTGTGTTTTGACTCTTAAAGGTTTATTTTTAACCACATATAACTCACAGAGTAACTGTTTTAATACTGTGTAGCAAATGTTTTCCATTACACGCTGGTTACAACACAGCATCAAAGAGAAGATAAAACCTTTCACATCAGACTCACTTTAAACTGGAATCTTTATGCAGTGATGCACTACATAAAAAGATCCGAAACAAAATAAATGAGCACAGTGTCATGAAAAGGTATGAAGGCATACCAGCAGTCCCTTCAGACTGTGATGCTTCTAATACAATAAAAAACAAATGTTTGATGAAAAAAAATGGGAAAAATACAAATTTGCTTTACCACTAGTAAGACAAAATGTGAAGATTTGCCACATTGGAGCACCAAAATAAAGACATGTTCCTGCTGAAATCTCAGACTTAGTATGTCAGGCACAGATCTACATTGTCAGACTTAGCTTATTCTCAATCCGCCTAAGCTTTACTTCATCTATGTCCGCTTTAGGTTCAACTATGCTTTGAGATCAGTGCTGACAATGGCACGTTTTAGCATGCATGATTACTGTTAACATAGAGATACATGTTAACAGAGTATAGCTACAAATGTTTATGAGGATTTCAATTGTTCTGCTGTTCAAAATAGTCACAGAGGAGGTGTCGGACCTCCTCGCCATGACTTTGGTCCGTGCTGGTTGAGAGGAGCTGCTTGTGGCTGGGCTGTGGGCTCTCCGCCTCGGCCACCTCCCCCTGCCACTCCGCCTTGAAGGCGTCCCCGTGGGACTCGCACATGTTGTGCAGAATGCAGCAGGCGAGAATCATGGTGGGCACCACGTCCAGTCCGCAGTCGTTCCTCTTGCTCAGACACTGCCAGCGCGCCCTCAGCCTCAGCAGCGCCTCCTCAGACACGCGCAGCGCCCTGCTGAGCCGCCGATTAAAGAGCCGCTGGGGCTCCGTCAGTGCTGTGTGGCTGGCCCTCCTGCCCTTTTCCTCAGGATAGGCCTTCATTAGCCAGCTCTGGAGAGGGTAGCAGGCCTCCCCGAGCAGCACATACCTACACACAACAGATGGTTTTCAGTCAGTTATACTTGATGTCCTACCAGCACTGTAACATTGAGCGGAGCCACAAAATCACCCAGCAGCAGTAACCTTTATGACACGTGTATTTATGACACGGTCCAAGAGCATAATGTTAATTATTATATTTTGAAACTCTTTACTGCTGTGTGATATTTTTACGTGTTCTGAAATGTTAACGTTGTGGTAGTTAAAATGTACTTTTCTGGGATTCTCCTTTACTTCCATTGATTACATCATGGCCAACAGCTCTCAGATGGAGTTAATTAGTGTGTGAAGCAGGACAGATTTTATTATTATTAACCTGTAAGTTTTTACTTCTTTCATAGTAAACCTCTGAAGTGGAGCTACTTGCTCCTGAAGATTTATTCTGTGTCAAACTCAGTGGCTTTACAAATGAGAAAAAGGATGCAGCTACAGCACAACTTCCGACTTCAACATCAAATGAAATGGACATAATATCTATCAGCAGTCTGCGTGTGCGTGTCACACGGTGTCTGTATGTCAGTCCTTCCCTCTCTATCATGAAATCGGCTTTTCAGTTCTTGATCAACTCTGGAGATTTAATTTAGGCTGAAAGTCTCAAACTCAAAGATACAGTGGATACGTACGACTTGGCTCCTGACTCAACCGTCATGCTGTTTGCTTTCACTTCACCTGAGCGGTTTTCCCATGAAGACAGGTGGCGGCTCAGGCGACAGTCCGCCCTCTGCAGCTGTGGCCCACAGTGATGAGTTCTGTAAGATGTCACCTGGGTCTGTCCCACCTGGGAAACTGGCACACACATCCCAGAACTGCCCCCGGCCACTAACGGCGACCTGAAACACAGAGGAGACAGACAGAGGTAAGAACTCAAAATCTGATGCACAACAACTAGCGAGTATCTGCAGCAGCACCTCTACCTGAGACAGCACTGAGAGCCAGCCGGCGGGGTTGGCGTAGTCAGACACGTTGTTGGACGGGGTGATGATAGCTGTGTGTAGCGTTGATATGGCAGCCACGCAGTGAGGGAAGCCATGATGGGACAGGAAGAGCTGGGCTGAATCCTCCAGTTCCTGCTCGTTGGGGGAGCGCAGGTAGATGGAGCTGAGGAGCGCCACGATGGCGTGGCACATGTCTCTGACACACCTGCACACGGTGGACTTCCCCACACCGAACAGGGTGCTGATGGTGCGGTATTCGATGTTGGACGCCAGGCGCCACAGAGCCACTGCGACACGTTTCTCCACCGGCAGCGCCAGGCGGAAGCTGGTGTCCTGACGAGCCAGACGAGGCCTCAGCTTGTCACAGAGGTAGAAGAACGTCTCCCTGCTCATGCGGAACTTGTCCAGCCAATCAGACGGCTGGAATTCAGTCATCACCACCCGCTCCCACCAATCGGTGCTCGGAGTGGTGGTCCAGGGGCGTGTGCGGATGCGGACGTTGGAGCGGATGCCTCCCGCTATCATCATCTGGGGAGGTGATCAATAATAAGACTTCCTTTAAATCACATAACTTATTAAAACCATTGAGTCTGTGGCTCTGCTGAGACTATGACTCATTTATTTTGTCAGTGCTTTAGAGGTTTTTGGAAAGATCTATCTGCTATTTTAGTCTGCAGAATTTGCCATGCTCTTCCTCTTGAAGGTGAGGTGAGTCATTCTGGAGCAAATCCGTTGATATTTCCATCTCTCCTTCTTCGCGATGCTTTCCCATCAGCATGCCAGATTTTCCATCTCCTTGTCCTGTGCATGTGCATGAGCATGAAGGCCACCTGTCGCTCACTGAGTTTCAAATTCAGCAAATATCAGCAATCTTTCTCCAGAGTGACTCACCCCACCTTTAAATGGGTCTGTTCTATTTAAAGCCAAAGCTTTTCGGGTATTTTATGCTCAGGGTTGCACAATTAGTCAATGAGTGAATTGACAGAAAATTAATCTGCAACAATTTTGATAATCTATTATTAATTTCAGTCAAAATTTCTTGAGAAAATGCCAAACAATCTGTGATTTTGGGCTGTCAGTTCTTATTTTTCTCTTTGTGATGATAGTTGTACTTTTACTTATCAACATTTATTCGATACCTTCAGTCACGAGTTGCATATTCGTATCAGTAACACAAAACATAATTAACAAATTATGGCGTATTTTTAGATATAGATTATTCTCTGCGTAAGGAAAATTTTTACTGCTTCTTTACTTCTGTACTTTCAATTAAGTAAAAATCTGAAAGCACGAATTTCACCTGTAAGAAAGTGTTTTTTCACTGTGGTTTTGCTACTTTTACTGAAGTAGAGTACTTCGTCCAGGACTATATAAAACAGAGTACAGCCAGTGTGACATGTTAATGTAATAAACAGCATCGTGGAACTGACCATGAGCATCCTCCTCTGTCTCTGGAAGAAGTACTGCCGGTGTCTGATGCGTCGCTGGATCTCATGGCGCCTCTGAATGTCGGCGTTGTTAATGTCTCTCCTGCGCTTCAGCAGCATGTAAGTCATGAGGAACATGAAAGACCGCAGCTGCCCCTCTTCCTCCATTTTGACGAGTTCAACCGGCAGGCAGCGCGCCAGACATTAGGTATCAGGATAACGAGCGTGATGTAAACAGAGGAGTTCAGGTGTGACGGCGGATACCATCATCTCAACGGCCGCCGCTAGCTGGTGTGGTTTACTTCCGCCTCCTCCCTCTTGTGTCTGGGCAGAGTGGTGCTGCCATCTAGTGGCTGAAACTGAGAAGCGACTGAAAGAACGCTGCATTAAGATGAGGTACATTTCTACTGGTAGAAAGTACAATTACTCATTTTTTTCCCCCTCATTTATGACTGAAAATTGTAATATTAATCTACAATTTCTGTAACATTGCATGTTATCTTTGCTGTGCTGTGACAGAACAATGAAAATGGAAGGATAGTAATGGTGTTTATGACTCACTTGTTTGCTAATTAATTGTACTAATTGTGTATCTTGTATCCTCCTGTTCATATTTTGTGAGTCAATGAAGAAAAGAAAAACACTTTTAAAGATTACTTTTACTTTACTTTACTTTATACTTTCACTCCACTACATTTTGGATGCCAGTGTTGTACTTTTTAGTCTTTGCTTTAGCCTTGCTCATTTTCTCTTTTTAGGCTCTCTGTCTTTTTCTTGAGGAACTGTACGTCTCTCAGTGTTTTTTTCTTGACCATTAACCCAGAATCTTCTCTTCATTTCGGGACTAGTGCTGGTAGACAATTCTGACCTGCTTGGACTGTCCTTGGTGTTTGGACCTTGTATGAGGATGCGCTCATGCGTCAGTGAGTCCAGGATAAACAGAAGAGAATTACAAACTCTTTTATTCTTTATTATCTTTGTTTTGTTTTTTTTTCAACTGTCTGCAGGCTTTGTTATTTTGCTCCAACTTATCAGCGTTTCTCTCTGTGGACTCTCTTTGGCAGAATTGAGATAAACGAGTGAACGTCAACGTGCACAACTTTTCTCCTCTAATCCATGTTTATTCCTCAAATGTTTTCTGCTACAGCGCCTTCATCAGGACGACATATGAGAGTGGCTGGTGTCAAACTGGGTAACTGTTCCTAGCAGATGGTTCACCAGAACATTAGAAACACTTCAATATGATGCAATACAATTCAACGGCATCACAAAGTGCAGCCTCCAAAATGTGTGAAATGTGTGAGTTTGATCAACAATCCTCTGAACAAAACATGAAAGTGATAAGTTAAAGAAAGGAGCATTCATTGCAGGGTTGTTGCGGTGGATTGCGTTATATCCGGATCAGTACAGAGTGCTGCTTTCTAATCGGAGCAATTCACAGCAAAGGCAAAACAACAATGAGAACTGTCAGGATGTATACGGATCTGCAGGAATGCATTTAGTCTATGAGAGGAACTCACTGTCCTTCACACAGCGCTGCTTGCTTAGTCACAGCAGATGTCTCTTACACGTCAGTGAGCACAATAACAGACATCAAGCAATATGTTTCACAATTAGTGTTAATCTTCCAAACAATGGAATTATTGGGTTAGTGTATCTGTGAGTGCTTTTTTTTTTTACTTCTTGTTATTTAGGTGTTCAGTAGCTATTTGTAATTTAGGCAACAGCAGGTTAGAGGTTACAGAAGGTACAGCACACAGAAGGATATACGTTGGGTAGCTGAACATTCAGAAATTATGAGAAAACACACAAGAGACCTAAGACACAACTTTCACCCGAGTGATAAACAGCTCTGCTGCTGCGTTCTCAAACTCCTTTGCGTCCATATTACCACCGGGGCCCCGTGTCTGTGCTCCGGCAATGGCCTGAGCTACCTTGTATGGAGAGATCTTGGCACTGGCCTCCAGGTAGCGTATTGCCTTGATGTTAGCCTCCAGACAGGAATTAGCTTTAGTATTAGCATTGGCACAACAGTTTGCATCACAGCCTTGGGAAGTCTCCAGGGCCTCCTTTAAGGTCCCCAGCACGGCCAGGCACAGTGCCCGAGAGGCAGGCCCTTCATCCGGGCAGCACACTTCAGCGTAAAGCCTCTGAGCCTGCCGGATGTAGTCTGAGAAAACCGCACATGTGAGCACGCCGTGGCGGAAGACATCATAAGGGACGGCCTCATGGTCTTGGCAATGGAGACGTCGGAGGAGCGGGGCGGAGGTGGAGGCAGGGACTCCGCCTTCACTGCACAGGCACTGCAGAGTCTGTGTGTAGAGGCCTCCTCTCACTCCTCCTCCTCCTGTCGGGCTGTCAGTGCAGGAGCCATCAGGGCCCTCAGGGAGCTCACCTGGACGTCTGCGGGAGCCAGTGAGGTTCAGAAGGTCGTAGGCCACACGGACGTTGTTGCTGAAGGCAGATCTGAGTTCAGTGGAGTAAAAGAAAGCAAATGATTGGTCAGTTAGTTTGGTCAGTTAGATGGAATTCTTTTAATTATATTTCACCTTACAGTTTTAATATCAGCATCAGTGTTGGCTTAATAATGGGCTTCACTGTATTATTGGCAGGAGGTAAATGTTCATAATCAGGGGGAGGACGATCAGACAGTTTTTCAATACAGTTTCCAAACTCAGATAATACCATCAATCCAACCTATGTTGAACACACAGGCTATCAACACACAGTCTGTCCACATGAAGTTTGATCACAGCTTCTATTCGGATAATATTGAGAAATGAAGCCAGACCTCTGGGAATGGTGCGCCAGCCGCAGGTGCCACAGCGCCCGGTTGAGATGCTGCTGCTCCTGCGCGCCTGCGCTCAGCGGGCTGTTGCTCAACTGATCCCCGTCGCCGCATCCAGATGTGCCGGTCTCCGTCACGGAGGCGAGGTGGCAGAAGTGGTCTGCCAGGAACCCGATGGGATCATCGGACCTGGCCTCGACCATCTTTAGGATGGCTCCGCGGAGCAGCTCTCCCACCCCAGCCTGCGACAAAAACTCCCTGTCGCTGTCCGACTTGGTGGCTTTGCCCTCGAGCATCCCTGGAGGAGTAGCCCCGGACCGGCGCTTCTCCTTGTCCGCCATTGCTGATGACGTCTCGTGTCCCAGCAACAACAGCGGAAGTGACTGACGCTACGGTCGGCAGACAGGAAATGGAGCATTTTATACCTGTCGGTTTATACTGTTTATCTGCATCGCAAGAAAACGTCGCAAAATCATCCGGCTTTTTACGGCTGACAAGCCCCAAAACCAAAGACTTGTCTAGAAATCCCAATAACAGCCATCACTCCCCTCGGTCTGGTTGCTAGGGACGCTGTCTGACGCGCGTGCGCAAATGCCAGACCAAAAACAATATGGCGGGGTCCGCCGAGCACAAATGACCTGCTGAGACACAGGACGTTCCCGTGACTGTCACTCCACGTATCACTGTGAATTTGAGGTTTTCGATGCTAAATTAATACCTGGCCCAAACGCTGTTGTGTATTAAAACACATTCAATTAAAAACATAGAATAAACACAAAACTGAAAACTCTGAAAAGTCAAATTTTTAAATTATTGGATGCTTTGATGATCTAGCCTTGTCTCACTCGACCGTTTTGTTCTTTTTTATTAAGATTAAAAAAAAAAGCCAATTATATATTTGACAGACTTTTATACTTATAGACTAGTGCAGATACAGTATAAGTCTAAACAGAGCCAGATCGTTGCCTAAATATACCATCAAAATAACCAGACATTGAGTGCCATCTTGACAGTTTTGTAATGTTCAGTGTGCGCTTAAACACAGAAGAGAGACTCACTCGACTGATATCTGCTATTGATTAAAAGACACCGGATTTACATGTTCTTCTTTCACATTGCTGTGTTTGTTGTATGGTGTTTCATATACTTCCTTCTGCAACAACGGCTATTAACCATTTACACAAATGAAGTACATTTGAATTTAGAGACAGAGACAAACAATAATTCATACCTCAGATATATGAAGTTCAAACATTACTTAAACATTTACTGTATATAAATAGCCCGTGTTATTCTTTCACAAAATGGTCAAAACCATAGTTTCAAACAACAACATATGGATGGTGACAAAAAAGGCAGTGACACACAATAACACAAAATACAGCGAGTTCAGGAGATGCCCCTCATTCACTAAGCTAATGTACAGTATATTCAAAGACCATAAACAGCAGTTCAGCGATTTCATTTCCATAGCTACGAGATCAGTGTCACATACGCTTGTTAAACACATGGAACCATTTCTGAGAACTATACTGTACAACTGTATTTTACATTTGCATGACACATGGAAAACTACTTAAATAAGGATCCAACCACCATGAAGAAAACAAAAATGCAGCATTTACTTTTTAAAATAATCAATACATGGTTAATCCTGAACAGCAACAAAAATATGAAACATATTTTAACAAAATAGCCTGCCTTGATTATTGCAGTCTTGGGGCTTCACAATGGCCTCTGTAGATGCTCAGTAACTATAAATGACACAACTGCATGTAGGATATGCAAATGTTGCAGCACTACACTGATTTTTAATAGGCCAAGACTTGCTAAAAAATACCTATGATTTTAAATATGTTTCATAAATTTCAAGTTGACTCTCCAAACCAGTGTGCTTAAACTTCTGTTTCACAATGACAGCTTGATCAGTGAGGGCCTTTGGTCTTTTTACACAAAGGTATTAGGTTTATCTTTCAGGTCTATCTTGGCCTGTAGTGTTGTATTTGCGGTCATAATGCATATGTTATGCCATTGCCATGTGCACAGACGCCATTTGTTGGGGGTATATGGTTCCCGTTGGTAAGGGCAGCTTTTTTCAAAGCAGCCACGTTGTCACTGATGGGGGTCGAATGTGGAGGCAGGAAGTCTCTCTGCAGCTTGTGCTCCAGCAGCATGTGGTTCTGAGGAGGAAGGCCGAGGCACGCCCTGAAAAAGACAAAGAGGGAGACTGCAGTCAACTTCTGTCACTAAATGAAACACAAGGACTGTACCAATGTGTATAAAAGAGTCCTTAAAGCATAATTTTCTGTTGAATGGACAATGCAACCTTTGGGGAAACTGTGTGGAAAAGAAACTACAGTCTTGTTCAAACCTCATGATGTTTTCTATGCAGGCCCTCTGGCGGAAGAAGGCGTTCACGATCGGGGTCCCCGATGGGACCAGGGGGGCCTTGCAGAGGAACGAGAGTAGTGCTAAGACACTGTGGAAGGACTGGAAGTCTTCCTCCCCCTGGGGCCGGACAGTCACACGCTGGCAAAGCTCCGTCAGGATCACCAGGTCCAGGATGATGGGGCTGGCTAGCAGAGAGTCCTGTTGCAAAGACAGAAAGATGATGTAAGTATAATGGTGTAACAGAGGGAGAGGCGAACGGCTTAAGACATCTGTGATGACAGAGAAGTCAGAATACTGTAGTTCCTCACACATACAAGAACTGTAGCTACACTAATAGCAGCGTCTTTGTTTAATGACACCAGCAGCAGTCACCAAATCAGACATTTCCAAATTCTACAGAGAAAAGCTTTAATGTAAAGATACAGTGATGCATAGCTTCAAGTGTTTGTGTTTGTGTTGTTGGATCCTCTTTAGGTGAACTTTAGTTGCAAATCTGCATTTATCTGCTCTGAAATTACATCTGAAATGCTCATTTTTTCACTCCTACTTAAAGTAACTACATGCAGCATTTTGTGTGATGGCAGAATCTTTTAAAATTACTTAAATAATCTTTTTTTTTTTTTTTTTTTTCCACGGCCCTGCGATCTGTTGTCTTCAGCCCATTCATGTCAATGCAAAATCAACACATCGCAGCCTTAGGTCTAGTTAATAAATAAGATTATTTGACTGCATGTTGTAATAACATCATCCACATTAATGCAGTCTGACACAGATTAAGTGGGTAAACATAAGCAGCAGAGATGCTATTTTGTGTGCATGAATGGTGGTGGGCGGGCTAAAGCAGCAATGCCAGTAAACCATGAAACAACTATGTCAATGACCTGAAGATGTCTCTTTAAATTATCTCCAAGACTTGTTAAGAGGGATTAGCAGTAAGCTCTGGCACTCCTGAGCCTCCTCCTCCTCCTCCACAACCACAGTCAGCTGAAGAAGAATAGCCCTGAACACCGCGTTTGGCCAGCAATTAGCATTTTGAACTCTCACGCTGGAGATTGTTCAAATATGCTGGATTGGCCTTTTTCAGCTGCATGTTCGGCAGAAACACTGACCTCACAGGTGTTGTGCAGCGCGATCGTATTGGTCCCTCCCATCATTATCTCAGAAGTGTACTCGTCCATGGCACGCTTGCTGTCTCCCACATAGGGGACATACTTAATCACCACCTGAAATAACACACAGAGACGGTTAATGAGTCCGATCAGGTGTTTTCTGTAAACATCCACACGGAGATCAGTACGTTTCTGCGTCTGAGTCGCTCACACAGTGGTCGGGCTTTTCTCCAGGCTGGTATAAAATGGGGTTTGACTGGACCATGTCATCCACCACGTTGCTCTTGGAGATCTCTTTGGAGCGGAACTGCTGCGGAGCCGACAGGTTCTTCCCGTCGTTGTTGCCGAGATGATTGTAGCTGACAATGGAGGTCGGCTGTGAAGGGGGAGAGGAGCTTATTAAAATCTCTTTGTTCAGGAAATGTGTGCCACTGTAACTTTGTATCCGTCACTTTGATTCAATTTCACGTCACTATCGGAACATTCATCTGAAATTCATAACAAAACACAACATTTCGCCAAACCACAAAACAAATACGACACAATGCAGTGTTACATCAGACATAACGAGTCAGTGGCTGCAGTGCATCAATTTAATCACCCCCTTTAACGTTAGGTGCTTAGTCCACACAGGAACACTGTGGCCTACTTAGAACCCCAGCTCTGGTCCAACAATTAGACAGAATGAGGAGTTCCACAGTGGCTTTCGTGTTATTTTCATATTATCTGGACGGACAATCACATTGTTGACCTTCCTGCTTCTTCCTTTTTTCCCCTGGTTTGTACTTAAATTAACAAAGCATCTTCGGGCTGCATCCACACTAATATGTTCTTGTTTCAAACTTTTGCTACATTTATGCAAAGTGTCCACTAACACTAAGACTTTCGGAAACTCTGTTGACTCCTTTTAGTTTGACAACTCGGGATTGTTTGTTGTCAGTCATGTGTCCTCCCCTGATTTGTCACACTCCTGTCATGTGACCCATTTTCCAAAGAGACATGAGACAACATCAGGCTGTATACTTCTGTGGGCCTTGTTGGATAACAAATTACAGGCATTGCTGACCTTGTTGTCTCTGCTAGCAGCCGTTGTGCAGTTCAATTCTGTATTTTATCATGCTACTACTGCCCACATGTGCAGGAGGCAAACACCGGCTTATGCATGTGTACATGAATGGTCACGTGACATGTGTGTTCAGGCGTGTACGGTGCTAAAAGGACAGAGAGTTTTCCTTTTAAGATATGTTTTAAAACAAAAGCAGAATAGTGTGGATGTAGCCTAAGGATAGAAGGCGTTGTATGATGTACAGATTGTAAACGCCTCCGAGGCAGATTTGTATTTTTAGGCTGTGTAAATAAAGTTATGTCACTTTAATTCTGGTGTTAGATTGGAAACGTCATTCTCAAATCATTGACTCCCATCAACAACATTAGTCGTCAGTCTTCCTTGCATCCTTTTTCTCACCTTGATACCTGCGCTGACCAGAAAGTCCACCAGCACAGACTTGATCTTGGTCTGACCAGATTTGAAATCATCTCCTCCAATGAAGACCCCTCTCTGCACGGCCAGCTCCACGGCTCCTGGTACGAAAGTGTTCTGTGGGGAGCCGTTGATATAGGCGCAACCCTCCAGTATGCTGGCCACTGCAAACAGAGTGGAGGGAGAAACCTCTGCTCCAGCCTAATGGATGTAAGGGGGGAAAAAAAGAGAGATAATGGCTGAGTAAATCATGATCTTACACTGACGAAGAAAGCTTGACTCACAAGGCTGCATTTCCCCCGAGACTCTCCTAACATCATCTCTGTCGCACAACTCTATTGTCGACCTCATTCCTATCTAAAATTGAGCTGTTTGCTGAAGATCATAAGTCTGTGAAATAGACCATTATCGTTGCCGACTGTGGTACAAGCACACTGAAGACAGGAGATGAAATAAAAACTAACCCGTGAGGGGCAAATCATAATTTTCTTCCCCAGATCTGATATAAAAAGGAATAGCTGCTCATTATGGCATTTCATCCACAAATCCACAGTGAAGTGTTAGGAGAGCTAATCTTTTCATCCTCTCAGCTTTATTAATCACCAAATGTGATGGAGGATTACTGTTTGGTCCTCGGCATTAGGAGGAAATTAAAGTCGAACGGGTGATTCATGACCATCGGACACCAACACAATTTAGGTTGGTTTCAACGACAGTTCAAGCCTTTCATGCTGGATCTCTGCTGACACAAACGCACGGGTTTGCACCCTTAGATCTGGCACTTCAAAGTTTCATCAAACTGGAAGTTTTCTAACTAAACTTTCTTCACAGCTCCTGCTTTCACCTGGATTGCAGCCAGCAGGTTCTTCGCGCTGTCGTTGACCCCCGGTATGATATCACAGAAGCGCTCAGTGTTGGCGGTCCACAGCACGATGACTTTGTCCACCCCGCTCGACTGATGGAAGTCCCTTATGTCAGCTCTGATCTGCTCCACCTGGAAGACCATTTGCTCTTTTGGTTAGATTAAGAATTAAACATGAAACAACTAGATCTAAAGCAGAATGCACTGCTGGAGAAGAGACGTCAGCGCTCGTAAATCTGCTGGTGAGTAGACCAAGCATCACCTGCTCTGCCATGGTCCCAGTGAGGACGTTGTCCGCCCGACTCTCTTGGTTTGCGGCGATGAATTCTGGGACATAGATGGACGGTCTGGGTTTCATGCGGCTCATGTACGGTCGCAGCTGCTCCTGTAATGACCAGTCAAGCACCTGAGCTCTCTCCATCGCGCTGCCAAGATCCATCGAGGAGATATCCCAGCCTGAAGACACATCTCAAGTTAAAAAATGTGCTGCATCCTGAGAGCTCTCTCATTTTCCAGGACTAAAAGAGCAGAGGCTGACCTTTTTGGGTCATCAATTTCATCTTAAAATAGACCGTAGCAGCTCTATAAATAGGCTGCCTGTTAAAAGTCTTCCCTTAGGCAAATCTCTGACCATCTTCACCTCATGAAGGGCCTCTGAAGCTGCCCTGGGGTCAGTTTTTCCCTGCTGTTACCTCACGTGCCCTCTCACATACACACACTTTTCCATCTCTGTGTCAGCAGTTAGACCTTGAGAAGACTATCTGAAATTGTTCGTACCGTCAAACACTATATCGTTAGGGTGCACCATGGGAAGGAGGTCACGGAAGGGCACGTTGACCTCGCCCTCCAGCCCTGATCCCAGACAAACAGTAGACGCCTGCAGGAGGGAGCCGAAGTAGTTTGCTTTCTGTGGGAATGTGGCAGAGAAAGAAGAGAAACACTGTGATTTCATTCCCTTTAAGGATCAGATTTAAGGCTTATTACAAGTGCATTAAATCCTATGACGAAACAGCCGAAATGGAAGCAGCTCACAGAGGTAAAAATGTATGTCCATGTAAGGGGAAATCCCCACAACCAGAATCAGTTAAGCCCTTAACACTCTGTTGAACATGTCAGCATAACCAGCTTATAATGAGTCCCTACCACTGTATCAGGGGACGTACAGGGGCTACCTTTATTGAATAAGACAAGCAGTTTCTGTTAGCCCCCTCGTGGTAGCCTCGCGGTAGCTTTTCACATCCAATCGTGGTCTGCTCATAGAGAGTTCATTCACCATATAGGACTTTATTAGCACTTTATTGAAAGAAGAATCGTTGTGGTGTTTGCATGTTTTAGCTGCCTAACTGCATTTTCCAAGCTAGCCAGTAGCTTTTTGACTTTTCTTCCCTCCAGGCAGCCGGCGGTTTGCATTCATTTCAGTGCACTGTGGAAATCAACTTACAGAAAGCTGTTTGAGACAGATAGACCTATTATTGCCCAACCATCTCATATCAAGTCCCTGCCCACTGAAATGAATGCAAACCAGCAGCTGATTTGTGTCACTCCGCTCACCTTCACTCCGGTCTTGGTCCTCCAGGTGAGACCCAGCTTGTTGGCCAGTACAGCTGCTGTGACCGTGGTCCCGTTGTTGCCTCCCCAGCCCACCAGCATCACACCCAGCCGGGGCACACGCCTCTCAGTGCGGAATGTCATCTCGGTGGTGCGGGGGTTCACCTGTTCCCCACATGGAGTAAAGTTACTGTACAGGGGACGCATAACTTCCAGCTGCACGTGTGCACACAAGAATGTAAGAAAAGTCCTGTTACCGTGAGTCTGTTGGCCTCCATGTGAACGGATGCGGTCTGGTAGGAGTACTGAGCAATAATGTGTGCATCTGTGTACTTCACATTAGGGCTGTTGACATGAATGTTCACGGACATGGCTGCAGTCTGCAAAGAGATGGGAGACGAACAACAGAGGGTTTGTTTCTATGTGCGTGGATGAGTAACGCTGCATTTCCTCAACACGTCACAACTAACTGAAGCCACCGGCGTGGCCTGTCGAAAAAGCGAAGGGATGAGTTAACTCCGCTGTTTTACGCCTCCCTGACGGGACCAAACTGTAAAATTATTCTCGGTAATTCCCGTCAGACCATCTTGAGCCATTTATGCCAGTTATAAACGGAGAAACAGGTGTGCTACTAAATGAATGGCACGCGCGTATGAACCAAGATGAAACCCGGAAACATCCTCACCTTTTCTTTCCACTTCAAGGGTAAAGATGTTCGTGAGTTAACTCAACGCTCAAATGAAGCCGGTCCCGGTGTGCCTCGCGGACAGTCCTTCGCCTGTGCGGATGGAAGTTTCCAGTCCTTTCCGTCTAAAAGTGCCGGGTGGTGACGATCTATCCCCTGCTCCCCCGCCTAACGACACAATTTGATTACCCTCCCTCGCTCGACGTAGTCAGCAGCTCGTGCCAATGAGGCTGGGCCGTCCCTCTTATGTAAGGCGCGAGGATGGAGAGGCTTGAGGACCGCGTGGCAACAGCAGCGAATGGCTGGGTCGGTGGTCGCGAGTCAGGTTGCTTCAAAACAGAGATGATTTGATCGATTAATTTTCAGAGATCTGGCTGTTTGTCAATCGCCTGACAGTTCAATAAAACAAAGAATTATTTTGCTGTTTATGGAATCAGGCATCTATGCGGTCATCAATATTTGTAGTTTAATTTGTATGACTGATGGACAGTCTTCTTCTTCTTCTTCTTCTTCTTCTTCTTCTTATTATTATTATTATTATTATTATTATTATTATTGGTGTTGTTGTTGTTGTTGTTGTTGTCAAAGAATATGACAAGCAAAACATGAGCTGAAAGTAAAAAGCAGGAGGAAGAAAAAACTAAAGAAAAAACATGTTGATGTCAACAACAACAAAAAAAACAGCTGTTGTTGTGTTGTGCAAAACAAACTATGGAGTTACTGATATGAAAAACTGGGCTGTGTGTCTGCAGGCATGCTGCGCTAACTGTGGTGATGTGCCTGGAGGTGGAGGAGGACAGTGTATGATACTGATAATATGAGAAAAACACAAAACGGAGCCTGATATGAAGGTAAATAGCAAGGGAAGCGAAGGAAGGTGGAGGGAGCAGCTGTCACCTTGACAGTACCTCGGCTAAATATTGCACAGTGCTGGTGATGAAAGGTGATAAACACATTAGGTATAATAATTACAACAATTAGAATAATATCCTCTTTTGTTTTAAGGGATGTCAAAGCACCAGAATGAAAAACCCCGAACTAAATCAGACGAATAATGAATGAAATAAATACAATTGTCTATTAGCACTTTGTTTTGCTCTAATAAGACGAACAGGGTAAAAAATAAATAAATAAATAAATAAAAAATAATTGAACTGTCATTTAATCATCCAGGAAATAGATCACCCACTCCTCCTTAAAACAATATAATTTGTTTTACATCAGCGCCTTGCTTCTTAATGCCAGCTTAGTTTGAGTAGGGACATAACCTTGGACACTCATGATGATATCAACAGCATGAACCTTGTGACACACTGGCTTAGATTAAATGAATCCTTTATTTGTGTTTCTACTTGTTGAGAGTGCTTCTCCAGATGATCTCCAGTATGCTGTTAGACATTCTGCCTGAAGGCTTCATCGCAGTGGAGCCTGCACTCCTCTGAGCCATCAGAGTGACACTAACCAGACAACTGAACTGACAGCATGGACGATGACCTCTACATTCCTCCAATAAAAGACAGAAAATTAGACTCTTGACCTTTTGACATGTGTAGACTGTAATAGGGAGATATAGAGATGGCTATGAGTTAATAAGGGGAAAAGACATGTTACTCTCGGTTAGCTTTATGGAAAAGTTGGTGAAAATGTAACATTTCCTCTTCATTTGACTTAGTATGACCTAAGTAATTTGGCTAAGAGATGCAAAAGAAACTGTAGGAATCAGGAAGCAGTCAGTACAGCAGGTCATCTTACTATTGTTTTAGGGCTGCAGCTAACATTTTCATTCTCTATTAAGCTTTTTTAAGCTGAAATTAACATCTTAAAATTCTTTACTCCAACTGACTGACAGCCAAAAAACCCAAACCTGTGAAAGGTTTAGAAAACTGACTTTAAATGGGTACATTTAGAGCACTTCCATGAGGTTGGGACACTTATGACACACAGATTAAAAACAAATTGGTCAAAAAAACAAAAAAAAAACAAAAAACTCTATTAGTCTCTGGTACAGGCCAACATCCTAAAACACTCGACTCCACAATTCCCATAATGGAACTCAGTAACATCTTATGCTGCATTTATGTCATATGTGATGAACGGTGAAGATGGGAGAGATTCTCATGTTTGTGATGGTGAGCAGTTACTTCAGACTAACCCTAACCCCTAACCCTAAGAATACTTGACAATATTATAATATATTAGTTAAATCTGGGTTTAACTATCTTGAATGACTTTGGCTTCCATTCCAAATTATTATGTGCAAATATCAGAGTTGCACTAACAGAAACATAACTATTTTATATGACGTAAGAATCGCTGTATCTGTCCGCCCTCTGATTGGACGGCGTGTGTTTACGTAGCAACGGTCCGGAAGATGTCGCTCAGGCCAGTCCTAAAAAACTTCCGCCTTAAGTTGTAAAAGAAAACATAGCAGCTAAAAGGCAATCGACGGCGAAACCAACCCATTTAAGAAGTCAGACCAAAGGTAGATACTAGTATACATTTGACGCGCATATACCGACTTAGACATACGTCCTTCAGCAGTTTGTTGACGTGATTTAGCTCGTAAGCAAATACAAATCTCCAATTTAGTGTAGCTAGCACATTAGCCTCGCTGTTAACTGCTAGCAGTCTGCTACCATCGATTTGGTCGGCCATAGGCCTCAATTAGGTATCTCTGCGGCTAGGTCGCGATACATTTGTCACAATATCCAGTCGATTTTATATTTGGAAATGGATTTTGATTGTGTATTACGTCAAATAAAATGGTAAACCTCAGTTACGGGTACATGAGCTACTTTGTTAGCCATGTCCAGTTAGCTGACTAGCTCTTACCTGGGGCTGACTGCATCCAGTTTGCTAGTCAGTTTAGCTTCCCAGTTAGTCAGCCATCGCGTCACTGTGGCTGACAAACAGTGAACTTCCTATAGATCTCATATTTTAGACCGGTTATGAATGTCACAAGTAATTGATCAAGCGAGCCGAATGCCCAAATGTTTATCGTGAAATTGTCGATAGCTGAGAACTGAGCTGCACTGCCAAACATTACTCTGCCACAGTAATGTCTACGATCGAAACAGATAAATAGGAACAAGTTCTTGCTTGTAGTGACTGCTACTTGCTTTCGTAATACTTACATTATTACACATTTAATTTAAGTTGCTGTTTGGTCTCATTTGTCTTGCCGTCACAAACCAGGTAACGTATGATCGTGCCACTCCCCTCCTCCAAGGTAGACAAACCAACAAGTCACGTCTCCCTGCTTCTTTGAAAGTTACCTAGTAGAACATGTAGGAGCTTAGATATTCAGTATTGATATATTGTTATCACTGAATGTGTTGGCAGATAAGTAAGAAGGAAATTCCAGAGATTTCTTTGTGGTAATACAGGTTTGGTGTCATGGTTTATCCATCAGCCAGTGCTGACAACTTTACATTTTTACTTTAAAACATTCTCCTCAGTACATACAAACCTTTTTTTTTCTCCCAATACCAATTCCAATGCCTGAATTCAGGGTATCTGCTAATATCAAGTACCAAGTGGATTTCACATCTCACTGTGAGACGCTTTCAGGCAACATGAGGTCAGCAATTGATGTGCCTCTAGTTAGCAGCCACCCGTGACTGCATGAATGGAACTGAGTTTTATAATGACGTCGCAGAAGAAACTATATATTAAGTCAAACCAAACTTTATCAATAAGCTGTTGTTGTCTTTCTTTTTGCCCCCTTCCAGGCTCTTGTCACTCTGGAGCTTGTGTGGTTTTCAGAGTGTGTGTGAGTGTGAGTGGGTGAGTGTATGTGTGAGTGTGTGTGAGCTGCAGTTTCCTCCTCACCTTTTCACCAAGAGCTGCTCCTCCCTGGAGGATGACAATGGAGGAGATGAAGAATGAAGCGGAGACTAACTCCATGGTATCCATGACGCTGTACGCCGTGATGTACCCAGTTTTCAATGAGGTAAAACTTCACCGTCAGTAAACTGTTTGTCTGTTTGTCAGTGTTGTTAAACTGCATTTGAAACCCCTGCAAGTTTTAGATTAGATGACACAGCAACAGGCCCAACATGTCAATTATTGGTGGTAATAATGTGCGTTTCTTTACATTAGCTGGAGAGGATCAACCTATCAGCAGCTCAGACGCTCAGAGCAGCCTTCATAAAGGTAGGACAATGCACAGATGACCTGAAACATAAAAGAACAATATTATCAGTCCATGACTCTCACGTCTTCTTATCATAATATCTTTGGTTTAAATCTATGTTGCATCTCAGTTCCCAAATTTGTTGTAGTTTTGTTTTTTCAATGGACACATTGTTACTAAATGTACATTTTCATTTGATGCTTGAAACCAATATTCCCTCCCGTCCCTCGAGGACACTGACAGAAACATGTATGCACATTGGCTGTGACTGTGGTCAAAGCTGTGAATTTCCAATTTGAAGATGATATAACAACAAGGCCACCCCACATGTTGCCTGATGCAAATTAAAGGACATGGAAATTAATCAAACCAGCATCACACAGTGCTGCAACAACTGAAGTAAAAGGCTCCAGTAAACAATAACTGCGTTCTCTCAGTATTCAAGGACAACTACAGTTTATTACATGTAGGGATTTATTTTCATACCTCCGGCTGCTATTTCTGTCTGTTGCCGCGACATTATATTTACCAAAATAAGTGCTGAGATTTTCTAAAAATTAGGACTGCAACAAGCACTTATTTTATTTATTGATTCATTTGCAGATTCTTTTCTTACTTTGTTGATTTAACTATGAAATGGTGCAAATAGCGAAAAAGACCCATTATAATTTCCCAGAGCCCAGTGTCATCAGATGTCTTGTTTTGTCTAACCAATGGTCCAAAACCCAATTTACTAGAAGACAAAAGCAACATTTTAAAAACTGGAACCAGAGAAGTTTTTTTAACTTTTCACTTGAGACATTAATAAACTGATTGATACTGAACTGATAGAATATCTCAGTAGTTGCAAATACTGACAAATCATTTTATTTCTACCAATCGGACATCAAACATAGACGGTAAGGTTTTAAAAATGCCCTCAGAATACTCAAATGTATTTGAAAGAGAGAGGAAAAAAAAGGTCAACTGTAAAATTACAACACAAACTGTCAAACTGGCAGCTTCAGCCCAACTTCCTAGTTCAACTCTGACTTCCTGCTCCTGCCATGGTTTTGTGCTCTTACTGGTTTTTGTGCAGTGAAGGATTATTAGCCAAATAAAGGGCGATTATATAATCTGGTAATACTGTCGGCTTGTTTACAACCTGTAGGATTGTCTGAGCAATTTGTTGACCCATTGTATCAGTAACTGGATACATTATTTGGATAATAAATGATCCCATCTTGCGTTTCACCTGGTATTTTTAATGAATTCTCGTTATCCTCAATGGGAATCTGTGTGTGCAGACTTGAAGGGCAGCAAGTGAGCTGCTGACTCCCTAAAAAAAAAAAAGAAAAAAAGAAATTTTTGTTTTGTGTTGTTGCTTTGTGAGTTGTGGTGTTACCTTGTTCATCCCACTTCTTTTAAATGAATGATGCATGATGTTTTATCTTACCGTCGTTATTAGTAACGTAAAGGCTGTTGGGTTCATTTTACATGGCGCTCATGATGTCGAGTTACATGATTGACATTCAAATGAATTAACTCAGCTGCTATTAAGATAACATCAAAGGGGCTGAAATTCAGACCGGTGGTGTGATTTGAGATGATGATGTGAGACCTGATTGTAGTTATCAGATGAGATTTTTTTTAATGTCTTGATCCTCTTTTTTTTTTTTTTTTTTTTATCTTTACACTGCTGTGATTACACTGGAATGATAAAAGCACAGTGACCATAGATTACCTCTGTACTGCTGATGAGCAGGAGAGTTCACTGTGAGCACAGATGAAATATTAATGAAGCAGAAGCAGCTTTTTTGTTATCCAAACCAAAGGGAGATGTGATCGCCTTACAGCTGTTTTACTGTGACATTTGTGGGTCTTTTGTTCACTTGTCTCACTGATTGGTATCTGTATGGCCCCCGCTGCTCGCTGGCTGGTGTAATTCAAGCTTGAATTGCTCGCTTCTCTTCCTCACCTTGCTCGCCTAATTCGACTCCCCTGTTGTCAGGCGGAGAGGGAGAACCCTGGCCTGACTCAAGACATCATAATGAAGATCTTGGAGAAAAAGAACGTCCAAATCAACTTCACCGAATCCCTACTGCGCATGGCAGCTGATGATGTGGAAGGTGAGTGTATGAGAGAAAGAAGCATTGAGATGTGGTGGAAATGCTCTTTTGTCACTCTGAGATGCACGATTGTAGGTGACACAGCCATATATCCATCCTGTCTCCGGTTTCTTGGTGTTCTGCGCTATCCTGCCCATTTTTGTAAATCATGGAGTCTCTGGGAATGTGCCTTTTTCTGCAGAGTTCATGATTGACCGGCCTGAGCAGGAGTTCCAGGACCTAAATGAGAAGGCCAGAGCTCTGAAACACATTCTCAGCAAAATCCCTGATGAGATCAATGACAGAGTACGCTTCCTACAGACGATCAAGTGAGTGCTAGCGCGCGCACACACACACACACAAATACTGTTTTAAAACACTGGGTTTAGAAATAAATACAGCAATCTACACATCACCATCGATTGCCAGTAATTTACACATTAGAGTCAAATGCTAATCTGTCCCATTGGGTGCAGAGTTCAGGCCTTCAATAACTTTAACCTCTCCACTTCTGTCCTGTAAAATACATTCTGTGAAGTAATCCACAGCTGGTTTCTTTAGCTCTGACCTACACACACACTCAGCTGGTTGAAAACAATGGGAATATCTGCAGTCCAATCACAGGCCTGCCACACCCCTACTCGCCCATGTGCTATCAAACTCTACATTTTATCGACCTGACGTGTTTCAGCAATGCGGTCGAGCTCCGTCTCCTCCACTGCTCTGTCTGTTTTGTCTTCTGTCTACTCGGGAAGTGCTGATGTGTCGTGTTGTATTTGTTGTCTCCAGATGTGTCTTATATCTCTGCTCTTTTGAGGAATGAATGTCTGCACCAAACTTCATGGCATTTATCCAACAGTTTCTGCTGTAACAGACTTGTGTTGTCATTGGTTTTTCCTCCAGAGACATAGCCAGCGCCATAAAAGAGCTCCTGGACACAGTCAACAATGTCATTAAGAAATATCAGTACCAGAATCGCAGAGTAAGTAACAGACACACAAACACACACCTGGGTACGATTCTCACCTTTTCCTTGTTTTTTTTAAATTGTGCTTCTTTTTTTCATTCTCTGCTTGTTTGTGAAGGCCCTGGAGCACCAGAAAAAGGAGTTTGTGAAATACTCCAAAAGTTTCAGCGACACCCTCAAAACATACTTCAAAGACGGAAAGTGAGTGCAACCACACGATGCTTCAGCTGATCAATGCGCTGCAGATGATTTCTGTGAAAGGTGCTGCGTGAACGTCAGCAGCGTGTATGCAGGACATGTCACTGTTGAGCTCTTGGAAATGGACATTTTCCATGTTTTCAGCTGAAATGAATGCTGAAATTATTCATCAGTCAGTTGATTCGATGCCTCTTCTGATTCTTGCTGAGCACCTTTAAGTTATTTTTAAAGGAACAGTTTGACATTTTGGGAGTCTGTTGTCTCAGCTGGTTGCCTGGCATCCTCACAGTGACGAGAGGGCTGTAGGGAGTCACTGCCAGGAAGTAGTCGTGCACATACAACAAAAACTGAATATGATCAGTTTACAGGACACATTGAATATTGGTGTTGGTAGGTAGCCAATAAACTGACAGCTTTTGCCTCAAAGGCCATTGTTTATCATCTTCATATCATCTTCATCTACGTTGTATCATCTTCCGCTGTATCAAAAGTAACGGAGGTTTAAGGAGAAGAAAGGACTCCAGGCAGGAGTGCTCGCAGTGACTCAGCTGGTCGTTTGTCAGCTAACCTGCTGTGTGACTTTGAGGCCCAGTCCCAGCGCCCCCCCCCTCCCTCAGCCCTTCCCCTCCGTTTTGCACATGGCTGCATCAGACAGACCATTTGAAGGGTTAGATAGCCCTCCAAATGGATGGCTTTTCAGATGCAGACTCCAAACTGAGTGGTCGAAGAAAACTTCCAAAATGCTTTGCAAACTGAGCCAGTGTAACCTGAAGCAGACTTGTGAGTGACAGCAGCATTCGTTATTTCCATGTCCTGTATGTGAAGTTTTCTGCACCTCCCCGCTCATCTGATACCAGCTTCTACGAGCAGCACTACACCGAAAGAGCCGATATATAACTATGATTCCTGGCTAGTGTCAATAGATTAATCTGTCATGTTCTATCCTGCAATTTTGGTCACATTTGTCACTGATTGGACAAATAATAGTTGGTAATGGTAGCAACCAACTGGCTTTAACGTGACAAGTATAGTATGAGTACTAGTTCCTTGTGGAAACCTCTGTCCTCAATGGGAATGCCAGCAGCGTCATTGCTGGCGTGGTACGTATGTGCCATCATCAGCTCACCCTTCACGCTCCATTCTCCACCACACGGTGGGCCTTTGCAGAACCAGCTCCTCCACCTTCAGATTCTGTTTCCTCCCAGCAGTTAAATATTTGTTGAAACGGTGTCTATGAGCTTCTCCAGCCTGTTTTCTCAAGTTGTCATTTTTTGTCTTCCTAGGGCGATAAATGTCTTCATCAGTGCAAACCGGCTCATCCACCAAACCAACCTCATACTGCAGACCTTCAAAACCGTGGCCTAGCCCTCAGAGACCACAGAGTCCCCCCCCCCTCGGTCCCGTGGGGAGAAACTGCTAGAACGGTGGAAGCTTGAAGAACGCCTGACCCATATATGTAAATTAGAAAGAGTTGATTTTAGGGTTGGGGGTCGATTCCATTGAAGTTGATATTCTAGATTCCAGTTCAAGAGACTGAAAAGTGCCATTTGTTTTTTTTCAATGAGGATTTTCCAGTCTTGAAATGGAACTGAATGGGCCCAAAGTCCTGGTTGATTGATTTTATTTGGACAGTTTTAATTTATAACCCTGGTCTTGTTGGGAGTAGGTGAGGCGAGGTGTTTATTAAAGACTAATTGCCATTTTTCTAATATATTCATGTTGATCATTTTACTTTTAGCTTTTCAATCATGGCTACACATCTCAGACCGCACTCAGTAGGAGTGTGTCTCAGTTGTCTATACTGGTTTTCTCTTCTCGGCTCCTATTTGTGTCATTTTGCCATGGTCTGTACGCACAGGATCTAGCTGCGAGGAGGGGAAGCGGTGTCGGACATTTGAGAGGCAGACTCAGATTTCGTTTCTCTTTATTATCAGAAGACAGAAAGCCAAATGACTTCCAGCACAGTGTGCGCCTTACCAAGTCCTGTAACATTCCCTCCTCTCAGTGTAATGAAGTGGAGCCAGTCCCTGCTGTTGGGGGATGTAGAGAGACAATTGAAAGTTCTGTATTTAACTGATATCTGGTTGCAAATGTTCAATAAATAGTTTCCAAATGATTATGCTTTTTTAAATGTGTCCGAGTCCAGTATGTGTGGTGTGACCTGTTTATTTTTGGATAAACATACAGGAAATGCATTCCCTTTGTGACGGTGACTATACATGAAATGTGCTGCAAATGAGTCACCAGGATTTGTTTGATCTGTTGCATGAAAACCTTCCTTTAGTCTTTCCTAATCCAGTCAAAGATAGCTGCAGGAAATGACCCACCCCCTTGCTCAAGTGTTGTATTTTCATATATTGTTTCTTTATAACATTTTACATGTTGGCACAAAATAAGTGGTAAAATTTTGTGCCAAGGAGGTATGCCATTTCCATCTACCTGCATGAGGAAACACATTCGCAATTTGAGTAAAAGGTTAAAAATCTTTATGTGGTTTGCACACAAAAAGACCCAAATTTGATCCTCGTCCTCCAGTAGGACCAACGGCCGAGAAGTTAGCCGTGCTATTCAAAATAACCTTGTAAAAATCTCATTTTACTAAAGCTGAGGCCGCCGTTGTCGAGTTGTATTATGTAAATAATGCGTATTATCACCAGTGTCTCTGCCCTTTTGATGAGCGTGCACATTCTTATCGACAGATGCTTCCTGACTGTACCAGGTCATTTCCTTGATACTGCTCTTGTCAGCTGAAATACTGCTGTTTAGTTCCACAGGGCACTGGAACAATAACGTTTCCAGCGTTGCCTGGAAACAACGAAGCAGCAAACGTAAATGCCGAGGGACACAAAGAATAGCTCTGTCAAAGGAGGGGTCTTCATCCCCTTTTCCTGCTGCTTAGTAACTGGACTCAGTTTGTGTTGCAGAAACTAGTTTTTTTTGTGCGTGTAATGTGTTTGCACAGAAGATAGAGCACACAGATCCTTACGTAGAAACACCACAATGCAAAAACACATTATTGAAAGTGTGTACGTAGTATTAGCAAAATGCACGTACAGTATCAAAAAGTAAAAGTACTCAATGTCCTCTGTGTGCGTTATACTGCGACTGATGCCAAATCATTAATGTTTGAGTGGCATTTTACTGTTGCCAAGGTGGTCAGAATTTTACCCCCCCACACACACGTGCATATGCATGTATGCATATGTACATATACAGATATAACCTAACTATACCCCCCCCCCCCCCACACACACACACACACACATATATATATACATACTCACGTGATTGGGTATGCATCATATGTTTTCAATGTGAAGTCCTAATTTGTAAAGTGTAGCTGTATACCTGTCAAATAAGTGGAGTACAGAGGGATTAGTAATGTGATAGTTAAAAGACCTCCAAACCACTCCGCCGACTGACTCACTGATGTCTTGGCAGGTAATCAAAACTGAGCTGAGGCAATCTGCAAATGTCTCAGTGTTTTGCAAACCTGTTCCTGAAGAAACAGCCGACCAAAGGCCTCCGCTGTGCGAAGGGAACGTTTCAGGTGCAGAAAACGAGGAGTAATGGATTGTTCAGGGTGTTCCTGGAAGGGCTGCTCTTCTAACGTCGAATAATACAGAAGTAGAAAGCAGCATTGTAACAGCCTGTGTCCTCTTTCATTGGGTTGTTTGATCCAATATGCACGGTTATTGTTCTGTGATTGAGATCAGTGTTTAATGAAACACTTTTTTTTTTTCTTATTAACAGCCATGAAAAGAAGACGGAGGCTGAATGGTCTTCCTTCACAGGCAAACATTTTTTTGTGTGTTTGCATAATGTTCCGACTAATGTTTGAAGATATTCACTCTGAAGGAGGAAATTATTTAACTGAGCTGGAAACATGAGCTTCTTATTATGTCATAATGAGCCAGCTAGACATAAAAAAAAAGAATAATAAAAAAAGTCATTTTTTTTTAAATATGCTGAAACAAAAAGCAAACACATTAATAGAAATAGGCCTGGAGGTAATTATACATCAGACCTGTCCAGGTGCTCACATGGACGATGAGCTGTTATATCTCTGCTGTCATTAACCCTTGTGTCCAGCAGCAGGCAGCTGCTTCCAGTGAAAAAGCTCTAATAAAACCACTGTGCTCTACCTGCTCAGCACAAAGTGACCAACAAGCACAGTAAGCAACTAGCTGGTGAACATAATGAAGCGTTTAGCAGCTGAAGAGCCAGATAATTCCCTCAGGAGGTAAAACAGAGCTAATTCATCAATTCATCAGGTTAGAGAATCCTTAGCTTCAGCAGTGTGACTCAAGAACAGAGTTATTTCAGATGCCACTGGCTCTGAAAGTAAAAGTCCCATTCATTATTCCCATTAGAAGCACTTGGTTCAACATGAAACAAGGGCAGCTCCGACTGCCGAGGTTTGGCAAGAAACTGAGCTTAGAATTTAGTTGCATGTGGCACTGACTGTTTGTGGAAGCTAAAGGTCACAGTATCGGCAAAACTGAAAATACAATCTGCACTTTAAATCAGTTCACCGGGAAATTCTTATTCATTTGTGGCTGAATTCATCAGTATGTTGCACAGAGTCTTATTGCTTTCACCAAATGAGCTAACACAAGGTGACTGAGCCTGTGGTTCACTGAGGAAAGTATTGCAATATTTATATCTTCACAGTATTGCAAACTGGGTGTCGGTCTCCATATTCCTGGAAGAAATTCTGCATTAAATTACTCCAAAAGCAGTGTGCTTGTCAGTGAGCTTTGCACCTGCTGTTATCGTTCATCAATAAATGTGTCTGCAAAACAAGACAACCATCATTTTCTACATTTGTTGACATTGCAGCGAGTAATGGAACAAGAAGCAGCGGCCGCGGTGAGCTGTTAGACGAAGAGCTGCAGGCGACAGGCTGCGCACCTCCAACTTCTCAGCGAGGTAACACACTCCTTTCACCGAGCCCTGCTGTCTGCAGGCTCATGCCGTGTGCAGCATAAAATCACATCACTGCTGCTCACAGAACCACGGAAAAAGGCCAATTATTGTCTGACTTCCTCATTAAAACAACTAGTTATTTTTAATGCGTGACCTGTAGTATTAAACCACATTTGCTGTTACCACCAGTAAGTTCAAGTCAACCGGGACCAAAATCTTCAAGACTGGCACTTTAAGTAATATTCAGGATGTAGTTTAAAGACAAAATTGAAATGGGAATACAGAAAAGGGAAAAGCACCTCCACAAACATCATCCGCTCCCATTTCAGAACTCTATCTGCAGCGAGGGTTTAGTTATGAGAGGAATTTAAATTAAATCCATTAAATGTGATTGGATCGCCCAAAAGCTGGCTTGATTCAGCAAAAAACAGCGTGACACAGAGTTTTAAAGAGACATGGAGCTCAGGAGCTGCAGAGGACTGCTGACCTCCACACACACCCCTCTCACCTGCCTTGTTAGACTGGGAGGAGGTGGACCAGGGCAAAATGGATGAATGAGACCTCAACCGCAGTATTTGGAAATACAGTCAAAGATTTGCCAGCAGGTTTAATATCCCTGCTGATGGGGGTGTATATTCATTGTTGGATTCAGCCTGATCAGCATGTGTGTTCATCCAAAAACCTTAAATGTGGCATAAAGCACATAAAGGGATGTAGTTTTCTCCACACAGTGGTGCTTTGAGCTAACATGCTAACATGATGATACTGAACTGGTGTAGTGTCTATTATGTTCGTCTTAGCTTCTTCTGTTCTTAGTTTAGCATTTTAGCATGCTAACAAAGCCATTATGCCATTATGATAATTTAATCTTAAATTATTCTCATCCAGCCAAATAAGCAAACAGGGTGTGCCATGTAGCCAAATGCAAATGCTGTCTCCCAACAAAGCAGCACAATACAGGTGAAACACTTGTTCAAAGGCCCAGCTCACCTGCACAGCTGTTTTCACTTGGTAGCTCAGTTTGAAGGTGGGCTCAGTTTGAAGGTGGGCAGAGCCATGCCGCTGGGTGCTATGTAAATTCACCAGGCTCCACGCACCAATAGGAGTGATAAAGGTGTCATTTGTCACACCATGGCAAGTGCGGCAACGATAACAGGAAAGTGAGGAAGATGTGAATCGAACACAGACCGCACACTCCCACAGACGAAAGGCTCTAATCAGCAGACATGAGTGAAATCACCTGTGTGAGTGTATCAGTGTCGAAGCCAAAGTAGAAGTTTGTTCTTCTGAGGTAAACATCATGCACACATCCTAAAGAGACACGAGTAAGTGTAGCCAAGAGTGTGCTTTCCACAGGGGGCTTTAGGTCCCCCCCTCACCTTTCACAGACTGTCATCCCCCTCACTTTTATAGTTTTTGATTCATTCACCAAAATCTCTCTAAACGGAGCAGAGCTGATGAAAATGTTAAAGGTAGAATTTGTTGCCCAGCATCCCCTCCACCCACACAGATGGATGACTACCTGGCTAACAGAGTCTGGTGGTTGCTGGATGTGCACCGCCGCAGCTGGGTGTACCAGCACCTCATTACCTCACTGGATACGCTGCTGAGGAGTGTATCTGGATCCCTCGGCGCTCCATCTTAGATCCCTCTCTCATCAGCTGCAGCCGTGTCCTCAGTTATTTCCCTTGTGTTTCCCTTTTCCCCTGAGCCTCCTCTGCCTCTCTCACTCTCCCAGCTCCCTGATCTGCTGCCGTACCTTCACATTCACTCCATCCCACCTGCGATCCATCTACTCATCAGCTCTGCAGTATATCTACCCCGGCTCGTCACCCACTCATCGGCAGATCATTGTTCCAGATAAGTGGCACCTTACGTCTCGGCTCCTCGAGTTGTCTCGCATGTTTGCTCGCCTTTAACTATGTTTGTCTGTGCCACAGAAACACGGCCTGTCTGCTTACTCATCGCTCAGCCACACTCATAATCAACCTTCCCCTCCGCTCATCCACCACGCTTCACCGACCACCAGCCTCCTTCTTCCCCTCAGCCTTCATCTGCTGGATTTTCCCCTCATCCACCTTCATCCCCTGAAATCAGCCAATAAGCCTTTTCTCATTCATTGGCACTCACAGTGTGGGTCCTGCGTTTCGGTCTGCCTCCTGAGACAGAGCACCTCTCCAAACCAGTCGCAAATCAAATTCCCCCCAACGCTGCCTTTACATTTATTACCTGTAAGTGTCCAAAAGCTTGACAGTCAGAACTAATATTTGAAGCCTTTTCACAACTACTTGCGCGCTGACACTGATCCTTTGAAGAAAATACATTTCATCTGCACATTACAGCTGCAGCGAGGACTATTTGTCTTCTCACAGGCTTCAGATTCTTTGAACCCTGAATCTTTTCACAAAGCAGAATCTCTGGTGAAAAATCAATCAGTGCGAGCTTGAGTACAAAGATGCTGTTTGCGTGGAGAGAAAAAGCTCGAGATAACACCCATAAAAACTTCTATTCTTAGGCCATGTGTGGAGATTAGAATAGCACACTTTGCATTGTGAGTCGTGTTCTGTCAGTGTTCAAACTCAAGCCTGTGGCCAAATGTATGTGAATGCATGAATGTGGGCGTCTACTTATCTGCTCCAGTTGGGGGAAATGGACTAGTTATTAAAGAAATTAGGCTTTTTATTATAATGAGGCTTTCGGAGAGTACACTCTCCTTGGAACACTTGTAGTATTTGTGATAGAAGGCTTTATTGCATTTTAGGATATAAATATAACAGTAGGCGACTATAAACTGATACTGGTAATCTCCACCAAGAGAATTTAAAGATGCATTTGCAGGGAATTAAAACTCGGAGGGCTAACGGTAAGCAGCCAATACAAATAAACACACTATTCAGTATGAGTGTTATTATAGCAATAACACAAAAAAAGTTAATACACAACCAGTAATTGCCTGTTAGCAAAACTCTACGTGTTGTAATATGATAACCTAACAGCGTTTTAATAGAGCTCACTGGAGAGATGCTGGGAAGTATTAGACTTATGAGCTCGTTCGCATTAGTTTTAAGATGAAGATCATATCCAACATGAGAACTCACTCAAAGCTGAATGCTCTCCTCCTGCTGCAGAACATCTGAAGACAGTCAGACAAGATGGGGGGTGGGATAATGTTATAGTCCCTGTGTTTGTGTCACTTACCTAGTCTCCCTCTCTCTTTCTCTCCCTGTCTCCTGTATCTGTCTCCCCCTCTCTGTACTCATGATGTGTTGTTATCACTGGGAGGGACAGGAGCTCTCTAGGGTGGAGTGATGCCTGAATAGTCCCAGGCAATAAATATTTTAAGGTTTAAATCACATGCGTGCGCGCAAACACGCACATACACACACACACACTTGAAACTAGCCTGTCATAACAACTGACCCAGTCAATTAAGTATTAATACTGCATGTCATACAATGTGACGCACCATTAAAGGCATTGCTAGGTCATTAGTCATTTCTGCTAGGCCAAACGCAGACACTGACAAACAGGTGAGGTGAAAGTCTTTCAGGCAGAGATGCTGACATGGAGGTTGGCTGGCGTTTGAGCTGAGGTGGGGGGGGAATCCAGGTGTAGGCGTTGCTGTAGGAATCCCAATTATGTGAGCTGGCAAGGCGGGCAGGTAGGCAGGGAATCCTGCAGACAGGGTGAACAGGTGTGAGGCAAAAACTGGCAGTCAGACAAACAAAGTGTCAGTTAACCAATGCAGGCAGGCAGGCAGGCAGGCAGGCAGGCAGGCAGGCAAGTAAACTGGTGTTAAGAGCGAGAAATGTGGGACATGCTAAAAACAGATCATAAGTACCACAGGCAGGAGAACAAGCTGTGTAGTTTTATTGCGTTAATGCCAGTGTGTGGGCTACATTTCATGGAATATAGTGATAGTCATATTATGACAACAGTTGTCTTTAGGAAGGGTTTTCTTACTGCGAGTCAAACTTTTTTTTTTTTTTTTTTTTTTTAGCATACCAGCAGATGTCACCACAGAGCAAACATTAACCATCAGTCTCTGTTGCTGTATTGTACTATTCTTGATCACATATTTGATTAACACGGAAAAGTTCATCTCAGTGAATTATGCATCGTTTGCATTTGTTTTTATGGCATCTGTGACCCTGGTCAACGTCATAAAAACAATGGGAAAAGGCCTCCCAAATGTCAGAATTAAACAAAGATAATAGGAGGGGAACCCTTGAATGCAGAAAAGTGAGAATTCAATATGCTAAATATGTGAGTAGATTACAGATATTTAACAGCACAAAGAATACAAAAAGGCTTTGAAGCTTTTCCTCAGACAAGAGGTTTATGCCTATGTGTCAAAATGAGTAAGAGCAGCGAAAACAAGTGGCGTATAATTACACTATAATCAGAAAACCATAACGACAACAGTGCGATTCTTCTAATATTGGCAAAGAGTACTCAACCTTTATTGCTGGTAAACCACATGATAATCAGCAGGTAGCTGGCTGAATAATTATATAATTACTGCAATTATTTTTGTTGGCATTCAACTGCTCCCCTGCTGTGAAAGTCATCTGTCACCTAAACCTGCTGAGTGATGTTGCAGTACATGCTTAGCCTTCATTTACTTTACATTAGCCATTCAGAAACATGTAGAGATGCACTGATGCATTTTTTTTCGGTGTCTGGGCTTTGGTTATCGGCCCATCCATATGGCTTAATTCATCAGGGGATCATTTTTAATTTGTATGGCAACATCAGGCTTACCGAGAACATTACTTCTCTAACTTAATAAAAGAAAATCTAACAAATAAACGCATACATAATATTTTACCATGTTATCTCATATTAACCAGATTGAGAGTCAAACCAATTTGTTCTGCGAGGCTGAACTTAGAAGCACAGCTGCTAACATCAGCATTAGCATGCTAACATTTGTTAACTAGTATTATGCACAAAGCTGGCCTTCCTGATGGAGGACGTGATGATGGTGCTAGAGGAAAAGTCCGGGGATCACCACAGTCATGAGGATAAATGGTGTGGAAGCAAATCTGAAAACAATTTTAGTGTGAATGTTAAAATATTTCACAACATAAATGAAAACTTTGACCTACACGTGGTGCTAAATGAAAAGTCAAAATCCGGAGAAACGCTCAGTCCAATGTTGTAAAAGCAAGGAAATGTGCCTTCAACACAGCCGTATTGGGATTTTACTTGCTCAGGAGGCTCATTTAATAAATCCATGAAATGAATATGAAACGTGAAGCTTATTGACTACAGCTGTAATATTTCTGTCATGAAAGCCCCCAGTGAGCACTTTATGGGACATTCTGTCAATACCGAGAATAAAAACACACTGCCATAGCTTTGCTGACCAAATCTGATACTTTGACCATATGAAACTAGAGGTCCAGTGCTCCTTTCCATCTCATCGTTCACCCAGAAATAGTTTAGGCCAGAAGGAACTTTTTTCTGAACTAGTTTCAGAAGGAAGCTTGGTTGTGAGTTGGTCATGTGGGCGATGTACTAGAGTATGTTTTCACAGCAGCTCAGAACATGAGCTGATGGAGCCTCGCAGTAGTTCAGGCAGGCATGTTTTAAAGCCACATATTCCATCCTCCATCTCATCATGTATGTCCACAGCCTCCCCCTCTCACCATGGGTGCTCCATGTAAACATTTTGTGCTCATTCAGTCTGCATAATTCAATGCTAAGCTCTGCATCCTCGCTGCTCCCTTTTGAAAATTTAACCACCACTTCAGCATCTTCCCATATAAAAACAAATGTTTTTAAAATGTGTTATAGGGTTTGTGAGCTCAGGGAGTGGCATGTTGTTCCAGTCCCTGTCTGATCTGGCATCAGGAATAAACATTTTATGCTGTTTACTTTAAATAATCTTGTGTTGTAACAGGCGATTAAGCAATGAACAGAAAATACTGAAATGTAATGCTCTCTGTGTGCTAAAATCACTCAGTGGTAATAAAATGGCAAGGTGAGGGTCACATGACTGATCGAGCTAGCACTGATTGAGTACTTGCGCTGTGAGGTTGCATGTTGTCCTGCAGCTATTCTCTAGGAAGCCAGAAACTGTATTTCAAAGTACTCTGGAAATTTTTGACAGAGTTCACCCTCAGAATGAACCCACCAGCTGCGAGCGGAGCCACACCGCCAAACTAAAACGTGTATTGAAGTAGTTCTGACTGAAACATGTGATTCTGTATGATTATTGCGGGCACACTTATTGAGCATGAAGGAGTTTGAATGGTGTGAAGTGATCAGTTTGAATACAGAAGCTGCAGCCACAGTAGGTGCAGTCGCATCCTATTACAGTCATATTCATATAGAGCAATGCTACTACAGTTCTTCATATATTTACTAGTATTCAACTTGATCATTAAGCTCAGTTCTCAATGCACCAGGGTTTGGAGAAATGTTGCAGGCGGAGAGTGCCATCCTCTTAATTTCCTGCTTAGATTGTACCAACATAATTTCCATTTGAGCGTCTGTCCACCCCATCCATCAGCTCAGCTCCTCTGAGCTCAGTCCCTCGCTCACAGTGGGAAACAGTTTGTCAGTTGGTCCCTCAGTCGGGCGTCCACGTGGAGCTGCTCCAGCGGCCGTTGCATCAGGGTACGGATTGGGCTGTGAGTGATCCGACAGACGTCCGGTGGAACCTTGAATATTTGTCCAAACACCTTGAGGACATGGTTAAACACTCATCCAGTAGGTATCACATGAACGCTCCACATTACTGTGTGTGAACCTTCAGGAAAAGCAAATAACACCAGCCTACCTTAGTTGAACTATCATCTTGTAGGGGTGGTATATGTTTTTGCTGTGCTCCTCCCTGCAGATGTGCTGCAGAATATTAAAGCCTTGCAATCCTCTCCATTGAGACAGGGGGCCCTTTTTTAGTTTCCACAAAGGCTGTCTTGGGAAAGATATGGTTCTCAATGAGCAACACTCCCGTCTGCAGAATATGGGGTTTTGATGGGCGCAGCATGGAAGTTGGAAAAACAATAGTATAGCAAATGCTAAGTTTAAGTTAAAATTTTATGTTATTCTGAAATGTTCTACACTTGGATGCTGCTGTTGGAGCATGTCCACGAGAAGTTTTGGGTTTTTGTGTTTGTATGGCATTAAAATTTCATTTATGTGCTTCAACAGGACATACGTGTGCCAGCTGGCCACAGTAGTGCACATCCCTGGCACTCTGTGAGAAGAGCCAGCCATGAGATGGCTTCAGATGCTGGTTGATGGACACATGGCCCATCTCCACGAAACCCTCCTGGCTGTAGCTCTGCAACAGGTGGACAAGGTCTGGGCTGCAGCTGGCGTTATAGCTCAGCAGAACCATTCACAGCCAGCAAAATAGGGCAAGGTGAGGCAAAGGTTAAAATTCACCACATCACATTCATTTTGCAAACTCCAACTGTATCACTGTGCAGAAGGAGGCATGCATGGGTGAACCCATGGATGAAACGCTTGTGCTTGTGACAACACGTGACGTAAACATCCTTCCTGGCTGAGCTGTAACATTAACCAGCAGTATCAGTTAGCTGTAAACCAGTCTCCACAAGCTACCAATGTCAGACTGTGGTTGGAGGAATACAGTAGATACTCTGTGCAGCATTACAGTTGGCGTAGTTTGGTCAAAAGAAAATAGTTCCTACATTACTGCTCACAACAAGGTCTGTGGATTATCTTGAATAACCTGGTCACGATTTCTGGAACGAGACACTGCTGCTGAGTTTTGGACACATGCAAAAATTATGCATTAGGGTTTTTGAAGGACCCTAAAAGCCATTCAGCTGTCTCGTTAGTGTCTGGGCAGGTTATTAAAAGTGAATTGCAGTATGAAAGCAGCTTTGTAAATGTTAGCAGATCTTCTATCCCTTTGAGGCATTTAAACACCACTTTGTCCTGTGCAAAATCAGTTGATTAATGGTCCCACCTGCTGCAAGAAAAACACAGTTCAGACAGCAAAGTTTTGCGTATAGGAGGACGATTAAATGAGAATGTGAACTTCTGCCAAAGTTGTCTAGTGAGTCTACCAGTTTTACATTTTTCCCCAGACGGTAGCAATGAGAGCGTTCATAGCAGCGGGATAAAGTACATGCAGTGTACTTCCACAGGTGAGATTTATCTATGTTTTGCCTGCCTCCTATATTTCTGCCTGGCGTATCCCATCAACACACAACTCAGAGAGCAAGCAAGAAGCATTTCATTCCTCATAAAAACAAGGCTTACTCAGAGTATCTGTATAGTTCATTTTATTACAACAATACCAGAGATACATTCACAAAACAGCAGCCAGACATAGATCCCAGGCCATGGCGGTGGAGTGTTGGAGGAGCAAAGCAGCATTGACTGCAATGAAAGCAGAGGGGCAAAACAAGTTAAAATGGTTAAATGTTCAGCCCAAAGCAGTGAAAAAGGGAGTTGCAACAATTCCAAAGATTTACATGTCAACTAGAAGAGGAGGAAGCAATGCATATCGTGGGGCAACCAACAATTCCAATCACTGAGCAGTTCCAGCATTGAACCCCATTCATTTTAGCGTTCCCCAAGCACACTTACTGGTAATTTGAGGACTGCATTTTATGACATTTTCACAAATGAGCTGACCTCATGAAAAGCAGCCAGTGGAAGAATGCAATGGCTCATGTTTGACACTTGTATCCCCTTCCTGGCCTGCTTTCTGCCATCTTTCTTTCCCTGTAGGAGGTCGAAGGAGTTTCATTGAAGAGGGAAAATGTAACTACCTTCTCTCCCTGCACATAAATAATAAAATGTTTTGTTGAATGCAATTGGTTTCCATTTATTTGCAATACTGATAAAACTTCCTTGGCTTAAATTGAGCAGTTGCTTGCATTCAATGATATTCACTTGTTGCGCATGTTCATGTCATGTTATGTCTTAACATGAGAACATTAGGGTACAAGTAATTATGTCCATAGAAGCATGTGATGTATATGAATGCATGCATACTGTAATAGATTCTCCAAAATAAAAAAAAACAAAAAAACAAAACGCTATTATCAATGCACATTATCCATTATTGTTTAATATGCAAATATAGTCACCGCTGCTGTCCGTCCTCCTGGAAACCATTCAAACAGGTAGACAGCACTGATTAATGTGGAACTGTCGAGAGCTACATGAATCACATGACCAAGATCAAAGTGTGTCGCAACTGTCTTTCGATGGCTTTGGTTCGACGGAGGAGAAGAGATCAGGCTGTCATTAGTTTTAATTTAGTCATAAATTATATTGCGGACAAAGTAAAATTTTGACCCGATGATGACATTCGTACAGTCAGGAGGATCAAGGTGATTTTGACTGATCCTGAGGGACATGGATGTCTGTACCACATTTCATGGCAATTCATCCAGTAGTTGTTCACACATTTCACTCAAAACCACAACCAATCAAGTAGATTTCACAGAATAAGTGAAAAGTTTGACCTGGCTTTTGCAGAAAAGTCAAAGGATCACCAAAGTCATCAAACTGTATCCTCAAAGGAACTTGAATATAGTGAATTTCCTGGCAATCCATTTGATAATTGTCTTGATATTTCACCCTGAACCACAAATGTCAACGTCAGATGAAAAGTCAGGGGATTGCCAATGCATGCAGAATTTATCCTCTTGGGACAATGAACGTCTGCACCAAATGTCATGCAATCGATGTAATAGTTTGAGATATTTCTGTCTGGCTGCTAACAGGGCTAAACATATTGTAGATACAATTGATAAATACATACATGCAATTATACATTTCACCGTCCCTTATTGTGTTTGTCCATCCCATCCATCAGCTATCTTGGTTGCAGCAGTCCGGCTCTCCTCAGCACGCTGTTCACGTTTGGGATCAGCTTGTGACTAAAGTCCCACAGTCGAGTGTCCACCTGGATCCTCTCCAGTGGCTGAACCATAGGCGTGCTCAGTGGAGAGTGAATAATATGACACAACTCCGGTGGAATCTTGAACTGCTCTCCAAACTTCTCAAGCACTAAATGCACTGAAGTCTGCTCGACCATCCTGTGAAGCACATGGACATTCACACATACGTCATTCAGAGATCATTATCTGAACACTGCTGCTGATACCTTTGCACTGTGGTTTTAAGCCGACACACGGAAAAGTCTTTACCTTGGCTGAACAATGAGCTTGTACGGATGGTACTCTGACGTTCTGTCAGGCTCCCACTTATAGATGTGCTCCAGGATATTAAAGCCTGGCACCCCTCTCCATTTTGGCAGGGGACCCTTTTCACTTTTCTCAAAGGGTTTCTTGGGATAAATATGGTTTTCAACGAGAAACACTCCAGCCTGCAAAATGTGGATTCAAGTTCAATGGATACAGAGAGCAGGAACATACAGGAAATTACCAAATATTATCATTAAAGGACCAGTGTATAGGATTTAATGGCATCTAGTAGTGGGATTGCAGAGTGCAACCAGTGAATTAACCCTCACTTCATTCTCCCCTTTCAAGTATAGAGAAGAACCTCTGACAGCCCCAAAAAGCACTCTCTAGAGGCAATGTTTGATTTGTCCATTCTGGGCTACTGTAGGAACTTGGCAGGTTATACACTAATGAAAACACAACCCCAGACCTCCTTAAACACTACACACTGGACCTTTAAGTATGGATATTTATTGAATATTTTATGTGTCTTTCTCAAATGCATGAAAACAGAGTATCCTACTTTTGGATGCTGCTGTTGGAGCATGTCCATGAGAGGTGTTAGGGAGTCGTGTTGGTATGGCATGATAATCTCATCTATGTCATGCAACAGGACATAGCGAGATCGGTCCATGGATCTGTAAATGCACTCATTAAGTGTGGCTAACTGGCCAAAGTAGTGCACATCCCCTCCATACTGTGAGAAGAGCCAGCCACGAGATGGATTCAGATGCTGGTTGATGGGCCAAGGAACCATCTCCACAAAGCCCTCCTGGCTGTAGCTCTGCAACAGGCGGTCGAGGTCCGGGCCACAGCTGGTGTTATAGATCACCACTCTGTCTACACCCAGCAACCTGTAGCAAGGTGAGGGATGAAGGAGCTTAGGTTTGTAAAAAAGTCATGTTGTGTCAAAACAAGACAACAAAAAAGTACGTTGAACTGCATCCTGTGTGTGTCATCAAAAATGCTGACCTGTACATCTCCAGGGTCTGTGCATACTGGAGCGCGTTGTTGAATTCAAACAAGTTAGAGATGCAGACTGTGAAGTCAAACTGCATCTTTTTCTCTTCCTTCTCACTGGTCTTCTGGTTTCTTATGGGGAGCCAAATCTGCGCAGGTGCCTTCACACTATCTGGCTGAGTCAGAAGACTGACATGGGTTGCGCTGCAGTTCTGAGGAATCTGACACAGGACATTCGTTGTGGCGAAGGGAAAACCAAAGTTGTCTGCAAGTTCTTTAATTTTTGCTTGAGTTGTTGTGTGTGACAACTGGCCCGCACAGCAGAAAAGACAGTGAAGGGGTTGGATGGAGTCTCTTCTGAATATGCTAATGATGCGTACATCAAAGTCTTTCACCCTCTGGTCCATGTAGGCCGACACCAACAAGTGCTTGGTGTTCTTGAGGGGGGTGATGGTCTGGTGAGTTATTTGCTGGGGGCAAGACTTTGAAACCTGACGCAGGTTTCGGATTGGCTTTGGGATGGTCCTGTATTTCGCAGGGAATGTCACAATCACAACCATCAAGATAAAGATAACAATCGAGAGGAAGATGAACTTCCCTCTGAGTTTCTTCCACTCGTCCATTCAGCCAAAGAGGAATCCTGCAATAGAAATTAGTCACCATTAAATTTAAGACATTTGAGAAACTAAGCTTGAAAATAAATGTCTGACTTGATAAAATCAAGCTACTTTGACTTCTTAGACTGTCACGTTCTTTCCTGTGGGATGCCTCAGGGCTCTGTATTAGGGTCCAGGGTTTTTACAGACACACCTTATGAAGACCCTTGAGAGGCTGGTCCTTGTCTATCTCTGCCTCCTGGTGAACCCGGCTGCAGTTCGCCTATCAAACCGGCGCTGAGGTGACCATCTACTTCCTACATACACATGATATCCTTTGATTTCTCCAGTGCCTTCAGTAGCATTCAGCACGCTTCTGGCAGCTTAGCGCATGCAGAGGTGCACCACCACCTCACAGCAGGGATCATGGATTACCTCACCGACCGACCTCAGTATGTGAGGATGCAGGACTGTGAGTCTGACACGGGCGTGTGCAGCATGGGGGCCCCGCAGGGGACCGTCCTGGCTCCCTCTCTCTTCACCCGCCACACTACGTTACATTATTTATCTATTTATCATTTCTTGCTTTTTTGCTGATGTTTCCCGCTTTAGCGCTATCCCCTCTGCTGCTGTAACACTGCACATTTCTCCGCTGTGGGATTAATAAAGGATTATCTTATCTTAATTTTGCAACACCCACTGTGAACCTAATGTAAATTTCCTGGAATATGCTCACAACACTCAGATTTATATTCCTATCTTGCCCAGTGATCCATTTTATCTCTGTAAGCTGTCACATTCATCTTCATTAACATTCATCTGTTAATCTCAGCACATGGGTCCGCACACAAATAGGCTGCATCCTTGACTCTTAGACGGGGAACACTTTAGGCGTGATGGGATCTGGTAGTTTACTTATCACTCATTGTTTGACCGTAGCCAATAACGTAAAATAAGATTTAACCAAGAGATCATTTCCCGTCTTGTCTACCGGCGGTCACATGAGTCTGCTATAGAAACCATTAGGGTGTAGATATTTTTTAACATCTGCTGATGCAGGTATGTGTTGATTTACCATTAAGTTCTCAGTACAGGTAAAATAAATGCATTAGCCATTATGGCAGACAATAAAGACCATCTTTGGACTGTTGGACAGTTTAGATGCAAAATCTAATAAAAAAATCATCATCATTTGTCCCGTTTTAAAGACTGTTTGTAGTCGTTGCACGGCAATGTGCCTCTTTTCTTGCCCATTCTCCCTCCTCAGCCGCCTCTCTCTGCTTCAGGTGACGACTGGCAGCCGAACTGACCGCATTACGCTGCGTTTAATGACGCACCGCGAAGAAATGGCAGACAAGACGAGCAGTTTATCGTGGATTTTTTCTGGGGAGTTTGTGAGTGTCGAGACATGACTGGTGTGTGGGATTTAAAACAGGGGCGAACTTCGCTTCGCTTGGCGCTTCGGTCAGTATGTCGCCGCTGACATTCGGCCAAGCAAAGCTCAAGTCAGGTCACTTTGGACGAAGCGACATGACTTCATCTGACTTTTCAAGCAATAACAAACGAAAATAAAGAAGCTCACCTCAATTTGCATTAAACAAGTGAACAAACAGCAGGTCCGGATCCAGCATCAGCTGCAGGTGTGTCTGCGATTTGAGCAGGTGGATCGAGATGACCCGACCTAAAATAGCCAATCAGAATGAGGCACAAATCTGAACCATTTCTCTAACCTTTTTTTTTTTTTTTTTTTTTTACTAATTACACCTGGACATAACAAATAACAAATATAACTGTGTCACATAAGCAGCAAATACAAAAGGAAACATGGAGCTTTTGACACATACAGTCATTTTGTTGTATAAGATGACATTTAATTTCTTGTCTTTCTCAATCCACAGACCTTATATACAGTCCAAATGTTGACACATACAGCTGTCATGCTCCTCGAGAAACAACACCTCTGATGACACTTTAACTGAAATACTATTATGTAACTGTAATTGTGCAGATGCTTATTAATCTTGTGTGCAGCGGCAGTATATTTATTTAGCACTTTCTCTTTTCTGTGTGATTTCTGATTGTTATCCATATCTTTACATGTTGTGCCATATCCAGCTTATGTAGGTGGTGACAGTCAGTATTAGCCACTGTGGCAGTAAAGGTATTTTTCTGATTGCAGCTCAGCAGCAGCAGCAGCAGCGGCAGCAATAATCTCATTGGCAGTCTAACTTTTTAAAAGTAAATGTTGTTTTCCACCAGCAGATGTCACCAAAGAGCAAACATTAACCCTGATTGTGTGTTACTGCGTCAGTCTAGCCTTGGCTGCAATGTATTTGTTGTGGTCTCATCATGACAGATGGCACTTAAAAACAGCCATCTTTGATATGAAAGATAAAAATATAAATAATCTCACAAAAGTCAAATCAGATTGTAATACATATATATATATTTATATCGTGGGCTGCTACTGAGCACACTGTATACTGTGAATAGGTTGGGAAATCCTGGAATCTTTACAAAGAAAAGAGTTTTATGAGCCTTTCTTTCATTCGTTTAGTCATCATGTCGTCAGAGGTGTTTTTTATGAATGTGTGTACTGTGAGCACAATATGAATTTTAAAACATCAGGTTAAAACCAGATTTTGAAACAAGATCCCTCTACAGGACGGGGTCACATCATTAGGTAATGAAGCCTCCTGAGTTGATATTGAAATTTAATTTGCAATGAATCACATTATCAAAAAACAGGATGAAGATACGAGTGGCTCTGTGAGACTCTACACAATGATGCTTTGAGCTAAATGCTAAAATGCTCACAATTACAATTCTAACGAGCTGATGTTTGGCAGGTATAATGTTCCCCATCTTAGTTTAGAGTGTCAGCATGCTAACATTTGCTAATCACCACAATCACAAAGAGCAGCTGAGGCTGATGGGAGTATCATTACTCTTGCAGGTATTTGGTCTTAACCCAATGTACTGAACAAATGAAAATTTTGACCTGATGATGGTGTAAGATGAGAAGTCCCCAAAGTTATTTCTGTTCCTCCGGAGACCTTGAAAACCTGTGAGTTTACAGACTATAATACCACTTCTACATCAAAATATGTATGCAGGTTTTTGAACTGCTGGGAAACCTGCTAAAAGGAGGCAATTCACTACTTTCCCTTCACCAGCAGACGAGTTTGCCTTTCTGTATGGAGGTATGCCAGTATGGAGGCAAGTGACGGTGTCATGGTGGTTGGTTTTTATATCTGTTATGAGACAATGATGAGTGTAATGAGTTGAGAGTTCAAATCAGGCAATATTCACATGCCAATGTCCAGAAAAGGGGTCAACATTAATGTGTCCATCCAGGTGCCATGTTTCCATTTCTGCTGATTGGAGCTGGAATACCTGTGACCGCTGCAGAGTCATTTGATCTGCGAATGAATGCTGATTGTAACACTGAGGACAAAAGACAGATGTTTTTGTCCAGTGTGAATGAGGCTCAAGTGTCTTTGGCCAGTTGGTAATCGAAAACAACAACAACAACACGAGTAATATACCTGACTATGCTGACATTATTCATTTCACATCAGCAACAGCCACAAAAAAATATAAAGATCTAAATATCTTTTTTTTTTTCAGCTTTAAAGCTGCAGTGGGCAAACCTATATGCAAAACCACAGTTCAAACGACAGCAGAAGGAGTGCGTTACCCTGTGGAACCTCGTGCCTTGTAGGGCCTGCTCTGCATGGCATGAGTTTCGCCAAAACCCCTCTTCTCAGAGACGCCGCAGGGCAGAGGGCCCCAGGCTTCAGAAGCAACAGTGACGCTGTCTAATGCTGGGATGAGAGGCACACACACACACATTCACACATACACACACACACACCAGTGTCCCCCCAAACAGTTATTCCCCACCGTTTGTCATCACGCCTCTTTGCTACTTGTCATTACGAGCGCCATTGCATCAAACATAATGAGCCTGAAGGATGGCGTGGAGACATATTATTATACAGATATTGGGAATTTATCACAAGTTGCAGGATTTTCTGCCATTGAATCAGGCTTTCACCACCTGAAGGGACCTGCATGAGCATCTGCATTTGTGGAACAGCCAACGGGGAAACCCCCTCTCTGAGATGCCTTATGATTGGCTAAAGTCTCCCATCATGGGTTATATTTTCTAAAGCCTGAAACCAGAGTGAAGAGGAAGACTAGATTCCTCTCAGACCACTTGAATTGCAAAATGCTGAAAGGTTATTATGGAATTTTTGTCCAATGATGCAAAAAAAAAAAAAAAAAATACTGCCGACTACAGCTTTAATGGTATCTCTACAATCCCTGCTCGGAGCAGAAGAAGATCTCAGGAGCAGGTGAATTTCACTGGTGTCGTTAAGCCTCTAAACGATTCAGCACTTTTAGAAACACAAATCAAAACAGCGTCGAGACAGAGGCCCGTGCTCATCCACCAAACCAGCCTCACACTGCAGATCTTTAAACGCCCTCAGAGACCACGGAGGCTCCCACCCTCCCAGCTGTGGCAGTGCCTGACCCATATATGTAAATTAGATATATTTGATTTTAGGATGGCGGTTGAATGGAGATTCTAGATTCCAGAGCCATTTGATTTTTAAACGAGGACTTTTTGGGTTTAATCCAGAACCAAAGTGGTGCAAAATGCTCTTGAGTGATTTTATGTAAACCATTTTAATTTTGGAGCAGCTGAGGTGAAGTGTTTATTAAAGACAAACTGCCTTCACTTTGAGCTTTCAATCACTGCAGCGCCTCCCACACTGCGTTCAAGCAGTTATCTGATTTTCTTATCTCACATAACCTTTATTTCTTTTGCTATAATTGAGCTTTTGTCTGTTGTTAAACATTAGCTCGCAGGTTAAATAACTGTGAGGAGAGGAAACAGCGTTGGACGTCTGAGAAGCAGACCCTGATATTGTTTCTCTTTGTTATCAGAAGACAGAAAGCCAAATGACTCCCAGCACAGTGTGTGCCTTACCAAGTCTGTTACATTCCCTCCTCTCAGAGTGTAATGAAGTGGAGCCTGTCCCTGCTGTTGGGAGGTTGTATTAAAATAGGTTGTAAATAATGTGTCCCAATCCTACGTATGAGGCAACTCAGTGAAGGACTGGATTATGTCTTTTCAGGAGAAAGTGAAAGCATTCTAGGTTTCATTCAGAATGGGTAGCTGGGGTTTTATTTCCAGTTTTTATGTTAACTGGGGAAATACATGATTCTTTACAATGAGCCCTTTGTGCAAGAAAAAAGGACAAGCAGTGGAAATGCTTGCCAGGTTTCAACAAGAAAAAAAAACCTACTTGTGCCAGAGCTGAAAATCTGCAAGAACAGATTATTTGGCCGCCTGGGGGCAGCAGAGGCCAGCTGTACGCGCAGCGCTGTCATATTTATCACCTTTAAAAGTTGATAAAGCAAACTTGTTAGCAAACGGTTTCCTATTTATGCAACCAGAAGACACAAAGCAACATAAGCAGAGCTGTATTTTTGGCCATCTGTCTGAGTGGTAGGTGGTAGGTGCTTTATTTTAACACTTCCAAATCAAATTTTATAGGTATGTGTAACTTTGATGCTATATATATTTCTCACCTGTAATTAAGAATAAAGGGACCAGAAGGTTCTTCTTGGAGCTGGAGGAAAGCCAGAAGATTATCATTTGGTACCTTTAAGACATATTTTACCGTTTATGCACAGCGAGGGTCTCTTACTCCTGTCCAGTCCACATATGGTCTGCATATGCGTTGCCGCCTCGGTGCGTGGGATACATTCATGCTGTATAAGATGAGTCTGCCTTTGTCTCCGCACAGACTCGGGCTTGAATTTTGAACCAAAGTACATGACCATGTGCAAATAATCCAGCTTTAAATAAGAACATAAGTCCAGTAGTCACAGGCCTTTCATCTCAGTTTTGGTCTCCACCAGCCTCTGAGGGAAATATGTGGCTCTTTAGCTGCTAAATGCTCCACTGTGTTCACCAGCTGGTTGTTAAATGTTTCTGCCGTTTGGTGCTGGGTAAGTAGCTTACGGTGGGCTGAGCTGTGAGAGTGAACCAAAACAATAAAGGTGTGAGTCGTGAAAACCAAAACAATGAGCCAAGAAGCCAAGGGGGTTCATCACTATGAACAACCACTTTCACACCACACGTAGTCTTTTGATCCATTCTTGATATAAAAATATTGATTTGAGAGCCGCTTTTAGCAGCAGGATCACCGAAGTAGATGTGAGCCCATCTGTGGATTATCTAACCCAACACACACTGAACAGGAGGCAGGGTGCAAACTTTTGTCAACATAAAAGGTACATGAAGTTCAATGTCTGTTCAGTTTGAACAGAAACAGTTCAGTCCTGTGCAATCTTTTAGTTCTCCGTTTGTTTAGAGATTTACCACAGGACACATGCAGAAATTATGAATTAAGATTTTTAAAGGAATACAAGAGGAATCAAGATGTCTTCTCAGTGTCTCCACGCAGTATCAGAGCAGTTCTGCAAATATGTTAAGTGCATTAGATCCAAAACAGTTGACCAGTGTCTCCGCCTGCTGTGTGAGGAGCAAAAATTAGCACATATACAATGATTAATGACCTAAAATCATCCATGGAAATTTGACCTTCTGCTTATTTTCCAGCTGTCATTTTGCCAGGCTTTAAGTGTCGTTTCTCTTCCTAGCAGCAGGCTAAGGCTACTCGCTGTAACATGAGAATCATCCAGCGACTGTATGTCCCATGTAGAGAGCACACACATCCCCATTAATGGTTTGATTTATCACTGAAAAGCCTTTCATTGTTCCTAAAAAAGACTTACTAATATTACAGGAATACCAAAACACATTATTCTTTAAAAATATACTAGAGAGTAAGAAACTGTAAAAGCCATTAAAGGCCATTCATACCTGCCATTTTGGCTGTTTACAACAAACAACAACAAAACAAAATCCCAGTCATCGTACACCAAACGTAGAGAGTTCAGGCCGGAAAGATGCCACAAGGCTTAAAGATTTTGGTGCTGACCTTGTCAATTATATCAGTTTACAGGGATAGAGCCCTATAAATAGCTGGAGGGACATTACCCCAAGGGAGCCATAGACGGGGCCTTGACACTGGTGGCGGTGTGCTGGAGGTTGAAGCAAAACAAATGATGGAAGAGAAATAGTTTATTAAGCTATTCATAAGAACAATGTTTAGGTTGCCAGGATGATGGTGCTTATCCTTTCTATTTGGTAATAATGCAGTTATAAAATGTTTTTAATGCATTGATGAATCCTCTTGGCCTTTTCCCTTTCTTATGCGCCCCCGACCCTGCAGTTGTACTTGTTCACAAAAACCTCTTTTCCTGAAGGTGAGAGGTCAAACGGGCCATTTGAGTGGTCTTCCTCTTCAACTAAAGAGCTGAAAAGACGAACACCAAAGAGACTCAACAAACCCAACAAAGCTGCTCTCTTTAATAGCTTATACCTTATCTATAAAGCACTGCTCTGTGAAAGTTTTAATTGTTACTATTCTTTCAGTCTTTTTATAGTGCTGCATAGGCTTAGAGGAAAATCTGCAGTTGTCATAAAGTCATTACTGAACGTCGTCTTATCTCAGACACATTAGGAGAATGTAGGAATCTCGAAAGATTTCAGGATAAGACCTACAGTGCTCTCAGAAACAAAAGCAGGAAACTTACTTCACCTGTTAGTGTTACTTACTTCTTCAGTGGTGTACTGGCCATGTGGCGCACCGTGACAAACCCTGGTGGGCCTCCGCACTGGTGCCGACATTACCCACAGCACCACTCCAACGAGAACAGTTCAGTCGGAGAGTCGGCTGTATTATGCTAATAGCGGCTAATGTAGCCTCAAGTGGAAATGCGGAGCGGGCCGCAGAGGTCTGGTAAGCTCTCTTCTGCCAACTCTGACTCAGGTGACATCACTTGAGGCACTTTAACAAATTTCGCGCCGCTCCCTCTTGAGCCACAAAAGGCTTCAAACTACTTTTTCAAATATGCAGTACTCCCGAGACCTGTAAACAGACTTTGATGTGTAAAATCGGTGGAGTTCCCCTTTCAAAGCCATAAAGAGCATTCTGCTATACTGCTGCTGTGTGCAGCGCAGCGACCGTCTCCCTCTCACCCATAACAAACTTAATTAATGCTGCACAAATAGCCCATCATAGCAAATGAAGCTATATTAATCAAGTACAATCCAAGAGCTCCCTATAGCAGCATGTCATACAAAGTAACCAACCATTAAAGTAATTAAGATGCTCATTTAAGTAAGTCATAGTTCCTGTATGAGTATTACAGGTTAAGTAATGGTTTTAATATCCTCTTTTTTTCTGCAACCTGCTCTCTGTTGGAAAGCCAACAAAGGTATACGCACACAGTGGAAAAACACTCACTGTGTAACCCAGGTACACTTAGGAGAGTACTCCCCGAGATGCCATCATCCCTCTGCCTTCTGCTTTCCATCTTCATCATCACTGTCACCACCATCTTCTTCTCCACTCACTGGACTTCCACTGTCTTCAGCATCTTTATTGCTTCTGGAGGCCAGGATGGTATATCACACGGACAGTTTATTTTGCTGCAGGGTCAGCAGCAGATGTTAGTTGGAGCTTGAGAGCGCTCATAAAACAGAGCTGAAACACAACAAAAACTACATTTATACTGAGTTGATTGTTCCAAAATTATTAATTTTGTTGTTAATGTAATTCTTAAGTTATTCGTAGTCCTATTATTCTTTTGTTCTTTGCTGTTTGCACACAAAACTTTGAGAACTGTGGAAGCCATATTGGACATACGAAAACATTGAGCTGAAAACACTAAAATCATTCTCTGTGTAATTCACTTCAGTATCATTGACTCTATTCACATGGCCAGTTGGCATGTGACCAAGTCTGCTGTCAATACAGAATGTATATATTGATTAATACAGCCTTAATAAATAATGAAAAATACATGCATTTCTCTATATGTATTCAACCTTGTGCTGCTGAAGCCTGACAGGTAGGCAAGACGACTACCAACTACTATTCAAACCGTGTTTCTTGTGACAAAACCAGATATTTTCATTAAGAAATCGGGCTGTTTTCCAGCCATGTTTGTGGTAACCAAAACGGGTGCTTTCAATGGAACATTAGAACCCTGCTATTTTAAGACAAAACAAGATATTTTCCAAATCCTAACCAAGTGTTTTTGTGCCTAAACCTAACCAGACAGTAACCACATCATTGTCAAAACATAAAGCTGAAATTTGAATGCAAAGAAATGTAAAGTTTCAACATATCTGCAGTTAATTTATTCTGGTGATGTGACGTAAAGAGGTGTACGTCTGAATGGAGCTTAAGCGATCTGTCTGCATTGTATTTGTTCAACTTTCAGCAGACTGGGCTGCAACAGATGGGACTTTACTCCAGCCGTCTTTGGTTTCACTGTCATGTTTACATTTGGTGTTTCTCACCAAACTGTTTTCTGTGCATCCTTGAGATCTAACAAAATGTGCTGACTGCATTTCCGTCCTCAGAAATGTGTTGAATAATTTACATGGCGCAACGTTTTCACCCACGTTTGCTAGCTTGCAGTTGTTCTTCACTGCCTTTGCAGGTGTGTTGCAACGCTGCCACCAACTGTCAGTCAGCAGAACAGCATGAAACCTGAAGCTCGTCTGCTCCAGCGGTGTGTGTATCATACAAACAAACGAGGGCCCATTCATAAAACCATTTCTCCGTTGTGCTACTCCACAGGGTACCTTTAAGGTAGAGAATGTCAGTGACCATGTCTGTTTAAAGTTCATGTTGATTGAGTTGATTGAAACCTGTAATTTTGCTCCCTCGGTGCTGCTGGATGTGACGCCGCTCTATAATCTCTTTCTCCAGCTGTGTCGTGTTTGTATTGTATTGCAGTGTACACCGAACTTGACGTTGATTCATGCTGACAAGTAGATTTTACACCACATCTTTAATGTATCTGGGAGTTTACAGGACAAACGCCTCTCTGGCCATTCTAGTCAATCTGATACCAGTGAATTTGTTTTTCCTCACAGCCACCTACCATTCACACAGACACACAGATTGTCCTGCTGTCTTTATTACAGCCGAACGCAAACACTCATTCACTAATCATCCCACATATTTTCAAAAATGTTCTCACACTTTATGGACGAATACCAAAGTCTGATCATTGATTTTCATGGGAGTGCTGCCTTCAGACCATTCTGGTGGTGTTTTGAGCTGCAGGCCACAAAGACAGAGTGATGTGTGATGCAAAGGAGGCTTTAGAGAGCCTGTTTTGCATTTGATCGACCTCTTACTCTTTCATCAGCAGCGATGAGAACTTCTCCTCAGCCACGATTAGAGGGGCATGTAGAGAGATGTAAATTTAGACAAGATCATAGAGAAAGCTGCAAGGCTTAGCCAGCCAGAAGTTAGACAGATAAATCAGGTCAAACAGAACAGGGGACAGAAGCTGCAGGAAGCATTTTGTGCAGAGTTTTCGATTCAAAATGAAAGATCCATCCTTTTGAAGAAGTGGCGCACATCCTTGACCGGATGCGACTGTGTTCATTTTAACCTTTATTTACATATTCAGAGAGAGGTTCATTGAACATGTGCTCTGTTTTTCAGTCACATCCATAAAACAGAATATACAAGGAGCAAAATAATCACAATTCAACAACAATACTGTCTGGTCAATTGACAGTTGATTTTCAAGACAAATCCATTTTGTAGGACTGAGTTATGACAGAAAAAAGTATTCTAATTTGATTCATATGAGCCTCAGATCTCACTGTCAGTGATTTTCATAGAGAATCAGTAAAAAGTAGTTCAAACCAAAACTGTGCGATGTGCATGTGTATGTATGTGTCGTCCTCAAGCTCGGGTTCTCTACCAGACGCCTGGGAGTTTGAGGGTTCTGCACTCTCTGCTGGAGCCACTCTCTCAGTTTGGGGGTCATCACAGCTGCTAATACTCCTATTACCACTGGGACCACTTTGGACCTCAGCCTCCACATCTGCTCCAGCTGTGCCTTCAGCCCCTGGTGCTTCTCGACCTTCTCGTGCTCCTTCTTTCTAATGTTACTGTCAGCTGGGACTCCCACATCTATCACAGCTGCCCTCCTCTGCTTCCTGTCAACCACCACAATGCCTGGTTGGTTTGCCAGCAGCTGCTTGGATCCCACAGGATCATAGCTCTGTTGTTCTCAACCATTTTCGGTGGTGTGTCCTCATGGGATTTGGGGACTTCTAATCCACAGATGTTCCTGTACACTATCCTCTGCCGCTTGGTAATGCCTCTCAGTGTACCCTGTCCCAGCTTGAGCCTGACTGCCTGCTTCTATGTGCTGAACTGTCTGAGGGCCACCTTTAGATAGCCTGGTCCCATCCACTGCGGTAGACCCCTGCCACCATGGGTCTGGTGCTCAGGGCCTGTTCTTGTGCTGGTGTGATCAGAGCCTCTGTGCTGTCCTTCAGGCCAGCCTTTTCTAGTCACTAGTAGGATTTCTTGATATCAGCCACCTCGGTTATACATCCCATGGAGGGCCTTGGTCTTCCACAGTATCTCTTCCATCAGTATTCTCTTCCTCCTCATCACCCTCTGTCTTCTGCTGCCTGAGGCTTTCTCTTAGCAGTTCATTCTGGGGTGCCATCTTCCTGATGTATTCACAGGTGCTCCTTGTTTCATCCTGGATCGTGGCTCTGACACTACACTAATCCTCGCCCACCTTCTTTTCGCTGCTCGTGGAGTCTCGGGTTGCTTTAGTGGCAGCTGGATGGCGCAGCGGTGGTGTCATCGCCTCCAGTAAGGGTCCCCAGGCTTAGACCCCCAAAGCTACATGCAAGCCTACCTCAGAACATGAGCGAGAGAAATAAAACTAAAGTCATTCTGACCTGGATGGGCAACAAGCTCTGTGGCAGATGCTGGGGGGGGGGGGGCAGGAAATGTTAATGAGACGTGGGCTACTGGAACAAGACACACCTAGACAAGCTTACAAAAAGCTAATTAATAAACATTTATTTACTTTACTGAAATGGAGCACTTCTTTCAAGGAAATTAACAACTGCTTATAGCTGTTTTCCAATTAACTCGTACCAATTTTTGCACAGTTCTTTGCAGAGAACATTCAAGAAATATAGGAATCTCCTGTAGAAAATAAAGTAAGTAAGTAATAAAGCAATTTTTTTTGTTGCTTTGTGCAGCACAAACCAAAAAATGTACATTATTCTCCACCATTTTGGGATGTTTTTCACATAAAACTTAAACTCTCTGCATGATTAGGGCCACTGAGGAACTATGATTTCTTTGTAAATTAGGTTAACTGACCCTTTAACTTGCAATTCTCAAGCACAAACAGATCTTAAGTTGCAGTGAGTATTGCTCACGGTACCGTGATGGGTAGCAGTTGGATTTGCACAAGTTCAATTTTGTTTCTGGTATATTGCTGCTTTTACAAACATTCACACCTGGGAGTACAACCCCTGTCTGCTACTGTCGACTGCTGAGCGGGTCCACTGGAGCATGTGAGTGCTAACTGCCTTTCTCATTCATTTTTCCAGAGCACACTTTTCCATGAGCTGACCCGGGGAGCTGAACCAGAATTTTCAGTCTCAAGCTTTTACCTTTTAATCTATCAGAGCGGTGAAAATATTTATGGGATTAGTGACGTTCTCAGCTAAATCAGATCACGTCAGATCACAATTTCTTTTCTGAAGGATAGAGATAAGATAAAGACGCTAATGTAATTCCTCTCTAGATTTTTAACATGTTCACGTGAAAGGTACAGTAAAGTGGTCGCCCACTTTCCCTGATGCGGGAAATTGACAGATCTGGGTTTCAAGCCCAGATCTTGTTGTGAGAGTGGTGCAGGAAGATCTGGCTTGAAAAAAAAACAAAACAAACAGGATTAGCTGCAGCCACAGATAATCCCATTTTATTGCAGATACCTCTGCGTGTGTAATCCATGTATGTGTTTGTGTGTGTTTTTGTACATGTGGATGTGAATGCTGCCAGGGTGTGTTCATGTGTGCTGTGCCCCTTCAGGTTTGAAGGCGTTGTGTTGATGGAGGGATTCAGAAGCGATCTCCTTTTTTTAGAATGAATAAATTATTGTGTTGGCAAGCGTCTGTGTCTGTATGTACTGTCTCTTGTACATGCGTGTGCATGTGTGTTAACGTGAAACACGCTCCTGCACTGCAAATCAGCTCCCTGAGGTACCACCACCTCTCAGCTCTCTTCAGATATAGCCTCATTTTCAGATGGCGTGCACAGACGCTTGCATGTAAGTAAAGAGAGGCACCACAAGTGGGTGTGTGCAGGCATGTTAGTACCACACGTAGGTGTACGCACACACCAGCAGCATGCAGGGAAAGAGGAGAAAAAGAACAACAAACACAGCTGAATAATGTGTGTGATGAGGGGAAATGTGTAAGTGAATGACTATATCGTTGCCTGTTGTTATATTTGCTAATTGACTAGATGTTTCTGAGCCATTAGACTGTGTATTTCCATTGGCCAAGGGGCAATTAGCTTATCAGGCGAGAGCACTCTCACTGGCAACTGCACAAACGCACACACACATACACACAAACATAGATACTTGACAGTTTGATCAATGGATGTCTTACTGACCATAATGACTCGGTACGGCCCCCTTTCAATGCAGCACAGCTTGAGTCCGAATACAATAACCTTTTATCACAATCACACACGCACGCACACACACACACACACACACACACACACACACGCGAGCACACACACACACACACACACACACACACACACACACACATTCACACACAAACACTGAATAAAAGGCGCATCAATCATAATCATAGCCACCTTTAGAGACAATACAGCCGAGAAGAGAAGCGAAATGGCATATCCCTAATTACTGTCTCACTGTTGTTTACGCCCAGTTATCACACATAAACACACATATACCGTTTGAGTGCACGTCCACACACACTCACAGACGCACACACGGTGGCACTGAGGGAGGATGATGAAGTTTCTTTAAAGAGAAGTGGGTCTCATGGACCCAGAAGAGCTCTTAGTGCCACAAATCTTTTCTTCTCTTAACATCCACATACTCTACATGCATTCTCTTTCCTCTGTCCTCCTCACTCAACAAATGCATGGATTGGTTTTGCTTCTCTCTTCCCCCTCCAAGTTTAAGTGATCTATCGATCTGGTGGATCTCTCCCGGTAACCCCCCGCTGGGTCGGGGGAGCCAGCAGTCCCCAGAGATTGGAGTAGCTGGACCGTCTCCCATCGATTAAAATGAGTCATCAACGCACCGTAAGATTGCATTTATTTTTCTGTGTGGCGTGTCAGAGTGTCTACTTTGGCAGTATGTGTGTGTGTGTGTGTGTGTGTGTGTGTGTGTGTGTGTGTGTGTGTGTGTGTTGGGTGGGTGGGTGGGTGGGGGGGTCTCATTGATTGTGCAATATTGTTCTGTATGTGTATGTGAATGTGCTCTGGTTCGGCTATACTTGTGAGGGCCGATCTACAGTACCAGCTCAATGTCCTTGTGAGGAAGTGTTGGCTGGCCCTCACTGTTGCAAAAACACAGATTTTGGGATTAGTCTGACATTTTGGTTACGAGGCTTTCGTTCCCAGAGTTGGATGAGAGGATCGATACTACTCTCATGTGTGCATGTTAAGTACAGAGCTGGAGCCAGGAGGCATAAAGACGAGAAGGAAACAGCTAGAACAGCTACAGTATGTCTACAAACACCTCTGAAGCTCACAAATCAACATGTTTTATCTATTTTGTTTAATCTTAACCCAAACAGGAATGTAAGAATGAAAATTTGTGGTTTTAGGCAAAGTTTTGCTGTTTCTATTTCTATTCAGGCAAGCAGCCTCACAGCACCTAATTTCACCCGAGACATTTCTGTATATCAAACAAGGGAAATACAGTGTTTGTTAGCGAGCTTTAGAGCTATTGGTGGGTTTTTTAAACTTTGGAGAGAGCCAGTTAGTCTGTATGCTAACCTAAGAAAATCGCCTCCCAGTTTATGCTAAATGTACAAACATGAACGTCAATCTCCCAAATTCCACAACAAGCTTTTAAGACCGTCATTTCACATATTACGTTCTTATCATGTTGCTAACATTCTAGCAATTTCCTGTTCACACATCCAATATGTTGCCTCACAGCAAGAAGGTCCTGCTGTTGAACCCAACTTGGGACGTTTTGTGTGGAGTTTGCATGTTCTCCTACTTTTTGCATGAGTTTCCTCCAGATGCTCCGGGTGCTTCCTCCCACATCAAAAGACATGCATATACTCTATTACACAGTCCTGCGAATCCATACTGCTACTAAATAGTTAAAATAGGTCAAATGCGGAAGAACAGCCTCCCAAAACATGTAACGTGATTTAATTATGCAGGAGCATTCTAAGTTGCCTGCTTGTCAGCGTGTTGAGAAACAAGCATTATGAGAGCATTTCCTGATCTTCTGGTTCGGTTCAGGCAGCTAAAAGCACGTGTTGTGAGGTTAAAGGCACGGCTAAGGTGAGGAAATATGGATGTTATGTTTAAAAGAAACCAATGTTTGGAACAACAATGTCGCATTTCCGCCGAGGACAGTAATTACCCGTGTGACCACAAGGGATAGTTTTGGGAAATGGTTGAACAAACACCAGCCTTAATTGCATTATACAGCTTCCCGGTTAAACAATTGCAATGACTTTTTTCCATTGCTCTTTGAATTTATTAGCTTCCCACTTCAGCCAGTGTTACTGAATGGTAGAAGACATCTACAAATCAAAAGCATGGCCAATATCTGTCATACCCGATTGCTGGGCTCATGGTCTTAACAGTGCCGATTCTCGAATTAAACTGCACCCAACTTTGCAACCTAAAATATATCTGGCAGCAACACATAAGCCATTTGGAATCTGGTGTTGCATTGCCAGAAAACAGCCAAGTGCGCTGAAACTCAGCTGCAATCCGGCCGATCTAGCAGTTTGCAGTGAGCATTCTCTCTTCTTTTCCCTCCATGTCCTGAATTTGTAATGTCTCAGCTGCAGCGGGTGGTGTGTTTAGTTCAAAGGCTTATATTAAGAGTACAGTCACTCTGTTTTTGCAATGTTAAGCAACAGTTTTTAAGACGATGGCAGAATCATTTGTTACTGTTAGCTCATGTGCTAAAAGTGCAATTTTGTACGCACTTTACATCCACAAAACAGATAACATCATGGCTGAGAAGCTACACAACATCCAGCAAGGCTGCACGAAATAAAGTTGGATTTGAGGTTGTGCTACAGTTACACACGAGGCATTTAAGTCCAGCAAATGAGTAAACACAGTGTCCTCACAGGTGTAGCTTAACCAACACATGTGGTAGGTGTGAAGATGCTCATGCAGAGTGGATCTTTTTTCTTTGGCCTGTGGGGACTCTGGCTACAGTCGGCATCGATTTTCTCAGAGGAAGTCAGCCGCTGTAAGTGGAAGCTTTCTATTGGATTTATTTACCCTCTTTTCTTTTCCTTCTCTCTCCACATCTCTTGTTATTTCTCCCTTTCTTCTGCCTTCCGTTCAAAGCATCCTTCCCCCCTTTTCCCCTTCTGCTGTCTCTTGTTTCTCCCCTCCTTCATCTCCCTCCCTCTCTCTGTTCTGCTCTGTCATTTTCTCTCTTTCTGTGTCTCATTTCCATTCTGTCGCTGTCACCTCTCTCTCTCTCCCTGTCTATCTGTTTCTCCCTCTCCTGTGTCTCGTGTTTTTTGTCCTCTGCAGCCGGCGCCACTAGACAAACAGGACAGTAAATTTGCATTGCAACGCACAGTTCGCCATCACATCCTGCACTGCAAGTAGATACTGCTGAAACGAGAGCGACCTGTTCCCCCCTCGCACTGACGTTTCCTCCGCCGCCTCTTCCTCCCGTCTTCACTCCCCTCTTCATCTCAAGAGCTGCCGTCGACAGGCTGCAGTAGGATAATTGAGAGTTCTATAGATCGCATGGGGAACATCGATTCCCTCCACTGCTCTATTCTCTTCTTACTTTCAACTACACCTCCTCTCGCTCCCCCCACACCTGTTTTTCTCTCTCTCTCTCTCTCTCTTTCTCTCCCTGCCTGTCACTCTCGCTCTGTCTCCCTGCCTCTCGCTCCTTCTCTGATCACAAGTTGTAACTGCTGTGATTCGCTGCATAGATAATTCAACCACCTCCTGATCTATCTGTCTGGTAATCTGTCTGTGTAACTCTCTTTCTGTCTGTCTGCTGTACAGCGCATCACTCTCTGTTGTGGCCAAGAGGAGAGACGGGCGGTGAAACAGCCTCAGAGGCTGAGGAAAGGAATGGAGGAAGAGAAGCAGAATAGAAAGCAAAGGTGCAAATCCACAAATATTGAGTTGCTCTCCTTTTTGCACTTAGCAGTTGTCTTCAGGATTTAAAATCTTCTTTCACCTGCCTCCTTCACCTTATTTTCACCAGCTTGTCAGAAGAAATTGTTGAGGCATTGTTGCTTTTACCTGGATTCACCTGGGATTTTTAAAGCAAGGTATTCCAGCTATTCACACGTTCAAGTAATAATATAATCCTCCATCTATCCATCCAGTCATGATAATCCTTAACCTTCTGGTGCAAAGAAATGTCAGTTTTCCTTCCCCCCTTTTGCAATTAAAACAGCACAGCAGTGATTCAAGCACATGAAAGCCTTTCTATGTGCCTCCAAACAGGCAACGGCAGTTCGACTGGAGTAAAAACTGGGTGGTTTTCATGAGCAACAATAGCAACCGATGCTGAAAAGACAAACATGAGAGCTCCGTCTGCAGTAACATAAACTTTAGCAACAGAAAATCCAAGGAGAAAGGCTTTTCTCCTTGTTTGAATGATGAGTGCTCTTTGCAGAGTAAAGTGTTTAAACTCCAGAGCAACAAGGCCCCACAAACAGAGACGTAATAGAACACAAACAGGTTGTCACAGATTACCACTTTAACATTTCAGGGCCAATACTTCTAGAGACTAAACATTTCATACGGTTTATATTTTCTAGACATATTTCTCCAGCCCTGACTTAAGATAACAGTGCAGCATAATGAAAAAAGTCCTCTAGCCAGAGCAGAGGGTTGTGTTTTCCTTGCTGTTGCAAGGCTGGGTTGTTTGCACATTGATCTGCCTTTCACTACTCTGCTTCTCTCCTGATATGGATTCTTTGGCCTTGACTGGCTCGCTTACACTCAGTCATCTTGATCTGCTGCCGACGCCGAGCAGCAAACACAAACAGCCGACCCTCAGCTCATTTCTCCCTCTATCTGGTTTCTGAACGTTACGCTTGTTCATTGTTTCACCTTCAAGCAATTACTGTGGTGAGTTGTTATTGCAGCCGTCACTGGAGATGTGTTATTTGGATGTCCACTTCAGTTACGGTGTGCATCATAAAATGCCTTCATACGTTTCCTTTGTGAAAAGTCCAATGTTGGTGACTCACGCTGTAGCTTATATATATTTTCCTGTCTCTTTGGCTCATGAATCCTTCTCAGAAACCTGCTGGAGGATTTCAAAAATGCATGGTCACACAGCCAAAAGAAATGTAGTTTTTCTTCGTCTGTGAGAAGTTGACATTGTCGAGATAAAGGGTTTTCACCCAGAGCTGGACAGGGGCCCTAGAACATGTCGAGGTTTATAGATATTGTGTCAAAGCTGCTTTTGAGCTGTTGTCATGGGGCCCACAGTCTCGAGCCGGGTCCTTGCCTACAGCAGCAGCAACATGTCTCTGGTCTGTAGATCCAGTCTGTATCATATGGTGCCCCAGAGTGTTCAGTATTAAATCAACAACAACACATTTTTAAAATGCAACCCATTACTGTGAAACCTTATTTCAGCATTTTTTTTTCAAAATGTCCTTTTCCCAAACTTTATTTCATAATTAAATTTTGCATGACGCTGTTATACCTGGGCGGCACGGTGGCGCAGCAGGTAGTGCGCGTGCCTCACAGCAAGAAGGTTGCTGGTTCGAACCCTGGGTCGGGCAGGGCCTTTCTGTGTGAAGTTTGCATGTTCTTCCCGTGCATGCGTGGGTTCTCTCCAGGCACTCCGGCTTCCTCCCACAGACCGAAAACATGCTCGTTAGGTTAATTGGTCTCCAAATTGTCCTTAGGTGTGAGTGTGAGTTGTCTGTCTGTGTGTCTGTATATGTAGCCCTGCGATCGGCTGGCGACCGGTTCAGGGTGTACCCCGCCTCTCGCCCATTGCTAGCTGGGATAGGCTCCAGCCCGAAATGGGATGCGCGGGTAAAGAAGATGAATGAATGAATGAATGTTATACCTGCCCCTCTTAATTTCCAGCCAATCACACGTCTCCCAGCCTCTCCCACCGGGCTCAGCACCTGCCCGCCTAAACTGTGCTGCCCTCTAACTAGTTACCTCCTGTTGAGGAATCAGAGGAATCAATGAGAGAGACTCTCCTTTTCCCCTCCACAGAGTTTAGTGTATTTCTCCAGTGGTGGATGAAGTGTTCAGATCCTTTACTCAAGTATTTATACCACACTGTGAAAATACTCCAGCTAAAGTGAAAGTCCTGCATTCAAAACCTTAAGTATATATTATCAGCAAAATTTACTTTGCAGCTTCGTAACAAGCATTTTCCAGCTAATCCAAGATGGTTTAAATAGTTTGTTCAGATTAATAAGAAGGAGAATCTTCTCAACCCATAAAGGGACGTTTAATCCCTGAGTTTATCACAAACATTTGAAATCAACACATTTGGAGAAACGTGATTTTCGCTGGACAGGACAGGCATGAACAGCCGTAATCTGAAACGTAACCAGTAGCTAAAGCTAAATACAGTGGAGTAAAAAGTACATTACTTGTAGTGGAGTAGAAGAATAAAATTACATAAATTGGAAATACTCAAGTAAAGTACAAGTACCTCTAATTTGTATTTAAAAGGATAGTTCTTCCTCTTACCTGTAGAGCTATGTATCCATCTACACTGTCTTGGTGTGAGTTGCTGAGCTCTGGAGATATTGGCTGCAGAGATGTGTGCCTTCTCTCTACTTGTCTTCCCTACCAAAGCACACTGACCAACCACAGGCCAGTGCAGAAGAAGCGTGCATCTACTCCCCTAACCCCAGTCTGACATCGCTAGGTTGTGGACATCAGTTTATAGATCGCTGAGTGCCGTCTAGTTCCATTATAGTCAAGAGAAGGCAGACATTTCTACAGATGATATCTTCAGAGCTCAGGAATTCACACCAAAACAACGTGGCCTTGTTAAAACTGCAGTAACTGATAGTGTTTTGGGCGACAGAAACAAGTTGTGAACACCACAGTGACAAATTATCACCATTTAATTTAATATTTTAGCTCTGTATTTGGTCTCCACCAACTCCTCTGGGAAATATCTGGCTGTTCAGCTGATAAATGCTCCAGTATGTTCACAAGCTAGTCGATAATTGTGTCAGTGTGCTCAGGAGGAAAATATGCACTGGGTGTTTGGTGTTCTTTTGATGAAAACGGCTACCTGTCTATTAGAGCAGTGAGAGTGAACCAAAGCAGTAAAGCTGCAGGTTGAACAGCTAAACAATGAGCTGAAACGTGCCATGAACTGACAGAAATCCTACACACTGGTCCTTTAAAGATCCCTCCAGACACGTTTTAAGACAAATAAAAATACTCTGCTTTGAATAAAATTTTGATTCTGATATTTTTCCACAAGAGCTTAAAGTGACCTCGTTAAAAACGTCTCCTCTACATTGCACTTGTGTGAGTTGTGTGTTGGACCACGATTGGCCTCCAAACTAGCTGCGATGCCACAAAATCACACATTTTCATGCATATCTTAAAGTCAGATTTAAGGTGGGTGCAGAGACACGTTCCTCGGTCAGCAGAAGAATGTGAAAACTGATTTCTGCTGTCAAACTCTGCTCATACATCATTGTGCACAGTGAAGGTCAAACTTCCAGAAAATGAAACAAGCAAATTTATGAGTGCAGGGGGACTTATATATATTATAATATTGAGCACATTGGAGTCCCTTTGTACCAGCATTGTCAAGTTGTGCACAAAGCCTTACTCTGTATGCTTTCTAATTTACTCTAATATGGTATAATTTACATTTGCAAAGGTATTTCTTTGAAAGGACCAGTATGTGGGATTTAGTGGCATATAGCAGTATGTCAGGAAGCCAACGTCCTCCTCACTTTCCCTTTGCTCCCTGTGTGTCCTCTGTGTCATTTCAGTTTCTCCCTGTGTTTGTCCATGCATTCCCTGCAATCTCAGCTCACCTACACCTGCTCCCAGTGCCAATCAGCCACCACAGCTGCAGCCAATCCACACTCATCAGCTACAGGGTCTCCTCACCAGGCTTTGCCAGATTGTTGCACTCACTAGTCTCGACCACATTGCTGGATTCTGTGCTTTCTTTTGCTGTTTTTCTGGGGTTTGCCTTGTCTGTATCACTAAAACGAATCTCTTTGTGCCTCAGTATCATCTCCCCGTGTCTCAAATCAGCCCAGCTCCTGTCCACCACCTGAGGAAAACGCTGACTCAGTTCCCCTACCTGCCTGCTTTGGATCATCTTCCAGTGAACATTGTTCAAACTTTTGTGACAATAAATCCCTTTACCATTGCAAAACTCCTCGTCTGGGTTGTGCATTTGGAGCTCAGCAAATTGCATCTTAACATGGTGAGGCTGCAGATTGCAAACGGCTGAATACCCCTTGCCACACCCCCTCCATTTCCAAGAGCTGAGGCTGAGAAACTTGCAAAAAAAATGCAAAAAGTGTTTGCTAGAGTGCTTGATTTGTTCATTCTGGGCTACTGTAGAAACATGGCAGACTCCCCGGAAGAGAACCTGAGAATAAAGATATATTAATGAATGCTATATTCCACTTCTTCCAATCGATCCCCCTAAATCCTACACACTGGACCTTTAAATCATCTCATTGTTGAGGTAGCTGGCAACCTTAAAATATATTCCCTACTTGCATCTTCCTTGTTTTCATGGCAGCAGCGGGCAGAAGCCTCTGTGGTTTTAAAAATAATTTTCAGTCATTTCCAGTCAAGGTGTTGTTTATCTTTTGCACCATGCTGTTACAAGTCATTCTCACTTAGCTTAGCTTTGTAGTCGTACAGTGTGACCTGTTGCGGGAGCACGGCGGCAGTCTAATCATCTGTTTCAACTTGAAACGCGCTGCAGCTGAAGGCGGTCTAGTTTTGCCGTTTCCATCTACAGTTGGAATACAGAACAAAATTTCTCTTTGAAATCAGTCAGAATTTTAACTCTCTCGTCTTCACAGGGTATGTGCTGACAAAGGGAATTTACAGTATTGAACAATGGCAATTAACAAAAGGCAGTGAGGGGGGGGGGCAGGCTGAAGAGGGAACGTCGAAGGAGAGATGAGAGACCCTTTACTTCCTCATCAGTAAATCCTTGCTGATGGGCACAGAGGATTCTCTCTCCTAAGCTTTTTTTTTCCCCTCTCCATCTCTGTTTTAATGAGCACACACACACACACACACACACACACACACACACACACACACACCACACACACACACTTCCACACACCCCCACATGCATACACACATAGCCTCTATCTGGATTCCTCTCCCTGTGTTTGTGTCTTTCTTTCTCTTCTGACACACACACACACACACACACACACACACACACACACACACACACACACACACAAACACCCTAAAGAGCAGAGATTGCCTCATTCTATCATCATTGGCCTTATTTTGAGTGAAGCGTGTACGGGCATACACTGCAGAAAAGCCTAAGTCAGGAGGAGAGCAGCGTGTGGTTTCTATCAACAAAGCATTACATTACATTCGAAACCACCTCCTCTGTTTGGTGTTAATCTAATGGCCCATTACCCCACCTGTCACGATGAGAAAATATGGAGGAAAAAAATTCTACCTGACGCCCGTCTCCCACGCCTGAGTGGGGATGAGCATCTTCCTGTCATTGATGTGTGTTTGCACGGGTGTGTGCGTGTTTATGCATGCATATGTGTGTATATGTGGTGTGAGTGTTTCTGTATCGGTGTGCATACAGAAGGGGATTGTTGATTCCTTGGCAAGCAGAACTATCTAAACAGTCTAAACAATGGCACTTTAAAAATCCCCTGATGCACGCACACACACGGGCAGACACACACACACACACGGGCAGACGCACACATGCTCACGCTCGCACGCTGTTTGTGATCTGGCATGTGATCTGTGAGAACAAGCCCCAGAGTGGACACAGTGACGGGGGTGATAGCTCCTGTTTATCTGCCGCTCGGGCTCAGTGTTTACCACAGTAACACGTAGAGGTGTGCGTGTTCATATGCATGCTTGTGTGTGTGTGTGTGTGTGTGTGCTTGTGGGTGTGTGCACATCTGGATGCACGTGCATGCACATGCCTTTTGTGGACCAACCCAAGGCTTTTGGTTGCCTGGCAACCAGATAGAGAAACTTGTACCTACAGAAAAAGGATTTCACTTTCTCGTTGAAAACACCCAAAATAACTAAACCTGTGCAAACACACCCACCTTCACGCTACACACACACACACACACACACACACACACACACACACACACACACACTGTACGAAGCGCACCCACTTAGCACTGCCATGAAAACCAGGATTAACTGCATTGTGACCTTTGTTTTGATCATCTGTATAATGTGCAGGTTAGCATCCTGAGCGAGATCCAAAATAACCAAAGCTGTGCAAATAAAGACACACACACACACACACACACACACACACACACACACGTACACATACTATATATGCATAAAAACCAAGACACCTAGGTCAAGTGTGCAGAGTGTGACTTATATCTTTTCCTCATGGACTTAAACGTGTGTGGCCGTGCACAGGAGCAAGTGTTTCCTTTTTGTGTGTCTGAATCCTTGTAAGTGAGTTACAGTGTTTTCAGTGTCTTACACCCTCTGGTACACTGCTTAGCTGCTCAGAGACCCATCTGAAAAAACAAAAACAAAAAAACAGGACCAGCAAAATACAAAGGCTCATTCCCGCAGCCCTCCTTGCAATCTCCTCTCGCTGTGTCTGTCGCTTCGCCCGCCCGCCACCTCTTGATCCCCCGACTTCCATCGAGAAAATAAATGCAATCCATTATCATTATAGACAAGAAGAGATACAAGGACAAAGAGAATGAAATGCCTCGCATCGCTTCTTTTGACACATTCATCACATTTGTGATGAGCAGGATCGGCAGGCAGTGCGCCTCACTTCAGCGGCTGAAACAAGACCGGGTAAGACTTTGGGACCAGAGAGGCTTGAAGTGACGCCCACGCTAATGTTCTAATCTTATTCCTGGGCCTATATTTGGATCCCACCCATGTAAATTTAGCTTCACGGATGCCTCGACACACCCAAGGCGCTCTGGTTTCTATCTCACATTTGAATAAGTCTGTTTTTCATGAGCAAATCTATTCCACGATTACACAGCGAATAATTACCTACAGCTGAATATGGAGGATGAAATCATTATTCACCGTCAGATTATTAATCACTACTCCAGACCTGATCTGGCTCCTCAGCTGTGAAATTATAGTTCTACTTTAGCAAACAACAATAATGGACTGTACTGAGTTGAACAGGGTGAGGAAGAGGGAGTGAGAGAGAGAGAGAGAGAGAGGGAGGGACTGAAAGAGAAGCTGAGACAGACTGAGAGGAGGAGGAGGAGGAAGAGGGAGAGGCTGAGAGAAATATCAACCTGAGAGGAGGAGAAACTCAGGTGACAAACGGCAGATAGACGGAGCGTGAGAGGAAGACAGAGGAAGAGGAAGAGCACAGGGAAAATGAGTTTGCTGAACGGTGTGCTGGAATCCACAGTAATAATTACAGCACTAGGTCCTTCCTTTGTGTGTCTTGGGAAGCCGAATCCAGCCACAGCCAATTTCAATTCATCTTTGCTGAAGCTATTGTCAGCATCCTGGTTGGCAGAAAGCGAAGTGAAAGAGAGAGAGAGAGAGAGAGAGAGAGAGAGAGAGAGAGAGAGAGAGAGAGAGAGAGAGAGATGGGAAATAGGACAGAGGGAAGTGCTAAGGGAGGGAAGACAGAGGGGACAGAAAGATATGATGCATGAAAGGATGTGAGCTTCTTGTCATTTCTTGCCACCGACCGACTGCTCGATAAACCCCGCCCTGTTGCTGTACTTGTAAAGCTTCCTGTTTGCTGCAAATATGCAGTTGACGGTGATCACGGTGGCAGATTTAACACCTGAGCGCTGCAGTAATTTTCAAACATGGGGTCTCTGATTTCACACAGGAATAAACAATAGCGGGCTTCTCATTTGTCAGCAACGGCCGTGGATTTCGGTGGCCGACATGACAAAACTGCTGCTTGCCGCTGATCAGCAGTAGCTAGCAGATGTAAGCTAATGCTAATACTAAAACAACTTGGTTTACAGCTAACGCTTTAAAATGACAGTTCTGTAGAAGGATCTTAAATATTCGGATCATGCTGGCGTACATGATATTATTCTGATGCTGCATGTTTCAGGCAAAATGTCCACAAGTATTAGCATATCCGGCAGTTGAGGAGGAAAATTAGCATTCATTTTGTGTCGTGTTTGAGTCCAGTATTCAAGCTCTTTTAGCTCTGTTTTCAGTCCCTACCAACTCCAGAGGGAAATATCTGGCTCTTTAGCAGCTACACGCTCCATTATGTTCCAGCCAGTCACTAACTGTGTCTGTGTGACAAAGCTAGTCTCAGTGTTGGTGCTGAGCAGGTAGTTTGCAGGGTTTTTAGCAAAAACAACGCTAAAAGACAATAAGAATGAACCAAAACGGTAAAGTTGTAATGAGTTGAAACTGAGGTCGTCATTCATTGCAGGTTCATCACTTTCACCTTTTCACATCACTTCCACACTGTGATTTCATGCATTGTTAACAAAAGTATATATTGATTATAGCTGCTTTAATGTTCGTATTTTCTAGAATGTGTCACTTTAAAATGAGAAAAGGATTTTGAGGATGAAGAATCACAATGAGTTTGGCAGACGTAACACAAGTTAATGCAAGTCTGACCGGAGCTGTTGAAGTGTAAAATGAAGGACAGGACAGAGCCGCTAACGGCAGCCTAAACTCCACTTGAACCCAGAGTGGATGTTCCAGTCCTGAACAGGTATTTTTCCAGTGTAACCTGTAAACCCACAGGAGAAGAACAAGCCCATTGCCTTTGGAAATAACTTTGGGTTACTACAATGAACAGCAAGCTAGTTAGCTGGACATGCTAACGTTTGCAGCTTACATTAGAGCACATAAGAGGCAGTTTTATCCACTCCTTACACTTCTGCTCTTGTGTTTTTGGATTTGAAAGGCATAAAAAAACACCACCCTCCGAACTCAGCAGTCAGTCTTGCTCGTATTACAGCTCCATGCACATCATCTTAACATATGGAGAAATCCAAAGTTTGACAGGCCTGCTGTGCCTAACTGTTGCTAAGCTGCTAATTGGACAGTTGGTGAATTTCTGTCCACCTGTGTTTATGTGTAGTTTCAATTTGTGCATAATAAAACCTGCCTGGAAAAGCCCTAAACTTGAAAAAAAGTTTTAAATATCACAAAAAAAAAACAACTCCTAATATTTGCAGCTGACAGAAGTGGGAGGAAAGGCACATTACTTTCCATTTCCTTTTGCTGAGTTTCTGGAAACTTATAATCCTCGTCAGCTGGCGCACGGCATCTTATGACAGACCGAATGTGAGTCTGCATGTTTCTGCTTATATTTGGTCATGCCTGTTAGTGCCCATGTGTGTCTGTACTATGCATCTCTCCGTCTGCATCCGTGTCTCTGTGTGTTTGTATTGTTGTTGTTCTTCCTGCTGCAGGGAGACAAGTCTTTAATTCCAGGAGGCTTGCTGGGAGCGATGACGAGTGATGCGTCCCAGAGCAATAATATTCCGGGGGTAGAATTTTACAACATCCCCTCTCTGTTGGTATTGAAGCCCTTGGAACATTGCTCTGCTCATTTTCATACATATTGCCTCTTCTGTCTTCTTTGGATGCACCTCTACCAAGATCCATCATGGAAAGAAAGTGTTTTCTTTAAGACGTATCTTGCCGTAGTCAACACTGCTGAAATGCCCCTTTGAAGCGATTTTTCACAGCGGCAGAATGTTTTCAGTGCTTTTTTAAACACACACACCTCCAGAGGAACTCAGGAGCAGTCAACCTACAACACTGGCAGCCTTGGGAATCGGCTGTAACCACCAGCGTTCAGCCTTTTTTTTTCCCTTCCCTGCACTCAATATAGATTGTTGCAAGAACCATACAACTAAAAACCTCACTCTTTGTTAGAAATGACCGTATACTGAAGAATAAAAGGCTATTTCTTGAGCCTAAATAGCTACGTTTTTATATTTATTACAGGCATACATAACATAACATTACTTCAAAGTAAGCAAAGCAGTTGGCTGTTCATCACCTCCTGCGGAGACGTACATGCTAATGTGCAAACGGAAACAACTGGCACGTACGCACACAAATATAATTGCTGGAGTGGAAGCACGTTCTGTTTTCATCAAAATTTAAAGTTGCACTTACAGTAACACCTTTGTTTCAATGAAATAAATAACAAAAGTTATTCAATTCCCAAAAAGTCAGGATGCTGTGTAAAGCATGAATAAATCAGAATGGGATAACTTGTTAATCCTTTTTGAAATATACTCAACTGAAATTCAGTACAAAGACAATATATTCAATGTTTGACCTCATCTGCTTCATTGATTTTTGTAAATATCTGCTTATTCTGAATTTGATGCAGCAACTTGTTTCAATCAAGTTGGTTCAGGAGCAACAACAGACTGGGAAAGATGTGGAATGATCCAAAAACACCTGTTTGGAACATTCCACAGGTAAACAGGTTCACTGGTAACAGGTGAGAGTATCATGATTGAGTTGTTCACAAGCAAGGATGGAGTGAGGTTCACCACTTTGTGAACACATGATTGTATAAATTACATTACTACATGGTCTCAGGAACACTTTGTGAAACTGTTGTCAGTAAACAGAGTTTGTGTACAAATGACTGCATTCTGCTTTTATCAGGTTTTACACTGTGTCCCAACTTTTTTGGGAATCAGGGTTGCACATAACAGGTCAGAAGTACTGTTTTGGAAAAGCATGTCCTTCAAAAGCAAAAACGTCCCTTTAAAGCTCATGCTATAGAGATTAAGAGCTGAAAGGTTACCGACCCTATTTCTTAGTGTAATCCACTGTAAAGCCTCAAAGTTAAGCATTGTACAAAACACCATATAGGGATGCTTGTGTGAAGGATTATAAGGTGTCATCAGATAACCAACCCACACAAACCATGAGCTGAAGCACAGGAGAAGACAACATCCCAGGCGTCGACTCTTAACCCCTCAGGCCAAATCTGCAGCCGCAGATAACAGCGTTGCCTCTGTGCTCTGCAGAGGGTAAGGGGAGTATGAATGTGACGGCTAAGGTGACCCTAGAGAGACAGATCCTTATCCTTGAATGCTCGCCCCACTGTTGGTTGACATTCATCTGCTGGCACAGAGCCCTGCGCTTCACTTGCTGGCGTGTGGACTGGACATCACCGGGCTGACCTGCCATGACACTGCAGTAATACTGTTTCAATGGGAAATAACATAAGGTGGGTGGAAGTCCTTGTCCAGCTAAACACCACCTTGCAGTCTGCTTGACACGTTGGCAGTTTCCAGTGTTTTATTTAGACGCAGCAGTTTGTGCAGTACAGAGGAAAAGGTATCACACTGTTGGGAGTGCACTAAAATTAGAAGGAAACAAAAAGACAAAAAAAGAAGTACTTGAGATCAGACCTCTAACAACTTGAGACAGGAGGAAATTAACAACAACTGCTTTGTGACTGGAAGTTGGTAAACTACCAAACGTGGTTGTCTTCACGAAAGGCTCTTATATAATCATAAAGGGTGAATTTTCAGGTTTACTCCTGGTTGTTCTTTAACATAGCCTCATGTATAACATAAGAACATGAGAGAGAATTCTGACTTAAATCTTCAGCTCCCCTCAAATTTATGGAGTTTAGCAAGTTTTAACTCATTGTTTAGCTGTCTGGCCCACAACTGTACTGTTTCACATACAGCACTTACATAACATCATTTTTGGCAGCTGCACACAAAGTGCTCAGCACCAACAGGCAGACAGATACAGTTAGCGACTAGCTGGTGAACACAGAGGAGCATTTAGCAGCTAATGAGCCGCGAATTTCCCTCAGGAGTTGGTAGAGACCAAAAACCGAGCTTGAACAGAGTGACTATGGAACTTCTTGGTAACAAGCTCGCCAATGTGAAAGGCAATGAAATGTCAACACTGTGTTCACAACCTGCTGCCTCCAAGAAGCCAGAAATATCAGCTATTGCAGGTTTAAAGCTGAGAGAAATGACAACCTGGATTTTTTAAGGTGGAGTTGTATGAGGCACTTATCTATAGCCAGCGTGTTGCTTACAGTAGATGGAGGTCAGCATGGCCACAGAGAGTCAGAGAGGGGTTCCAGCATGGAAACTAAATGTGTATTAGCCACCTAAAAACAGGCCGACTATGTGTGCTATACTGAAAATTCTGAAAATTTTCATTGCTTTCAGACAGCTATCCATCTATGCTTTCCGCAAAGTCACCAGACTCCTTTGACAAAAGCAGTAATTTCACCTTACAGAACATGGGAGACACAAAATTACTGTTTTTGTCCGGTGGCTTTGAAGAGAGCGCTGTAACAGCTTCAGTTCCCCGTCGGAAAGGGCTGACAGAAATGAAAAACAGTGAAAATGTCTAAAATAGCGTTTAGAAAATAAAATAGTGTGCACTTATAGTTTACATTTTATAGTGTGCACTTAAACGGTTGCTGCTTTTTAAAATTTTCATCTATGTGAAAGAACCTCTTACAAGCCCCAAGAAATCCAAACCTCTGAGGGGTTACAGCTGATGTGCACCTCCTCAAAAATGTGACTGCGTGTATGTGCAGGAGATACAGTGACTACAGAGATGGGGATTGTTGTCGGTGATAAAGCGAGTTGAAGAAAGACCCAGTCGCCTTGTCCATTTCACTAACACAAAGCCATGAGAGCCATCTCCACTGCAGACCTTGAGCCGACCGTGATCACCGCTCTGCGTCACAGTGAGTGAAAGAATGTGACCACAGTATTTGCACAGTCACAGTCTCCTATTCACTGATGAAACAGGAGTTACCTGGATGGAATTCCAGCCTTGCAAGTGCTTGCATAGCCCACAGTTACTCTCTACGACAAAATAATAAAACATTTAAAAGGATAATATAATTTAAGCAGGACGCAACCTGATCACATGCTGGACAATATAAGACAAATCAGTGCAGTGTTGCTGTGGAGTTATGAGTGGATGAAATCTCGCAGTGAAATATAAAAATCCAGTTTGATCGTGCTGTAGCCTTTAAGACTGGCAAAAGACAGAATTTAAGCTATATCTCAGATGCATAACTAGGCTAAAAGTATGTGGAAATCAGAATATTACATATTAAAAATGTGGTATGTAATATGTATACATTGGCCAAACAAGTCAAGCTGGAACAGTGTAGTCAGGACAGAAAATTGCATCATTTACTTAACTGTAGCCCGAGACGAGGCATAATTTAAGATACATCTCTTACATAACCGGACTCACACACAATATCTGGTCTCAGATCCTGCTATCAATACAGTATTGATACAACATATCTCCCGGCTCCCATACGAAGCGATGAGGCAGAAGAGAGAGAAGAATTACAAACTGTGCAGCTGAGATAAAAATGGGACTTCTAAAAACATTTCACCCTCTGTTAGTTTTGACTCCTGACTCTCCGCATCCTACGCTCTCCAAAATACACCTTCCCTCCAATCACGTCACTTAAAATTGACAAATGGACAAAATCGTATTTTCGGAGCTGCAGACACTGAAATAGCTTGATAGCAGAGCCCAGAAAAGAAGACGAAGAAGCCCTGAAAAGTCGCGCTTTAGGTGAAAGCACCCAGGATTCTTCTGTATCAGTACATACGGTGTGCAGCCGACAGAGCGACGGGATGGATGTGAACAGAGGCAGTAAAGGTACAGATGGAGAGAGGATAACACGCAGCAAAGGTCAGGAAACAGATTCAAACCCACAAAATTATAGGGGCACAAGGCCTGCTCCTGTTGAGCCATTCTGATCCACCAAATTGACCTTGCATCAGTTTTGGTCTACAGGGAGCTATTTGTAAGTTGGCAGCCATCGAGGCTGAAAAATGTCTCGCAGTTCCCCGACAATCAGCCCCGCAGAGCTCTGACCAGAAGCAGAGCAGCACGATGGGCTCGTCCGGCTGTGCTGCCGCCACCGGGCTGTCAGGCTGTTTGGTGATCAGTGAACTGTTGCGAACATTAGGAAGCTTTGTCAAGTGGCCTGTGAACACGGGAGAGTGCTGCAACTCCGGAAATGAAGATGATTTATAATACGAGAGAAAAGTGGTGTCACTAATCCCACCAGAGCAGGAAACACAATGAGGACTGTCAGCAGAAACACTAAAAGTACAGGATGAGATCATATTAGTGCTGGAAAGACAAAGAAATCAGACAGCAATTCTCCCTGCACTACAGATTCATTAAAGGCTACAAAAAGAGAGATTTATTAGAGGCTCTCGCATGCTTCGTTTTTACCGCAGGTCATTAATATTGAGGAAAATAAACTGGAACATTTAAGTAGCTTTCATGAACAGACTCGAATCAAGTCTAAGCACCTGCAGCTCTGGACAGTGAAGCATGTAAAGTTTGGTCAGCAGCCTGGAATTAATTTAAAGACGCAAGAGTCACAAAAAACAGATTAATCTCCAACTAATCAGAAAGGTAAAACAAACCAGAGAAGAGAAACAAAGTGGGAATATTACCAAGCACTCTGCATCTCAGCCCTCGTTCCTTTTGTGTGTTGTCAAAACTGTAATTAGGTTTTTATTGTAAAACCTGACAGCGTATTAAAATTCGATATTCTCCAGCTGACAAAATGCTTCATTATGCTGTCTTTATATTGACGAATTTGGTTGATGAGTGAGAACTTAAAATAAGAAAAGTATTTCTTGACACAGAAAAACACAATTATTTCTGTAGTGCGGAAACTGAAGTGGGAATCTGTGCCGCTGAATGACACTTTCTCCGCCAGCCTTTGTCTTAAAATATTACTCACGGATGACATTCGTACGTAGGTAGCTCTGAAAACGTCGAGCTCAATCTGTTTGTCATGTGCGAACTGAAGACCTCGCTTTTCCTTAAGACAGGAGCATCGCGCCCGGCAGAGAGGATATTAAGTAAAAATTCTCGTCTCCATCTGTATTTAAATGTGACATCTTCAGGCTGCCGCATGTTTTGTTACTTTAGGTTATTCCAAATAATCCCCCACCATTAGTTTTCAGGGGCTGCATCTCCCCGTTTTATGAACCATTTGCAGAAAAAGCAAAACCACTTAAAGTCAACTTGCATCCACTCGATATCTAATTATGTCTATGTTATTTTCACACAAAGAAAACCATGAATTTTAAGCAGCCGTGGCAGGAGGCATCTTCAGCCATATATCCAGCGACATGACATGACATTTATGCATTAGACAGAAAAGACAGAAAAAGATGCACATTAACAGAAACACTGGAGGACTTTTGCTGCAGTGCTGAGCAAGACATGAAATAATTTAATGTGATGGGGGGGCCCAATGGCAAACCCACAACATTACACTAAATTGTGTTGTCCTTATATGCAGCATGATGCTAAGGTTACAGCGCTATTCATTAACTCATACAGCGCTCTGTGGGACCGTGCTTCATCACAGCCATGCTTTGAGGTGACATCAGTATGCTAGCACGCTCGCAATGGTAGCATGACCATATTTAACAGGTATAATGTTTATCATGTTCACCATCTTACCCGAAATTTCCACCGGGCATGCATCCGTGATGTCATGTATGCGAAGCATCCAACCCCCACCGGTTGCATTTCAGAGGCGCTTTGCCTGCCGAGCTTTCTTGATTTGCTTAGCTCGTGTTAATTTGTTCATTTTTCCTTGATGTTTGTGCTTCTACCATGGCTGCAAGTAGGCTTCATAGTCAAATGGTTTCTTTTTTGTCTGTTTTCATTGCAGTTATTGCTGATGTACAGGTGGGAGTCTAACAGGTTGTTTTATTTTGAAAATTTACGGGATTGTCGGCACCGTTCCTGCGTCTGACTTCCTGTCGGGCTCGATCTTCTCTGTTAGCATGTGCGCATTCACTGTGTAGCATTAAACACAAAATCCAGCTGAGGCTGATGAGTATGTCAGTAGTTATTGGACCCAGTGACGAGGCTACATGACAAGTCAGGTGATGACAAATGTGATTACAGTTTATCCTCTGGGTAACATGAACGTCTGTACTACCAGATTTCATGACAATCCGACCAATAATTGAGAGATATCACTAAAAAAAACCACACAGGAACCTCATGTGCTAGAGGAAAAGTCAGGGGATCATTAAAGTTAGTATGATTCATCATCTGGGGAACATGAATCCCTCCAGTAATTGTTGAGATACGGCAACATTTCCATCCCTAGAGTCCCACAGCGAGTGGCTAAAACTTTCCTCTGTATATTCCTTTTGTGCAAAGTGCCCCCATTACATGTAACACTAGTTTTACAAAATGAAAAATGAGTGCAGCTAACATGGGTAATCAATACATCACCTAAATGAAGTGGATCAATACCACCAGCTCATACAGTGCATCTAGAAATGACGGGAAGTCACACAGTCGGTTTTCTGGGCTCTGCAGAGGGAACTCACCGCTGATACTGCGAAGGTTTTAAAACGTACTGTTACCTCCACGTGAAATATGAGTGTTTGTCAAAGGAATGATCAGCATGCTTCGGCCTCTCTGTTTGCTTTGATTGATCGAAATCATTTATGGGCCTAAAGACGGGAGCCCCTCTGACATGCTATTAAGTGAGAGTGGGTAAAATGGCTGAAGCCATTATCAGGACTTTAATTAGGATATTCCATCGTAATTTTAAGATTTGGCAAATGTAATATATTAAGATACTCCAGTTTGTCCTGGTGTGTTGCGGTACCGTCATAAACTCTGTGGATAAACTCTGTGCCTTTTTAACAGCAGATCAGCTACACAGATGTGTGCAACGCGCACACACAGAGTTATTTCTTGCTGTATCATTCATTTCCCACCTGTATTGCATTCATTTTTCATGCAGCTATGTTGAATGAAAATCTCTTGGCGCTTTCAAGGCACAGAATAAATGTATAATCAGTAATCAGAGGCGCGTCTCTGTCAGCCTTCACACTTCTCCCTCGCTCCCCGAATATGAACCGCAACCTATATTTTATGTTCGCTAAACATCTGTATCAATATTTTGTTGCGTATGGATGCCGCCTCTTTGTGCGGATTACGTTTACAGTGTGAGACAGACTATGTCCTGATGTGGTCTGGCAGATCTGATCAGGACACATTCACACCTTATACAGATAACGTGCGGGGATATTGATCGCATGTTAATTGCAGGTGTTAATGGGGCCTTTGTGATCCTTTTAGCATGCTGACATTAGCATTTAGCTCAATACAGCCTCACAGAGCTGCTGTCGCGCCTGCAGACTGCTGTTTTATCACAATCATAATCAGTATCTGCTTTATTGGCCAAGTCTGTGTGCACATTCAAGGAATTTCACTCTGGTTTACACATTGCACTCAATCACTGCGCTTGCACAAGAAAAAAGGACTAAAAAAATGATGTGAGTCTGTTAATTATCATATACTTGAGAAAGACATTATGTATTTCAACATTTCCTGGATAAGCATCAAAGTCAGAACCAGGTTTATTGCCAAGTTGGTTTTCACATAAGAGGAATTTGCCTTGATGTTTTGGTGCATAACAAACAGAACAAGATATATATATCTATATATGTAAGAAAAAATAAAAAGCAAGCACTGCAACTCAAGACGCATAAATAGAGAGCTTAAATAGAAAATAAATAAATAAAAATAAATCCATAATGGAAATAAGTGTTTGACTTTCTTCCTATCATCCTTGACATTTTTGTAGCTGTGTGCGATTTAATGTCCTCCACCTCAAAATGTCAACTAAACTTAACTAAAAACCTTCGTTCCACTATTATGCAAATTACAATGTTCCACTAGTGCTATTAAATTAGAGCTGGTAATGCAGGGACGGGAGCTCCTGTGAGCCTGTTATAAACAAGCTCATCCTCGACCATCCTGCAGTCAGCCATGCACTCAAACTCAGTTTACAATAGTAATAATAACAATAAATTTAATTGGGATGACACTTAAAACCACAGAGGCGCGAGGGCGAGAAATGATTAAATATTTAACCCCTTCTGTGGGGAAAAGTCTGGAGGATACTCTCGTCTTTTGCGATTAGATCAAACTTGAAGTCTGTGTTTAATTACAGGTCGCTCAGGATTATTCATTCAGTATCATTAAAGTACAATTATTAGGCATCAGCTGAAACGGCAGACTGCATGTCATGAAAAACTGAAAATCTGTCAAAGCTGTTAATATTTATCACTATTAATATTTGTGAATATAAAAATTGCAAACTGTGTCAAATCTGCCCTCGGGCTCGGAGAGAAAAATGATTTTATTGAGCACCTCTGACGGCCGGTGGAGTTTTTTCTTTTCTTTTTTTATCATATACGCAGTTTTTATTTGCCTTGAGTTATCAAACTCATCGGACACACAGAGGAGAACACCTCCTGTCTAAAAATATAAACATTTAAAGAGCACAAGTGGAGACACGTCTCTGTAGTCTATTCCCTTTTATCCCCTCACAGCTGAAATCTCTGCCCAGGTTTTTTGGGCCCCGCTTTGAGCAGCCCTGAGCGAGCGGTGAAATAACTACCAACTTCTCATCCCTGTTTTCTGTTTTGGTCCAGCGACAGCCCACCAAGACGCCTCCTGGCACTCCAGCTGGCTGCTCAGCTATTGTGCAGGAGTAATGGCCACGAGGCTCCTGTTAGCTGCGCGATATACTCCCAGTTTCCGTGGACTCCCCGTGCAGCCAGCGAGCCGTTTTAAATCGTGGCCTCTGATACCGGAGATGTATCTTGGAATATAGTAACAGACTGACACTGAGGCGGGCAGACAGTGACAGGAAGAGGCAGATGGACACAAACACACTCACATACATGACGACACACACATACACACACACATACACACACACACACAGATTGTGCCCACACTGCTGCGACTGTGAGTGAAAGCGTGACTGTGACAGTTCTGCTGTGGGGTTATCAGTGGCCAACAGAGCATGCCCAGACACACATACACAAACACACATATACAACCCCTATATACACACACACACACACACACACACACACACACACACACACACACACAATCCAGAGGGCTCTCCAGTCACTGTTATGTACAGTCAGAGTCTGATGTGAGCAGACTTTGCCTTTTCCTTGCCTGCCCTCCTCACCCTCTTCTATTAACCATCTTGTACCTCTCTGCCCCCTTCTTTCTCCCCTCATCCACACATCTCCCTCTTATCTCACACCCCCTGCCTTCACCTCCCCCTCTTCCTCCTCTACCTGTCCTTCCCCCCGTGATCCATATTATCCTCTTAAGTAAAACACCCCCTATATTGCTGAGGTCATGCAGACACACCGAAGAGCCACATGAGCGCGTGCACGAGCGCAGGTGCTCGCTCGGATGCTGGGGAGGCAAATATGGGTGTCATCATCTGAGAGATCATACCGCATGAGCAGGATTGTCTGTCTGGCTCCCTCCTTTAGATTTTTCTCTCACTCTCTCTCTGCAATAACAGTTTCACACTCCCTTCCCCTCTCCACTGGGAGACAAACATTAAAGAGCTTTCTCATAATGAGGGAAACTACAGAGAAAAGACCTAAACTACACACACATACACACACACACACACACACACACACACACACACAAACGCACGCCCATGCACGCACATACACGTGCATGGCAGCACGCACACGCACGCAGAAACGTGTACACATGTCCCACAGTTACGTAAAGGTTACGTAAAAGGCATGAATATTAAAAGGAATGCTTGTGCTTCGCTGTCATTAAAAGTGTACGTACAGTTGTGTGTATGGGGGATTGTGTGTGTGTGTGTGTAGATGCGCATACATTCATGTGTCTGACCGTCATTAAAACACCTAATATTTTATGAAGGAGCTGGATGGAGGAGATCCTCGTGTTATTAAATTAGAGCTGGTAATGTAGGGATGGGAACTCCTGTGAGCCTGTTATAGATGAGCTCATCCTCAACCATCCTGCAGGCAGTGATGCACTCAAACTGAGTATGCAATGATAATAATGATAACAATAAATTTTATTTGAATCACACTTAAAACCATACAGGCGTGAGGGCAAAAAGCGATTAAATATTTAACCCCTTATGTGACGATGAGGCCTTGAGTCTTTTTGTTTACACCAGATCTCCGTGCATTAACGCCAAACGTATAAACAATATGTACACATGACTTACACCACTTTCCACGCAGGTTTCTGAAGGTATAAAGAATGCATGTTTCACACCATGCGTGTTCTTTGCATTAAATCAAATAAATAAACACATGATCTTGATATAAATATGTTAAGGTTCCTTTATTGAGGAGTAAGAACAACCTGCACCAATTAGCAGGTCATTAAACGCCACCTGGCTGCACACCATCACTGTCTGCGGTAATGTGATTCTTGGCCTCACGCTTGAAGTCAGACCATTTACGTTACCTACCTTCGTCTTGTTTCATGTTCTTGCCGATGCCGCAGCGGAGGTGTTCAAATACTGCGTGTTTTCTTCAACCATTATTTCAAGCTCAAAGTCCGTAAACTAAACTCTACATGCAAACCAGGTGATTGGTGTGCGTGCGTGCGTGTGTGTGTGTGCGTGTGTGTGTGTGTGTGTGTGTGTGTGTGTGTGTGTGTGTGTGTGTTTGAAGCCATTAATAGTAAATTGTGAGGATGCCAGAAGGCTTGTGCACATGTACACAGTTTCAGGATGATTGAGATGTATCAGAGTAGAGACAAATGTTCGTAGGCTTTTATGAATCTGACAAAAGAATGCAGATGCATGTTTCCTGTTTTCTTTGTACACAGATTTCTACACCTAAATATACAGACGTTTATACATTTTTCCCCTGCTATTAATGACCGATCTTAATCTATCAACAAACATGACTCATCCCAGTTGCAGGACACGACTTGCTAGCTGCTGCTGCCACTTGTAGCTTGTGGAGTGAGTGGTGAAAGAATGATGTTACCGATGCTTATTTTTGTCCGTCTGGGCCAGTATCGGACCAACATTGTGTACTCTGTGTTTGGCATTAAGCGGCTGCCTGCTGGTGAGTCAGTCATGCCGGCAATGTTGCTGTGCAGACAAACATTGTTCAAACCGTCCCCAGAATTTTATTTTGAAATCTGTAGGGGATCCCAAAGTTTTGAAAGAAACCAAACCTGTCAGGCTGCACTTTGGGGAAATGTGCATAAAATGATGCACAAGAAAATATTTCCATTTTATTAAATGGAACAGCCATAAAAAATAACTTGGATGTGAATATACTGAGGAGCTGGAACAACTTAATACAGAATACCATACATGTGATATTGCCAGCCAGTGTGGAATAATGTGAATTTAACAACCATGATGGAGAAACAAAAGACGAAAACTGGATGTTTTTTAGAAGGAGAGAGGCACGAATCAATGCTACACTGCTGTAAAAAGTTTCCTGAGGAGGTACGTTCCATAAAAAATAAGGTTATATTCTATGAATTTCATTTAATCCATTCCAAATATTTATGATATTTATGAATTTTTACTACATATTGTAATGAGGATCAGCCTAAGCTGCAAGCAACTCACGCCTTCAATAAAACATGAACTCATAGTATTCTGAAAGGTATGATAATATAATATTTACAGATATTACAATGGTGCTTGTTCTCTTTGGCGGTGCAGAGTGCAGTCGAGGGACAGACTTCTCTTTGCCTTTTGGGAGCAATGCCGACTTGTAACGTATAATACAAAGAGACACTTTGGCTGTAATATAAACAGACACTTTTTTTATCCGGTAGGTGTTTGTAGCGCTCGGCCCAACCAGACTCCTCTAACTGCCGACACTGACCGAGGGAATATTTAAAAAAAAAAAGAGGGTTAATGAGGTTCAGGTGCCGCTCCTCATCTCTTTCCACCTCCAAGCTACGGCTCCAGCCCCCCCCACCCCCGCCTGCTTCATCAACCTCGACGCCCGAGCAGAGTTCAAACTGCCCTGCAACACCAGAGAGCCGGGAGTCGTGTGGCAAGCTTCAATATTTATCTCCCGCCTGGAACAAAAGTATCACTGCTACAGAGGAAGTTAGTAAAACATTTTAAAGGCATACCGAGGCCTCTAAAGTTCACTGTACTGCTTTTATCCTTTTTTAGCCCTCGGTCATGTTATTGTTCATCACTCCTCGCAGTCAGATTTAGTTCAGCGCAGTCCAGTCTGGTGTGAGATGGATCTGCTCACCAGATGAATATCATCCGCTCTAACGTTACAGTCTTACCCAGGAATTCATGGCTGCTACTAACACAACAGAGCTTTACACTAAATGCTAGCATTAGTTTAGCATTTCACTGTGGAAATACTAGATTTGGATCACCACCTGAATCCGACCGGTTGTTTCTTCGCCCAAGGCTGTCCTCCAAACTCAATCAAAATCATTTTTTAAAGATATCCGTCCTTAGCGGAGGAAATTAAAAACTCTCTGTATAACTCTCTATACTCCAACAAAATCTATAAAAACTAGCAAAGGTCTTCGGATGATTCATAAAGTCATAACATAACCATAATGACTGAATGATGAGCTTCACTACGTTGTGCAGTGGTAATTTAGGAAATGGAAAATGGACTGCATTGAGACAGAGCTTTTCTAGTTTACCCACCGCTCAAAGCACTTTGCAACACAAGTCAGCATTAACCCTTTCGCATGCACACACGCACACTGTGATAGCAACAATTCAGGGCTCAATATGAGGTCAAACCTCCGACCTGCTGATTAACGGACAACCCGCCCCACCTCCTGAGCCTTCTTCAGTGTGTAACACAATGTTTTTCAAAGACGGATACCCTCACATGTGTAGTACAAGACACGGAAACTCGGCCTTTCATTTACTGCAAATCTGACTTATTAGCGAGGTGTGTTTCAAAGGTTTCAAACACGGTTTGCTTTCCACCGCACAAAGACTTAATTTGAATCAAAACCCAACAAGCCTCGTCAGCCTCAGAGCAGCTTCCACTAAATGAATTATTCATGAAGCTCTAACCTTTGCGCCACTCCTAAAATATGTTGTGTACAGAATGTGGAAAGACTACATTCAACTTTAAGAGACTTCTGAAAAACACATCCAGACAGGTCGGCGCTTTCAGCGGTTAGTGCAAACTTAGCCTCGAGCTAATTCCACTGCAGATCTGAGGGTTAGAGGTCACCCGCATTATTGCCCAAATGATGCAATACTGCAGCTGTTCACTGGATCTGATGGTGATAAGACTTTATTATTGTTTAATATTACCAAGCTATAAGAATCTACACACGCTCAACAGCTGCTGCTAATCATCAGTACGTATTCTGGTGCCACTTTCTAGTAAGTCAGCCTGTAAAAAGGGTTTGACGGTAGTAACTAATGACTTTATTAGTGGCTAATAAACCATTTACTAATACTATCTAATCATAGTTTAGTTACACATGTGTCTCAGTTTTAATAAGCCGTCATCATCACTGGGATCGAGCGACAATTGAATGAAAATGCTTCAGCAGTCACGGGATTGTTTGCACATGTCGTCAGACTGCTGTCAATCAAACCTGACTGTCACAGTCCTCATGTCGAGTTCTTCAGTGTTAAATTCCTGACAAATAATTGTCCAGTTTGGGTTTACTGCCATGAATATTTAACACTATAGAAAAATACTAAAGGTCTGAAAGTTTTCTGGGGCTTTAAAAATATTAATGTCGTCATTATTTATCACTACAAAAATCCATCTTGGTGGTTAATTAAGGACAAAGACGAGCTGTTGGAGGAACAATGATTTTTTATGACTTAGAAAGCCTGAAACAGTTCTAGTTAATATAACAGCTCAGAGACAGATATTTGTTCAGCATTAGTTGAACCAGATAAACCTTTTACAAAGAGATATTTTCTTGACAAAGGTTCCACGTTTGTTTGCTTCTTGCTCACCTAAAACTCAACTGTAGACCAATTTAAAAAGTATCAGTGATTATCTAAACCAGCTATGAATCAGATACAATCAATCAATATGTCTGTATCAACAATGGGTCACATCTCTGTGAAAGGTTTGGCTTGTAATGACAAACAAACCCGCAGAGAATTATCACCCAGCTGCCCTCAAATACACACAGCTTTTCTGCGTCTCTTTTTCGCCGCAGCAGATGACTGATTTTAGTATAAAGCTCTGCAAATCGACTGTATGCTACCCGCTCTACATCACAGATAAAGACAGATATTTCTGCCAGGAATTGGTGGATCCCAAAAACAGAGCAAAAAAGGGAGAAAACTGTTTGCTAACACGTTCACCATATTGACTCTAAAGGTGATAAAGTCAGTGGTCACAGCTTGTTTCCAAATAGCAGTTAGTGCAGATTTAAACATTTTTAACACCAAGCACTCAGAGGAGTGATTTCCCCACAAAATATTCGATTTTTTATTGGATTTTTCTTTCATTTTAAAGCAGTATTGTGTTTAAAGGTTGTCCCTGTATTATTATGCTTCCTATAAACCCTCATTTATGATTTCAAAGATATATTCTTCTGCAGGGAGTAATCAATAAAAAGTCATATTGTTGTTAAGCCTGAACCATTACAAACGTGGCTTTGTACGCATTCTACAAATGAACATACTGCATTATGATGAGCAGCTATATGCTGCACACTGTGTACAGCTCGCTATGTGATCCTTCAGAAGAGGTAATTGCCTGTTTGAGCAACAGTGAAAACACTGTGAATACCTATGAGGACATAAACACATTGCAGCGACAGCAAATGTCAGAGGTAAAATAAATAAATAAATAAAGATGGAGTGTTGCCAAAAGAGTGCACTGCGAAATTAAACTGTTTCTCAAAGTGAAATGTCACATAATTTCTGCCCCTCATTCAGCGTATTGGCACGAGCATCACTTCTGTGCGTAGAAACGTACAGACAGTGCAGCAAAAGATGATATTTAATGCTAAGATGCTTTCTGGAAACTGAGCCATGGACTCTGAGGGGAACCGCAAGTGTTGCTGCTAAGTGGATTATCGCGGTCAGTTAAAGGAAATGAAAGTCCGGTCCGGCGCGAACGGGCCGAGCTCACCCCAAAGTGTAAACAGGGACTCAGTGTCCAATTCAGCTCCTTTTCTCCTCGATACGCCGTTTGATCTTGGGCGAACGAGAACGACTTCAAGTGCGCGCCTTAAAAGAGGGGGAGGTAAATAGAGTGAGGCCGGTGGTAAGAGGGAGAAGGAGAGTGTGCGGTTCAGTGTTTCTACGAGGCTGGAATGAGAGAAGGAGCTCGAAGGCAGTCAGCTGTAATGCAGCAATAATGGAGTGATGAGAAATCCACGTTGGACAGGTGAAACCGAGAGGTCTTAGAAGAGGAGAGAAAGAAGCCTCTGAAATGACGAACCCACGGCGCTGGTAAAACTGGGTGTCGTGTGTGCGCGTTGCTTCATAACCAGCCCATTATTGGAGTAACAGAAGGCACAGACATGCAGAGCTGCAGACGTGCTAATGCTGCATTTACATTGCAACATTTATAAAGCCCTTCTGGGTTGGAGTGAGCTGAACAGAGCAGCACATTCTGCTCTGCTGAGTCTGCTCAGCTGTGCAGTTTTCCGGTAGTTTGCTGCATATTTATTCAATTCAACAATTGGGTATCTGCGGCCGTCTAACCCCTCGCGAAGTCGCAGGGTAATCTTACTTATAATTGCAAATTCACTGTCATAAGAAGTTTTGTCGAGCTTGAGAAATGCAGAATGGAAACCGGCGCAGCATTTGGTTCAGATCTGGATGGCTTAATATATTTTGAAATGATTTACTGCAGCATCTTCAATTGCTGCAGTCAACATCAGCAGTGCCCTGGTCTCCCATCGTCTCTCATCATCGTGGGAATGAGTGGAATTCATTTTGCCATCTACTGTCCACATGTGGCTGAAGTATACGAGAGCTGTCTCTATAGAGGCAGAAACAGTGGGGGAGAGGCAGAAGAAGGGTGTCCCGTGGAGTGACGGAATGAAAGAGGAAAATAAAAATGAGGGCAAACACAGCAGACTCCAAAAAGCATTTTCAAACAGAGGTTTTACACCTTTCAAAAACACCTACGGCGTCACTCTAATTCCTCTTCTCTCATCAAAACAAGCCTGTAATCAAGACATATAAACTTACTTATATAATTAAAGTTTTAAGTGCTTGGTAGCGATGAAACAAGAAGCTGATTAAATAATTAGTCAACAGAACATTAATTGCTCACAGTTTTGATAATCAGTTCATCAGTTATTTTGCAGAAATGCCAAATGTTCGCCGGGGTTTTGGACTCTTTGTGGGACAAAACAGAAAATGTGTTAATGCCACTGTGGACATTTTATAGACTGAGGTTCTCAAACTGTGGGGCCGGGACGCCTGGACGGGGTTAAAGCGGAACAAAAGTTGGAGGAATCTGCTCCGTCACAGCAACAAAACAAACAGAGTGCTTCCACGCCAGCAAAGCAGTTCAGGTAAGCAAGTGTCTTTCAGACATCAAAGCAACATGTGAAGTACAAGACGGGCAGATTTTTGGAGGCATAATGTAAAACATTAACATCAGCTAGACCTGTTTTTATCATTTGACCTGTGTAGTCCAACAATGTTCAAACCCAGAGGAGTCTGTATTCAAAGTACTGATGTGCACTTTAGCCCTCTGGTTGCTGTAAGTTGGGGGGAAACACCAGATGAAACCGGCTAGCTTGCCAGTCTGTTGTTTACTCTTGTTTGTATTGCTCACTTGGATGGAGCGCCATTCTTCCTTTTCACTGGCAGTGCTGGTTGTTTAACAACGTGGACAGCTACTCCCACGATCCCACGCTACTTCACGACGCCATCAAACTCCGTCTTTTGTTATTGTTTTGAATGAGCAGCAGAGATTAATGAATTAATTAAATTAGTGAATTTAGCTCGGAGGGAAAGCAGAACGGGCGACACTCATCAAGCACAGATGTCAGACGATGATGATCAGCACAAAATCGAGTTCATGAAAACTGCCTGAAGAAGCCTCGCTTGCTCACAGGCTCACTGTCAATGTCACAGAGGAGGAGGAGGAGGAGGAGGAGGAGGAGGAGGAGAGACCTTTGACCTTTACCCCAGCTCAACTTTTGCTGCCATCAGTCAAGGCGCTGCATGGGTCAATCAAATACATGCAAGCACGCATTCCTGTTGGATCACGTTGTGACATGAAGGCTGTATTTCCCTGCGTTTAACTTTGCGATCACTGTGTTGAAAGATAAAACAGCTGTAAAACCGTGTCTCTGCTTTGCTATCTGATAAGCCTTCACATGCATGAATAGTATTTCATTGTCTCACCCGTAACTCAAACAACACCCCACCAGCACAGCCTCCTGCTATTTTCACCGTCAGTTAACCTGTCGCTGATTAATCGTTTGAGAAAAATGTCACGATTTTCCAAAGCAGAGGGTTGTTTTGCCTGACCAACTGTTCAAAAGCCAAAGTACTCAATTCACGTCATATAAGAGTTAAAGGTGGCACCAGAGGAGTCGAGAAATTCTGCTTTAAAAAACGGCAATCAAGTATCAAAATTCGTGCCGGTTAATTTTCTGTCCAATGACTAATTGATTAGACATTACACCCCAATTACGCAGATAAGTCGTTAAAGTTCTTTGGGAGAAAAGCTGAGCTGATGTAAAAGTGAGAGGAAATGTGGATGTTCTTGATAATGTTATTTCAGTAAAATCGCATTTCACTTCACTCATTAGCTCAACATGAAAGGTTGATTAAAACTTCAATTACGACAGCGGGGATGGGGGTGCACGGCAACCACTGGACTAATCAATGACTCTATCAATCAAAGGATAATTGAGAGATTAGTCAAGACCGGGAATAAAAGTTTGTTGCGGCGACAAAGAGGATGTTCGATATCAAGATTTCAATATTCAGATTGAGGATTTAAGCAAGTCATCAAACCCATCATGTTTGCCAGTGAGCGTGCAGGAGAGCGCGGCCTGAGGAGGAAACAGTTAGCAGCAGCGCTAACATCCTGCTCATGAACTGCCAACACTCCCAGCCTCTGGGTTGTGTTTGCTATTGTGGCCCCCGATCCCATTGTCCCACCATTGTTAATGATAATGTCAGCGGTGACGGGTGTGTGAGGTGTGTGTGTGCATGTGTGCTTTACAGTGTGTTTGCAGAGTGTGCAAGCCTTTGTGTGCACAGTGTGTATCAGAGCAGTGTGTATGAGAGCAGTGTGTGTGTGTGTGTGTGTGTGTGTGTGTGACCAGAGGTGACCCAGCGGTGTCCCTGCTGGTCCGGAGCAGGGATAACACTCTCTGGAGGCGACGCTCATTAATCATCCCATTCAAAACCCACGGAACGTAATCCATCCTCCCATCCTCTCCTCCTCCTGCTCCTCCTTCCATCTCCTCCTCTTCCTCCTCCGCTCCGCAGCACCAGCGCTCCGTAATGGGGTCACTGCTCCCATTTAACAGAGACAGACAGAGGAGAGAGAAAGGGAAAGGGGGAAGGGATGGAGTGAGGAGGGGGGCACAGTAAAAACGAAGCGAGATTAAATAAGAAGTAACGCGGGGGGGGGCGGTGAGGGAGGAAGAAATAATAAAAAGAGGGGGAGGGAGATGAGGGAGAAAGGAAAGAAATAATTACAGAGGGAGGTGTTTGAAAGTAGGAGCGATTAAGAGGAGAGGGGGGGAGAATAAGTATAAAGAGGGGTAAAAAAAAATGTGCTGAAAAACAGTAAAAGTCTTTCCCCCTGATTAATGTCGCACAAGAGAGAAGCAAAACATTGTGTTCTTTGGAAATGTGGAGAAGAATCTTTGGAATATGCCGCTGTGGGAACCCAGCACTAATTATGTGACTCTGTGTAAGTGTGTGTGTGTGTGTGTGTGTGTGTGTGTGTGTGTGTGATTCATTCTTGCGCTGGAGGACAAGCATGTGTACATAACCAGCACACACAGAGATGCACAAAAGCTGGTGGAGGCACATAGACACACACACACACAAACATACACAAGCTAGTGAGCAATGCCAGGGGACCTCGGTAGAAGTAGGTTCCTCCTCCTGCTGCATTATTCTCTTTGGAATGTTGTTTTTATTTCCTGGTTCGAAGCTGTGGTGCATCGCCCCCGGATATCCAGCACACACACAAACACACACACACACACACACACACTGGCGGGCTTCACTCATCCTCGTCCCAGAACCACTTTCGAGAAAACAGCCTCTGACAGATGCCCCAAACAAAGAGGAAACTGGAGGCCAAAAAAACATCTGAGCCCGACAAAGAGCGTCGCTTTCTCCCTCCCTCCATGTGCGTACCCTCAAAATAACAACTTCATTTTGTCTGCTGGTGGAGAGCGGCCCCCGTGAGACGAAGACGTCCCTCTGATGTCAAAGCAAAAGTTAGAAAATTTGGGAAATTCGCTTATTGGCTTTCTGGCAGGGTTAGATGAGAGGACTGATATCGCTCTCATGTCTGTATGGTAAACATGGAGCTAAAGCCGGCAGTCATTCAGCTTAGCTTAGTTAGCACAAAGAGTGGAAACAGGGGGCCAGCCTGGGTCTGTCCATTAGTAGGAAAATCTGCCTTCCAGCGCCTCTAAGAGCCTCTTTACATCTGGTATTAACATGCATCCTGGGTGATCTGATCACAGGTGGACAGCTTTAAGTATGTCAGTTCATACCTGGCACTACAGTGCGTCTCCACATGCATCTCGAGTGACCACTTGTGATTGGTTCTTAAATTCCCCGCTCAATGTGCAAATAGACAAGTATGTGTTCCAGTAGAGCCAACAGACACGTCGTTCTTTACTCAAAGAAAGAAAGAGCTTGATGTATCTGTGCTGGTTCTCAGTGGTCATCCAAGGGTTGGCACCTGGACTTGGTTGGTAGGGAGTCTCAGGTATTTCAATCAGGTGAACAAGTGAATGAATTTAAGATAAATGTTTATTATGACAGATGCTACGTGATGATAAAGTCTTATCAGAATGTCTCTGCTGCTCAGACTCCACAGGGAGAGTTTGTAATTGAGGGGCATCGTCCTGAACAGCAGCGTGATAAATCCCCCCCCCCCCCCCCATGGAGTCCAAACTGACAGGCTGATGAGGATGATGAAGCTGAAGATCTGCAGACTGGGTGGTGATGGGAAGGTAAAGGGGGGCACATAACAGCAGCATGAAAGCAAACACCTGAGGTTTGAGAGAAAATCGTATTTAAAAAGACTGCAGAACACGTTCAGCCTATGCAAACACTACACGCACTTTTAAAGGCTGAGCAGCTCATTATTTAAAAATGAAATCATCAGATTAGTATTGTTTCTGCAGCTTTTCAATAAGTTTCAACGTGGAAGTAAAGTCGTGTCAATCACAGCTGGGTTGACAACAGCGCTCTCAGTCTCCAGTGAGGAGAGCTCCACCGCTACATGCCACTGATTCTGTCAGTGACAATGGTGATTCAGCATTTCACCTTGAGACAGATCATTCATATGTGTGCTGAACACCTCTACACGAGGCAAAGGTACCACATGAGGTGACGGGACAGGTGCATGCCGGCTTTCTAAAAACAACAGGAAGTTTATTTGGTGGCTTATCAACACGGTCAATAGTCGAAGCTGCAGCAACATCTCTAACACGGCACATGGAGGCAATTAAGGTTCTTTAAAACCCTCCTTTAGCGCCTGACTGCTGCAATTTGTGTCAAAAATAGCACTCACTCATAACTCAGTCAAATCTGAGACATGCTATCAATAATATCAATAACGGCATTAAACACACACACACACACACACACACACACACACACACACACACACATAATACACGTATTTTTAGATTTAATGTGACTTACACTTCCAGAAGATATCATTATCTCTGAATGTGCGAATAAATGCGCATAAATCCGCTTAGAAATCACAGAAAAGAGACGCTCCTTATGACTCCCGAACTTTCCTGAGATTCTTAATGTTTTGAAGTTTTAATGCAGAGATAGTTGTCGGTGCATCCAGTGGTAGATTGTAAACAAGAGCTGCTAATAAATGTGAACGAATATAGGCTAAAAGACATGGGGCTCATGTTGCAGTGCATCGTGGCAAATGGCAACATTATACTTCCAGTTTGCATCTGTGGGGGGCTGCAGTTGCATTGATCTTGTCTGAGGGGTGCCATCTGTGAAAAAAATGACAATTTGGGGGGAGCCAGACTATTTCTTGGCAGCTGTTAAGCAGCCGGTGAAACTCAAAAATGCCTGGCCAATAATTAGCCTGGTACAAAACCCCCCATAAAACAGCAAATTATCGTCCAACACATTGGTGTTTGTCATGTTAATTAATGAGCTTTAGAGATGCTGGTGTTATATATACATAGCCAGCCTTTGTGCTAAAATCAGCTAACCTTACATTAAATAGACAGGCATTGGAGTGGTACGCTATCACCTCCGCCAGAAAGCGAATAAGCCTTTTTCCAAAAATGTCGAACTATCCCTTTAAGGTGCTGCAGCCGAAGAGAAGATCATGGCTGTTCCTTGTAGTCGCAGTGATTCCAACCAACTCAGAGCGGAGAGGTCTGGGCATTTGGTGTCGACTCAGAAAGCTCTGTCTGCCAGAGACGAGGAAGCTAATTTATATAAGAATGGGATGGAGATTAAGACCTCTGAGGGTATTATGGATTTGGGGAATTAAGCATAATGGATTTCATGTAGGGCTTTCTTTTACGAGTCCCCCGTTGGAGAGAGGTACGCAGTCTTGAGAGCAGATCTGATTCATTCCACGGCTGGAGAACTGGCACGTGCATGCACCAGCCAGCTCTCATTCACTAAAAAAACAAACACAAACACACACACACACACACACACACACACACACACATGCACGTCTTTTCTTATGCCTGCATCCATACAAACAGCAGCTCCGCGGGATGAGCCAAGGCTCCTAAACTGTCAGAACTAAAATGCCTTTTGTCATCCCCAAGTGTATATTTATGAAGATTTTACACTTCTATTTCACACTGCTCTGGTTTTTGAAAACATGGATTGGTGGAAATCATCAAAACCACAAACAAATAAAACACACAGTGTCCCCGAAACACTGCAAAATGGTTGGCAATGCTCAGAGACAGGATTTTAAAAGTCTGGAAAGTTTTCACTTCAAGACGACCATGAGGTAAAGCTTTGAAAGACGCCATTCATGTGACAAAGTCATCCAACAGGAAAGGAATCGGGCAGGATTTTTCTGTAAACAGCCTTTAAATTGTCTCTCCCAAAGACGACTAACGGTTAAAAGCACAAGGGGTGGACACAATAATATGAATACCTGCCAAATGTCGTGCTATCCAGTGCAGCAACATCACAAACCAAAATGTAAAATGTATTAAATTTGCAATGATACATGTGATGTGTGTACAAAGCATACTGAGGTTCCTGTCTTGTTTCATGTCTCACACACACACACACACACACACACACACACACACACACACACACTCTGCAGAGTAAAATAGAGGGGGGAGATAAGGGAGAATTTGCTGTGGATCTTCTGTTCGTTCTGAATCTATCTGCTCGCTGAAGACGTGGATAATGCCTGACACCCTGCATTTTCCCATCATATTCTGCTCAAGTCAAGGGTAACTCGTGAGTTGGCTTTGGTTTATGAAAAGAAATCGACTGTTGTTCTGATTGTTTTAAGGGCTGGTTTGTCACGAGGTTCAAAGCAGTATGAAAGGATTTTTCTGGCCACTTGGGGGCAGTAGAACAAGCTGTAAACACGACATTGACATATGATCACCATCGGTAAGTTAATATGGCGAACTCGTTAGCAAACAGTTTCCTATTTACACATCCAGCAGACACGAGGAGACGTTATCACTCGTTTTGAATCCACCTGCCACCTGATGAATTTAAGCCCAATATTCAATCTATTTTTAGCCCTAGTCTAGCTTCTGTAAACTCCTCAGGGAAATATCAGGTTCTTCAGCTGCTCAACACTCCACCACGCTCATCAGCTGGTCGATAACTTTGTCTGTCTGCAGTTTGGTGCTGAGCGGGTCGTGCACACAGGGTTTATCGGGGCTTTTTCACTGGAACCAGCTGCCAGCTGCGGCTGCTGCGCGCTGACGAGAGTGAATCAAAACCATAAATTTGCAGGTCATAAAACCAAAACAATGAGCTTAAAGACGCTAAGACGCTCTGGAGAGCCGAGGCAAACTGCAGCGTGGGGTGATAAATCTGTGGGCTCGTCGTTACCTGCGACTCCGTTCACATTACACAAAGCCATTTGACCAGTTGTTAATATAAAAATATTGATTGGTGCAGCTCTAATGGTTTTGTTTGTGTGTGTGTGTTGGTTTGCTAACTAATGTTTGGTGAGAGCGACATAAGTCCAGTTGGTGTCAATATTTTCAATCGATTCACTTGTTACCACATTGTGATGGATAGGTTGATAGGACCGCAGCAGACTAGACAATGTTCTTACTGTTCTGTTGCACCATGTGCATGTTAAATCTGTTGCCAGTCATTTCAACAGTTGTGTGTCTGTGTATATAAAAAAGAGACAGTTTGTGAAAATACTGAGTTTGGGGCATCACGGTGGCTTAGATATAACCATGACATCTTGGGTTCTGCTGCACTGGGACCCTTGTAGCACATCAGCTACCTGTCTGTCCTTCACTTCCTGTCTGGCTCTATTCTGTACGCTATCAAAATAAAGGCAAAATAACACAAAGAAACGTTGCAAAAGCTCAAAAGTTACACATTCTAAGCTCAATTGTAAGCTTATATTGCTATGTCTTGCAGGTTATTGAATAAAGTACTCATGTTATTGTGTTGACAGCTACATATGTGCCATTAGGGTAACAGCCCCACTGGAAAAAAAAAAAAAAAGATCTTTGTAGAAGTGCTCAGTAAGTCAAAATGTGTGCACTTTGCATTGTGGCTGGGCGGATTTAGACGTTTGATGCCATCGCTCTGGTGATGAAAAAGACAAGAGAGGCCCCCATTTGACTCTGTGCACAGGACCCATAAATCACTGCTACACCCCTGCACCCAGACACATAAACACAATCGCACTCCCCAATTTCAGAGCGGCACTTGGAGGGAGAGAAGATATTCTGGGTTATCTCTGCGAACGGGTGCCTTCCCCTGGCTCCTACTCCACTCGCCTTCCCCACCAGATAAACATGTTGTTCCAAACACTGGTTCAACACACGGCGACGGGCGGAGATTAAGGCCGACTTAAGTTTATCATAAATGAAGAGCAAAGTCGACAGTTGTGTGGCCCACTGCCTCTCAATACTAAAACCACCAGCTGGGGTATTTAGGAGGTGATGGGAGCTGTGCAATAGCAGCCACCAGGCATTCCAGTGCTGAGGTAGGCTCTAATCCTCTGCTCCTGGCTCCCTCCTGACAGGGGAGGAAAGAAGTGCAGGGAGACACGTTCACAAATCAGAATTTCTGGTGCCATCAACGCCGTCTTGGAGTAGTTTCAGAGAGACACTGATCCCGAGGCTTTATGGTTTTTGTTGTAGCTCTCAATCCAGCGAATAATTCGTGTACAGTGAATTTTAAAAAAGTGGAAAATTGAATAAAGAAATCAATCATAGCAATATCCGAGTGAAAATCTGATTTTGGAAATACATTTGCAGCAAAAAAAAACAAAACAAAACACATCTGTAGTTTAATAATTCATTCTTTTCGTATTACTTTTCGGAGGTGCTCGATCAGCAGGTCACACACATTTCGCCTCATTTTTCTCTTCTGAATGCTGCGGGAAACCTGAGGCGAGCAGTGTCGTCTTGCAGCAAGCTCAACACCTTTCGGATGTGTGGGGACTTCAAATCTGGGTGAAAATCTGTTCAAAGCGATCGGCTTCTTTCAAAAAGTATTTTTCAGAAAATCAGAAAAAAAAAACAAAACTAAGAAAAAAAACCTCCCTGGTTCTTCCACCCTCTCATCCATATTCTCCTTATTCTGTCTGTTTCTGATCTATAAACCTTGAAACTCACACAGATATAAAACCACACGCACACACACACACTTTGAAAACCGCAGCACAAGGCCCATAAAGCTCATGTGATGTTTTCAACGTCAGCCAGTCCCGGTCCCTGCCATCTTAGTGTCTCCACACCAGCTTACTGCAACAGCAGAATGACACAGTAACAGACACATATCAGCTTACTATAATAACACCTAGCCAACACGCCGAATAATCCGCCATTTTGCTTCAAGACGCTGTAAATAAGTATTGTCATGTTACACTGGGAGGCACGGAAATCATCATCTTCTGACCGTAACTGTTTGGCAGACACAGAATCGAGCTCAGAGTCTTCGCGGAGATCATGTGGGTGGCGTCGCGTGCCGGAGAGCAAAGGGGGCCAGAAATGTGTGGATTCACAGTCAATCTGTGCTGGTTTCACACATCTACTGTAAGTTCTTCTGTGTCTCACTACCTACTGTAACTCTGCTCTCGCACACAAATTAACAAGTCCTCCAGCAGCCTTAAGCCTGGAAACACCCGCGCGCTGATCTTTCTCCCCGTCTTTTCATCTCCTCCCATCCTCCCTCAAATCTCCCTCTGTCCTCTTTAGTCCCCTCTTTCCCTCCCTACCTTCTCATCATCCTCTTCCTTCCAGCAACCTCCTTGTACCCTCCCCTCACCGTCTCTCTTTCCCTCACTCTCCCTCTATGTCTCTCGCTCTCTTTGTAGGCATTTCCCTTGCTGATGTTGTCCATTGAGAGCCAGCGATTGTCTGTGGGTGAGAGCAGAGCAGAAGAGTGGAGCCGATTACTGCAATGCAGAGCAACCAAACAACATCACGGCGCTGCAGCAGACGCCGTGTGTTTGCATGTGTGCTCGTATGTACAGCTTGTGTACATATTTAAATGGACTTTGTTTACTTGTGCATTTGTATTTGTAAGTGTGCACACATTTGCAGCCCTGATACGACGATGTAAATGTTTATGTGTGTGTGTGCGTGTGTGTGTGTGTGTGTGTGTGTGTGTGTGTGTGTGTGTGTGAGCGATGACCAGCTCTACCACAACTATTTGTCATGCCCAAACACCAAAGCTTCTGCAGCTATGCACCATGACTTTTAAATAGATCTCTTTTCACTGACATCAAACTATGCCCAACTGTGCATTTTTAATACCCCGCATGTTTATGCAGAGAAGAATATGGTTTCACGCCTTCCACACACACACACACACACACACACACTCAGAAAGGATCCGCCTATCGCAGCTCAGGCTAAATCTATTATGCAAAATGACAGTGTTTTAATCAGGCTAATTGTCCAGCTCCTCACCATGTCTCTGCCATCTCTACTTAACCGATGCCACAGCCGCACTGTTTTTTTTAAAGGAATAAATGACACGGCGGTGGAGGAAGAGCGAGAGGCAATCTAAGCCACAGAGGCCCACAGGCGTTTGAAGTCTAAAGACTCTTTCATCCTCGACTCTGGGAAATGAATGATTTTTTTCACACAGTGACAGGACAGCTCTGACAGGACCCAAACACATGAACCATGGCAAAGCTGTCAGATAGTCAAACACACATACACACAGACGCATACGGGGGGAAACACAAGCGCAAAATACATCCACACACACACACACACACACACACACACACACACACACACAGCTGGAATGAGTCCAGAAGAGAAAGTGTTGGGAAAAAAAATCAGGCGAGGAAGTGAGAAGGGAGCGTTAAAGAGTGAGAAAGAGACAGAGAAAAGGAAGGAGAGAATGATGCTATAATTAGTCGTTTGTTGCTTTAACTGGCATTTAGTTTTAACTGGGCTCCTTTGTCTGTAGACACAATGGGGCTGATGTGGCATGAGTGAACTACACAGCTTAGAGGATTAAGGCTGGACTGAGGCTGTGGCGCCGCACTCACTCTCTCCGTCACGCACACACAAACAGACAGACTGGCACTCAACTAGCTGCACAAACACCCAGCTTCACACACTTTCTTAAACACACACACACCTACAAACAAAGGCACACCCCTCCGAATACACACACACACACACACACACACACACACACGCACACGCACGCACAGACACAAACGGACCCACAGGGGGATTATCTGTGCAACAGAGTTCTGAACACTGAGAGTGAGGAGGCGTCTGAAGAACTGCACTCATCACCGAAGGATGGAAAGAGCACAGCAGAAAGAAACAAAAACACACACACACACACACACACACACACACAGGAGCATAGACACACTTCAGTGCGAGCTACCTGTGTGTTGAGCAGCATATAGAACAGCATCTCTCTATGTCTGTCCTGTGAGGCTGAGCTGACAGCCAGAGCAACGTGAGAGAGAGGGAGGGAGAGAGAGAGAGAGGGAGAGAGAGAGGGAGGGAGAAGGGGAAATAGAGGAGAGAAGAAAGAACAAAAGGGAAAGGTGAGAAGGAGAGAGGAAGAAAGAGCGAAGCAAAAAAAAGAGGAGAAAAGGAGAAGAATCAGATGGAGAGATGAAAGTGTGAGAGTGAAGGACGATGGAGGAAATCATTAAGACAGAAACAGAGCTGGAGAGAGACGGAGCAAAGCATAACCTTGGCCCCGGGGGCCACCAGCCTTACGTGTCCTCATTTTACAAATAGATTGTATTGTTTTTGTACTATTAATGTGGTAGATTTCACACTATTAGCTTCTATCTCCATCCTTTAGTGTGTGAGGAACCCTGCAGGCTCTCAGCTTTGCTCAACTTTCATCTCATCTCTCCAACACGCTGCGTGGACAAGCTTACAGGCTTAGCATACCTCGAGCCGCGGAGACGGAGAAAGTGAGTGTGCATTTATGTGGGTCAGGGTGTGTGTGTGTGTGTGTGTGTGTGTGCATGTGTCAGTTCCCACAAACTGTAGTAGCTGCCATCGCAAGGTTTTTTTACGTAGCACCCTTTATTGTATTTCGTGGGTCGGCGGTAAGAAGGCTGAACCAGATGCAGAATCATCCTATACATTAATATAACATGATCCCTTACAGGAGAGCTTCAACACGCAAAAACTAAGAATAAATATATTCACAACTGCCTCTACTATTGGTAGGAGATGAAAGCATAAAAAGGTACCTCCGTAAAAGATAATAATTGATAGTTGATAGAAGTGTCTGTTTTTTTTTGGACAAAAAAAAAAAAGCCTCCACGTCCTGGTTTTTTTGTCCATTCTTTTTTTTTTTTTTTTTTTTTTTTTTTTTGCCATTCAATTTTCCTCTGAGAAATACTTAGAAATCAATACAATAACCTCTGTGCCTTTGTCCTGTGAGAGAAAACGTGGAGCAGAGGTCCTTGTGGCCATATTAAGTCTGGCTGATTAAGAAATCCAAAATGCATCCATTGCCACAGTGTCCTTCTGTATGTCGGCCTTCCTTTGTTTTGCCTTGCATTGAAAAAAAAATATATAATTTCCTCTCGCCATAAAACCAGAACCTTTTCTATAACAGCAAACCAACTATTCCTGGAGAAGTCCCTCATCTAGCCCTGTAAAAATTCAATCGGATAAGCAAATTAAGTTAACTGGATGAGATGAAAATGAACTGAACTGCATACAAACAACTCCAATATTGACTGGGTATATTATTATTTTTGGCTCATCCAGGGAATGCAATTATTCGGCGGCTTTGATTGGTTTCAGTCTCAGTCGTCCATCAGCGTCCCATCCGTTGGTAGTCAAACCTCTTTGTTTAGATAAATAGATCTGTATTCATAGAAAAATAAGCATTGACCACACTGCTGGCTGTTCATTGCTAAGGCACTTGGCTGTTTTCAGTCATTTCTCTCCCTCTCGCGTTGTCTCCATCTTACATGTCCGCCCAGCTCGCTCCACACCTTCCGGCTGTCACAGTTTATGACTCTGTGTTTGATGTTGCAAAGAGCTGGTGTGTTTCACCTCCACGCAGGTCTTTTGAGAGTAATAATATGAGCATTAACGCCCACCACCACCACAAACACGCTGTCTCCCGCTCAATGTGGTGCTGAGTAGAAAAACGGAGCCTCAGTGTTTTACGATTGTGAGGCGTAATTGAGGGAAAAATTCTGTAGTAGCTGCAGCTGAAGTTTCGCCTCCAGGCAGATATCTGGGATCAGCTAATCCTCGCCAAATACCAACCTATACGCCAGTAGTGGGGAAAATACAAAAACTGACCTCAGCTCGTTATCCAGGAATAAACATAGTGTGTAGTGTAGTCCCGCTCCCCCACAGGTCCTCTCAAAGCCACGCCAGCCTCTGTACAGGAGTCATTGTTACTGGATGATTCATCACCAGAGAGGGAGATGATGAGGAGACAAGAGAAGAGGGGTAGCAGGAAGAGGAGGAGGAGGAGGAGAAGGAGGAGTGTTAAAACTGGTAAGAGCGGTCCAGCACCTCCATGTAGTCTGGTGTGGTCCTCAGTCTGGCTCTCTGCTCTAGTGCCCCCTGCTCACTCTGGCTGCTGTTACCACCACCTGCTGCGGAGCTGGCGGTGGTGACCACGAGCGTTTGGTCGGGTCTAGCATCCTGTTTGGAGTCCTGGGGGTGAGGGTAGCGGGGCGGCGGCCTCGCGTACCTGTCTGGCAGGTCTCTGAACTCGGGGGCAGGGAGTCTGAAGAGGCAGTCCACCAGTTCGACCTTGGGTGTGGGGCCCTGGCTGTCGATCACGGTGGGGCAGAGGATGCCGTTCCCGTGGAGGCCGGCGAGCGGACCCATCGCTCCTGTGACGGTGTTGATGGGGGACGAGGACACCTCCAGAGTCCACTCCCTCTCCTTCTCTGTTGCAGAACAGTATCCTCCCTCGCTCTCTTTGGAAGCTGCAAACGTCTGCTGCTGCTGTGGCCGCTGTGTCACCGCTGCATCCTGCTCCTCTTTGTAGATGGGGTTGCTACACATGTGTGAGGCTGCAGCGGGGTTGGGACCTTTCGAGGCAGCCTCTGGGGGCAAGATGGTGTCGTACACGTGGTTGTGCTCGGGCGGAGGTAGAGGCGGCGTCTCTGGGAGGCCGTGGTGATGGTGGTGGTGGTGGTGCGTCTGCTCGGTGAAGATTCCACACTCCATCTGGATGCCGGCCAAGTCTACCTCTCCCTGGCGACGGAACGGCAGCTTGTCTCTCCTCCTCAGGGCGTAGGCGATTAGTGCCGCTGCCGCGAAGAATGCCGACACAAACAACACCAGCAGGCTGAGCACCAACACCGACAGAGGGATTGAATCCTTCCCTGGAGGGATCAGGGGCCCCAGCCCTGACCCGGGGTAGCCAACCGATACACTGTTGTCTGCGGCTGTGGAGGTGGCCGTCTGCTCCTCCTGCTCCTGGTCCTCCTGGGGCTCCAGCTCAGGGCAGAGCAGCTCCATGGAGAGGGAGCGGAGGTCTACGCCTTTGGTCTTTTCCGGGGAATGGCAGACCACCTCTCCCATCACCACCACCGCGCTGAGCCCCTCCAGCCAACGCTTCAGCGGAGCTGCTTCACAGTTGCACTCCCACGGGTTCTGCTGCAGGTCCACCTGGAGAAACACATAACACCACAGCACGTTGTCATTGTGTAATAGTAAACTAATTACTGGCCTTCCATGGAGTGCAAATTTATGAACCTCACTGTGGGATGAAAACAAAAATAGATAATTTAGCTGACGTTCTTGTGATATATATTAGTAACTTGGTAACTGTCCCTTGTCTTGAAGAATAAGCCGGTAGCAAGCACTCTAATGAGATGACAACAAGAAAAATTGTATTTTCCACACTACCTTTGCCTTTGCCAGCTAGAATATATAGAAAATGAGTTTTCCAGCATTTGCATAATAGAATACAGCTCTCCAGCGTTTTTAAATGATTTTTTGAAAAATGCAGCTGATGTAAAGTACTGATAAACGTAAATAATTTCATTATAGGGTCACCAGAACGTTGAAGTGCTCACATTTCCTGAATGGCTGCACGCAGGCATGATATATTCTCAATAATAGAGAACGATCTGAGCAGTGACCAATTCAACTTCTACCACCCACAAGCGCTCTCTTTAAAACCTGTTCACACATGCACTACAGAAGGTTATGGGAATATTTCAGTTTACAATAAAGACCACTCAGAGTTTACATAAGTGGTTATTGACAAAACTCGCCGGCAGGTTTTGTGTGACGAGCATGTGAGAGTATCAAAGCACTTTGTTTTTAACAATAGACGGGATGTGATGCAACTCTCCCTTGTGCTATAATCCAATAGGTATGTGCATAAATCCATTTTCTGGTTGCCAGCTAGTCCTGTAACAAACTCAAATATTCACTTTGCATTACTCTGAAAAGGCTAAAGCAGATTATGCACAAAGGGACTCACTTACACCACGTAGTATTGTCTGCAGAACTGATCTGTTCCATATCTTTAGCAATGACTTTGGCAATGAAAGCTGATATTCTCTCTGTCACACTTCCAATGGGCTTGCACAAATGTTGTCATGCTAATTTGGTTAGGCCATCTCTCTGGCTTGCAGAAATAGATGGATGCTTTTTGAGATGATTCAGCATTGCTGTTGTGGGAGCCATGGAACGACTACTTTCCCATGCCTCACACTGAACAACAGGATGCTCCTTCACTTTATTGGAGTTAGCCCACTGTGGGCTTTTGTGTGGCTTCGATAATGACATAATTGTAACCAGAGGGTGAGTAGAAACAACACTGCTGTAGTCTTAACTCAGTTTGAGCACTGAAGGTCGACTGGAAAGTGCAATCTCCCATGTTTCAGCATCATTGTGACACAACTGGGCTTTAATTCAGCATGAATGCACATTAAAAAACAAAGTGACATTTAGAATAAACACTGTATGACCAAAATGTCAGCTTGTTTTTGCAGTTTCATGACTTTCATAACTATAATCTTCCATCTGCTTGAAATTCGTGAAGCATTTTATTCCAGGTATTGTTTGCTTTCACAAAGATCCCAAGGGCTCTATCCCCTTCTCTTTTGCAAGCATCTGTCCAACATGTCCAACACCGTTTACAATTTATACGCCTGGTCACCTAGTGTGTGATTTCCTGTCAACTTGTCAATCAAAGCTCTGTTGTGAGGGGAAATTATAGACCCTCAGTTAGCCCAACAAGTGCTGGTGGCAGAGAAAATCTGAGCACATAAAACTATTGTATATTTTTCTGTGAACAAAAGGGGTTTTAGTGAACTCATTCCACTTACTTACAGTATGTTAATGAGACTGTACAGTCTTGTTAGCACACTATATATTCAGTATACACCAGCCAGCTTGAGTCCTGTTTGAACGTTACAGTTTGAGTGCAACATTCACTGTTTTGATGCTGCTTGTGATCTTACTCAGTAGGAAAAATCATGAAAAACACACAAAAAAAGCCCTTCTTCTGTCAGAAAATGTATTTAGCCTGACTGAAATAATAGCCTTTCTTTTGGATGGAAACTGCCACGCTTTAGCCGCAGAAGAGTAAATTTGCTCTTGCGGGTTTTTATCATTATGACAGAGATCAAAGATCAAGCAATAATTGTCCAAAATTTACTTGGGAGCTATAAAAAAATCACATAAGGGGATAAATTCAGGATGTTCTCAGCAAGCCATGTGTCTTATAATTGATCACTTTGCCCAAACAGCAATATCCTGCCAGTCATCAGAATTGCTCCAGTTAGTACCCAGAAATATAGTCAATATAAGCAGGTTTTGGAAGTTCTGGTGCAGGGTTTTTGCTGTAGTCTCGGGTGACGAGACAACCCCAGAGCTTCAGCTTGCCAAGCCTTTTCCATACTGATGAATGTGTTTCATTGTCTTTTGAATAATACACAGAGCAAAAATGAAAAGAAGGCATTAAAAGGAGAATCTGCAGTATATGCAAAAATTTAGATTCTTCTGAAAAATGTGTATATTGGAGAGCTGTCTTCATGGATACAGTATATTTTAGATGTTATGCATGCAAAGCCAGAGTAATGCATCAATGCAATTCACTCATGGACTCTCTTACACTGTTTTCATCTGTCTGCGATGTTGAGTGCATTCCAGGAGGTGTTGTAATTTACTTTCGTAGTGTACTCACGCTCCCTTCGCCCGCCTCGTCGACTTCTACCTCAGATAGTGATTTCCCATATTTCTCAGAGCGGCTTCAACAACCCCTTGAGAAGGGGCATGAACTTGTTATATCCAGCAGTTTGTGTTTCATGTAGGTGGAGAAAGACTGGTAGTAATAGCAAAGAGCAAAGAGCAAGACTTTCTGGTCCATTGAGGCTATTGTCAGTAGAGAAATTGGCATCTCTGCCTCTGTGTGATTGCTGAACATCAGTGCAACATGGTGAGTCTAGAAAGAAGACCTTGATCTTTTATTCTGAGGGAAAACAAATGCTGACTTTCAATGCTGCTGTGTTAGATATCTGACTTTTCTGTGTTCGAAATGTGTCGAAAAGTGCTATAGAAGTATGTAGACATGACATGAGGAGCTTCCTTGTTCTGTTAGCTGCAGAAAAATACTACGCTAAACAGCAAAATATGCCCAGGAATAGAGGTGCATGAAGTCGTCTTTAGAAGCCATTTTTGTAAATCACACACACTGGAAAGCAAAAAAAAAAAAATACTTTTTACAACTGCTATACATGCATGGGGCTGGGGTTCACAATGTTCATGTCAATGAACTGTAATGTTTTATATTGACCACAATCTGCCACAGCTGACATGTTAAATATATTACAAGATATTGTCCCTTTTTGATTTTGAATACTGTAGTAGATACACTATTATAACATATTGATATATAATTAAGACTGCAACAACAAGTGCAATATTATCATGTCTGTATCATCCACTCTTACGTATGCTTGCCTGGTCAACTTCCACAACTGCTAAAAGCCTGGTATTTCAGGAGCTTTTATTGAGCTAATGTTTTAACATCCAAAACACTTATAGTTTTTGCTGTGCTGTTCAGCTTTAAATGAAATATTGGCTGATGCTCCAAAAATATGTAACCGCTGGTTTGTTTTGTGTTCGGGATGTATTTTCTACACAGGACGTCACTCGTCATGTTTTGATATAATTGGGCTGTTAAATATGTTCTGCTCAGGACAGCAGTGGTTATAATTAACTCTTAATTTACTCTATTACCTAACTATCATTTAAGGTTTAGAATCATATGAACGTTAATACTATTAAGCCCATCCTCAACTTAACATAAGCCTACAGCGACTGCCCTAGCTACTTGCTAGCTGCATTAGCACCACTGCTACATTAGCACCACTAGCTACATTATAGCTAAATATTAGCTTTAATAGTAAAACTTGAAAAAGTCGAGTTGGCTGTTTAGTTGAGTACAAAACTATATAAGTATTGTTGATATGGCTAATAGCTCAGCAGCCACATAACAGCAACAGACTTATAGCATCATGATTGTTCCTGTGGCTTTCATGGTCTTTAAATAAGCTTTTAACCAGGAAGTAATTTAGGCTTAGTGTGTATCACAGCTCAGCATCTTCACTGCTAAAAGCTAATGGCCGGGTCAGTGATGATAATTCAGTGTAGTCTGTTTAGCTTGTAGACTCAGGAGCAGTGCACTGTTGTTGTTTTTAAACTTTATTTGTACTAATTAAACAAATTATATACATCATATTAATTAGTGGACTTCAGGGGTGCTGATTTTGTTACCTTTGGACAGAGCCAGGTTAGCTGTTTCAAGTCTCTCTGCTAAGCTAAGCTAGCCAGCTGCTGGCTGTAGCCTCATGTTGAACAGACAACTGTGAGAGTGGTGTCAATCTCCTCATCAAATTTGCAAGAGAGAAAATGTATTTCCCTAAATGTCAAGCCATTCCCTTAAGGATTCATTTGTACCGCCTTTAAAAAGTGATCCAGTCAAAGTGTAGTGTACAGAGGTTGATGAAGTGGTAACACAGACTCCAGTAACTGACAATCAGGTGAGTATAACTTGGGCGTCACATGCTTTCCGGTCAAACCTGCCCCTGGTGAGTGATTACTGTGTTGTTTTCATCAACCTTACTGGTGTGCCGATTGTTCTTCTATCCGACATCACCCAAGGTGAGATGTGGCTGTGGGCAAGTTTCTTCATTGCAGCTGGCAGTGATGAGAGAGAGCCGCCCTGCTCCACAACATGTTCTTTGCATTTACTGAGAAAGACATATGTATTCCTGAGCTGTACATATTTCTGGCATCCACTCAGATGCTGATATACCTAACATGATTTGCTAATATTCTTCTCTCTGGCTTTCAAAGGAAAGACACTCTGCTCTGGTGTTGCTATGAATACATTAGTTTAAAGACATTACAGACACCATAGCAATTTTAATTTTCTCTGTAATGTCTCGCTAATGGTTATTTTAAATAACAGTGACATCAGGGAGGTATTTTTCTAAAATATCAGTGCATGTAAGTGGGTGTAACTGTATAATCCTGTTCTTGATGGTGACAATGACTTTAAGCTATACATGCTGCTGCTTTATGATAATCAAAATGGACTGCTTTTTACAGCAGCTGTGAGTTTCACCCTGCCTCCATCTGTATTACCCTTTGATTTTACTGTGCAAACTCTGGCTCCAAAAACGCACGACAGTGCCCAGAAATACCGCTTCCCCAGCTTCAAACAGGCCAGCGCTAAGTCAACAGGTGATATCATTGTCACATTATTTTCTGCAGTCCATGGGCAGTGCTAATGTGGCTTTGTCAGAGTAATAACAACCCTGGTAAATGAATGAATTCAATTACTGTGCTACAGATTCTGAGCACTACAATGGTGATACCGCTGGGCTTTATGAATATGGCCCACAGTGTACTTCCATTTGGTGAATGCTTTAATGCTCTTGGACATCAGAGGCGTATAACAGCACAAAAACATAATACACTTCTACATGGTTCCTCCAGCTCCATAAACCACTGTCGCCCTTCCCCTGAGCAAACATTCAGAAGCAGCCTCTGAACTGCCAGCCTCACCCACACTACCTAGAATCGGGAATTTTTCATGGAGCAAAGTAAAATGGAAATTCACAATGACATTCAGGCTAATCCACACCCACCATACCTCATTCTACTCTGGCTGTCTAAGAAAAGCCTGGTATACTAAATTTGCTGAAGTGAGAGGAGGCAGGATAAAAAAATGTAATACCTCGGGTTCGGTCCTTATCGGCTCATTGTGCACAGCAACCAGTCACATAATGCTGCAGTCAAATATGCGAGGTAAGGCCTAACACAAACAGTGAATTTAACACATACCGTAGTTTATACAGTCTATTTACTAAGAGGTGCGTTAATTACAACCATGCTCAAAAACTTGAGGGGTTCAGCTTTCTCCAGTTTAGCTCCTGATTTATTAAGACCACTTATGCAAATCGAGTCTATTGCAATTTTCCAATTAGAATACCTGAGGCGCAACCATAGTCCCACATGCCACGGCAGAGCTCTCAAAACAACAGACGATGCAGTTGACAGAGAAAACCACAGCTGCGCCAAAGGCCAGGAGATCAGGCGCGCCAGAAGTTTTAAATGCGGGTATGGCATGATCCAAGATTTCAGCTTGTTTTGTTTCTTTCATCAAGCTGCGATAATGTAATGTGTCTTGGCAATCTATTAGTTGTTTTAATCTCATCGTCTGACATTTGAAACAAATATACTCTGTATAATTATGCACATTTCGTTTAGTAAATCAACAGGGGTGATCCAATTCAATAATTTCTATTTTTCACTCTGTCACTGTCACTCAACAAAATGCATGTTATTTGGCCTAAATTTGCTAAAAGCCTCGTGCCAGGTATCTGACTCATTTACGCACGAGCGTGTTAGCAGATCAGAATAATTTTTTCAAGTATCCACCTGCACTGAAACCCTCTCAGGCATTCAGCGAAAATGTTTGCACCGACCTTCACCAGTCCGGTGAGGTGTTCCAGCACGCCAACCATTGGAAGCTGCAGAAGGTGGTTGTTTCTCAGATTGAGGCGAGCCAGATTAACTCCAGAAAACACGCCGAGAGGGAGGCTCCGCAGCAGGTTGGCGTTGAGGAACAACAGCTGGAGGGACGGCATGGAGTCGAAGGTCCCAGGATCTATCTCACGTATCTCGTTGTATTCAAAATAAAGGTACCTAAAGAGAGGAGAGGACAGTGTTACGGAGTCTCTGTATACATGGTCTATTCAAATAGGAGGATAAGTGCAGCTTGGTACCTCAGTGCTTAGTGACATCCAGCAGTGACAATACATGCAATATGATAACATTACAAAAAAACCCATAAAACCATCTGTTTATCTCTCTTTGTCTTAACTTTGTATGAATAAGTAATCCTTGATTAGAGCACAGCATGAATTTTCATACGTTTAAATCGATTTGTTTTGAAGTATTGTGTAGATAATGTACCTCTCCTGCTCCCAAGCATTATTATTACATACATGCATATTTATGTAAAGAAATTCTAACAGAAATTTGACTTAATCCACACTTTCTCTGTTCACAGCAGATGAGCTGATCGGTATCAAATGACATGTGTAATTTTGCACTGAAGGCTACTAACACTTGCTTTGGTATGCCTGGTCCTCATGTCTAATTTAAGACACTTTTTTTCTTCAGTAATAGAAATCAGTGTGAATTTAGGGAACAATGACTGGAGACTTTTCCATGCATGCTAGTCATCCAATACACTTCCATTGTTTGAATATACCGCTCACTCACCCTGGACTCGCTAACAAAGGCTAACGAGAGGTTAAGAGGAAGACTTTTTCAATGTCCTGAGAGGATCTTTATTATTGATTAATAGTCAAATAAATGAGTCTGTAGATTTTCTGAGCCTGATCTTGAAATATAGAGACATGGGAGCTGAAAACTAAAGGCTAAATGATGGTGTGAATACAAAGGTATTACCCCACACACCTTCTCATTTCTTTGTATAGCGGAGGATGAAAGTTGACCTGTTGTCCTAATCAAACACCACAATGTTTAACTTGCTGAATCAATACAATTACTGACAGTAGGTATTTGCTGTATACATTATTTGCAAAGGAATTATCTTTGTAAGCTTAATCTGACAATGATACATACGCATCGTCATTCTGACGAGTCTCTTTCATAATAAACCCTTTTCCAAAAAAGCAAATTCCTGGCATCATCCAGACGTCTCACCGCCTTATCAACACCTCTGTATGCAAATACAAAAAACATTAATTTTCACGTTGTCACTCATACCAGGCTCACACCTCAACTGAAGCATGCCATCAGGCAGCGTGACTAACAAATGACACTCCTGGAAGAGAATGGGCACCTTTCATTTCAATCAAACTCTGGCATAATGGTAATCAAAATGTTCTGCTCTGCGCTATGCCAGTATTACAGTGAAATTAATTTCCACATACTTACAAACAAACGTCTAAATACCTAAGCTGACATGTGGTTTCAGTTTATGAATTTCTTTGAAGTGCAGCGAAGGCATTGTGCTTGAAACGCCGTGAGTGATCCAAAAAACAAAACAAAAAAAATCCTACCTCAAATTCTGCAGCCCCAGGAACATGTGGGGGCTGAGCCTCTCCAGGTTATTCCCGTTCAGGTAGAGGCTCCTCAGGCTTGTCAGGCTGGAGAAGGCCCCCTCCTGGAGGTAGGAGATACGGTTGTTCCCCAGGTGAAGCAGGTCGAGGCTGGAGAAATTCCAGAAGTCCGTGCGATAGATCCTCTGGATTAAGTTTCCACTCAGGTACAGCTTGCGGCCGTTGAGAGGTCGAGGCGTGAGCTGGGACACATTGAGGAAGCCGTTCTCCTTGCAGTTGACAGTCAGGCCCAGGTCCGTGATGTGCAGGTTGCAAGTGCAGCCCAGGGGACAAATTATGGGAATGGGGGGCCGGGTTTGGTAGCCAGCCACAGGGGGATTCTGGTTGGAACTGCGGGGTGTGGGGGATATTCTGGAGGGCCGAGGCCTTTTAGTCGGCCTCGGGTGCCTCTCCCTGTCTTTACGCTCTGCTGAGGAAGATGACGACGAAGTGGAGGAGGTATGAGTGTTCTGCCGGGAGCCATGGACCATGGAGGAGGGTTTAGTCGGCCTGACTCGCCCAGGGTGGGAGTTGGGTTTAGGGTTTGGGGGAAAATGTTGGGGCTGTGATCCTGCTGATGGACCACCCCCCTCTGCTTGTAGCTCTTTATCCGGGAGGTCAGCGCACAGCTCCTTGCGGGGGATTTCCCTCAAGTCCTTGCCGTGAAGATGGAAGGGATATTCACAGGTAACGTCCCCGACTACAGCCGTGTAGGGGATCTGACCCAGCCACTGCTGTAGCTGCACTGCCTCGCAGCCACAGTTCCAGGGATTCTCCTCCAGCTGTAGCTCCATCAGGGAGCGACCGACGTACTCCAGGGTCCCAGCATATGCCAGGCTCTTCAGACGATTTCCCCGCAGGTCCAGATGAGTCAGAGACACAGATCTGGAGCAGGAGGAGGAGGGGGAGATAGTTAGCTAGGTTACATGAAAGGACAATGTGATAGTGAGTGAAAATAAAGGTTCACACATTCCTTTGCTGCAAAATCTGTTTTTTATCTGATGATTAATCCGCCTTTTATGATATGAAATAGTATGCCACAGAAACATTAATTCAACAGCAGTACAGACTGGCTAATTGTGTCTGACACTGATATTTCTACAGATCAGTCCCGGCATAATTTAAAAGCTTTGCAGTAAAATAATCAGAATCTAACCTGAACAGATGAGCAGGCAAGACAGGGATCAGGTTGTCGTTGAGGATGAGAACCCGGAGCTTGTAGAGGAACCTCAGAGCACCGCTGTCGATTCGTTTGATCACGTTGTAGTCGGCCTGCAGGTAAAAAAGAAAATGTGATGAACATGTAATTGCTGCAATTGGAAAACAGACCGAATGCAGCAGGAAAGCTGAGGCACTCCCCGTTTGAAAATGCGCAGAGATCTTCAGAAGATTCTTTCACTCGAGCCACTGACTATTCCTGTCGCAGCTCTCTATTGTAATCCTGGATGTCATGATCAGCATGGATTATATTCTCAAGCCTACCTGGAGGTATTCCAGAGCCTCTAAGCCAGCGAAGGTATCATTTCTGAAGACCTCCAGCTTGTTCTCATGGAGGTACAGGCGTCTCAGTTTGGCCAAACCGTGGAAAGCTCCCACTCGGATGTCCTGGAGTGCATTGTTGCCAAGGTTTATCGACACCGCGTTGCCAAGGTGCTGAAACCCGTTGCTATAGAGACGCCTCAGAGAGTTCCTCTGGAGGTTGAGTTTGAAAGGGCGGACCCACGACTGTGACACCTGAGTGATTAATTAGAGGTCTGATTAGTTATCTTATTAATTACATGAAGGTAACAGTTAGAAACAGCCATAAGCCATATTCGAGACAGGATATTAGACTTGGAGAAACAGTATGTTAATAAGCTGAATGGCAGTAATGTGTGGTGCAGCTCGACGTGCACGGCCGGATAAATGAACGGGGATGATACCTGGCTGACATTAGTGAAGCTCCGCCCATCGCAGTGCACATGCAGCACACCTTCTTTGACCTCGCACGTGCACGGCTCGAAGCACGGCTCGTCCACTTCCTCCTCGGAGTTGTCCACTAGAGGGGTGTGTGTGGAGGTGGGGGTAGGGGTGGGGGTGTGCGACGCCCAGGACAGACACACACACCCCAGGGCCACTGCCAGAGCGACCCACTGCATCCTCCTGCTTCTCCCTCTCAGCTCAGCAGCCTGGGGCTACGGCCCGGCATCGGCCCTTCACTGCACTGCATGGCGAGGCACGGCACATACATGCATACATTAACACACACACACACACACACACACAGACACGCATACACAGTTAAAAGAGGGCAAACAGCCAGGAAGGCAACAGCAGAAGTCAGTTCAGGATGAATCAGATTGATGATACATCACAGGCATACTAAAGCAGTCAGAAAATAAAAGTTAAATCACACAGACTGGAGTGCCATGGGGAAAGAATTACATTACATTGGAATAATGATGTATAGGCCAGCTGGAGGCCACAGTACGCAGTGATATGAGCAGAGCCAACCAACGTAAACATATGTAAGATGCATTCAGTGCAGGAAAAACAAGGCTTTGGATTTACTGGGTTCACCAAAGCAGGAAATATTGATTTAAAAACAACAAGCGGAACAATCTCTCAGCTGCTACGACATTGCTTTTGAATAAAAAATTCAGATTCTGACATTGAAAATGCAAAACAAAGGCAAACACGTGGGCTAGTTCACCTGTGAATCACGTTTCTATCATTTTCAGAGTGGCTTTTTGGACAAGTGGGGAGGGGGGGGGAAGCTTGTGATGAATATATTCATCTGTACTCTCAAATGCCCGGTGAAGCTGAAATGTCACGCATGTGTTGTCTTAATGTATGCAATATGAATATGGGTGAATGCAAATCAGATTCATAATGCTTCTGTCTAATGAGCTGCTCCATTTAATAAGATGAATGGCAATCAGAGAACAGAAGGAAGAGGCACAAAAAAACACCATACTATCAATCAGCAGAGTATGTTGGGTTATCAACAGCCATCAAGTTCTGTCATAATCATTATTGTGATAATGACAGTGGAGTGAAAGCATCACTGCGAATCCAAACTCTTCAGAATTTTCAAAAGGGCTGATGTGAAGGCAGCGCAATGACAGGCAGGAACATGAACTGATGGTGATAGTGGTGGTGATGATGATGATGAGAATGGCACTGCAACAATAACAGAATGAGAGCAGAGTTGCAGTAGTCCTGGAAACAAACCGCAAAAAAAAAAAATGAAAGGAAAAATAAAAGACTGAGATGGGGATATTTCCTCTCAAGTCTTAATGAGATCTAAATTGGATAAAGCATCTCGATCTGCTCATACAGTGTTGAACACTTCCATGCGAAATGCAATAATGATCATCATGGTATGGTAGCTGTAATCATACAGCAATAATCTAGCATCAGCGAGTTAGACAAGGAGGCAGCAGTGAAAACATCACCGCCCGGGAGAGGAAGAGCAATCACAGAGATGATTATGACGGGGAAAGATGAAGGGAGAGGTGGAAATGAGAAGAGGAGGAGGAGGAGGAGGAAAAAATGGGAACAAGGTGAAGGAATGGAGTAAAGGAGAGACAGAGAGATAAAGAAAGAGTAATGGGCCGAGAGTTGGTACAAAGGAAGAGGAAACGGGTGAGGTGGGAGAGAGGAGTGGGATTGCATAAGCAGTAAGAAGTCAGTCAAGGCTGCCACTCAGGATGAGAGCTCACAGTGAAACAGCTGAAATCTGATATTGATTACATCAAAGCCCTCCTCTCGCCCTGCACACAATGTACGCCTGCCTCACAGAGAAGCAGCGCTGGAGCCAAGTTACCAGAGTGTCTGTGTGTCTGTGTGTGTGTGTGTGTTGAAAACAATGTGAGAAAGGTCAAACCATATCCAAAAAGTATGCTTTCATAGCCTGCCAAGTACAGAAACAGGTAGCTAGACACGTGGAGATGAGTGTGTGCTTTCGTAACAAACCAGTGCTCTGCTCCAATACTTGTTGGGCAAGTCTTACGATAAAAGCACAGAGACAAGTGAACACATGTTTTCCCCTGGAAGATGAGGAACATTCACTCATCTATCACAGAGTTTGGAGCATGCATGCTTCATTTCAGAAGCACAGCATCATCTAGGCCAACGTGCTCAATAGTATTTGACAAACTATACAGAATAGAAGCCGTTCACAGTCCCAGTGGGCTGTCGTTTTCGTCAAAGAAAATGCATTCTTTACTGCTGGGCCCCTGTATGGAGGAGATCAATACCGAGTCCAGATAGACCGCTGGGATCCCTCCTGTTAGATTCTGCTTTGGTGGACGGCCATCTCTCCTTAATAAGAAGAAACACAGTCAACACTCAAGCCTCTTTCTCCAATCAGCCAAGTGGACTAGTCAGCAGTCGGCATAGCTCCGCATCATTATGGTAACGAGAAAGGAAAGGGCTTAAGTGTTGACTGGTGACAGCACAGCAGAATTTAAAACTCTGCCTGTCTGACCATCTGAAAACAGGCCTGACACAGGTGTGGCTTCCCTCTCCTGTCTTCCTTGAGTCTCTCTGACTCTGACTTCTTTTTTTTTTCTTTTTCTCCCCTCCTCTCTCCTCTAGACCTGCACACTGACGCAAGCCACCCAGAGATGACGGTCACTGCTTATTCTTCACCATATTATTCATGTCACATAATTCCAGTGTCTACCTCTCTGTCCTCTCTGTCCGTCAGAATACATGGAGCCCCAGCAAAGCTTCACACTGGCTTTTACATGGGCCCCTGCTCCCAGCACAAACCCGCACTATCAGGCAAGCAGCAGCATCACTGATCAAATGTATGGGGCTATCAGCCTGGATAGCCCACAACCCTCCAAGAGAATCAATTAGCCCCTAACATTACAGCACACAAATTGCAATAGTTAGTAGAATTAAAGCATGAGCAATTAAACAGCCTAGTCATTAACAGAACCTATTAAGACATTTACCAGGCTATGTATGAAAATCCTTGGCAGAGTAACGCAATCCAATTGCATTCCCCATTGTCTGTCTCTCCCCACCAGCCTCTCTGATCCACACAGCGACGCTTAGCAGAGCAGGGATGCGGGTAATACTCACTCAGTCCGCCGCCAAAGAATTAGGGAACGACCGAGAAAACACTTTAGAGGCTGACTGTCGACATGTCGTTCACATTCAGCCGCACTCTTCTCCCTCTCTCCTCTCCTGTAGCGGCTGAGGCGGATGGGGAGGGAGGAGTGGGGGGCAGAGCAAGAGTGGAGAGGGGGGGTGCGGGGGGGTGCGGGGGGGACGTGATAAGACTGCAATGAGGTGGAGGATAAAAACCGGGAGAGAGAGAGAGAGAGAAAGGGAGAGAGAGAGGAAAAAAAAACGATTGGCTTTAGGATGCAGGTCCGCTTCTCCACAGCGCAGCCCGTGGGAGCTGCGGCACTGGACCGCCGGACAGGCGTGCAATGCGCGGAGTTGCTCCCTGCGCAGTGACGGAGAATCCTCTCTTCATCTCTCCAACACAACCGGGTAATTCATAGAGGAGAAAAGGGGGGGACGGAGGCGCCGGAATTAATCATGCAATAACGTGGCGCGCAACTGCCAGTTTGTATACGAGGCATAAGCGCGCGGGGTGGGTTCCTCCTCACCAGAGGAGCCACTTCAGCTCCTCATCATAAACAGATTACAGAAGACACAACAGAGTCACAGACAATGGGCCCCATAAACTTTCTCCTCACGTTGCCCGCGTGTGCAGTCTGGTAAAAATACCCCTACTGTTCAGCTATACCGACAATAATTTATAATCTCATTAGTTTATTCATCTCTCCTCTTGCCCTTAAGCACCGACTGATTTCGTGAAACCGGTGTGTGTTACCATGGCGACTCGTGCCAGCTGGCTCCGTCGCGCACGTGCACGCGCGCGGGAGAGAGCTCGCACACAGCATCAGTCGGGAAAAGTGTGGCGACTGTTAGGAGGGGAAGAGCGGAGATTACAGGGAGGCCTGGACGTCTGCGCGGCCTACATCAAAACACCTGTCCTGCCAAATGGAGGTGGTGGGCGCAACAGATGCCGCGGAGATAGGGAGCAATGAAGCCCCCCTCCTTCTACCAACACTGAATTCAGCCTCCTACACAGACTAATCACAGCCCATAGGTGGCCGCCGCTCCATCAGCATTGCCTCTAAGTGGCGGGTATAGGCCCCTTGTGAAGCCAGGGGTCCCCAGTGGACCTATGGCAGGGTCTCCATCAAGGACGACATGGTGGCACACTGTTGAAAACAAGCATTCAAAAGCGTTCAAATATCAGTCAGCCGGTTTCATGGCTATAGGAAAAGATTTAATAACAACATGTCTTCCACATTACTGAGCTGAAAGTTCAATTTTCAGTTCAATTTCACATTGATTTCAGCGTGCATTAAGGTGAATCACCTTGAGGAAATGGAGAGGTGCATCTCCCTCACACACACTCTCCCCTTCCTCTCTCTCTCCCTCGCCATACCTCTCCCTACAGCAGTGGAGGGGAAAGCTCTCCCTGGAGATTCCTATCAGAAACAGTAACAGAGACGGTTCCAGTAATATCAGGAAGATGTAGATGATGGTTATAGATTTCAGGGCTCTCAGGTGCATTAGGCTGTATTACAGCTTCCCCACAAGGCTACTTAACGCTCACTTGCAATGGAAACAGGCTGGCAGATGCAGGGTATATATGCACAGCCGCATGCACGCATGCATTTGTGGAGATTGCTTACAGACACACGCACACGTTTAAGTCACCTCTAACATGCAGGGCTGCAGCTGATGTATATAAATAAGGTTTGGCCGCTGAGATATTATTTCCAGCTCTGTGATTGGTGATGCCAGATCTGAGGCAGGGGTAATGCGATCCCAGACCTGAGGCTGTATCGTCTACCTCAGAGCGTAACAATGCCCCGTGACGGAGAATCTGGGAGAAAAACACCCGCTTTCCTCACCGTAGTGTTGTCGCTGAACCGTGGAGGCTCCCTAAATTAAGAAAACAAACGGAGAGGAACTGAGAGAAGATGGTTATCAGGCACCATCAGATACCTGCGTGTCTGTTCTCCAGGGGCAGGAGCCGCTCAGAGCACATAAAGCACTTTTTTGGAGCGTTGATGGGGCCTCTAAAGTAGGGGATCTATTTATACTGGCCTAGTGCTGTCTGTGGAGCTGTCCGGTGCTGAAATGGATGGGGATTCATGCTGTTTCACTTCAGCCACTTCTCCTTTCTTCCTCCTCCGCTCTCTCCTTCTCCAAAGCTTTCTCCTTTCTCCCATCTGAATCATTTCTGTCAGATCATACTAAGATTCCCTCAGTTTCGCTGCCCTTTCTTCCTTCCCTCCTTCCCTTCTGTCTCCCCATCTTCCTTCCTTTACTTTCTTCCTTGGATTCTCCTGTGGGCTCCTGTCAATTCAGACTGGTCCACATGCCATTCCTCCTTTGATTCTTTCTCCCTTCCGTTTTCCTCTCCCCGCTCTTCGCCTCCGCCGTGGACACACTGCAGGAAGTGGTCATCCCATTTTAAGTAGCTGCTCTCAAATTATGCTTTCGTTCACAAGATATCCACTGGGACTGGCATGCATGGGTGAAAGCGCACACACTCAAGACCTGAGGACAAGCAGACACACTGACGAGTGTAAGAACGTGGTTTCTTCCTTTCCCCTGCCAATCCACGGGTCAGAAAATCTCCTTAAAGCTACGAGTTGTTCTCATACCGTTGTGCTGTCCCTTAACACGTGTCATGGTTTCTTTGGGGCCCGCATTGCCCCCAGTCTCTAGTTATAGAGTGGGATGAGGCAATCAGAGAGGCAGGCAAGGGCACCCTGCACTCTGTGGGAAAGAGTAGAAAGCAAGTGGAAGAGAGCAGAGAAGGAGGAAAAGGAAAATAACAGGCCGGTTGTGGGAGAGAGTGAAAGGGAGGCAATGAGCAGTGGGAATTTGGGGGTTTGTGAGGGCTGGCTGACATGTGTGGTGAACGGGAGTGTGGGAGTCAACAGATAGAGGGGATAGATATAGGGGAGGAAGGAGGGTAGGGGGGGTGGCCAGGGGGGCAGGTGGTTCTGTCATTAGCTCCAGATTAAAGCAGAGGGCAACTCCAGAGGACTCACCTCTGATTCACACAGTGGTACTGCAGGCAAGGACAAGCCTCCCGGGAGACATGAAACATACACACACATGAGCACACATGCCGGAGACACAGTAGTGATTCACAGGATTACCCACAGGCTTGTGAACACATACACACACACACACATATAGGCATATAACACCCCCTCCTCATTTAGCATAACTACACACACACGATACACCGTGACTCACAAGAACACGCCGACTCCCACGCACATGCCACATACAGAGAGCCACACAACACACACACGCTCATGCACATCGTTGAGCTAATTAATCAAATCTCCCGTTTTAATTAGGATTCAAATCAGTTGCTCTGGGAACCTTGCCCCCTTGGAACGTTAAGGTAAAGACTCTTGTTGCCACTGCTGCCTCCAATGACTCTACAGGAGGCTGACAGAAGAGGACACATTCATAATACCTGCAGTGATTCAGCCGGCTGCATTCTACATTGCGTTTTTTTACACAGACACATTTTTCTGGGGAGGCCTGAGGTGCCTCATCTGGACTTCAATTTGGGCTCAGTCATAGAGAGGGGCACAAAAGTGGAAAAGATGTTGAATTACGACGGCTCACGTTTGCAGCCACGCTAATACAATATAGGCTGCTTAGCATGAAAAGGCCATATATGTTGGCATTAAAGGGGAGGCCCGTGGTCTGCAGAGGCCTGTCCAATCGATCTCTAACTCCAGCCTCAAATTTTGCTCTCAAAGTTTTCATGTGGCAGGCCATGTAAAGGCACTTTCACACACTTCTAATAGGCTCCTTATCCTCGCTATTACCGCAGCCTTGCAATTTCAGCCGAGCAAAGGCTCTGTGCTCACGTCAGCGCTGCGACAGTGTGCCTGGTGGAAGAACTTTGCTCTGAAAACCTCATTCACAGGGTTTTCACAAGGCCTCCATTAGTGATCAATAGGATATGTTTGTGAGGAATCTGCTTCGTACTCTGACTTTCTGTCTGGCTGCCTTGGAACACGTCAGAGGAATCAATATGCTAACATTCCTGTTAATCAGACTGAGGAAATATTTATTCAGTGACTAATAGAGCTCTATTTTTAAGCGATGTGGAGGTTTGCACTGTTTCATCTCACATGCTGATAGACCTACCATCAGTTTATCTTAAAAGATGAGGATGAGACAAGTCAAACTGTAGTGGGAGCCAGGGCGCCTTCATCTGTCCCCAGTGTCTTAATATCAGCTCAGGTGAAGGCTGGACTTGATGAATTAAAGGAGGAGAGGATGCCAAGTAAAGCCATTAGGATACAGGAACTCAGGCGTGTGTCTGGCTCGCCGGTTGTCATGGTTGCGGTGTTTATCACCTCTTTCTGCCGACAGAAGCCCAGGGGCAAATCAGATTGGCTTCAGACAGAGAGACAGAGAGCTGGTGAGTGAGGGGGAGGACATATTGGCACAGCGGAGGGGTGAAATGCCAACACGCTGCAGAGAGGAGGCTGAGGAAGGGCATTGGACAAATGTCAATGTGGCTTATTCATGATAAGATTTTGTTTTTAACCATTTGACTGCGATTTGAGGTTTGAGATACAGTATATTGCCGGTAGGATCCAGCCAATCCATCCCCTTTTCTTTACTCACCTGAGCTTAATTCACATGTTGCTCAGCTTTTACTCAAGTTTTTGCATGTTTTAAAATAAACTAAAATGTTCACCGCTGGTTTTTTGTCTTTTATTTCCATCTGTCTTACTTGGATGTCTCAGTGGGTCATTTATAAATATATTAGGAGCATTAATAAATTTATACATTTTTGAAAGCCTTTGAAATTCAATGAAAAAACACAGACTGGCAGCCTTTTAATAGGAGCAAAGGAAGCATCTAAATTTTTGACTACCCTCAGAAATCAGGTGTTAAATTTGCCCAACATCCCCCGTGGCCTATGCCTGCCACCTAGCGGCCCCTAAACCAATCATCCCTGCTTGGAGCCTTGTACAGGTGCATTAAGAGATGTGTGGGGTGCAATTTCCATGCAGCACAGTGACTGTCATGTGGCTAGCTGACAAGACAGCTCCCATCTATTTCAGTTCTGATCGGTCCTATTGGCTGAGGAGATTTAACAGAACGACCAATTATGACATTTACCGGCTATGACAAGTGGTCGGTTGAACACTCTCAATCTAGCCGTCATAATCATGAACAGATGGCTAGCAGCTGCTCGGTACATCCAGGTGGCTACTTGTCGCTGCCGCTGTCCCGTCCCCGCAGCTATTACAATGTAACCACTCCTGACTGAACGGCGCACACGTGTTAACGCGCAAGACACGCCTCTTTAAGTTTAGAACCAATCGGACGGCGGCATGATCGAGCGCCGAACGTTCCCAGCGAATCACAGCGCTGCTTGTTGGGCAGCCGCTCGTATTCGCATATGTCGAGGCCCTTGTGCTGTCAGCAGGGAGGAAGGTATGGATACATTGTTGTCGCACCGGCTTCGTGAAGTACTTGTTAAAGTTTCGCTTCGGCTTTGCCTTGAAGCAGAACACTGACCGAACCCGCCGAAGCTCATTTTAAAGAATATTCGTTGTTGTTTGTTGACATTAAATTCTTATTTTAGCCCGTAGCACTCATTTTGTGTGTTATCTTCCTGTGTATGTAAAGGATACTGGAGTCAGTGTTGCCTGTTTTTAACGTGGTTCCTGGTGGTCTGTGTTGAGAGTTGTGCCCATGAAGAGGTTCAGGTTTTGGTTGGGGTCGCCTGGCTGGGCCGTATTTTAGCTGACATCGAGCTGAGTAGGGCGAAACACCCAGACAGCCTGTGAATAGCTGTATTGTGGGCGCTGGCTGGCTGGTGTGTATGTGTGTGTGTGTGCGTCTGTGTGTGTGTGACAGTTCAGGTTCAAACCTATAGGCCTCTTCCATAGACAGGGTCTTGGTTAATCTGTGTTGTTTCGGTCCCTTTGGTTTCTGAGCTTCTTATTTTGCCATACTCGTCTGTCAGGGACGGTCTTCATCATAGCTGTGTTCAGGCTGACACGGTGTGTTGCCGTGCTGAGGAGTAAATTAACGGTGACAGCGAGCTGTCCTGTTGTTTATGGTCGCGCCTTGCTGTCAGCCCGCAGTGCCAAAGTCCCATCATCTCTGCCGAGGATGCCGCAGACAAACAAATCCAGAAACGCCCCAGCGTGTGACTCCTCGGGCTCGGTCCAAGCAGGAGCCTCAGCAGAAGATGCAGACCCCGTGTCCCGGGAAGAGAGCCAGGCTGCAGGGGATGCTGGAGGAGGTGGAGGAGAGGACAATGTTGGAGACAGCGAGATAATAAAGTCCCCCAGTGATCCTAAACAGTACAGGTAAAGAACACCTCTACTGCACGAGTTAAAATCCAGATTCAAGCTTTTATACCAGAGGTGGCCATTCTCCTGAGTATTTCCGTCATGCACTGTAGCCCTGCTGCATGATTTATCTCCTCTATTTTACACTTTATTCTCAGTCATCGTTATTAATATTATTTTACGTGCAGTGATACACATGTGAGGATACTGTTTTCTCAATTTCATGAGCGAGAAAGTGCTGAGAAAATGACCCAGATCCACTAACCCAGATCCAAAAATGATATCGAGCCTCTCTCCCAGCTGGATCAGTACAGTATTATTGTAGTTTGATCGGATGATTTCATGCTATAAGCACACACCAGTGCCTGAGGCCTCCGCGGGGCACACACACACACACAGAAATTTGCTGTGAAAAAGCATAGAATAAGAGTCTCAGAGGATATAAGATGCAGTCTGCAAAGAGAAATTTGATTGAACGGCCCGTTCAAAATAAGAAAAAACAGTTAAAGCTGTAAAACTCAATGAAACAACACCGTTTCTCAAAGCTGTCTGTGATGTTTAACCTGTACACTTTACTCCCTCCAGGTACATCGTGCTGGACAACGGGCTGCAAGCTCTGCTCATCTCAGACTACAGCGGCCCAGCAGCATCCGGAGACTCGGACTCGGAGGGAGAAGATGACGATGAAGAGGAAGAGGAGGACGATGACTCTGGAGATGAAACAGGGGACGAGTCTGAACAAGAGGACGACGATGAGCAGGGAAGCTGTGATGGTGAAGAAGATGATGACGATGAGGGGAAAAAGAAGAAAGGAAACGCAGAGAAACAGGTACCATGAGAAAGTTTTTCATGTCGCCCTCTATTTCTTTTTAAGCAGACTAGATGTGTTATATTTCAGAAGAGGAGAAAGATCTGGAGTCATGTTGAAACTAAAGAAATCAGATATGCAGATGTTATTAATGCAAAAGGGTACAAACTGGAAACTATAGTATCATGATTGGGTATGAAAGGGGCATCCTCGAAAGGCTCACTCGTTCACAAGCGAGGATGGAGCGAGGTTCACCACTTTGTGATAAAGGATGTTGATACATGGGCTGAGGAACACTTCATAGAACACAAATATATAGTTTCATTGTTAAACAAGTTAAACAATTCTCTAAAAAGCCAGCCAGCAGTGTAGTTTTGTAGCAAACGTTTATCAAACTGGAGTAAATAATGCATTTGTCATGGACTATTTTCAGCTGCAGATGTGGTTTGAGCGTTTACGGCAGCAGGCTGACGTTCGTAGGATTGACTCAAAATAAACCTCAGTGTTCATGGTAAAGAGGGTCACCCCGGACAACAATGAAGTTCCGTGGCACACAGGAAAAAGCTGCTGGTTTTGGTCTTGTGATAGAATTCACTGACAATAACTAAAACGTAGAATACCATCACCTGAACCTTTAAGTGTACTGCAGGACTGAAGCATAAGTTGATACCCTGTGTGTGTCAGTCTGCAGCAGCGCTGTGTGTTGGAGCGGGCAGCTTCAGCGACCCCGTTGACCTCCCTGGCCTCGCTCACTTTCTGGAACACAGTGAGTATTCAGCCAGAGAGGATCAAGTCTTTTCATTCAGAAGGAACTTCTCGTCTTTGCTTGGTCAAGGGTTAATCCTCCCATAGATAGTCTTGCATTGGTTTCTCTCACCTATCAAGTCAAGTCATGTTTCATTTGCATAGCCCAAAATCACGAATGAAAAATTTGCCTGTGCACCGTATGTAAAACAGCCCACATCCTGAGACTCTTTGCCTTTGTCTGGATTTGGACAAGGAAAAACTCAGCAACCATATTTAATGCATTCCAGGAGTTATTTTGCTATTTTAAATTATTTAGCATAACCTCTTTTTCTTAACCTGTTTTGTCTACTTCTACCTCAGTTAATAATTTCTGACGTTTCCCAAAATACCCTCCACCGAGCAACAGACAACCGACGGGAACTTGTTGCGTTAAGGATTTTTTCCGGTCCAAAAGAAGCAAGAGTTGCTGTCTTCTCTTGAAATGCAACATATCTTCTGAATTGCATTCCGGTCCGCTGATGCTACTGTCAGTGGAGAAATTGTTATATCTGTCTCCTCCACCGATATGATTGTTGAACATTGTTTCTAAACGGTCTGTTTGCAAAGAAAGCCTCATTCTTACAGACTGTCATCAAAACTGTCACCAGATGTTAACAGCAACATTTAGAGATATCTATTACCGCTATATCTGGAAAAATACTATCAAATTCTATTGCAGCTCAGCAGGAAATATAATGCCACACCGTCTGTGTTTGGCCAGCTGTCCAGATAAAAAGAAACTGGAAATGCAAGACGCATCGCCAAGTAGCTGTTGTGGACTTTTCCTTTATTGTTTGATTTACACTTGGTTTTCTTCTCTTCTCTCTCCCTTACTGTTTTTGTGTTGTGCCCCAGTGGTGTTCATGGGCAGTGAGAAGTACCCCTCAGAAAATGGCTTTGATGCTTTCCTCAAGAAGCATGGTGGGAGTGACAACGCCTCCACCGACTGCGAGAGGACCATCTTCCAGTTTGACGTCCAGAGGAAAAGCTTCAAAGAGGCCCTTGACAGGTGAGAAAGGATCAGAGGGGTTTTTCTTTTGTTTTCAGAGCAGGTGTTCTTAAGAAGTGGACTTCTTTTGCCTTTATTGCACAGTTACAGTAAAATGATTGACAGGAAGTGAGGGCGAGAGAGGGGTATGACATGCAAGAAAGGTGGCCGGCTGGAATCCAACTGGCAATGGTTACAACCTTGCAGCCTTGCAACTTATGCTGTCAACATTCAGGTACCAAGGTGATCCCAAGAAGTGGACTTTTAGACAATCAAAACAACAACAGATGATTCAGATAAAGAAACACAAGAACAAGAAAAGGGGACAATAAACTTGTTAAAGCACTTGCATATTAAACCATACTAAAGACCAATTAAAGGGTGATATCTCTTAACTACTAGCTTGTTACTAAATCATGTTGGACCATTAAAACCTAAAAAATGTTGACTAAATCACTTGCTAGGAAAAATCTCCAGTGCAGGAAGTTACTGTAATGTCACAAGCTAGTAGGTGGGAAAATGATATAATATAGAAATATGTGATTAAGCTAATTTAGCTGAGGTTAAGTCACTTATGCTAGCTAGGCTAACATTAGTAGCATAACATTTTGTAATTTGTGTTGTTTTTTGAGAAATAAAAAAATGAAAAAATGTCCCTTATCACATTGTTAGTAAGCAGCATTTAAATCAACATGTCATGTCAAACCTAGCCCTATTCCATTTCTACCCTTTTAGCTCACTCCTCAGTTAGCAAGCCAACGTTAGCTTTGTCAGTTGGTTCAGTTAGCAACGTTATGCAACAGTTATGCTACACTTGGCAGTTGCCGGGTATACATTTTTAGTTCATTTCTTTGCAAGAATTGTTTTGTGTGGTGTGACCTGTTTTAATTTAGTGGTTAGTAAACTCATTTTAATTAAGTTTGAACACACAAACTGCTAATACAGCTTGTGTTACCCTGTAGACTATGACCTGGAATATTAGCTGTATTGAAACTGCAAATGTTTTTAATCATACTTTTTTTATTGCTTTATTTAAGTGTGCTGAAATTTGTGACCCTGTCAAAATACTATGAGACAAGCATTTCTGCCAATGCCTATCAAATAAGGTATCTGAGTGGCAAAACAGCTGAAACTAATGTCTATGATGGGTCACAGGATATGGTGCAATCAGCCGCCCGCCATTCTGCTGTTGTCTGTGGTTTCCAGTCTACGTCTGATTGTCTCTGTCTGACCTGTGTCTTATCTCTGGCTGCTATCTGGCCCCTGATTATAATCTCTCTGTCTTGTCGCCCTCTTAGGTGGGCTCAGTTCTTCATCTGCCCCCTGATGATCCGAGATGCCATTGATAGGGAGGTGGAGGCCGTTGACAGCGGTGAGTCTTGGTGCTTCTGCGCGTCACTCGTCCATCCTGAGACATTACATTTGAGCTGTTGTACTTGGAGTTAATCTTTGCATTGCTGGGTTCTCCTCGTGCAGCTCTTTTGCACACCAATGATCGCTGTCTTTTTCTTTCATCTCAAGTCTTTTTGTCTCTCCTTCTGTCTTTCAGAGTACCAGCTGGCTAAGCCGTCGGACTCCCACAGGAAGGAGATGCTGTTTGGCAGTTTGGCCAAACCTGGACACCCTATGGGCAAGTTCTGCTGGGGTGAGTTGGTAAACACAACCGCTGGGACACATAATACACGCAGGGCCTCCTTGGGGTATATTCAGCAATAACAAACAGGAGTGCTGAGACAGATGCCAAGTCTCCTTTTCTTGCTGATATCCCTGCATTTGTAAACCATTTCTGCAGTGTTTTTAGTTCTAGTGAATTGATTGCCCACTTGTGACAACACCAGGGAATGCCCAGACACTGAAGGAGGAGCCAAAGAAGAAGAAGATCAATGTCTATAAGCGGCTGCGTGCCTTCTGGAAGAAATACTACTCTGCCCACTACATGACTCTGGCTGTGCAGTCAAAAGGTTAGGAAAATCTATTACATCAAGAACTAGTCCATTAGTAGATTGATGCTTTCATACAACAAATGAACTGATTCATTGGAAAAAAAAAAAAACAATCTCTGGTTTAATGGACAGATAAAACATCATTTGTTGCAGCTCTAATAAGGATCCACTTCATCCATGTTCAGCCGACTGTGCTCAATTATTCCCGAATCAGCTCAAATTGCAATCTCTCTCAAAAACAAAGTCATATACAAATTATCCAACACATTTTTTCAAGCTTTCGCAGAAATTATTATACAGCTAATTAACTATTGCATACAAGTAAAATGATGAGTGGTGTTGGCATTTGTGCTGGGAAAAATCATCCTTTCCTGTCGAAACCTCTGTTGCTACTTAAAGTGGTAATCTCTATGATATCCATCCTGGTTGATGTGGCAAATGCAGTTTAATACTACAGGTCACATTATTCTGGAGGCAGCAAAACAAAATATTGTTGTATTAATAAAGAAGTCAGGCAATAACTGGCCTTTGATCTGATTTAATGCCGCACACGGCATGAGTCTGCGAACAGCAGGGCAGAGTGAAACTGAAAGGAGTTCGTTACCTTGCTGAGAAATTGAAGTTGGTTTGCAGCCTGTCGCCTGCAGCTCTTCTTTCTAACAGCTCACTGTGGCTGCTCCTTCTTGTTCCATTACTCCCTGCAATATTTCAAACTGATCTGCTGTCAAAACAATCGTAAAAATGAGCATTGTCTTGTTTTGTAAACGCAGTTTTTGATGAACGATAGCGATAAGTGCTATGAAAAACACTATGCATGTCATCTGATTGCCTCATAATAAGAGTCAGCTCATGGTTCGCCAGTTAAATGCTTTTAATGTGAAGGTGCAGCAGAAGGAAATTTTTGGTTTGCATGAGCAAAAACTTTATGCAGAATTTACACAGAGGTAGACATCCAGTTCATAATGCTGCAGATAGATAAAAACTGCATTCCTTTCACCAGTGTGCCATAGGCTCAAACACCACCATGTGACCCCAACTGGCAGTTGAGTGTGACTCAACAGACATTAATTTAAATAAAAATCTTCAAGACAGAAACTGGTGTAAAGTGATGCAAATTTGTCATGATGATTTCTGGATACTTTAAAACAACAGCGTTTATATACTACCAGTGTTTCACTTGGGAGATGATGCTGCATTGAACTACTAAATAATAAACCGTGTAGAAATTGCATGACATGACATTTAACAGCTGTTGTCTAAATCTTCAGGGAAATGCCGCTTTGAAACAGCATGAATTGATTTCGGGGGCCCTAACCACAATGTTGACATATTATGACCTGATAAAGATGGTGTAGCATAGTTGCAAACACTTGCTTTGTAGACACACAGTGGATGTGAAACAACATCCATTTAGAGTCTTTTTTTGTGTGTGTGTGTCCACCAAATATAAGTCCAGCGCTCACTCTGCTTCTGACTCAGTTTTTGGTCTCCACCAACTCCTGAGGCAAATATCGAGCTTTTCAGCTGCTAAACCCTCTGTTTTCACCAACTAGTTGCTAACTCTGTCTGTCTGATGTTTGGTGCAGGGCAGGTGGGTTTTAAGAGCTTTTCTGCTGAAAACAAGATGGACGAGAGCTGTGAGAGTGAACCAAAGCAATAAAGTTGGAAGCCATAAACCAAAAAAAAAAAATGCTGAAAGACTAAAACGCTCACTGGGAGACGCTAATTTCACTTTACACATAGCCATTTGATGCATTGTTGGTACAGAAATTTTAGCTTTAAGCTATTGATTTTAAGATTTCAGTCACAGTTTATTCTGTGACACTCGTGGTTAGCCATAAAATCGAGTATGTTTCAATAACACGCCCAAATCCATCCACTTCACACAAGTATTGATATCTGTAACCAGAAAAACTCACCTTGAGCAGCTTCTTCATCCGATTACTGCACAGCCAAACAAACTGGGCCGGAAAGAATCATGTTGTTTTATTAAAGAATGAATTCAATAACTGGCCTTTTTCCATCATGCTGTGAGCATTCAATTACGATCCGATCTCATGCTGCGCTGGGCAGGAGTGCTTTTCTTCAAGCAAAGAATGCTTACACAAAGAGAAGTGTTCATGTGTCCAAAACGTGACCTTATGCGAGACGGATCCTAACTTCATATCGACGCCATTGTTACTGTAGGCATTGACACGCCTACTGTGGGAGAGCGCTCGGTAAACAGGGAGGCTTTCATCAATGAGACAGAATCATAAACAGTAACACTGAAATACATGCATCTTTTTTTTTATGCCTCCCTTGTGTGTGTAATTTGACACAGGAAAGAGGGACTCTGGCAGCTACAATGAAACTACTATGCAGAATTTCACAATCTAATGCAGCACATTGAATGGCTATTGCAGAAAAACTGACCATAAATAGTATCCAAAGCAAAAACAGGACTGGAGCCTTTCATTGCTCCGTGATACATTTTTGATGATACTGCACAGGCTCACGCTAAACCCAGAGTTATGAGTTTTCAGCCAGAATTATTGAGACGCACTCCAGCTCTAATTTCTCCTCCTTCACTCGCTCTGTCCTTTAGAGAAGCTGGACACTCTGGAGGAGTGGGTGAGAGAGATCTTCAGCAAGGTGCCTAACAAGTGAGTATTGGAGAAGAGGCTCTCAGTCACCGTGATGAGGTGCCGGTGTGATATAGATTGAGTCTGAATATCCTGTGAGACTCTGCTCCAATGTAAATGTCAAGCCTCCCTCCTTCTCTCTTTCGGCTCTTTTTTACCTCCCTTCATCTCAGGCGTGTGGGGTTTTTTTTTCCAACATTCCACACCTGAAAGGGATAATTTCTCCCTCAAGTCAAGCTGAATTAGTGTTTTCTTACAGAACTCCACTTCTGTTTGCTTTATGAGTCACTGCGGCAGTTTTTTTTTTTTTTTAAGAGAACCAACATGCGTATCACTGTGATGGGAAAACCACATAACCTCCAGTTTTTAATGCCTTCATTCCAATTATGTAACCTCGTATGGTTTGATGAAATTTCTCTCATCTGAAAGCTTATGAAATATTCTCAAGCCTCTTTTGACTCCTTCAGATGAACTAAATTCAGTTTCATCAGGCTAAGAGCATACAAAAAGTCAACATTATGGAGTGACGCCTGGCAGAGACAAGGTGCTCTCAGCTGTTTTCTTAAAAAACATTTGATTCTTGCAGTTATAAAAAAGCATGATGGTTGGTTCAGGACATGTTTAGTGTGCCATAGTGGGATCGTTTAACTGATCGTCTCTCTTGCTTCCCATAATTCTGTTTTTGTGCCTACAGTGATCTGCCCAAGCCAGATTTCTCTGACATGCTGGATCCCTTTGACACACGAGCCTTTAACAAGCTCTACAGAGGTACCGATCAATCTTACTGCACATCTCTGAATACTGAACACATCTGGTGTACTCGTTCTGTAGAGCAGTGGTTCTCAAAACTCGGAATAAACCTGAGGGGTTTCTTCTAAACTCAGCTTTTTTCTTACTTTATTATTTTACCTCTCCAGTCCTCTGAAAGGTGTTCAAACAGAGCAGTCTGAGATGGAATGAGATGAAATGTGTTTTGGTTGAACTTAAGCTGGTGTTCATGGTGTTTCTCTGACTGTGTGCTTGCAGTGGTGCCTGTTAGGAAAGTTCATGCTTTAAATATCACCTGGGCCCTCCCCCCTCAGGAGAAATACTACAGGTGAGCTACATGCAGTACATGCACAGTACATTAGGATTGGGCGAAATGGTCGACATGTGTCCACCGGTAGAGATTTGGCAAGGCTTAAGTGACCCTTCAGTGTCTCTGCTGTACACTTGCATCAGGCTGTCGAATCCAGCTGCCACGTTCTCATGTGGCATGAGGGCGACATTTGCTGGTGGTAATGCACCTCTAAGCTGGTTTGCAAACCGCTGCAGAAGAAGAGAGTGAAATTATAAACACAGAGCAGGAGACATCCCAACCAACCCATGATGTGAGAGAGAAACTTGTCACTTTAAGCCATTTCTTAACTGAATTTACGCAGCAATTTCTATATCATGATATATAAACTGTGATTGAAGATTTTAGCCATATCTCCCAGCCCTACAGTACATATACAGCTCACATGAATGCAGAATTGGACGTAACAGACCGTGCTGTCCCCTCACTTGGAAGAAATTGCATCCACTGTTTGTTTCTCTCTTTTTGTTTTTTCTCCATGTCCCCGTCTCCTTCCCCCAGAGTGCTGCCTCTTCATATAAACACAGAATTAGACCAGCCAAAAGATACCATGCTTTGCCTTGATTGTAGAGGGATTGCATCAATGTTTTTTGTTTCTCCTTTTCATGTTCTTCCCTTCTCTTTTCAGAGTGAAGCCTCTCCACTACATCTCTTGGCTGATTGGCCATGAAGGCACAGGAAGCATCCTCTCAGTGCTCAGGAAGAAGTGAGTGTTATTGCCTCTGTCTGTTTGTTTTTCTGATTCGAGGGCACTCCAAAACCCAATTAAAAGGTCTTCAATTTGCTGGGTATACATGAGCTTTTTCAAGCTCTGAGCGAGCCCTGAGTGTTAGAGCCCAATCTTCAATATATACACTTTGCCAGCCCACTCGACGATGTGATTCATACATTCTCACCGCTGGATGTGGTTGTACAAGAGCATTTCAGCCTCTCGTTGCTAAGTGGCAAAGTGATTCGCCAAACCCTCTGTCGTCCCACAGTACCAAGAGCTCATCCAGTAGTCCCTTTACCATCAGCACCACTTTGAGCGTTTGATAGAATATTCCAATTTACTGTGTGAGCTGTTTTCAATTGTTGATAAATGACAACAGTGAAATTTGAGTGTACTCTGTCTCAATTCCCAGTCGAAGCAAACTGCTGAGGCAGTAGAGTGCTTGTTTTTACCGAGTTCAGACAATCACAACGTCAAGGGCCGAGAGGCTGGTTTGAAATGGGGCCATTGTTGTCCCCCTCAGTGCAACCGGGGAGCGGTCTGTGTGTTTGTGCGTCCATCACAAACTGTTTTGATCAGTCGCCTCCAGTTTTAAAGGACCATGCCAGCCTGTTTTTTTGAAGGTTTTACTACATTCTGTATACAACAGAATAAATACACCACGCTTTTTTCACGCATTTTTTTTCCCCACCACTGGTTTCAGCTCATTTCAGTGCAGCACGAAAACTTTCCGAGATATAAAACTCGCTCGGTGTCATCCATCACAGTCAGCATCACTTCCACTTGTTTGGTAATGCGGTGCAGACTTTTCAAACCGACCTTTGCCTTTCAGTGCATCATCATACCGCTAGAACATTTCCTCATGCAGATAAAAGCAGACATGATGTTCGCTGTGACGGATTGCCCAGCTCAGGAAAGTTTGAAATCTCTGCAAGTTGCTTTTCATTTTTAAATGAATGAAGAGCTGCACGCAAGGCGGGACAAACACATAACAGAGTGATACGTGTTATTTCTTGGCTCTGGGATTGTGAGAGCTTTACCGTCGCAAAGGGACCACAGAAGAGTTGTCTGCGATCAACATGAAGTGACAGATTTTCTGCTATTGCCCTGCACATATTTTAGCACTTAATGTGTGTGTTTATGTCTTTAGGTGCTGGGCTCTGGCTTTGTTTGGAGGAAACAGTGAAACGGGCTTTGACCAAAACACCACCTACTCTATCTTCTCCATCTCCATCACCCTCACCGATGAAGGTTTCCAAAATTTCTACCAGGTAAAGAAAATTCTTTGGCTCTCCTTTCATCCTCTGGATACACAGAAACACTGCAGCCTGAGCAGGAACCAGAAACAAGCAGCAGTTTCACACGTTCATCCTCAGTTTGTAGCTCATCACCCAAAACACTGCTGTCAGATCTCAGAGACTCAGTGTTTTCCTCGCATGTCAGTCGATACGGTGCAGACTTTGAGACGTTCACACACTTGGAAGCGGTGTAAGTTGACGTACGCTGCGCGGACCCAGCTGGCCTCTCGCCGTGTTTTCATTAATACAACAGGTCATGTTGAGGAAGCAGTCTGCGTTATCAGTTGCCATGACAATGCTTGCGCTAATCAGGGAGGCAGCCGGCGATCATTCAACGGGAGGACTGTTTTCTAATCTGAAGCACTTATGTGGAAAAATGTTTCAAGTCAACAAACTTGCGTTGATAGCTGCTGTATAAATGCTGCAACGGCCTTGAGGATGCTGTTTACTGTGATCAAGAGCACTTCATCACTTATTCTTTCATTCAGAGAGGGCGAACGCGGAGTTGTTTGGATCACAGGGCGCTTGTTTTCTGACTTTTAGTGAAGGGCGCCAAACACAGTTACGTACGGCATGCACAGCGGGCCGGGAAGTGGCATACTTTGGGTATTTTGTTAGCAGAAAGCACACCCGAGGCTCACTTGGTAGCAGGTTAAAATAGTAAAATACACAAAAGTAATGTGATGAATTTGGCAGGGGAGGCATAAATGCAAGTGAGTTTGAAAGGTTCAGTTTTCTTTGGAATCGTTGGTCTATTGTATTTTCATACATTTTTAATAGCTTATTTCACCTGTTGAATTGTAAACCTTGAGCACTGTAAAGGTGCAGTTTGACGCTCGTCCACTTTCTTGATTGACACCACTCTGACGTCTGCACGAAGCTGTTTATACTCTGTGACGTTCACCTTTGCATCCACAGCGATGATCACGCCATACCTCTCTTCCTGTGCTCTCCTCTGACAAACCGCTGGGTCAGGACTGAGGACCTTGTTGTTCACGGTTAATAATTAGCACTCTGTATTCACAAAGGCGGAGGTGACATTTTCATTTATATGTCTGAATGTGTAGAAGGGGGCGAATGAAGACGCACATTACTTCCTGTTTAGGATTTAAAATGAAGACACCTTTTTTTCAAATGATTGTCGTCGCTCCTTCTAATAACTGTAATCAAAGGACAATCATCAACACGATTGGCAGCTTGCATCAGTGCAATTGTTGTGGTTTCTAAAACTTTACAGTACATTTCACTTAACCGCCGTCAGTGATAGCGAAAAAAGAGGCATTTCGCAGTGATTTACCAGTAAAATGAATTTTGTAGTGATTCATTAAAGCTGAGGGACTTTTAAGTTATACCATCTAATTTCTGTGCGTCTGTGGTCTTCCACAGGTGACTCACCTGGTGTTCCAGTACCTGAAGATGCTGCAGACACTCGGCCCACAGCAAAGGCACTCACACACACAGTCTCACAAAACAGCACAATGAGAGCCACAGCTTCTATACTCTGTCTGTCTTTTTGTTAAATCGTAGGGCAGGAGGTAGTTAATACTGCACTATACTGGATACTGACAGGTTAATGTTCTGGGTCTGTTTGTTTGTTTGTTTATAGATTTATTATTTTTGTTTCTGTTATGTTCCTTAATCAGTCTTAAGTGTGGATGTTGTGACATCCGAGCTCCTGTGTGGGATGAGTAAAGTAATATTTCATTCTGTTTGTTCGTGCATTCAGAATATATGAAGAGATTCAGAAGATTGAAGCCAACGAGTTCCACTATCAGGAGCAAGTAAGGATCCAGATATTCAAGTGCTGCTGTTTTTTTCCTTTTTTTTTGTTTGTTTGTTTTTTTAACCACTGAGAACGAATTCCTCTTTGTCAGATTGACCCTATAGAGTACGTCGAGGACATCTGTGAGAACATGCAGCTGTTCCCCAAAGGCGACTTCCTGACAGGAGATCAGCTGATGTTTGAGTTCAGTCCAGAAGTAAGTAGTTCAGTAGTTCGGGGAGTGAACCAGTTCAGGATTTTATTCTAAAAATCCTATGTTTCCTTTTTTTAGATAAAGATGTTAATGAAACAGGTCACTGAAAAGTGGAAAAATATGGACATCTCTTCTGTCTGATGTGTGAGCGATGTTAAAGCTTCATACGCCACAAATGTGCTCGCTCGAGCTGCCGGTGCCGTCTTTGATTGGTGTGTGTTATTTTGCATCAAACATTAGGGTCTAATTGTGGCTTTGCATATTTCAGTTTTGCTGCCTCTTATTGTGATTGACAGCTGGAATTGTTCTCACATAAACAAGTAATTTAGAAACAAAGAAAAAGACCAACTCTGCTCTCTTTGCTAAAAACTTTATTTGTGTGTGTGTGTGTGTGTGTGTGCGCGTGTGTGTGTGTGTGTGTAGGTGATCGGTGCAGCTTTGTCCCTCCTCACCCCAGAGAAAGCCAACCTGATGCTGTTGTCACCAGAACATGAGGGCCAGTGTCCCCTCAGGGAGAAGTGGTTTGGCACACAATACAGCGTGGAGGGTGTGTTTCTCTGCATGCGTGTGTGTGTGTGTGTGTGTGTGTGTGTGTGTGTGTGTGTGTGTGTGTGTGTGCTTGCTGTCATTGTAACAGCTCCTTCCCACAATGTAGGCATTCAGTGAATACATTGTCTTTTTCCCCTTGTGTGGTGATATTCAGCCTGATATAATGCAGGCAGCCAGCAGTAGAAATGCCAGCATTTATCTCTGTCTTTTGAGATGGCAAACAATAGTGTTGGAACAGCATTTAGATACAAAAAAAAGACCAAAAACCAATATTTCATTTTTGTTGGGATAAAGTCTTTAGGTCACTCAATTCAAAACATGAATCTCATCCGTAAATATTTCTTTTGTGCTAATTTTCCCTTGGCGCAGACATCCAGCCGGAGTGGATGGAGCGCTGGACGGGAAGCCTGGAGCTGAGCGCTGACCTCCACCTTCCTGCTGAAAACAAGTTCATTGGTGGGTGAATAAACTGCACTTTTTTTTTTACACTACGGGCAAAAAAGTGGGCTGTTGCTGCACAGCACATCTGACATCTGAGACACGTCCAATGTGCTGATCATGAGCATGACTTGCTCCAGCAGTTTGTAATCAGATACACAATACAGATCCAACCTGGAGGAACGGAGCATTAACCTGTTACCTGCTGCTTTCTGGGCCTCCTAGAATTTCTGCCCAATTCAGAGGAACACTTTGCAATTTAAGACCTTTTGCTGTCAACCCATACAATGAAAAAAAAAAGAAAGTTCATTTTGGCTTTGCTGGTCTTCATGTGCATGGAGGAACTGATTTCATGTATAGTGAGCTACATCAGAGATAGCAGAGATATTACTTTTTTTATTCCACACGTTCTCCTTCCTTACCAAAACCTGTTGCCTGCATTACCCACAATGCAACTCCACTGCTGACAGTTCAGTCGGAGATTCAGGTGCCTTATGCTAGTCGAAGCTAATGTAGCCTCGAGCCGCTAGCAGAGGACTGGTACGATCACTTCTTTCTAACTCTTTTCTTTCACAGCTTATTTTTCCAGTTTGTACTCCTCAGGACCTGTAAACAGACTTTGACGTATACAATCTGTGAAATAATAATAATAATAATCAGCCCACTGGTGATGAGGATAATGTGGTTTTCTCACACCTTTCTGTAACATCACTGAACCAGCTCCTGTAATATACCACTGACTAAAATGCCAACCAACTGTTATTATAATTAGAATATTAATAGCCCCAGATCCTTCACATTCTGCCCAAGTCCAGCTATCTTTGCTAACTGCATCGATTGGGCCAATTGGAGTGCGTTAATTAAAGGTCAGGATTGAAACTCAAATGTGGCAAACTTGGCAAATCTGGTCCAATTGTGACCAAACTTTCTTGGCTGATGCATTTTGGATATGTGACCTGTTCTGTAGATTTTGAAAGGCCACAGCACCACATTACCAATTCTGAGTGTGGAGAGATGATGTGTCTTCACTTATTGGCCCAAGGGTTGCTGAATGATTTATTCGGGTGGGGGGACATCTTTTACAGTTTTGACAGCTACCTGCAAGTTTATCCCAAACTGGACATATTGAGTTGTTGATACTCAGACATTATTTATGAGATTGTACCGAGCAGAATTATGATGTTTTATTGTTTATGTGCATTTGTTCAGCCACTGATTTCACCCTGAAGCCCTCTGACTGCCCAGACACCGAGTTCCCTGTCCGGATAGCCGACAGCGACAGGGGCTGCCTGTGGTACAAGAAGGACAACAAATTCAAAATCCCTAAAGGTGAGATGTGTGCGAGTGTGTGCGCCTGCACTGTGTGCATCATTTAGCATGCAAGATGTTTCCATAAAGACTTGACGTATCATTAAGGGGGTGTTGACACTCGTTTGTCCTTCTTCCTGCTGCAGCCTACATCAGATTCCACATAATCTCTCCTGTAATCCAGCAGTCTGCTAAGAAGTGAGTTCAGGCTCAAATGTGACCTTGTGGAAATCGTGTTTGTTTTTTGCTGCAGCGCTGATTAACGTCTCTTTTTTTTTTTCCACTCTTCTTTTATCTCATCCCCTTTTCATCGCTTCAATCCTCTATTTTTACTTCTCTCTTACCCGCTGTCTTTCTGTACATCCATTTCCTCTTTCATCCTTCTCCTTTCCGTCGTCTCTCTTGCTCTTATTTGTTGCCGTCTCCATCTTTTCTATCTCTCCCGTCTCTTTTACTGCCTCCATTATTATTGCTCTCGCTTTTCCCTGCAACTCATCCATCTCACCTCATCTCCTCTACCTCTCCCTCCCTTTTTTTATCTCCTCCTTTCTTCTTGTTTTCCTCGCCTTCCTCTCCAGTGTGGTCTTGTTTGACCTGCTGGTCAACATCCTAGGCCACAACCTTGCAGAGCCGGCCTATGAGGCTGAAGTGGCCCAGCTGGAGTATAAACTGGTGGCCGGTGAGCACGGCCTCGTCATCAAGGTCAAAGGATTTAACCACAAATTGCCTGTGAGTGAGTGCATCTGGAGAAACTGCACATGCGGAAAACGACCACTCATGTCTACATTATCCAATAAATATGCTGTTTTACATTAACCAGAGAGCTGCAGAGAGCAATATCAATCCTCTAATTTACATCTTGGCAAAAAGCAAGTGTAGTATATTATATTTCTTAAAATGTGGCACTGTTCCTCTAAGGTATCATATATATATACAACTACTTTTGCTACTTCTTAAACCATTTTCAGGCAGTTAAAACTGCCCGGTGACATAATGTCATGAAGCACAGTCACGTATTTATTCTGGACACAAACACACACCGATGTTTTTTCTTTGTCTTCGTGGATGATGATGGTGGGGATTCTGTCTGTCTGCCTTTCTCCCTCATATCTCGCCTCAGCTGCTGTTCCACCTGATCATTGACCATCTGGCTGATTTCTCTGCCTCCCCTGATGTCTTCAGCATGTTCGCGGAACAGCTCAAGAAAACCTATTTCAACATCCTCATTAAACCCGAGAAACTCGGCAAGTGAGTTGTTTACCCTCTCTCCGTCTTTTTTGTTTTCCCTCTGACATTTGCATCCTGCTGTCCGGCTCATCTTAAAGTCTGTGATGCCTTCTAGTGGTGAAACGTGTGACAGCCCCGAACGGAGAGAAAACCTTCTCTTGTCCTCTTTTCCCCTCTCGCCTTTCTCAGGGACGTTCGTCTGCTGATCCTGGAGCACTCCCGCTGGTCCATGGTGGAGAAGTATCAGGCTCTGACGGCCGGTCTGACCAGCGACGAGCTGATGGAGTTCAGCCAGAGTTTCAGGGCCGAGCTGTACGCTGAGGGCCTGGTTCAGGGCAACTTCAGCAGCACTGTGAGTGGACGGCAGGCAGCACACACACACACACACAAGTAGATTGATTAACAATGAAATAAGCTGATTAGTTAATGATTACGTTAATGCTCGTGTCTTGCACTTGCCTTGAGTGTACTTGACATTGTTCTCATGTTTCTCTGATTTCCTCTCCTCGCTCTCGCTCCCTCTTATCTCTACCTGTTCATTATGCTTCATTGTGTTTTCTCCACAGGAGTCAAACCAGTTCCTGCAGTATGTCACAGAGTAAGTCAGCTATTACACTCAATGCGCTCCCTAATGAGAACACCAGTACTATACAATCAGATGGATCTGTTTGCCTCATACACAGTAATTTCCATTAGCTTCAGTTGTTCCGTCCACGATTCCACTTTAACCGTCTTCCCTTATGCTTTTTCCTTCTTCCCCCTCTTTCGTACGTTCATCCTCCCTTCCTTCCTCCTCTCCTCCTCACCTATTTTGTTCCGTCTCCCCTTTCCGTCCTCCCTCTCTGTCCTCCTGTTTTTCCTCTGGTAGAAAGTTGCAGTTCTCCAAGCTGCCAGCAGAGGTGCCGGTGATGTTCAGGGTGGTGGAGCTTCCTCTGATGCAGCACATCTGTAAGGTCAAATCGCTCAATAAGGGAGACGCCAACTCTGAGGTCACCGTCTACTACCAGGTACCGCGCCTCAGACGGTCATATCTTTAATTTTTGGAGCTTCATTTGTTTCACGCTCACTAACTCCCATTTTTCTTTCTCCCCTCTTGTTATCTAGTCTGGCCCCAAAGCCTTGAGGGAACACACGCTGATGGAGCTGTTGGTGGTGAGTGCTGAAGAATTGTGTTTGCTTCCCTCCATTCATTCTGTCGTTCCTCCACGCCTCCTCTAACTTGTTGTTGTCTCTCAGATGCACATGGAGGAACCCTGCTTCGACTTCCTGCGGACCAAAGAGACTCTGGGGTGAGTGTTGTCATGTTCTCAGTAACATTTCCTCTCTTCTTTAAGACATCTGGGTAAATTAAAATATGACTTTTACCACATTTTATCTCACCCACGGTATTAATGATCATTTATTTACTACTCATTTGAATTTGTATATGTTGCTTCAAAAAGAACATCCCTTTTGTTATGTGGTCTTGAATCTGTCTTTATATATGAATTGTATTACATCTTTTTGTTTGAATTCTGTTAAATATGTGAATTGTTATTAGTATCATTAAGTTACTACCTTTATGCCCCCCCACCCCTTTATAAATTTCATTTTTTTCAATTCTTTTGTCATTTCCACACAACTTATTTATGAGCACGTGTACTTCCTGTTTCTGCCTGCGTGTCTCTGTCTTTATTAAGGATTATTGTCGTGCTCTCCAGAAGAATAAGCATGTGCCGAGCTCGTTAAGAAACTGGAGGACTTTTATTGAGCATGTCTGAAATGTGCAAGTCAGTCACGATTAATCCTGCACTTAACTGTTCCACTTCCATTTCTCCTGTTACATCCGACATGATTCAATTCCAGATTGGTTTTGTGATAGAGTGCAAAGCAGCGAGTGTCGGGACAGGCGGCGTATTAGCTTTTGGCTAATGTAATGCACTTTCTCATGTAGTTATTCTGATCTGCCTCTGCTTATCTGCTCCTCGCCATCTCTCATCCTCGCTGTCTTTTTCCGCGTCTCCCTCCACAGGTACCATGTCTACCCCACCTGCAGGAACACCTCGGGCATTCTGGGTTTCTCCGTCACAGTGGAAACACAGGCCACCAAGTTCAAGTGAGTCTGCTACGCAAACGTAACCTTTCATCCGCCCAAAAGCAACATACGATTTATCTTAAGTGCTTTCCCAAAACCATGGTATAATTTATCTTACTGTTCACCCAAAGCCGAGCTACAGTTTATCTATCCGGTCCCTGGAAGGAGAAGCGGGAGGAACTGATAAATGACTAAAGGAATCAAATAAACCCTATAGCCTATAATATATCTCTTACCTCTCATGAACTTTTCTGTCTCAGTACCGAGCTGGTGGAGTTAAAGATTGAAGAGTTCTTGGCTTCATTTGGGGAGAAGCTCAATTCGCTGACTGAGGAGGCCTTTAATACTCAGGTCTGTGTCTGTGTGTGTGTTTTAGTTTGTGTATTTGTGAGTTTCCCATTGTTATGGAAAAGCTGAAAAGTTGCAGCAAATGCTCCATAAAGCCTCCAGAAAGTTTGAGAAATGTCAAAAGTTGCTCTTCAGCTTACTTTGGTGGTTTAACCCTCTGAACCCCAAACAGTTTCTGGGCGGTTTCTGCTCCTGTCACAGTTTTACTCACTGTGGGTGCAGTTTTCACGCCAATATATGGAAACAGTACAGTCACGGCTGGATGGAGGGACAACTCAAACATGTCTTTTATGCAGAAAACAGTAATAATGCCATAAATCATGAAAAAGGATGATAAATGATCGTGGGGTTCAGTGGGTTAATAACACATGTCCATCTAACACCCAGCTGCTCATTCAGATCTGCTGCTGTTGCGTGTGATAACCCTGTGACCTCCGTGTGTGTGTTCTGTACAGGTGACTGCTTTAGTGAAGCTGAAGGAGTGTGAGGACACACACCTCGGGGAGGAGGTGGACAGGAACTGGGCCGAGGTGGTCACACAGCAGTATGTGTTTGACAGGCTCAACAGAGAGGTGAGGACAACACACACACGCAGACATTACATAGACTTTCATTCATTTCCTGGAGACTTAACCTTAACTAGACCCACTTCTTGTCAAACTCTTAACCTAAACATAACCGAAATACAACCTTACCCAAACCTTAACCCAAATGCAACATAACGTAAATTATTAAATGTTTGGGGGAAGCCCCTGAAATTTAATGATTTATGTTATGGGGACTTGCATTTCGTCCCTCTAAGGAGGACGTGTCCCCACAATTTGACAGTGTAAACAGATTTATTTATTTATAGTCCTCAGAAAGTGAGTAACACACGCACACACACACCCATCTTCAAATAGACAAATGCATGCACACTCTTTATGCTTTTGGGGTATTGACTCTGAATTCATCTCCTTAGTTCTAATCCTAACCTCCATCTTTAGCACAGAACTTTAAATAAACAGAAACGTCTACACGGCAGTAATGTCTCTCGCTGTTTCAATATTACTGCGTTCTCTGACTGTTAGTTGGCTGTATGTGCCTTGTTCTTCACTTTTTCAACTTATTTTGAAAATCAAACACAAAACCCTGTTTCCAAGTGCTGACAGCAGCTTTCCTGCCAACATCTTATGGCCAATTTCACTCCTAATATTGGCAAAGTAGTAGAAAAGAGCTTGACGATTACTCAGCATTGACATATTGTCGTGTTTTGTGGATATGTAATGGAAAGTGGTGGCAAACACACATGAATTTAAGTCCAATATTTACTCTCCACCTTCTTAGGCAAATATCCTACATGCTCGTCTTTCTCCACCAGCTAGAAACTTTGTCTGCCCTTTGCTGCTTAAACCAAACCAAAACAAAAAGCTAAAAAAGGCTCAGCAGTGAGGTGATGAATCTCTGTGGTTCCCTCACGCAGATCGAGGCTCTGAAGCAGATGACCAGGACCGAGCTGATCTCCTGGTACAAAGAACACCGAGGACAGAACAGACGCAAACTCAGCGTGCACGTAAGCAATGCCTTTATGTGTGTGTGAGTGTGTGTCAGTGCACGTTTAGGTTTTCTTTCACTTCTGTGTGCATGTAAAACACTAAATGCATCCCTGTCTCCTGAAGGTGGTGGGATTTGGTGCTGAGGAGAATGATGAGGAGGCTGGTGGTAAACAACAGGAGGGCAAAGCGGAGGATTTAAGTGGCTCTACCTACGGCGAGGTGTCTAAGCTCACCTTCCTTCCCGCCTCGCCCAAGATGGCGGGCGCCATGGCCATCATGGACATTCCCGCTTTCATTGAAGACCTACCCCTCTTCCCCTACCACAAGATACTGGAGTAAACTCAGACTGCGAGACAGACAGATGGCTGCGCTTTGGCTCTCACTGAGCCACGTTCAGGGACTCCGCCTCATTAGAGATGCAGGCGCTTAATGCGTGGAGGTGAAGGAAGGTTGAAACGGCTTCAGCTCCTCTCTGGACCTGGATTCTGTCTCTGGGGCCAAGCTGTAGATTTTAACCACACTGTGTGCATAAGCAACGAGTCTGGAAGTGAGTGCGTTTACATGCACCAAATGGTCTGGTTTTTGACCTTATTCCAAAAAAGACAATGTTCAATTCCTGTTTACATGCACCAATGTAATGACGAGGTCTTTCATAACATTTAAAAGTAGGTGTTTTTCTCTTTCTGACCAGAAATGTGGGTTTGTCTCTTGCGCATGCATCTCTGCTCCTGCTTTGCAAACTGTTGACTCGGCCTTGAGCTGACCGTAAACAGACAAGAGGCCGTGTGTCGCAAACTGTGGTAAAAACCCAACTGAGAGGCATTTTCTGAATGTGCTGTGTGCACGCTCAAAGAGTGCTCCAAAACCCCAAATAATATCTGCATGACCCTCACGTCTAAATCGGAAAACGGTACGTTGGGAATGTCTAAACTGAATATGACCCGTATCAAATTCAGAATATTGACATATTCGGAGTAATAGTAGGAAATTAATGTGCATGTAAACGTAGTCACTGATGGTGGCGTTTTCTTTTAGCTAACCGATAATCTCTTCTGCTTTCTCACACTCAATTATTTTATATCCTCAGAAAGCGAGAGTGTGGGAGCTCTCTGTCTGTTTATCTCCATCTCACACTGCCTGAAAATCTCTGAATCAGATTCTCATTTATTCTCTGAGCTCCGCTGCGGTAACAGCTCCAAATCCGTGTCTTTTCCACTGTCTGTGTGGGAGCCCAGATTGAGTTTAATAGCATTTAAAAACACAAATCAACTGTGAAAACTGCGGAAACGTCGAGTCCTTTGAACTCCACATGTGTGTGTATTTGAGTGACTGCGTGCTGGGGTTGAAGCTCTGCTGTGCACTACTTATTAGCCGACCCGGATCGTGTCATGATATGAAACTGTGCAAAGAAATAAATCAGTGAGTGATGAGTGGATGAATGAAGCAACGCACTGCAGAAAACACACTTCAACCTATCAAGTCGTCCTCACAGTGAAAGTACACTCAAACTACTGAAATGTTTAGACTGAAATTCACTTTATATTTTTAGTGCATTTTCCCCACCAGCTCAAGATAGAAGGAACTTACACTCACACTGTTTTGACATTGACATGAACCCAGTGTAAGACAGCGAGGTCAGACCTGTTGGCATGCTGTGGACTCAGTGTGGCACCAGCTCTTTTATTTCCAATGATTTCATTTATGTATAAATTGTACATTACTCACAGGCTCTCTACCCTCGTCTCCCCGAGGTAAAGCTTGTTGCAGGTGAAACTGTGTCGGGCTTGCGGCTGGTGACACTCGGCACTATGGAATGTAATTAAAAACTAATCCGGAGCCCAGCACAGCAGAGCGTGTTAACAGAATTGACTAATACGCCCGCAGGGAGGAATCATACTGCAGCAAAGTCTTCACCTGCAGTCGCCTCGTGTATAACGATGACTGTGCCGCGATGGGTGGCAAACCAGCTCGTCCACATACAAAGTACAAGCTTTATGCAGTGGTGGAAACTAAGTACATGTATTCAACTAGTGTACTTATACTACAATAATATACTACAAATATAGTACTTTTTACTCAATTTTACTACATTACGACAGCTTTAGTTACTTCTCAGATTGCTTGAGAAGACTCTTCAGCCTCTTTAGATGGATGAACAATTTTTAAAATCCTCTTGCATTAGCTTTGACTTTTTAGAGATACGTAGTTCTCACAGGACGGCGACACTACAAACATATGATGATCTTATAGAATATGATGCATTGCTGAAGATTTGAGTCACCAGCAGTGCTTAAAGTAGTTCAGATTTGCCACATCAACAGCAAATGCAACAAACATATGAATAGAGTTTATGTAAATAAGGTTTTAAATGCTGGACTTTTGCTTTCAGTGTATTGTCACTGTGTCATATTAGTACTTTTACTTAAGGATTGGAATACTTCTTCCACCACTGATTATCATGTTAAATCACACCAAATATGATCAAAAGACCCAAAACCAGGACACTCTTGTGCATTACAGCACTCAGTGCTGAAAGATTCAAAATGCTCCGTACTGAAACTGCAGAGTTGGAGACATTGTTGCTGGGCGAAGCAGGTAAAACACGGGTGTAATTAATAACACTGATGAAGGCCGTGTTCCAGGGTCCTGGTATTGCTCACGCTAGCTCACTAGAGAGGCTTCCTGGGACATGAGCTGGAGCAGAGCTATAGTTCATGTTAGCAGTAATTTTTTTTATTTGCTGGTTAGGGATCTCCACATACTTTAGGCCATGTATTGTCAATGTGTCACAGCTGGAAAAGAGTGGAAGAAAACATCCTATTGCATAAAATTTATAAAAAAAAAAATTGGTTTTAGTGGGAGATTTGGAATAAATTCAGACATGCTGTTCAGATTTCAGTTACAGAAGTGTGCTTTAGGATGTCAAACATTTAAATAATGTTTGCTAAAGTTGCAGTTCCTTTGCTGAGGGATATATAACGTGGAGGTGTGCTGTAGGGAAGTAGAAGTAGTTGTGCACAATAAAATTAAAAGAGAAGTGGACATGTAATGTGCTTTTCAGCATAAAGCCAAAATCAAGAGAAACTTGAGAAAATTGAAGCTCAGCTGAAGTGAAAATCCACCTGTGGGAAAGATGGTGGTGTTCCACTCCTTAATGATGCAATGTGGAATTCACTTGACAGGTTCTGGGTGTATGGCAGCGACACGCAGCAGTGAACAGCCCCACAGAGAAATTCTTGATGGAAACAAACTGATCTAATTAGCTTTCAGTTTAGTGTGATCTGAGCTGCGCCTCCCTGGTTGATCAGCTACCTTAATCTCCTCTGTGGAGGAGGCTGCACATGAAGGATAGGACACTTTACCCACAGTGCACCAAAGCAAAGATAACTTCAGTCCTCCTTGCACTGCTGTACATCACCTGAACTGTGTGCACCATGTACAATTCAAGGACGTCCATAAAGAGGAAAGGCCCGCAGTTCTTTGAAGGTTGAAAATCTGTTTTCACACTCTGAACTCCAGGATGTCCCGTGCAGGCTTAGTGGTGTTTGAGTCTGGCGGGCCCAGAGGCCAGAGAAGGCACTTCACCATTTTGGTGTTTATGAAAACACTTTCGAAGACCATTTGGCCTTCGGAGGAGTGTGGACAGCCGGAGCTCTTTCAAACCTGCTGTAATGTGACCTGACATTCAGCCTAATATCTTCAATTTAGTTACTTCTGGGTAAAAGCCTTTTTTATGTGATGTTTCTATTAGTCTTCTTCTGTGGTGGTGCTGGATATAAGAAAGGTTTTATTGAGGAATAAATCAGTTTGTGTTTTTACTAGTATAACATGATTTACTGCAGCTATAGTCTGCTTGTCGCTGTACCTCACTGGATAGCAGCAGACAATTTTTGCCTGTCAGGGACAATAAAAGATTTCATAGTTCATATTGAGCTTGCAGTGGGACATTTTGACCACCTTCTCTTTTTAGAAATACTTCACATTCAGCTTTCAGTAAAGAGGTTTTTCTTTTGGAAACTGCAGTGACAAATTATTTGTTACTCGCAGAGGAGATTTTATCAGCCTTTCTGTGTTTACAAATGCAAATGCTAACAGCTCTGTGAGGCACAGCGACGATTTGAGCTAAATGCTAACGTCAGTATGCTATCATGCTGATTTAGCTGGTTTAGCATTAGCTTCCTACGTATGCTAGCTTAGTTTAGCATTTGCTAATTAGCGCTTAACACAAATTAAAGCTGCAGATGATTAATAATTGGTTTTGCTGTTATCTGTGCATAAACCAAAGTACTGAACGAATTGAAATTTTAACCTGTGGATGGCGCCAGATGAAAATAGTCAACCTGACGGTGCCACTAAAGGAGAAGGAAGGGGTCGTTAAAGTCAGCAGGATTCATCCTCTGGGGAACATGTGTCATCCCTTTATTTTTGTACATTGTGTAAAAAGAGAATTAAACCTCGGAAAAACAATGCACAGTTTAAAAAACAGATGAGGCAGCTCATTCATGAATCCTCTGCTCGTATCTGTAATTTTGATGGAAATGACATCGAGCTTTTCGCCTTTGTCCACCTGTGCCGCCGTGTCTCACCACTTCCTGGGGTCAGGAAGTCACAAGTCAGCCTTTGGAGTATGTAAGTGTGCCACGAGTCGAGTATTGCCGGTAAATTAACCCAGCCTGTGCTGTCAACACTAACCGGTGGTCCTGCTCAGAAAGGCTTTGTGACTTTGTCCCAGAGAGTTGCGCTCATGCTGTGTTCCGCTGTCAGAAGCCATTCTTTCTCATTCGCTCTCTGTCTCCATCTCTTACACTGAGTACATACGCAAAGAGGGAGTGTATCACAAATGCATGCAGACAAGCTTGGCCATGAATCAGAGAAGATTAGATTTGTTGAGCGCGCACACACGCTCTCGACTTCACCCTGTGTAAACTTTCCACCGCTACACTCTGTGTCATTCCTGTTGTCATTCTAATTTCATCTGAGGAACCCTGCCAAGGCAATAATGAACTCAAGTCATGAGGCAGGGGCCATGCTGAGTGGTTGTGAGTCGTTTGGTGTGTGCTTGCATGTGCGTGTGTGTCTGCGTGCAGCAGAGTAAATGGGAGGGAAGGTAAATGGAGGAAGAGCTGGTGTTAAAGAGAGGGGCTGGCCAGGTTCACGCATGTTGTTTGTGTGCGAGTGTGTGTGTGTGTGTGTGTTTCCGTGTGTCGTGTATAACATTGTGCTGGTTTTAAATTAACCAGTGCAGTGGGGTGGATCATCTAAGCTGCTGTAATGTGTCGACTCCTTTATTCAATTTGAGCAGTAATCTTAGAGCTCCCCACTGGCCTGCCTTCATCAGCCCCCTGCTACAAAGCTAGCTTAACGTAGCCAGAGACACACTGAGGCAGAGGCATGCTAAAGAGATGAGCCACTTTTCTGGATCAAGATTATACTTAAACAAATGTAGCCAGGCTAAATCCCCTCATTATGTGGGTATTATGGTCAAGATGGATCTTGTTTGCGGAAGCCGTTTGAGATGTTGGCTCCGGATGCTTTGGGGAATTAGAGAGATGAAGATAGTGGAACAAAGATGTATGAAATAGTCCTTTAGTCACATGAATCTGAGGTTAAGAGATGGCTGACCTTTCCTCACAGTGAGCCTCGGCATCCTTTTTGTTTTCCTTTCTGAGGCCAGCGGTGTGTCTTCTCCTTAAGGCACACCGATCTGCATGTGGTTCCCTGAGATTTCAGCAGGAAATGAGCCTGAAACAGCTTTTCAGGGTGGTCACTCTAATGTTGTTTACTCTGATATTTCAAGTGAAATCAATCTGTTTCTCATAATGCACCCTTAAAATGGAACTAATGGCTCCATAAATGATAAAAGTTTTTCACTTTTTAAGCTTCCAGCTGTGCAGCTGTGTCTTACTTTTAATAGCAAAAAGTCAGCCATTTCCAATTTTAAAGCTTAATAATTCACTTCTTTTAAAGTCTGCAGGTGTAAATGCCTGATTAAAGACCAAATAAGACAAAGTGTCCTGCTGCAGGAGGACAAACATCAGCGAGACAGATTTTTCACAATCTGGCAAACCAAAAGTTTCTTTTGAACAAGCATGAAAACAAACCTAAAAAGCACGAGTAGAAGAACTATTAACCTCTCATAAAGCTATTAGTTAGAACTTCTAAACCCTTTCTAAAGAGTATTGTTAATATTATTACTCATGGATGGAAGTACATCTTGTCATTGCGGCTGTTTTGTGAAGCCTATAATCTATACTTGGTATGCTGTGTGGTCAGTAATTTCAGAGGAAAGTAAAAGAAGAGTCCTCACTCATTGCCTCTACTGAGGTGCCCTTGAGCAAGACCCTGAACCCCCAAAAGCTCCACTGAAGCTGCTCCAGCACATCCACACATCAGGTCTGAGTTTATTCTCAGGTTCATTGAACTTCTCACCGTACAAAAACATAGCGACTTTAACTTTGTGTTCTTTTCTTTGCCCTTTTTTAAGCACTTTAACTTTGTCCATGTCCCTCTAGCACCTGTATTGGAGTACTGGTTTTGCCTTCACTGAAGTTTTCTCTCAAGATGTCTCAAAAACGCATGAAATTTGGTTGAGATTTCTGCCATCGCACACTGACACAGCCGCTCACTGCAGGATCCTTAGGATTACAGAGTCAAGAAATCTTTTTATTTATTAAAAGGATTAATGCTGCAGCAAAGACGCTGAACCTCCACCACTGAGTGTCTTACTCCACCAGTTTTACGCTTCCATCTCTGGATGGTGACGACCCTGTATCCACTCACACCGCCACCGCCCCCTCCCATCCTCCGCGTGAAGTGACACCACACGGTTCTGCTGCTGACACCGTCGCACCCCCTTGCTGCTCTTCCCACCCCGCCCCACCGGGACCGGCGGCAGCGGGTGCCAAACCGCCCCCACGGGAAGCCGCGCTGAGGACGCGGCCATGCCGAGCGGTGACACTCAGCAGCCGGATCGCCGCCTCGTCTCGTCCGTCTCCAGCGCTTCACGGAGGAGGAGGAGGATGCCATGAGATTTCCCACAGGCCCTCACTGGCACCTGGCTGTGAGTGAACCGGGGGGAAAGAGGGGATAACCGACGTGATGGTTCCGGTTGTACAGCGAGAACAGGGGGGCTCCGTGCGTCTTTTATGACCGGCGCTGGGGAGGAAATCACCGGACTTTAATGTGTGTGTGGAGCCGCGTACGATACTGGACCGACCGCAGTTATTTATATCAGTATAAAAAGAAACGGTCTCTCAAACAGGTTGCTGAGATTTCCTTCGATCTGAAAGGTAAGACATGTTGGCTTTACAACCATCCGTGCGCCACTTCACGGCTCTGCGCATCAATTCATCCGCTTAATTGAGTGAAAATGAGGCTAATCAGTGATGTAACAGCCGCTAAATTGACCTCCAGCCGCCAATTCAGTTAAAACATTAGCTGTGTGCATATCAGAAAAGTATTGATGAACGTTTTTCTGCTGCTCAGAGGTCGCACAATGGTGTAGTTTGTCATTACTTGCAGTGCAACGAATGAATCACATAATCTGGACCTTAAAGTGAGGAGATTGATTTAAGGTGGGTTTATTCTTCCATCCTATTCCTGCTATTGAGAATTCACTAATTATACTTAATATACTGAAAGAGAAATGGAGAGAGTTTGTGGCCATTAATCAGAACAAAATCTGTACTCAACCCCGCATGAATAGGGCCACTTTTAAACGTATTTAATACATCATTTCTTTCTCTTTTGTGCTGTGGAGTTAATTTCTTTCAGTCTAGAAAATCAGTCAGAAACTACATTTTCTTGCATGTGATACCCTGTGAGTGGTGTGAGACTGAGGGGGTGGAAAAATGCACTGTGAGTGATTAATGAATGAATTTCTGATGTGAATGAAGACAGATAAAACCAACTCGTCCTGTAGCTGCAGCCCTGACCACATCACTGCCGGGGCCCGAGGCGTCTCCTTGGCATCAGGGTTCCACTGATGTCATGTCTCTTTTTTTTTTCTGTCTTTCTTTCCCAGGGGGCTTTGCAGCACAGTCGAGGATGCTATCCCCCAGATGGTGACTTCTAGAGGTACGGTGTGTGTTTGAGCATGCTTATTTGCATTATGTCTCTGTGTGCACACGCTGTTTGCCACACTAGAACAAGTCGAAAGGGAGGCAGCTCCAAACCTTTTTGCCACAAGCTTGTTCGTGTGGCATCTCTGATCTCTGCTCTGCACATCATGGATCTCGCTCTGGGCGAACTGTGTAAGTGAAAGTGTTTCAGCTCTCTCTCTACAGCACGTTTGGGTTCCCCCCCTTTTTTTTTGTTTTGTTTTCTGAGTTGAATAAGCTGGATGTGCTCAGTCCGCACATCCAGCTCATTCAACCATAAATGATCCAAAATAAATAACAATGAGGTAATTATGACCCCTTCAAACACAAGAGCGAGCGTACGTGTTGCCAGTCATATGGAAAAAATGGATGACTGAGTTCCGTTTAGACTATTTGAAAATGAAATCATCCACTTCCCCCCCCCAGCTCTTCGCTGTCTTTGTTCCCTCCAGCTGTGGGTGTCTCTGTCCTAGATGTGGATGTGTTCCTCTCCTCACACGCTGAGATGAGTGCTTTCAGAGGCGGACCAGGCAGAAAAGTCCAGATTTTACTACCTGGCTAAATTGCCCTGTGATGGAAAAATATTGTTAAAGGAATGATACTTGAATAATTGAAGCCCCAGGGCTTTAAAATTGCAGGGACTCGCTGTGATTTCCAGCGCAAAGTTCGAGGCCACCTCAACGAAATATTCATATCATTATTTAAGAATGGATATATCAAGGAGCCACTCAGGTGCTGCCGCCCTCTCGCTCCATCTCCCTCTCCCTCGTATCTTTCTCCTGTTGTGGAATCATCGTTCAGCTTCTCTGTTTCTTTTTCCCCTCTGAAATGAATTAAAACTCATCCACTTAATGACTCTGTCTCTATCTAATGCCGTCCTAAATGGGAGCTTAGAATTAAACACAGATGACTTTCAAAATGAGTTTTTGAACCTATTCAACATAATGCCTCTCAAATAATTGCTAAATTCTGTGTATTTAGCTGCATTGACACAAGATAATGAGACTTAAAGCCAGGAGACATTGTAATGTGTATATATATATATGGAATTATATAGACTATAATGGGAATACAAAGGACAGCAGCAATTGACAGAAAATCAATCAATTGATCTCAAACGTTTGCTAAGAGTATGGCAATTTGCTGATATTCTCTGTTTTCTATCGTCGTTAATTGGTTTTAGACCGGTGGTCCAGCCCATTCTCACCAGAAAAATGGACGTATAAGGTCGTCTGTGCGTGCAGGTCATTACGACCCCCACCTTTATCGTACCAGCCTGTCGCTGGTCGTCTCCGATGGTGATACACTAGATGTCGCTGTACGATCAGCGAGCTCACGATGGGCATTTCCCACTACAATATTTATTAGGTGGAGTGAGGAGATTGTTAGCTTAGCATAAACAATGGAAACAGCTAGCCAGCTCTGTCCAAAGTTACGTTCTGCGGTTTATGTCTCACTGTTTCTTGGTCTGACTGCAAGACTCAAGGCGGTCACAGGCCAAGAAAGAGCCCAGAACCTGAACCCACATCAAACCAGAATGTTTTTACTCTTTGCATTTTGTACAATCAAAAGACGAGATATGGCGTGTTAATTAGTACATTTTAGATGAAAGAGGCTGATTTTGTTACCTTAGGACAGAGACGGACTGGCTCTTTGGCCTTGTTTCCAGTCTTTATGCTAAGCTAAGCTAACCGAGTGGCTCCAGCTGCATATTGAGCAGACAGACATAAGAGCAGTCTCAACTTTCTCATCTAACCCCCTGCAAGAAAGGCGATTTCCCAAAATGTCAAGCTCCTCTTTTAACTGGGAGATGAAGTTGGGTTTGCTAATTAAAATTTCCTTTCAAAGCCTCTCTAATTTTCGTGGTTCGCTCAGGCCTCACATGGGAGAAAAATCTCTTAATTTCAAAACACAAATCATCACCACATCATCCCACATGAAACTTCCGAGGGAAGCAGTGTTTCTACCTCTCCAGCTTTCGATCGGGGATATGTTTGGCGCTGGTTGTGTAAGAGTGTGTGTCTGCGCTTGTGTGTTTCTGTGCATTGGCATTTAGCTGACTGCAAGGATTGTTTCATTTCCCACAGAGATAACAAATTAAAATATGACACCTCTCTCAGCTGCCTCTCATCTCCTGCTTTTCACTGTGTCAAGAGACGACAAAACTGCTAAATATAGTTCTGCAAGCGGAGGGTGAAACCTCTTCATCCCTCTCAACATTTCTAAAATAATGAAGGTCGAAACTAGATGATGATGTAGCTCGAACAAAGGCGTAATCATCTCACCAATCAACTGTGAAAGAGGGTGTGAAAGAGAGGGCCGGAAGAAGAGGATGTTTATTCATCTGTATGCTACGTTTGAGTGATACGGGTAAAAATCAACCTCACAATATTCTAAGTAATTAATCTCAAATTGTAATAAATATCATGATATGTCAAATACATATAAAATCACTGTTTATGTTATGGCCACGAGTGGAGAATAGCACCAAACACGATGATAAACGGCTCCAACTCTTGATTACTGTGTTGATTATTTTGCTGATGAAGGGCCTGAGTTCATATTGATTGTTGCATCTGACCTTAAAAGTCTGCAATCATGTGTGACACAGAAAAGCATCAAAGACTCACATGTGAGAAGCTGCGACCAGAGACACACCGCTGAAATGATGAGCTATCAAAGTAGCTGCTAATTAATTTTCTGACCGTCAGCCAATCGATTAATCGACCGATCGTGTCAGCTCGACTGCGACGGCCGTTAGCCTCAGCTGCTGCTGCCGTGGAGCAGAGGCTGCTGCATGCTCGTAATGCTTTGTTTAAAGTCTGCACTGTAGTTGTGAATTCATCCAAAATGCATTTACAAGCGAACTGATTTAAACTGTTGACTATTTTATGAGGTTTCTACAAAGTGTAAATTTTGACTACTAGCGGCGCACGCAACAGAATGCTAAGCCCTGTGATGAGATGGCTTTCACCAAAAGTCTTTTTATCAGCGAACCAAATATTTTCCCACACCTACGGGCGTCTTTTGTACTGATGAGTTAAACTGGGAGGTGGCTCGCGTGAACATCCGACCTTTGGAACTGCTCCAGCTGCCGTCATATTGCCAAATGTAAAGCACAATTTAACCAAATTTACAGAAAATGCTAATTAATCTGCTTCCATCCATTACTGCTATATTTGAAGCGTCTCATGATAAACACTTGCTGGCACTTGTTTTACACCCTGGAGCTGTTAGATCTTTGCAAAAGAAAAGGGCACGAGGAGACGATATAATTAAAAGTGCACCTTAACGGTAGAAAACTCTGGAAAACGTGATGTTTTGTTTGATGCTTTGCTCCACACAGATGTGACGTTTTGTTCTGTTTCCACGACACTCCACCGTCGAATTTTGCTCTCATCGTCACCCAAACTTTTCCACTTCCTCTAAGTGTAAAAACATTTTGTGCAACACTCTGTTTTTCTCTGAATCTTCTGCGTTTCCATCCAGCTGTTTTTTAATGTGCAAATTGAAAATATGTGAATGGAAACGCACCCAGTGTCTATACAGAAAATGAGCCGTAAAATGACTTTTACTTCTGGCACCCTGGATACCAACAAAATCCTCTCTCTCTGTCTCTCTCTCCCTCAGACACACACACACACACACACACACACACACACACACACACACACACTCAGACAACAACCCACATCGTAATGTGTTTGTGCTTCAGTCGAAATCCCTGCAAATCTCAGAGATCCATGTATCTCTTGTACAGTGAATAACTGGATCCTTTACTTACTGTCACTGAAGCTCCTCTGACAGACTCACACTGTTTAACTGGAGTTTACTGGTCATCTGGGAGTCGTACACTTAATTACTTAGAGGAGTTTTTGTGTTGTGGAGATCAAGATGCCTTATGCCGCCTCTGAGTCTCGTCCCCCTTCATCCCTGTCGCCTGTCCAAGTCAGCACCTGACCGGATTTATGGCAGATCCTTCGACTCCTTTCAGGGCAGAGGGTTGCGTTATATGTGTGCGTTTGCTCGACTATGTGTTTGTGTACGTTTCCCGGTTGAATCCGACAGCTATGAACCCACTGAGAGTCATATATGAACTGCGTTGGTTAAGATAGTCTGACAGCATTAGAGTCGAGTCTCCCAACCTCTGTCACTTGCCGTCTTTGTCTCTCCAGTCTGTTGGAAACTCTCTAGTCTGAGGCTTTACCTCAATGCTCCCTTTCTCGCATAATTTGGTTGCATGTTAGTCAAAATCACTTATTTTTGGTTCTAGAAAGAATCCATTGCTTTGTCTGTGTTGATATACATCAGAGAGGGCTGTAATTTCTGCATTAATGTGCTGTAGTAGTGAAACACGGGGCTTGCGGTGCCATGTAAGCCGAGGGAGCAGGAGGGGAATCATACGGTGCCGTGAAAGAGGACGATATGGCTCGAAGAGTGAATGAGAGGCAGAAGGAGGACTGAGGAGACATAAGCCAGTGAGCCAGAGAGGGAGGAGATGCAGAAATTGGGAGCAAGAGAGACTTCACATCGCTTTTAACGACATTATCGTGGCCCGTGGTGTATATAATTTAGTACGATGACGCAATGCAAGATACTGCATCGAGTGAGCTGTCTGGGAGTGAGGCTCACACACACACACACACACACACACACACACACACACACACACATTTTACATTCATGTGCATTCAATATTGAATGTTAAGATTTATGATCGTAACCTTATTTTATCACACTTTTTACGGGGTGCGCCCCACTCGCCCTGCATTTTTGCTTCCATTCGGACTGCAAGAAAGAAACCTCTGGCTGGGTTTGACTGTCGACAAGGCGGAGGGACATGTGGCTCCACAGTCCAGTCAGGCAGCAGACCAAACCACCCAACCCTAAACCACCGTATGTTTTAACTTCCTGGCTGAGATTTGACAGTTGTGACAGTGCAAGTGCCAGAATGTTTACAGCATTTCATTTGGCAGTAAGTCAAAAAAAAAAAATTACAGGCTTGGGAGACTCCTAGCTTTTAGAAAATTATATTAATACACCACTAATGAGAAAGAAGCTTCACTTTTTTTTTTTTCATCAATTTAATTGGGATAATGAAGTGTTGTTCCTCCACAGAGAACTATCTGGATGTTTTAGTTAATCAACTTGAACAGTAGATAAACAAAGTCGCCTGGTGTTGTAATTACTGTAATGGCAGTGCTTACAATGAATAACTCAACCTTAGAAATTAGTCTAAATTAATGTCAAAATCATGTGTTTTATATACTGATATACAAGGTCATTCTCTCAGAGTGCGTTAATATTTAGATCGCGCGTTTGGTGTTTTAATACGACTGCAGGGTGAAACAAATCAAGGCTCCCGCACACATATTCAATCTCCTTTGCACGCAGTTAATTTATTGCTTTCTGTCAGATAAATCTGTTTATAAGCTCTATTTGCGGCCAGGCAGTGCATTTGCTGGGTGCAGTGAAAATAATCATGTGCGCGGACTCTTGATTTCTTTTTATTTACACCGTTTTCGCTCCGGTGTGCAAGACTGTTAAGACTGTTTACCTGCAATGCAAAGCAAATACTGGAGGAGCGTACACGTGACTGTGCTCGGCAATGAGCGCTAATGCATGTATCTATATATTCTCCTAACTTTACCCATTGTCTGTCAGATATATAAGTTGCACGTGTGTTTGTGCACCAGTATCCAGGGGATCGAATGATGATGAGAGGTGTTTCTGAATCAGTCACAGTGACAGGAGACGCACGCACAGATCAGATTAGTATGCTGAAACAGTACTTCACATATGCATACAACATATTGGCCATATGGCAAATGCACACGCTAGGTGCTGCTGCATTCAGTATGCTAATCCATCTACATCCTGAGTGTCCCTTTGCAATCCAAAGCGGTCCTGTTTGAAGTCACTCACACTTTCCAGATGCTGCTTTTTTTCCTGTATGTATGTGCAATTTATGGCAGTGTTTGTGTATTGCGCTGATTCCATATGAAATCAGCAGCTGTGATATATTCTGTAAGTAAGTACTGACACAGCTAGTTGATTAATCAGACATTTTTGACAACCAGTTTAGAATTTTAAGTGATTTATTGTGTAAAAATACCATATCCACCACCTGAGTTCATCTTCAGAAATATGAGGATTTGCTGTTTTCCTCTTGTATCACTGTCAGCTGAATACTTTTTGTACTGTTTCAAACTAAATAAGCGGTTTGAAGTACACCACTTAAGGCTCCGGTACCTTGTCGCTGTCACCAGTCATTATTTTTGACATTTTAAAAACGAAACAATCACTTGATTAATCAAAAAATGCATGAATCCATAATGACAGTGATCATTAGCTGCAATCCTATATTTCTTTCATCTTCTCTTGACAGGCGCCTCTTTCTTTTCCCGCAGGCGTTCCAGCGAGAGGAGGATTTGAGAGTAACACGCCGCAGGCCTGTCATGGTTTCCTACCTTCTCACGCTCCTCCATCGCTGCATCTCCCGCTGTCTTCTAATGTGAGTGTCCATTTCATCTATTAGCGCTCAGATCACGGGAAATAATTTTTCATTTGCAACACGTTGTTAGCCACAAGAAGGGTGACAGATAAATAAATATATGATTAAAGACACCATTGTATATTTTGGGAAATAGGATTATTAGTTGTATTTCTGGCAGGTAGATGAGAAGATTGACGCTCGTGTCTGTGTGCTAAAGAAGGAGGTGTCAGACAGGAGGTGATTAGCTTAAATTAGCTTAAAGACAGTTAGCCTAGCTCTGTTCAAAAAACAACTACCAGCGCCTCTAACACTCACGAATAAACATAATGTATCTAATTTAAGTAAACAGTTAAGTATGCTAACTGCCTCCCAGCTCTGTAATTATACTGCATTCATGCAATATTGGCTCGCTACTCCAACTTGGTTGCCCTCACTGCTAGCCTTGTACTCACATCATTTTATGACCTTAATTAGCTGCTTTAGCTGAGTTACGTTCAAGAACTTGTCATGGTTTGTTGCCACACGTTGATAGTTGCATTTAAATTAGCTGAATTGATTGTATTATGGCGCGTTCACACTGAACATGAAGCAAATTTTCACCTCACGTTACTCGCGCGGGATCAGCATGTGTTGGTGTTCGTCACTCTAGTAGCGCAAATAAACACACTAAGTTGACATGTGTTGATATACTACATGTTTTTGGAGGCATCCACAATGTCAGCAGTAGGAAGTAATATACCGGCCAGCAAAAAGAAGCATCTACACGCCCCCTCGCTCGCCGTGTAGCAGTGTAGCAGTGCATACACTGAATGACAGTGTAAATACGGCTTAAGAGGCAGCTTCCACGGTGGAAACAGTAGTGCCAAGTTTCTACTGGTGGACACGTTTCAACACTCGCACTTTATATACCATCAAACTGCCCAACACTAGTTCAGCCTCTGACTGCACTCAGCACTCACCAGAAACACCCTCCTGTCTCTCTTCTCCCCTCATGACATAAAGTACATTTCCCCTGCAGCCAGCGGTCAACATGGACACAGGCACTAATTACAAGCCTGACAGCAGAGGTCGGCACCTCCGCGGCTCGCCGCTGCATACAGATTCAGCGAGGGTGAAGATAAATCCACTTTTTAATCCCAAAAGTTTTTAAAAAATAAACTCTGAGCTCTCCCCCGGCCGGTAAATGGCTCCGGATCAGAGCAGAATCCAGAGTGACTCCGGGTGTTCGTTCCTCCTGAAGCTCCTGCTCTGCCCCTGGCCCTCTCCTCCAAAGCTCCCCAGAGCAGCTGCTGTCTGTCGGCCAGCAAAACACTCTGCAAAGCCTCATGGTACACAAAGATTTTTCACATTTTCAACTGGCGCAAACAGACAGAAATCCACTTTGCGTTGACGTTGTATGTAATTGCACCATGCTACAAAGTGCGTGATATCGCAGCTCTCAGAATCTCTCAGAATTGCTGAATTGATGTTTTCAGGGTTTCTGACTCTTTTTCTCTGAAACTATGCGAACAATATGACATGAATGCAGACTTAGCACACAAACAAAGAGCGCTCTCAATCCGATGAGCGGCCTTCATCCATCCTGAACAGTTTTAGAGACTTATAGAATCTAAAACCTCTTCTGTTGGTTCGTGGTGATTTTCCCTTTAATTTATCATCCGTTCTGTATCCGTGAGGCCTGAAACTACCCCAGCTGTCTCGTAACAGCTGTGTGATAAGTTACAACATGTTTCATCACTTGAGGTTACATCATGATGTTACATGAATTTACTAATTCAGCCTACATTGGTTATCTTTGCAGGCACTATAGAAACCTTTGTTGGACGTAAGTATGCTGAATATTTTGCAGTAAATTTGAGTTCAGTCTTTGGCACTGCAGACATCCAAATGTCTAACAAGCTCACTCTCTTTTTCCTCTCTCTCTCTTGCTTTTGTCCCTGTCTGTCTCCCTCTGAAGGGTTTGATGGAGAGCTGGTCGAATGTCAGCGGGAACTATTGTTATATCCGGAGGAATTCTCGCCGGAGTGATACTGCTGTGCATTGTGGCAGTGCTCTGTTACTGTAGACTCCAGGTATCACTGTCAACTGTGTGAATGTGGGTTTACGCCTCAGGCATTTGAAAGCAGGATTTTTAAAGGTGAAGTGAGGGACACTTACAGTTAAATGCACGTCTGTTACTTTCAATCTTTTGCCAAACAAGCTAACACAATGCTGATTAAGCCTGTCCCTGTATTTCACAGTATACTGTAGTTTTTAAATCTGCATCTGTGGTGACATTTCTGCGCTGTCGTACTGGCAGTGATGCATTTTACCGACAATGATGGGTTTGGCTAAGCTGAAGGGGGAGCAATCGCAGCAAAGAGTAGGCTACAGCAGTTGCTACAACTGCTCTCATTGCCAGCAGGGGGAGACAAAAGCTGCAAGTTTTAAATAAAAATTCTTAAAATTAAAATAATTACCAATTCCCCGTCACCTCTGTCTCATCTCTGGTCTGTTCCTTGTCTACCCTCTGCAGTATTACTGCTGTAAGAAGAATGATTCTGAGGTGGACATGGGCTCCGTGGTGGGAGCGGATCCTCTCTCTCACTTTCCTTGCAACGCCTGCAACGCCCTCGCCATGGACGGCACGGCTATCAGCCCCGTCTCTCTGGACCAGCTGGACGCGGGTTCTCACCACAGCCACTGCCCCACCTGTTCGCCGTACTCCCTCCGCTCTGGACTCACAGACAACATGCGTAACGGAGGGGAGCGTCTGGGCTTCCACACCTACTACGAGAACCCGTCTGTCTCTCTGCCGCTGTCTGCCAACCCGCAGGGCTCCTCCCCTCTGAGTTACTACGGCCCCACGGACATGTTTCCTCCCCCGCCGCGCCCCTACAGCACCCAGGTCTGACCTCTGCTGCACCGTAAAGACACACACACAGATAACCATTCAGACACACACCTGACATTCACACACCGAGCACATGCCCTTTGGTTTGGGACTAAATTCAGGTGATGGATTACAGTGCAGCACAGTTACACACACGCCCACGTTACTGCACACGCTCACTCCTGCCACCGCTTCCAGACTCATTCATCCATGGGAGCGACCCATAAACTGAGCCCGCTGACAGAGCCGCTGTCTGGGCAACTAATCCTTGGACCAAACCCACGGGGAGCTGCAGAAAACAGTGTTTTATCACAGGGAAATGGTACAGAGCTGTAGAGCAGCGCACACAGGGCCACATCACATGTGTCTTTGGTAATTGCTGTTGATTGATCTCAGGTGTGATCCAGTCTAAATGTGAGCGTACCTGGATTGATGCAGTCATTCGAGCCACATTTGAAGGTGGACACATGAACATATACTAGTGCACAAAAGGGTCCCCAGACAGCCAGGTCAGTTTTCTTGTGTAGGTGCTAGAGCTGCAAATTTAAAGCAGTTCTCACAAGCCATGTTCATGATCAATGACCAATTAATCAGTGAAAGCTTCTGAAATAAGAAAAATGCATATTTTTCCCTGTGATTGCTTATTTTAAACGACTGCTGTGCACAAGAGAAATAAATTAGATTATTTATTGTATTATCTTTTTTAGTATTAGATTAGATAGATATTTAGATCATAAAAACGTTTTTTGAGTCATAAAAAACATAATTTACTAAATAATTTCTGAGCAAGTTTTCCGGATATAACTTTGTAATTTAGTACCAATTATAGGAAAAATATGATTAGTGCGAAAGCTCTCCAACGCAAGTCCCAAATGTATGTTTAATTATTATTAGTACCATTATTCTGCATATGCAGTATATTAAATTGTATGCCTGCCTGTTCACATTTTTGCATGTTCAGCTGATCTGCTGGCACTGACTAAAAAAAAAACTCTATTTTACGCTCGCAATTAATTAGGATTAATTAATTAGTGTAATTGAACACAGCCTCTGTTTCCCCATAATTAGCACCAAATTACATAGATCTTTCAGAAAACTCAGTGGCAAAGTATAAGGAAATTATTTGTGAATTACAGACCCATAAAATTAAGCTAATTTTCTGCTCCTGCTCCATCTGCTGCTATTCACAAGCGACTAATAAAATTATGAAGTTGTAGGACCTCGTTTAGATTAGATTAGGTGCTTACAAACAAAGTTCAAACAAATATCTATATCAAGTAAAAAATATATAGAACAGGCTACCCTGACGGCTCAATCATTGATGAATTATTAGTGCTTCTTCCTAAACAGTGATGGATAAGATGTAAAACAGTCCACACGGGATTAGCCACGAAATCCTCTTCTCTGTCCGTATGGACGGGGACATATCTGTTTTTGTTTTGGTTTTTTAAGCACCAACCGCAGCTTTCTGCATAATGTAAAATAAAACAAGCGCTGGGACGTGGGACCTGGGGACTTGTTGTGATGGCAGGCGTTAGCTGCAGTCTGCTGCAGCTTTACAGTCTGAATACATCTGGTTACATGATCCAGAGTCTGAAAGGACCCACACCTCTTCAGTTTCTGTTATTCTCTCCTGCATTGTTTCCGCCCCTCTCCCCTCGCTGGTGTTAACTCAAAGTTAGCCTGAGACACCCCCCTCCCCCCCTCCCTCCCTCCCCCATCCCCTGCAGCTCACTGTACACGAGGGCTAACAGTTTTTCTATCAGGTGCCAACAACAGAAACCGCTACCGGAGCTTAATTGTTTTTCTTCAGCTAAAACACATGAAGAGTGAAGATTTTTTTTTGTGTGTGCAGCAATAATTTGAAGGGGTTTTAGTCTGGTAGAAAAGTGTGAATTTAGTCCGCCTGTGTTTTCTCTTCTGGCTAGTTGTAATGAAACCACTAAAAGGATGATGGTTCTGCAGTGTCTTCCATATGAGCTGCTGTGTTTAATGTTCACGCTGACAGACTGATGGATGAAATGAAAGAAAGCTTCCTCAGACTTTAGAGATGTTGAGGCAGAAACGAGATACTTGGGATCATGTACAATACTTCAAGCTTAAGTTCTGTATCTTTTAAGCCATTATATCTTATAGAGTACAGTAACGAGATGCAGTGTTATTCCCCAGCATTTGCCTGAATCTATATATTTTTAAGGAGTATTGTGGTTTTTTGTGAGGGGTGTCAGGGTTTAAGTGTGTTTTGGGTTTGTTCCAGATGTGAATTTTCCATACTCTTCAATTTTCCCTCCATCTAGACTTTTCTCTGTGTTTCTGTCTGTTGAAATGTAACAGAGGAGCACAGTGAGAGGAGAATGGAAAGGTACATCTGGAGCGGCAAATTCACTTTGAAATTATCCTTAAATTTAGCTGAAATGTGAAAAATGTAAAAAAAAAAAATACAATGAAATTTAGTATAACAGATGAAAGATTATTAGTGAAAAGACTTAGAGGAGATATTTATTCAGTATATTCTCACACCACGTTGTTTCCACTGAGCTGTGAGCTTCATTATCACATCTCCTAACTTTTCCTCACCTCACATCCCCTCGTCGTTCAGAGGTATGTGCTGAATTTGATCTGTAAAATGACCTTTTCTGTTCATTTAGATGTCCACTCAGCACTGATGTCCACTGCCACACAGCTGATATACTCACTCAACAAATGTGGTCCCCATAGTTTGGTAAAAGGGGTTTAGTTTTTGTGCTCACCGGTTCTGTAATGACCACTCTGTTGCACACAAAGAGCACCGTTGCTGTTATTTTTAGATTCCCCGTCCCGACTGTTGAAAATTGTATTTTTCAGATATTTCTGTATGAAACTAGAGTAAGTTTTCGTATACCCTGATACAGTGAGAAAAATCCACCAAGTTTCACAAAATGTTCCTTTTTTTTGAGGAGGAATAAATGTTTATATCTGCCTGGACTTTCTTTGGTTTGTCTTCACTTAAAATGACTCAGACAGCAGATGCACAGGATGTTGAAATCACATTTTCTGGTAATGAAAAACAAGAAAAGCACCGAAATAGAGCGGGAAGTGTCGAAAAAAACCACAGAGGGAACCAAAATAAAAACTTACTAAACTGAGGGTTAATATCAAAGGCAGAAGTGAATGCAGCTACACACTGAAGCTCGAAGAAAGGGAAGTGAAACTTGGAAAGAAATGAAACCGATCTGTCGTGACGAAAACGTTGACGGGGCTAAGTGAGAGATTTCAGGACAACCGGAGGGATGAAGAGAAACCGCCCCTGTGACACCAAAGTGAGACTGAGATCACGAGGGAAAAATTGTGTCACTTCACAGGCGGAGGTGCTGAATCCTCTTTGTTATTCTACATTCATGCTTTGGTATTCTATCACTTTACCTGCTGGACCCGTTTGCTCTCCTGTCAGGCAGCTCAGCCCGTGACAATAATAGACCTACAGGCCTGTGACACATTAACACCTTGTGGGGAAATATCACAAATACCACATCATTTAGCAGTCAGCAGTCTGGCAGGTTCACACAGCATCTGTGCCAGCTGACGTAAGAGTGAACAAAGGGAGAAGAGGAACATGGAAGAAACTTTAAGTGTCATATTGAGGAGGCTCATTATCGCCAAGACAGAACCAAGCAGGTGACCTGAGAGATCATAAACACCTGTGTGTGTGTGTGTGTGTGTGTGTGTGTGTGTGTGTGTGTGTGTGTGAGTGTTATCCATGTTGTGAGGACATACATCTGTTTACGCAGTCACAATGTGGGGACTCGCCTTCCTTATGGAGACAAAACTGTAGGTCCCCATAATGTAAATCATAAAATTTTAGGGTGTAGACTTAAGGTTAAGGTGAGGGTAAGGTCAGGTTTAGGTTAAGCTTAGGGTCAAAGTTTGGCTGAGACAAGTAGTGGTTTGGGCTATGGTTAGAAAAGTCTCCAGGAAATTAATGGTAGTCTGTGTAATGTCCCCAAAAATGATGGAAACATGACTCTGTGTGTGTGTGTGTGTGTGCGTGCGTGCGTGAGTGAGTGAGAGAGAGAGAGAGAGTGAGAGAGGGAGGTGAGGTGATAAGAAAGGTGAGCGCTGCAGTGGGTGTGTCAGAGGCTGTTGTTCTTTCAGACACTCTCAGGTCTCATATAAACCCTGTTGAACCTGTTACTGCCCATTTACCTGAGACACACACTCCTTCACCTGACACTGTGTTCAAGTGCCTCTGACTGCTGCTTATTAGATGTTTAAGTGTAGCCGCACCTTACCCCGTTGGAGTATCTCTCTCTGCTGTTCACCTTTGGACCATAAATCAGAGCTTCTTTCCGTCAGCATGACTTGGACTTTGTCTTGATATTTCCTGTTCACGTTCATGTGCTGGACTGACCTCTAAAAACGAGACGACAACATCTCTCTGAACTCACTTTACGTTCCTGGTGGAAACCTGCTGGAAGCCTTCAGACGCGGTGGTTCTTTGTGTTTGTGCGAGCGTTAGCAGCGCCTGGGGCTGCATATCTGGGCAAGATGATGGAGGAGGTGTCCGTCATGATGGCGCATGATGCCCAGCTTATGGAACAGATGAGCGAAGAGGAGATCCTGGCGTGTCTGGTGGATGAAACGGGACCTCAATTCATAGTAAGACTCACTGTTGCATGGATGCATTCAATGACATCAGATACCACTTAGAGCACCACAGCTAATATCAACAGCTCAATGACGCTGACAAACTAACACTTGATTAGATCTCAAGCCACTGCATGATTCAAGCACTGATCAGGATTGCTACTTTTTTCCAAAAAGCGACTGGATTTGCTTAAAACGATGAAAAATGAATACAAAACTTCTTCGCTTGTTGACGTATGAAGTATTGCTAAAGCCACAGCGAGAGTCAGACTGAGGCACAAAAACAGAGATAAACCGAAAGTGACAGAGTACAACAGTCTGCACGCTGCCACACATTCCTCAGCATGACAAATATGTGATTCTAAATAGAACCAAGTCAATTCTGATTGCTCATTTTAGATATTTGAGATATGGAAATTGTCATTTCAGGCTTTAAAAAGAATCCTCCCCTCCACTATTATTCCCTCGTGTATCCTAAAATTATCATTCCCCCATGTGCTCAGCTCTATCTTATCTCGTTCTTATCCCTATCTCCATCTCTTTTTGGGGCCTGTTCTTGATTTGTCGTGCTCATGCAGCATCCGGCAGCAGATCTGTTTGGGGGAGATTGCTTTCTCCTGCTCAGTCAAATACGACATTACTGTATCTTATTAGCCTTAACTCTCTCGCCTCAGGTCCCAACGAAGAAAGCTAAACTTGGGGAAAGCCGCCTTCAAATAATGGAAGATGAGGAAGACCCTGTGGACAAATACCTGGTCAGTCCTTCTGTCTCTGAAATGCATTTCTGTGCCAATTACATTTCCACAAGCCACACTTTCTTTCTCTCTCTCTCTTTAAAATTACCTGACTTTCCGAGTTCGTATTCTGCCGCGTGCCGCAAACCCTGATAGGTTTCTCTGTTTTGCAGAGGGAGAACCGCCGGCTTCAGCAGGCCAGCCTCCGTCTGGAGCAGGAGAACGACAACCTTGCTCACAGACTGATCGCCAGCAAGGTCGCCCTGAGGAACGCTCTGGACAAGGTGCGATTAGGTGCTGCCCTTCACAAACAGGGGGAAAGGATTTAATTAAAAAACGCAAAATCACCTGCCGAAGGTCTCAGAAACAAAAAAGAGCCTCTCAGGAGACGGCCAGACTGTAACCTTAAGAAAACTTTAACTTTTACAGTACTACAATAGAGCAGGGGCGCCTGGACTTTTTGCCTTGGAGGACCAAAACTGAAACATTAAAGCCTGTTGTACAGTTAAGAGGCAAAACGTACCTGGATCCTAAGTTGCCCGCCTGCTAAGATTATGAAAATGAATGAATAATTAGCTGACCTACATATTTAAAGGATCGTGTGTAGTATTTAGTGGCATCTAGTGGTGAGGTTGCAGACTGCAGCCACCTGAATACCCCTTGCCTCACCCGCCCCCACAGTGGCCACTGACAACACAGAAGACACCATCTAGTTCAAGCATTTGGTTTGTCCCCTCTGGGCTACTGTAGAAACATGGCGAACTCTGTGGAAGAGGCTAGAGATGTTTAAAAATGTTGAATGGTTTATGTGTTTTAATTTTTATAACTTTGTCCCAAATGCCTTGAAAAAGAGGCAGGATGGACCATTTAATTGCTTATATAATACAGTCATTTCTGCATTTTATTGGACACATGAAAGCCTGAAAATCTGATGTTTTTATTATTGTCATTATTGGTTTTCTTTGGACTTTTGTCATGCGTCATGCGGGCTGGACACAGCAACATGTGAAAGCTAAATGAAAGCTAACATAAATTGTTGATTTCAGGCAGAGGACAGAGTGGACGATCTCACCAAAGACCTTCTGCTGAGCAGACATCGACTGCAGGCTACAGAGGAGGAGAAGAGGGGGAAAGAGGAGGAAGCTGCGATGGTAAGATTTTTGACGTGGCTTTAAAACCCCTCACGGTCATCACACGTCGATCGCTGACATGCATGAACGAAGGATTTCCTCTCTTCTTACAGCTGAAGGAGGTGTTACGGAGAGAGCTGGAGAAGGCCGAGCAGGAGGTCAGAAGGTCGTCGGGGATCATTGCAGAGTACAAACAGGTGCAGATGTTTAGCACTCACTGTATTCTTCACAAAGGGTGTATGAATAAAGAAAGCAGTGATAATTAACCTTGTTGACGATGCTTCTGCTGCTCAGATCTGCTCTCAGCTGACAAACCGTCTGGAGAGGCAGCAGGCCGCCCACAGAGAAGAGCTGGATTCACTCAAGGTGAGAATAACGCTCCTCCTGCCGAGCTCCACTGTCACCTTTCCTGCTTTTATCTCTGCTTTTGCAGCTGTCATGCTTCAACTTAAACACCGTGTTGTACGAAATCATTTTACAGCCCTTTCTAAAAATCTCTTCACCCAATTCTAATTTTCTCGGTTCATTAATAACAGCAGCCGTCGGGGCTTTTAATCCCTTTATGTCGTATTTGAGGCAGAAAAGTCTACGTTCTGTCTCACATTTTGCACGTTATTTTCAATCTCCACCTTTTGCAGAGTGCAGCGAGGGCTTGCCCGCACTGTCGATGCGTCGTAGATTCAGATGAAGCATCCGCCACAGCTCAGGGCTCGACGACGATAGAGGGCCACAGGAATGAGGCCAGCGAAAGTCTCAAAAAGGCAGAGCAGAGGAGCGACGACCGGGAGAAGGAGTCCCTCAAGGCCCAGATCAGGGAGCTGGAACAGGAGTTGGCCCAGACCAAACTCCAGATGGTGGAGGCCAAATGCAAGATCCAGGTGAGACCAGACCCATATTTTGTATTCGGACAAACAAGTCTTGGGAATCTCGGCATGGCGATATCCAGGTCAAAGGACCCAGCTAACCATTGTCACTTCAATATCTATAAGAACGTAAATGAAACTTCAGACACGCACAGAGCAGAAGGTCTGTACTTGTGGGTACTTTCCTGAGAACATGTTCACTGCCTGACCCTTTTTACTTTTCATTTCAACTGCCAACTTTAATGCAACCGGGAGAGATCAACTTCACATGTACACGGAAATCCACTGAGGTTAGCAACAGATATTAGAGCCCATCGATGTGAAGCATCCTCATTAAATGTGGGACCGTGTGAAGACAGGAAACAGGACAGGACTCCCCAGCGTCGAGACGCTGGTAGTGAAAGAACAGCATCCAAGGACTGATTAGCTTGAGGCACATTATTACTTTAGGAGCCAAATTTAAAGCTGGGGTTGGGGAAACTTGATTTTGAAAGTATCCAACCAGTAAATCCCATCCTCTTCAGGCCTCCCTCCAAAGCCCCTTCCCCAAATCATGTGAAGATGCACCACAACCAAGACTGGTTCTTTGAATAAATACACCAATAAACAACTCTGTTAAATTTGACAATCATGTAAGAACAAGCAAAATCAGCTGAAAATCTGAATCGGGTATCTGGCCAAGTTACTGTTCACTGCTGTGGGTGTGAGCTTCATTGTAAGAACGATAAAGTGGATTTTCTTAATACAATACCATATGTTTTTTCAGAGAAATACAAGAACATAAACAGTATGGCTGCACAAACATGGACTGAATTGAGCTTGTTATGAAGTAAAGTTTACATTTTCCCTGATGCATTTCTCACGTACGCCTGTGTTATCCTTGGACAGGAGCTGCAGCACCAGAGAGGAATCCTGGCCAACGATCTCCAGGAAGCAAAGAACAGCTGGATCAGCAAGGCCTTCACATCCCTGCGGACCTCCAGCGGAGGGGGGCTTCAGAGCATCAGTGTACCCAGAGATGGAGCTCCCACCGTAGGCTCCCTCTCTGGATGGACCACCAAGAAGCTGTCGTGGCCGCACAGGGACAATCGAGAAAATGTCTGAAGGCTTGGACTGTGATCAGACCTGGATCAGAGTGTTAATTCACGTCGTTATGTACAGAATGTATTCAATGCTGCAGCTGCTGTTTCTTGTTTTAAACACTAGAGGGCGGTCTAGAGCTCAAACTTAGCAGAGGAGAGTACCTGAGAGCACTGGCAGGTGCTATCAGACATGTGCTCTCTTGTCTGTTCACCACATTTACAACTACTGCATCACTGATGAACTTCTTTTTATATTTCCAATCCCTGTGACATGTGAGCTTCTTGTAAATAATTCTTTCATTTGTCAACAATACAAATACAACATCCAAACAAGTGTGACACCGGCTTTTCTGTGTATGACATAGGGAAACCTGACGCCTTGACAGAGACGTAACACACGAAGCGGTTCTTTCTGAAGGAGGTTTTCCTGTGATACACCACATTAGCTGTTCCTCTTTCGCTATGACCGCCACGGCCTTTAAAGCTGCTGATCAGCTGTTGCTCAAGCGCACAGACAGAAGAGGAGTCATTAGCAGACTGCAGTGACTGAGTTTGTTATCTCTGAACTTTGACAGGCAGAGAGGAGCAGTGCCTTCCCGAAGGAAACAGAGCAAAGAACAAAGAAAACTAGACCAGAGAGGGCAAAATCGGGCATAAGTGAGGGCTCATTTCAATACAAAGCTTTTTAGAGAAGCTACACTCTGGTACTAATTTCTCCCGCCTGAAGCACTGATGGCTGCGATGGTTGGCAGTGTGTGCGTCGCTCTGACTCTCCTCATGTGTGTTCTTGGAGGCCAAGCCCTGGACCTGCTGAGAGCTACTGCAGCATCAGAGCGTGAGTATCAGTCTGTGGAAACATGGAAAAGACTCCCGATGCAGAAAACTAAGTAACTCCTTTAGAGCACTTTTTCTTTCTCCGTGCCTCATCAGAAAGGCTCTGCTGTTGCTTTAAGGCGTCTTGTTGTGTTCATCTTCTTTTGCATCTTGCTTGAAAAGTGCAGTCAGTAAATACTAATGATTTTTATTGAGAAGTCAAAGATTTTCTGTAATGCTGCTATCACACCTCTACTTAGATGTTTATCTCTCTGAAAGAATGGTGTAGTCATGTTGTCAGCATGATGTCATTATTTTATATTTTATATATTATTCTTTAGTGATAAATTACATGCAGAAAGAAAAAAGGGAATCAAACAAATGAGGACAATTAGAAACAAATAAACAAGGATATAACACAACAACCTGGATTCCAGTAAAGTTTTGACTCTGTGTAAAACAAAAATAGAACAGAATGAACGTCTGCTAATCCTTTTTGACATGTACTCAACTGAAAACAGTACGAAGACAATATATTTAATATTAGCATTATTATTGCAACACGTTTCAAACAAGTCGGGACAGCAGCAACTAAAGGCTGTGAAAGTTGTGGATTGCTCCAAAAACACCTGATTGGAACATTCAACAGGTAATCAGGTTGATTGGTACCAGGTGATAGCATCACGATTGGGTATGAAAGGGGCAGCCTGGAAAGGTTTTGGAATCTGTCTTGAATATTTTCTGTATTTTACGCTCTGCTCATGTTGCACATTCATGCCACTTCTTCCCTCAGACACTCCCTCCACTCCCCACGTGCGCTGCTGGTGTGCGAGCTATCCAAACGTGACTCTTTGCTCCTGGCCTGAACCTTCTCACGCCCCACCAACACACTATGTTGCTACCTACAGGTAAATCTGAGGAAGAAAACAGCAGTCCTCCTCCTCCTCCTCCTCCTCCTCCTCCTCCTCCTCCTCCTCTGCAGTGCTGACCTCTTACATGTGTGTAACTGTGTTTGTCAGTGAGAGACACAGACAGCCGGTCACCAAGGAGTGCCATCTGATCCAGCCTGGCTCGTCATCCTCATTTCTGATTTCAGCATCGTCTTCCTCGTCTGAACGGGTAACAGCTTTATTTACTTCCACAGCAGATTGATACTGTACTGTACCTCCAGCTGAAGAGGGGTTTTCCAGAACACACACAACCAGACTTAAGCCCAAAATGAAACCAAGCACACATCAGTCATGACAAGTGAAAAATAGGATGACTACTGTCAAATTCAGCAGGATTGTATGCTGCTGTGTGGATGCAAAAACTGGAAACTCCATTTTCCATGGTCACAGCTCAGTTTTGGGAAACCCCTTTTTAAATTTCAAGTAGTAGCCGAAATAGACCACAGACCAGTTTCAGGGTCTGTGGTCTATTGGAAGCACTTAGAAAGACCAGTTTCAAGTTTGTCTTGTGAGTCTGACGTGAAAAGTGTCAACAAGAAAAGATAAATGAGTTGATTATAGAGGGAATTCTCCTCAGCATTCATCTCCTCCTGCATAAATCTATATTTCACGATATGTTTTAATGCTTAATAAATATAAAATGTCAGTCATTCCAAAGTATTTTTATGTCCTGCAGATTTTTTTAATTCATACATGAAATATACTGAAAAAGATGTAGAAAACACACACAATGCTACAAATGCTACAGTATATATTGCCCAGCATCACAGTTTATTATATTTTGCATCCTGTGTCTTATTTTCTAGGTCTGGCACTGCTACCTGCCCAACCTGAAACTTCTCACTGACTACATCATCAACGTCACAGCAGTTTATCCTACTGGAAGCAGCTCCCATCTATCAAGTCTCATGCTGGAGGATATAGGTGAGAACTGAAATGATAAATTATCTGATAATGTGCAGACAGTGATGGTGATACTGTAGTGCATACTGGTTTCTTTCTCTGTCTTTCTGTCTGCAGTGAAACCAGATCCTCCCGTAGACGTCCGGGTTTCCCCTCTTAATAGCAGAAGCTTGTTGGTGGAATGGTCTCCTCCCCCGACTTGGGCTAACCTGGACATCATCCCCCTAAAATACCAGATACTGTACCAGTGGGAAAACAGGGGCACCCCAAAGTCTGTCAATGTGAGAATGCGTTTCATGAAAACATACCTGCAGTGTGATTTCAAAACTCCACATTTGACACATACGCAAATGCCACATGTGGAAGTTCAAAATGAGCAAAACATTTAGGTAGAAACCTCAAAGATGTTTCAGAAAGTCCAGTCATCTGTGGAAATCCTTCTCTTTTCATCTAGACTAAGTCAGAGTGGATTTTTTTAATCTATAGTTCCAATTTAGGGAACCCCGTGAACTCTCGTAGGATTTGTGGTTGGTCTCATGACACCGTTTCGCATGAAGTTCCTTGAGCACAGAATTCACCTTTAGATCACTTTGTCTGTCCCCTCAGGTCTGACATAGTAAAAGTTGATCCAGTTTTCACGAAATTTCCCTTTTTCCATGGTGGCTTCTCCATCTCAGTTCCACATTAAGCTGCAGAGTTGTTCACCGAGAATCGCTAACTTTTGTAGCTAACATCATTAGCATTGATGATAGATTTCTTCAAGCTGTCATTCCTCACCTGACAGACACTTGTTAGGGGGGTTTGACACAGTAGTTTATTAAATGCAGGCAACTAAAAGGGGTATTTAAATGGACTGCGGATGATTAAAATAGGGTCACTCAAAAGTGTTACTGGAAAAGCAGCTTCTCTTCTCGTATAAGCCTTCTATAAATAATACACTATGCTAAAGTGTTAAAGGACTCATTCAACATTTTGGGAAATACACAAATTTGCTTTTGTTTTAATTATTTCTTTTATTTTGTCATTAAACAGAGCCAGGCTAGCTGTTTCCTCCTGTTTCCTGTCTGCTAAGCTAAGCTAAGCTAAGCTAACCAACTCTCGGCTGCAGCTCATCTAACTCTCGACAAGAAAGCCAATAACCGTATTTCTCAAAATGTCGAACTGTTCCTTTAAACCTGTTCATTCAAGTAGAGTTTCCGTGTTGTATTTTGAAACTACAGATGTTGACGGATGTTTTATTAAAATGTGTATCATCCATTTTCTCCTCCAGCTGGGTCCATTTGAGAACACCAAGGTTGAGCTGAAGGGCCTGACACCAGGGAGGCCTTACCTGTTCCAGGTGTGTGCAAAGGAGCTGCTGGGTCTGGGCAAGTGCAGCGACTGGAGCTCACCTGTAAAAATCACCGTGCCGAGAGTGAAGCTGTAGAGACTCCCTCTCACTTCCTGTTTCATTCACCTCTCTCCTTTTAAGCTAACAGTGAAGAAAAGCTGAAGAGCTGCAGATGTCTTTATTGTTTAAGCTGCACAAGCAATGCAAGCAATTATTATTGATATTTGTTTTATTTATAAAGTAATAAATCATTATTATCTGTACAGTGTACAATCAGCATTTTATTATCTGTTTACCGTTGGTTTGTGTTGATCTTGGGAGTCACTGATAATATCACTGTGATAATTAGTGTTATTAAAGATCAGTTTTTCATCAACAGTTTTGACCCGTTTTGATCCCTTTTAAGACACATTTTACCATCTTTTTTTGTCATTGTATGGCAGCTCCACATTTGTGTGAAAAATTTAAAAGAAACAAGGCATTTGTATTGAATCTGTCAGTCCACCACATCCACCACAAGCGGCGTGACAAACTCAGAGTGTCTGATGCCCATGGTGTAGGACGGTGGTTTCGGGAGGTGCAAGTGAATCTTCTCTGGGCTGTACTTGCCGGGGCCGGGAACAGCAGAGGAATAATTAGGCCTCTTAGTCCGGCTCTGCATGGAGAAGGAGGGCTGGCGCTGGCGGTAAATATCAGGGTTGATGGTGTTGTATCTTGCCGGTCCGGGGCTCATGGAGAGGTCTTCGGATGGAGCTCCGACCTTCCTCCGGCCTGAGAAGCTGTAGCTGGCACTGGAGGGTTTATTAGGAATCTGACAGCCCAGCAGGTCTGGAAGGTTGTAACTGGAGCGAGAAAACAGCAAATGTATTAAAGCTCAGCTTCAAAGACTTTTTCCACCCAGTCAGAAGATGTTTATCTATAAAAACAGGTCACAAATATTTAAGAGCTTAGTGATATCCCAAAAAAGACAGCATTAATCCAACAGGATTAAATAGTGCATTTGATGGGGACTGATACAGGAACACACATTTGGTCTGCATGTGGGATTGACTCATGTCATATGTTTTGGACAACAATAGAGCTCTATGGCACAGAGACCAAAGCTATGTCAGGCTACAGCAGCCATGTTTCCTCTGGACTGTCGAGTGAATTTGAAGCAAACTTTTGAAATGTCCCCCCCAAAAAACAGAAAAAGCGAATGAGGTTCTTTTCCATGAACTGGTTCTCAGGGAAGAACATAGTTTCATCAGAAGTTGGCTTTAATGGCTGCCTCACGCATGGCTGTAATAAATAGTAGAAGAAGCAGAGGTCACGTTTTGCTGTTTGCCAACAAACCTCAAAGAAGAGGAAGAAACAAAACCATTTGCGTTTATCATCTCTGAGAAAAACGAGGTCTTCAGGACTTTTTTCAATTGTTCCTGCTGCGATCAGCCATGTTTTCATGCATTGTGGGAATATCCGGGAAAACGCTGACAGTGTAAACAGCTTCTTCTTCCTCTTCTCTCTGAGTGGAAACTGATCGGCCATGTGAGGTGAATGTTTGCAGCATCAGAGCTTATTCAGAAAAGTTGTTTCCATCCCTCAGTAAGCACATTAAATGTTCATCAAATGAACATAAAAACTTTTTTTTTACGACATTCTAGCAACTTTTTCTAATGCAATACTTCAAAATGTGCATAATGCACCTGTTGGGTGCTGGTACAGCATCCAGAGAGCGGTATCTGGTTCGGGTGCCGATGGTGAAGGATGGTGGTCTGTGGTGAACACTGACAGGAGCAGCCTTCTCCGGGCTGTAGGCCCCCGGACCCGGAGTCTGGTACAGCTCACCTAGAAATATGAATAGAAATCAGGTTGGAACATTTTCTTTATCACTTTCACTGAATACTTGCACTGCACTGAAAATGTTACTTAAGTAAAAGTGTAGAGAAATGTAGTTGAAGTATTTCATGTAAAAGTACTCCATACATAAAAATGGTACCTTTGACTGCTATACTACTTTATATTTTATCATTACATTTCTTTGTATGTTTTGTGTACAAATATTTGTAATTTGTAAAGTAGCTCGTAACCAAAGCCATCAGACAAATGCAGTAACATTTCCCTCTGAAACACTGAGTAGAAGCAGAAAGCGATGTGAAAAGAAACGACTCAAAAAAAGTGCAAGTACCTCAAATTTGTACTCAAGTAAATGTACTTATTTACATTCCAGTACTGCCGACTGAACTACTCTCTGTGCTCCACTGAGTGGATAATAGACCCAGCGTCTGTGTGCACACGCATGCAGCTGTTCTGATGCTTCCACACACACCTGACGAAGGTCAAGCAGACTAAAACATCATAAATAAAGAAATATACTGACAGTAACCAGGACAGGTTTTCATCCCCTCACCTTTATTCCCCGTACGCCTTCCTCTGCCCAGAATAGAGTAGGAGGGAGTTTCCATCCGGCCAAAGCGGGTGAGCTTGGCATCAATGTGGTACCTCGGTCCTGGACTGGAGTCCACAGAGACCACTACAGAAACGATCATCCAAAGACACCTTTAACCTCATAAAATGAAGTAAACCCATCTCAGACAGGTATCTAGCCTAAAAAAAGAAACCCTCAAGGGTCCCTGTTGGTAAGTCTCAACTCACTGGCACTGCTCATGCGGCTGTGGAAGGAGTAGGCAGGGCTGCTGGGCTTGGTGAAGTCATGGTTGATGTATCCAACTGTAGGGGGCAGAGCGTAGCGTCCAGGGCCCGGGCCTGACAATGAGAGGAGGAGGAGGGCGGCGGGGAAAATGATGCAACAGATTCAGCTCCGAACAGCGGTATAGCACACCCGCCGCTCTCTGGCTCGGCCTGTATGGTCTCTCTGATGATTTCCATATGGAGCTCTTTGACTTATTTTCTATGGTTATGCATTTTAACATTCCCCCCTCTGCTTGTTTGGGAATGGATTCTAAACAAAGGAGCAAACTCAAACAAGTGTGGAGCAATGGCTGTATAATTTCATAGCAAAAACAGTTCGGCTATAATATAGTCCATGTGGACACACACACACGCACGCACACACACACAGGCATACAGATCTCTTAAACTGACCTCTTTCTCGAGCAGAGATTATCGGCCTTTTCTTCACCACCTCCTGCATACTCCTGCCAGCTTCTTTTCTTCCTTCCTCTTCTTCTTCTTCAGTGCTTTTCCTCTTTGGGTCCTCTGTCACTTCAGACACTTCCTTTTCTTGTGTGTGGCTCTCTACAGGTGATCCGCGGCCTCCTGTTCTGAATTATACATGACCATGAGGTGAAGAAACCCTATCTTGACCGAGGCCATGGGTACGCCCAAACCTGCTCTCCACCTCCTTTTCCCTTAGGTCCCCTCAGGACAAAAGGTGTTCAAAGCAGGGCCAGGAAGTAGACTCTGTCAAGGCTAAAAACAGGGCAACCCATGACTCTCTATAGAGTCACATTTAAAGTTAAATGAGGAACAAAATCAGGACTGAAGATGCTTTTTTTGCAGCTAACCACGCAGTGAAAATTCAGAGGGAAAGTATTTTCTTAAAGCTCTGCAACAACATGTATTGTAGTTAATTTGTCATCCTATTCGGAGGTATTAGGTTACTGCAACTGAACTGCAGCGTGCATGCTGAACCTCTCAGCTACAGTAAGTATGCTGTAACTAATAGCATCTCTGCACACATGCTATTAAAAATGAAAGGACTTACACTGATCTTCTGCAAGTGGATATTTGACCAGAGCAGTGTTGCTGTAATAAAACCACCTGTGAGTGTTAAAACTTTACCAGCTTTTTGTTGTTCAGTTGATATATTTGAAATCAGTGCAAGATCTCTAAATTATTTCTTACTTGCCAAAGTAAAATTGGTAAATTTAATGGTTTCTTCCAGAATAAAAATGAAAATTAAGCTTGAAAAGAAAAAAAAAAAAAACAGGTGTAATGGGTTAAATTTTCCTCGTCCCACTAAGCAGTCTGGTTGCAGCACTCTGGATGAGCTGGAGCCTAAGTATTGTGTTTTTGGTAAATCCTGCAAAAAAAAAAAGCTTTACAGTAATCTGCTGGAGAGGAATGCATGGGCCACTTTTTCATAGTCACCAAGTGGGAGTGTGTATAGGCTGAATAGCAGTGGACCAAGAACTGACCCTTGTGGGACCCCACAGAGAATATCAACTTCCTCAGATGAGAAGTTACTGAGAGATACAGAGTAAATCCTTCCTTTTAAATATGTTGAGAGCCACTGATGAACACATCCAGTAAAGTCAAAAGCGGCACTCACGTCTAACAGTACTAGAACAGAAAGTTTAGCTGCATCGCTGTTGATTTTAAGATTACTGACTACTTTGACAAGAGCAGTTTCAGGGGTATGACTCACAGTAAAAGTCGACTGGCGCGCATCATACAGCTCATGGAGGGTTAGTTAGCTGTGCAGTATCACTTCCGCTTCTAATGTTCTGCATTTCAGGTGCAAATTTTCAGATTTCCTCACATGGTTTACTTTAAACAAGTGTGAATCTGCAACAGCTGCACCCACGCATATGCATTCATACACATATTCATGCATTCACACACGCACAACCTCACAAACACGTGACCAATATGGTCAATTTCAGCCTCATAGCTGAAGTGCAGGGGCGGGCAAATGGTCAACGATAAAAAGGGAACTCTGCACCCACAATCACTTTATCACAGTCCCTTAAGTATAATATATCAGTCACAGGGGCTGTCTATCTGCAGAGTACATTACTTTTAATGTGGAGTGTGCGTTTATAATGGAGCATTTTTGCATTGTTGTTAGTTTGCTTAATCTGAATATTTCTTCCACCACTGCCTCTCTTTCCTTTTGTTTCCTGTGTTTTCCCCCTGTCCCTTTGTGTCATGTGAGTCCTCTGCTTGTGTCTGAGGGCGGTTCCTCCACAATCTCGGCTCACCTACACCTGATCCTCGTGCCGATCAGCCACCACAGCTGCAGCCAATCGCCAACCACAGGATAAAAACCTGGATCTCCTCACCGCTTTTCTCCAGATTGTTGCACTTACCAGTCTGGTCTCGACCACACAACTCTCCCAGTGCTTTGTTCTTGCTCTAGTTTGTTTGGCTTGCCTGTTTCTGAGTTATTCAGTGTGTTCTCCAAGTCTGCCCAGCTCCAGTGCACCACCTAAAAACCTGCTGACTCACCTCACCTGCCTGCCTGCTCCTTCCCTACACAGATCAATATACCCCTTTTTGTCCTTTTTATCATTAAAATGATCAGTATCTGTCCTGCACTTGGAGTCCAGCCATTTCCTCAGTCCTTAACGCTGCCAGCACTTAAAAAAAAAAAACACTGCTGGAGTTTCCTAATGAGCAGATGGATCAACACATTTGTACAACTGATACACTAATATTTGATGTATTTTAAAGAACATGAATGCAAACTATAGAACACATGATAAATGTTGGAAGTATTTATACATAAAATCCATGAAAAGCTGCATCCAAACCCTTTGAAAAAACAGATCTTTCATTCAATCTACAGAACTTCATTTGGAAAAAGCTCAAATTCTGGGATTGTGAGATTTTGGGGGCTTAAAAACAGGGTTTGCAGCCAAAACAAGTGTGAGAAGACTCCACTGTGTTCCACAGTCCGCTACTCTGACTGCTAGTTTAGCGTCCAGGCAGCATCTGAAAAGAGTCAACTGTGGCAGAAAAGCCCTGAGGTGAATGAACTCCTGGCAAATACGAAGATGTTTGCTTTCCAGTGTGAGAGGACTCAGGTAGGAATTTGCTCTCTTGCTCTGCCGTGATACTGATTCCCTCCCTGAACGCAGAGGTAACTAAAGCTCGTCGAGCAGAGCCATGACCGAGTCAAACCGCACGCTGGTTAAATATTAAGCACCAGTAATTCTGAGAGGTCACAGGCTCAGTCATAAGACTCTGCTGGTGGGCACTGACGGGAACCACCACCGTTTTCAGAGAAATGCTTTGTCAAAGATGTCAGCGTTTTATCTCCTTCTGCAAAGTCATGTTTTCACTCCTGAGTATGTTTTTCCTCATTCACAGATTTAAGCCGCAGACCAGGGGAAGAACTAATTAAATGTAGGTGCTGATAGCGCCATCATGTGCTTAGCGTCTTCATGTTTTTACTTTTCTTGGTCAAACACCACACCTGTTTCCATCAACACACTTATTCTGCCGTTGAGAACGTTTTGCCCCTCGAGGAAATCTCATTTTCCTATGCTTTCTCAAATATTGTACGCTTGGCCTTATCAGCATAAATCACCATCATTTTTACATACATTTAGCAACTGCAAATAGCTTTAGATGACATGTGCATGATCAAGATATGATGTTTTATTAGTATATTTACACACTGCATCCCTTAACTGTAATTTATTTTAGATAAGTGACTAACGATCTATGGCACAGCTTCACCTACTTCCACGGTGCATGAGTCTGAGGTAGAGAGAGCCTGATGAAGGCCACCAGCTGAAACACGTTGGTCTCATAATGAATTCTTCAGTGTGTTACTGGGGCTTGGACTTCTTCTACATAACTGAGCGTGTTTACATGTCGCCGCATCCTCTGAAGCAGATCTGGATCCACACGCGGATTAAAAACATTTTCAGGTATCAAATAATAAATTTAGAGGATCCTCTGAGTCGCTGACCATGACGACTGGACATTTAATCTTTTCTTGTTTGAGGATTAACTGATAGTTTGGTCCAAGTCTCACAATGTACTAAATTCTGTCTATTTTGCAGGTGATCTGAAGAGAAAATTCAATTTTTCTTGTCTGTATAAACTGCTGTTTGGAAACATTTTAGACAATCTGACCAAAATCTCTGCAGGAAATGTGCTGAATTGAGCAGTAAGTCACACTCTGTGGAGCAACAAGGGAAAAAAATGGATGTAAGAGATATCAGGAGGAGCAGAGGTGTGTTTATCATCGTGTCCTCTTTGTTACTGTCGCACAACTCATTTACAAAGCCCCGTGTTTCTGACAACATCTTTATAGAACGACATCAGAGATAGATAAACAACTTCAGTCATTGATATTTCTTTACTAACTAAACATAACTTAAGAAATAAAACATAACTTTATACAGTTTTAAATATGCTGGTACGATTCAGTACAAAAATAAAGGCAGTAAAACGTCTCCATACACAAACACCATCACGTCATCAGTCACATACTGTCGCTCAGGAACACATGAATGCTGGGTGAACCAGTTTGGCACTTATCCACTTACATAACGAAGCATGAATTAGAAATACTGAGAGATAATTTGGTACTTTTTACATCAGGACCACAGTGAAAGCTTTGGAGTGTCCATGGATGCTGAGCAGCCACTAGATGGTGCTTTGGATCCACAGGAACAAAAAAAAAAAAAAAAAGACCACAGAATACTTTTGGATGCTCGCTCAACACTTCTAGTATGCTTGAATCTGTTTCACCTTTAGAGCAGAAACATGTCAAACGTCTTTACTGATGCCAGAGTTATTCATGCTACAACGTCCTTTGAGGAAGCAGAATAGCCCCAATGGCCTCTTTCTAATACCAGGATGTCCGTGACGAGTCCACCTTCTCGGTTCCTCCTGGTTGCACCTTTTCAGACAAAACAAAGGCGCTGGCGTCGGCTGGGAAAGATGAATCAAAGAGGAAAATCCCACAGTTTCTCGTTGGATGTCCTCTCACGGCCACGGCTGGTATTCGTAAAAAATGTCCCGAGCAAAAACATCTTATTTTCCCATATAAGAATACAATCTGTCTTTCTCTCACACACACATAGACAAAGACACACGCACTCAGTTCTTTCTTTGACTTGTTTTCTGCTCGAAAAAGCAGCGTGTGCTAGGATTTATCCCCTTGGAGAACCTAAATTAAAAGACAAACTCTGTTAAAAACCAGCTTTATGAAACAGTTTTCACTTTGCGCGTGTATCCGTTTGTGCAGCGCGTGTCTGTGATTAGGTTTGAATGCATGCGTGTGTCCCTGCATTAGTGATGCTTACCTACCTGGTTGCGAGCTTTGTGGGATTTCTGCATCAGCACTCTCCACTGGTCGTACAGCTTCATGGACATGCTGCTGCAGCCGTAGGCGTGTTTCCGCACCCAGCCGAAGAACTGCTTCAGCTCCCTGCGCAGGGTGGAGTTGGAGTCCCCGCTGGACTTTGAGTCGCAGGAGCCCGACATCAAGCGCTCTGCAGGAGGAGGAGGGCGAGAGAGCCAGTTTTATCAGAGTAAAGTAAGTAAAAATTGCTGCATTCATGAGAAAAATTACTCGATCTGGGGTAAAAAGTCCCCTGTTGCTGATATATTATTATATATGACAGTTGTATTGTTAACACTGATGCACTGAATTGTAAGTCGCATTTTACTGTTCTAGCTGTCAAGATGTAGCTAGTTTTAACAACTGTTTGTGCATTTAGTTAGCCCAGTGGTTCTCAACCTAGGGGGTCGGGCCCCTACAAAGGTCGAAACCTAAATTTGAAGGGTCGTGAGAGGGTTAGTGGGGTAGGACAGGAGAAATAACAAAGTTCTGCTGTGCAAAGTGTAGTCGACTGTTGGGCTTTGAACAGTTTTTTAACTGAGAAGTTTACAGGTGAAATCTGTCTCTGATGGCACTGCTAACAACTCGTAGATGACTAAGAGGTGAAAAGGGGCCAAAGACACTGCTTGTTCGTAAAGGGCCACAAGCCAAACCAGCCGAGAAATATGGAAATGGTTTAATGTTAAACAATGTGTCTTGTAAGATTTCCATGTGTTTTTATTGGAAAACCTTAATGTGAAAAGTAGCTTTAGCTGTAAAACAATTGTCCATATTTCCTCCTGAGATGCAGTCGAGATGAAATACACATAAAACGTGAATGTTCAAGTACTTCAAAAATGTACTTAAATTTTTGATGTGTGTGGCAGTGTTAGACACATGAAAAGTTCAGGCTGATCAGTGTGGTACTTTTGCCAAAATTCCTGGCTTTCATTGGCAGTTCTGGGAAACCCTTTAAGGAAAGTTTTTTACAACCCACACTTTGCTTTCATAGCCGTGGCCATCATTCCTATCAGTTATGATAAAATTTGATTCTCCCATTTTATCGGTAAGTCTGCGGAGACGACAGCCACAAGCATCCACAGCTTCACAGCCTCCAGTCGGGAAAATAACAAGAGCTCAATTGCGTCTCTTTCTTAGATCTTTGTGTCAGCTCTTTTTAAAGCCATTTGTGTTGCAACTAAAACATTACATAATCAGTTTGGCAATAATCACATTTGCTTTGGCTGTAATTTTTGATTTGATTTAACAAATACATCTGCCATAAACAAAACTTCCAATGCAATACAAAACAGGCTAGAAGAACAGTAAAGGTTGAAACATCATCATCACCTTCTTCTAAAAGCCTGCCAGTCTCCAGCAATGAGAGGGAAAAGTGGGATGTGCGCTACACAATGATATAAAACAAATTTCAGTGGCATAAATTGCCTCTTAAAATGGATCAAAAGGTCCCCAGAAACCTCCAGAAGATCAATAGGAAAAAAAAAATGCCTTCGGAGTAAATTTACTCCCCCTGTGGGTGTGTGTGTACGAGGTGTTCTCACCGCTGTGGGGCGTGGATGCAGCAGTTGGATGGCTCCACTCGCTCCAGATCCCAGCTTTCCGAGAGCCGTAGATGCCCACGGGGTTACAGCGAACCTGGAGAAAATATGACAGGATGAACACAGATCACAAATGTGAAACACGCTTCAACGCATTTACCACCTGATTCCAAAAAAACGACGAAGCGCTCCTGAGCCCATGTAGTAATCTCCTTCATCCAATCATGTGTTCACAAAGTGGTGAATCTCGCTCCATCCTCGCTCGTAAACGACTGAGCCTTTCCAGCATGCCTCTTTCATACCAATCATGACACTCTCACCTGTTACCAGTGAACCTGTTTACCTGTGGAATGTTCCAAACAGGTGTTTCTGGAGCATTCCACATCTTTCCCAGCCTTTAGTCGCCCCTGAACTAACTTGATTGAAAAGTGTTGCTGTCATCAAATTCAGAATAAGCTGACACTTACAAAAATCAATTAAGACAATGAGGTGAAGCGTTAAATATATTGTCTTTGTCCTGCTTTCAGTTGAGCATAAGTCAAAAACGATTCCACGTTCGGTTTTATTTATCTTTTGAACAGTCTTTTTGGGGAATCAGGGTTGCACAACCTCTCACAACCCTACCTGAACAAAGTACACTGTTCCAGGTCTCAGTCCAGCCAGTCTGCAAGATGTCTGATTCCCAACGTCATCCATCACCTACATGAAAAAAAAAAAAAAAAACAGACAAACACAGAAGAGCTGAGCGCTGGAGGTCTGACCGCAGTATTAAATACCAATGGGCGCAAACTAAAACACAGGGCAGAGTCAAGATGTAGAGAACACAACCACAAACCATGTACAGACCCAAACATGCATGCACACCACATTGTTTAGTGGCTCCTGATCAGCATGTTTATGAAAATATTTTGGTGTAATCATGCCTGCTGGCTAAAAATCTGCTCTCTATTACTTATTACAGGACTGCATATGCTGAGAAACACACAGAGGAGCGTGCACAGGTACTCCGACAGCAAAAAATAAAGACAGATAGGAGAGAGAGAAACGCCCACGCGCTGCGGCTAATAACGCTGTCTAATAGTCCCCACTTTCTCTCGGGCATTCAGTCTGTAAACACTTGTTCAGAACGACTACAACAGAAAACAGAACATGGAAATTACAGGCATCAGAGGGCTAATGATGTGACGTGGGGAAGCCAAATGGCTGAGCGTCTTTACAGCCATATTGAAGACATTAACAGCTGAGATGTATCCCTCCATTCCTCGGCATGACCTCATGATGAGGGCCAGTTCAGAGGGAAACAGCGTTTTGTTTTCACCACCAAACCCTTAAAGCCACTCGGATTTAAGTCTCCGCTCTCCTTCGAAGCGGTCTCGTCCCACCGCCGCCTCTCTCCACTCCCCTTCTTTTCTTTTTCCACTTTGCGAGCAAAGACTTGCTTATATTACATCTGTGTAATTCCCCCTTAATTACTGGAGAATCTTCACTCGTACCCAGAGGACTCAACTGAATTCTGGGAAGCAGCATCTGCGCGGCTGAAGGTTTTACACTGTATTTTTCATTCATTAAAAGTTTGAACCCGAGGTATACACAGTGGCTCTGGCCTGTGTTTTTCCTCCCCTGATCAAAACCTGACTTCTCCTCCTGGCAGGGGAGGCCTCAATCAGACTAGATTAGAGGTGATTACAGCATTAGGATGAGAAACAGCTGGAACAGTGCTGGAGTGATCTATCTGTTTGCGTGGAAGAGACAAAGAGAGCAGATTTATGTCCTTATAACCGTGTGTCCTCGTCCTTTACCTTCCAGTCTTGGCTGTCCTCCAGCCTGTAGCGGATCTGGTATTTGGCCTGAAACAGGAAGTCTTTGAGAGCGGGCGGGGCCTCCCAGCGAACGCTCAGCTGGTCCTCCAACTGCCCGACCCGACTGACGGTCACACCTGACGGAGGGTCCGTGGTCACTGGAGGAAGAGGAGACGGAGACGTGAAAAACAGGCCAAAATCAACTCCTGAATATGAATATCGACTCGTGTTCTGAGTATTCTGTGACAGTAAACTTAATCTTTACCTTTTTGACTGTAAATGTATTGTACATGTAGACCAAAGGATCAATCAATCAATCAATAAAATGATTTTTAGTTGCAGCCCTGTTCCCATCACATGCACTTCTAAGCCAGGCCCAGACATGATGCACCCAAACAGGTCTGTAATGAAGTCTGACATCCACGATTATTCTCCTGATTATGATCAGTTACTTGAGTCAATCTCTAAAATGTCTGAAAACAGTGAAAAAATCGAATTTCCCACAGTCCAAGTCAGGTCATCAAACGTCTTATTTTGTCTAAAACCTCAAGATGTTCAGTTTACCATCATGAATGACAAAGATAAGCACCACATCCTCACATTGGAGAAGCAGAAACCAGTGAATGTTTGGCATTTTTTTGCTCAGAGAATGAATATAATACGTCTTTGCTCAAACTCTTTGAGCATTTATCTTCTGTCAACTGACTGAATCAACTAAAAGCTGCAGCTACCACAGAAACAGCCTGTAAGTGCATACAGGCAGGACAGGGGGGTCTTTAGCGAACATGTTAGCAGACTGTTGCTCATTTACACACAGAGCAACATGATCATTCAGTCATGTTTCTGACCCTTTGATGAATATAAGTCCAATATTCACTCCCTTTTAGCTCTGTTTTTGGTCTCAACCGCTCTCCTGTCACTTGCTTAGCTAGTTGCAAACATCGTCTGTCTGCTGTTTGCTGCTGAGGAGGTCCGGTACAGATTCTATAGGAGCCTTTTGGATTAAAAACAGCTGCTGCTGGAAATGACTCTGAAAACCAAAACAATGAGCTAAAAGACGCTAACATGCTCCGTAGCTTGTGTGCGTGACTATAACGTCATAATCAGGGTAAAAACTCAAATACACAAACAATGACTTCATGAGAGGTACGAACTGGGGTAATATCCTAATTTATTACAGCCATTAACAAGAAGATTTCTATCCCAAGAACTTAATGATAAACTTCTGGTGGACAGATGGCCCAGATTATCATTTTTAGCCAAAAATCCGTAGCTAAGGGGCTTCTTTCTACAATTTGGGGTTATGTTTGCAGGGTCAAGAAATCCAGTCAATTCAGGCCTGCAGCGGTAGTTGTGATGTCTTCATGTGCATCAGCACAGCGAAGGACTGCTCAGCGTTGGCGGAGGCTTGTGGTCTCCGAGTGCCTTTTAGTTTCTGAGGAGTTGACCGTAAGAGGCTTTTTCATCTGACAACGATTATCTTCTCGACAAACAAACACACAGTGACAGACCATTATTTTAACGTTCCTCGCGTTCTCTTATGGGCTTTTGAGATCGTTTCAATCTCAACTTCAGTTCCTTTTCATAATGTCATCCCCGACTAATAAACAAACAAGGCGACCCGGGGGAAAGAGGACGATGGGAAAGATTCAGCGGAGGGGAAAAGTGGGAGCTGACACGAGAGTTTTAGAGGATTTCTGGTCACCAGAGACTCTCTCTGAACTACGACGTGTTGCTTCAGACATGTCAGTTCGTACTCATCGGTGACTTTAAAGGTTTGATCCCAATGGGGGATGCAGTGGCATCCATCTTGGAAAAACATTAGTAGAGTAAAACTTTACTTAAAGTACAGGACATATGCAGTCAGGTATCCGATGCACTTCAATGTATTTGTCTTGGAGAGTTTTCTGCATGAATATGTGGCTTTAAAATGTTTTAATTCTTTTATTTATTTAGGTTTAACTAGTGAAAAAAATCATTTCAAAGTAGGATTGATATATACGGTGCAACCATGATTTATCCAAATATCCCCAAGATGAGCAAAAGTTTTCCATTATCTCGAGCTGTTTTCTCATTTCAACAGGAATAACCACGTTTTGTCCTCCTTTCTTCTCCACTTACAGTTTGATTTACTGGCCAAAATGTCTTCAAACAGAGTCTTCTCACTGACCATATTTCAGCTGAGACAAGTTGATAAGCCCAGATATGCTTTCCGTTATTCTTGCGATCAAAGCGGTTTAGTTTTACAAGCAGCAGCGGTTCCCAGAATTTCTTCGCCCCAACTTTCGCCTGTCAGGCTACAAAGAGGTCTGATTGGTGGATGTTTGGATCTGGCTCGGAGAGCGGGACTGCCGAGTCACGTCTGGAAAAAATACTTTCAAATCCTTTTTGATTGGGAAAAAAAAGAAGAAGAAGCTACACTTTTCTTTAATTTTTGTTTCTGTCAATTAAGATACAAGAATTGAACATCATTTAAAGAAACGACGCTGCTCTTTTTGTAGTAACTATCCATATACTGTACATTATTTTGCAGTTTATTTCTAATTTTCACTCCCATTTTGACAACCATTGACTACCACTAATCTGGAAAGCTTGAGAGCAGGTTTCCTAATATTGTCTTATTTGCTCTACAGGAATTACATTCAGATATTTTTTTTGTAATTTAGAGATAACTAAGATATTCTTTGACGTGATTAATGCTTTTTCAGAGCAGTTAATCCTTTATTACCTGACCGCAGCCGCTCTTGACTTCTCCAGAGAAAACTGCTTACATGATATGAAGAATAAAGCTATTGTCATCTGATGTGTTGTCCCTGCACATTACATGCATTTGGCAGTAAAAGTCAATGAGACATGACAGATCGCAGATGAATCATCGTGAACATATGTTGTGCCATTGCTCAACACATCCTCCTCTCAGAGTCAGACACCAATACAAGTTGCCTCTAGTCTCTCGGTTCAGAGGGTTCCCCGCGACTGAGGAATGCAGAGAAAACTGTAGGTGTTTCCGCCTCGCCTTCAAAACTGATTAGACACGACCGTAGACGCGAGTGACTCACGGCAGCTCGGCGCAGGTGTGGTTGCCTTGTTTTATGACCTGCTACTGTTGTGGAAACTTGAATGAAAAGAACGGCCAGGGCAACCTGAGGGAAACAAAACGCACGCACAAGTCCAGAAACCGCCCACGCTCCGCCTAACTCGCTGTGTCTATACTGTTACCAGGCCCTGCCCTGCCCTCGGGGTGTGTAAACAGGTGTGTGTGTGCATACATTAGGGAACGGAAAGGGATTACAGTTTGATGGACGCTTGTTTCCTCGCCAGTGACGCGTTCGCCTCTGAAACTCTACACGGTTTTCCCAGACACCGTTCGGAGCGTGTTAGGAGTGAACCAGGTGAAGAGCTCCAAGCTAATCAGGTTGCATTATTTCAGGTCCAAGTCTTAAAGCCTCAAAAGCCCAAACTCCTCAGGCCTCGGGGGTCTACAGCCGGCTCGGAGACAGGATTAGGTTCGAGGATCAGCCTGGAACATTCCAAGGCCACATAAAAGGGGGTTAGCGGGTGTTTTCTGTGCGTGTGTGTGCTTCTGCGTGTGTGTCCAGTGAGCATGAGTAAAGAGAAAATGAGCTCATCAAAAGGGAGGGCGTTCCCATTCGTCACACACCTACGCCTGTCCAGGTGCGTGCATGCATGTGTGTATGAGGGGTTTTTTAGGGGATCATAAGAAAAGAGAAGAATGTGGTTTTGTTGCATGCTCCGTTTGCTTAAACCGCGCTAAGCCATGCAAGGAACCACATAACAAAGCTTTAAAAGGGAACACCACTCAGTTCCTATCAGCGCGGGCCTGGATGAGTACTCGTGAACCACTTTCTCCAAAAGCCAGAAGCCACAGAACTCGAGCCAACGTCCTGTCTGCGGGACTTAAAGAGATGAATTTATGAGGTGAAGTGATGCTCGTCTTTAACATTTCAAGGATGCCCATTTCAAGTCATCTCCCAACCTGTGGGTCACGAGATAAATCTGAGGGGTGATGAGACGATAAATGGGAGCAAGAATGAACCACTTCACTCGCAGTGTCCCCCTTTGTTTCCCTCTAAGGTTATTAAATCATTTTATTCCACACTGTCTGACAGTATTATAAATATATATTCTGTCTCAGCTCGCTCCAGCTCGTTATTAGATTTATTTGGTGTCTTTGAGTGCTTTCATATCTCCACTAGAGCTTAAAATACATGAATGCAATGAAGCTGCTGCGCAAAAATATGTTGATTTCCGAGGTTTAGAATTTAAGAGCTGAGAATAAAGACTGGAAGCAGCTAGCCTGCCTCCGTGAAAACTGGGAGTTACTGCTGCCGGCCAAGAAAATGTCTGGCACATAACCCCCCGTAAAACCACAAATTGTCGCTGTTACACCAAAGTTTTTATATGGATTAAACAAACAAGATACAGCATGTTAAATCATATGCTTTAGAGGTGCTGGAAGGCATATTTTCATGTTTGTCTGGCTGTTAACCCCTGATTACAAGCGTGATGCTAAGCTAAGCTAATCGCCTCCCTGCTCGACACATGAACTGTAGCATCGCTTTGTTCTTAAACGTAATTTCCAGATTTCATAAATGTATGAGCGATATTGCAGTTTTGAGACAGTGAGGCGAACTGTTGTTTATATTTATTCCATATACTGCGGAGCCCTCCCTCACCGACTGAACTGCTCACAAGTCGTAAATGTAACGTGTGATGAGGGGTCGCACGTAGACGCTGCTTTGAGCGCCACGAGCCTGAAAGCTGGTGTCCGCTGTCCTGGATCGTAACCTGAGGGCTGACTGACACTGGGATCTAAGCTCTACGAAACACAGCAGCTCAGGAAAGCGGGTCAAAGTTCACGTCTTCCCACACTCACCCACGTCTAGGATGTCGAGGGTGATGACATCAGAGGTAGCCTGGCCCAGCTGGTTGGAGGCCTCCACCCAGATCTCGTAGGGCGTGAAGAGGTGCAGGTCCCGGGTGATGCTGCAGGAGTAAGGCTGCGAGTGAGTGTAATCCTCACACTCCTTCTCCTTACCGTACCACCTGGGAGGAAGCAGTGAAATTACTCGGTGCTGCATCAAAATCCTTGATTAGTGCATGTGATTTAGAATTTATTGGGTAATCTGCTGCTGGTTAAAAGTTAATCTGGCGCTTGTGGTTTTATTAACTCTTTATTGACACTAATGAAGCGTCTTCATGCAGTCAGCACACCTGTGGGCACTGCATGTCAAGTCATTTCCCTTTCGCCGTCTTTAAACGGCTGATTTCAGAATAAAAAAATGTGAAAGGGGCTAATAACCCATCTGAAAGTCATTTCTGAAAATTCATCGTTCCCAGAAGAAAACCTGTTTTTTTGAATTCTCATGAAATTTGACTTTTTTTAAGGGCTTCACCCTCTGGCAACCGCCACTGTTATTTTAACATGGCAGACCTTATTTTGAAATGAAGTCTGCCAAAGAGATATTTGGTATTTTATCCTGTTTCCAGCTCCACTTTCTGCAGCCCTTTTTTTTTGTTTTTGAGGCATGTCAGGATCATAAAAAATCTCATGAAATATGTTGATTTTGACTGGAAACTTTGGCAATAAGATCACCAAGTTAGACGTTTAACCCATTCGAACCCAAGGCTGCTCCTGCTCGGTCACTCCCTTCAATTACAGGCTTATGGCATATTCACCCCAATACATGTCTTGACATATTGTCCCTTTCAGAAATGCAACAACCCACAAATGCCATCAGCTGAACCTCAACTACCCAACCACAGCTGGACAAACTTTGGATAAAGCGATGTTCATGGGGCTGCAGTAAGGGCGATACCCTGCATACGAATGGTTTGGCGGTCGGTGTCTTTTTATGAAGCTTAACCAAAAACCAAAACAAAAGCTCAAAAGTGTAAGAAATGAATACACTGTGGTTGTTAGCATGCTCAGCTAACCAGCGTTACTTCCAATTAAGGAGCACATCCTTAACTGCATTATTATCCATCCTCTGTGTGATGTTTCCCCACTTTGTAGAAGAGCGTCCCGGCTGTTTCTTTATCTGAGTTTATGGTAATGTTAGCATTTCTGTTGCTCTATTGGATTTGGGGATGTTTACACTCCAGCACTCACAGCCATCGATTATTCCTCATCCGAAAACTAGTTCCATAAACATAGAGTGACAGCGTAAATCCCTCAAACAATATAAAAAATTCTATGGATTTATGGATGTTTATCCTCGATGAAAATCATACTCAGTAGACTATTTGAAAGGGTAAGAAGTACTAATTCCAGCTGCGTGTGTCTGATGTTTGGGTGTTCTGACTTGATTGAGTTATAAGTCTGAGAAAAAGGGGTTAAAAACGTGAACTTTTCCCATTCAAGTGGTTTAATTTCAAGAAAACGATATTCAGTTGAGAACTGAATGACTGAATTAAACATAGCTGCAGTGTGTGTGTGTGTGTGTGTGTGTGTGTGTGTGTGTGTGTGTGCGCGCGCGTGTGTGTATACCTCAGTTTGTACTTGAGTGTGTACTGTGTGCTAATGTTAGTCTCTCCTTTTCCTCCTGGAGCCCAGCTGCAAGTCAGGTCTTTGGTGTTCCTGGACCAGCAGGTCAGATTGACCGGCTTCTCTGGAGGCACTGGGACAGACGGAGTGACAGACGAGGGCCAAGAGAGAGACAGGAGAGCAGAACAGAGAGAAGGTGGAGGAAGAAGGTGGAGGGAAGATGTAGGGTCATTCAAGTTACCTCAAGCCATTACTTCACCCCCCTCCCCCTGAGTGCAATTCACCCACTAGGGATGTTCCTCAGAAATTGGTGGTTTTTTCTTAATTGGTACGTGTCTGTGTGTGTGTGTGTGTGTGTGTGTGTGTGTGTGTGTGTGTGCATGCTGTCTGATTTGGTCAGACTCGGGATCCCTGCCAACATTCCTCGTCTCTCAGAACACTGGGTGCTCAACACCAGCGTCGCACAGAGATTAGGATCCTGACTGCATCTCCTTGTCTGTATGTGTGTGTGTGTGTGTGTGTGTGTGTGTGTGTGTGTGTGTGTGTGTGTGTTAAAGCACGTGTTTCTTCATAGTTTTTCTGTCTCCTGTAAAGTTTACCTCCAGGTAAAGTGGTTTAGATAATCTGGCTTGCTTACACCCTGTCTGAGCTTGGTTTTCATGTTCAGCTTATTATCAGTTTATTAATTATTCTGCTCATTTGCTTTTCTGCCAAGAGTTAGATGAGGAGATTGATACCACTTTCACTCGCCACAGTGAATATGTAGCTGAGGCCAGCAGCCAGGGTTAGCTTAGCTTAGCACAAAGACTGTAAACAGAGGCAAACAGCTAGCCTGGTTCTGTCCAACAGCCTAGCAGCACCTCCAAAGATCACTAATCAACACACTATATCTCTTTTATCAAATCTGTAAAAAGATAAATAAATAAATGTGTTTAGAGGTTAAGGGCCTGACTATTTCTGGACTGGGAACATTGACTTCATGAGTCTCAGCTGGCAAACAGTGACGACAAGACGAAAGGAAGTCGTAATGCTAAGCTAAGCTAGCTGCTGAATGCAACCTCATAATCATCCTACAGACATGAGAGTGATATCTGTGGTCCCATCTGGTAAAAATGAAGAAAATAAGGTTATTTTAGAGTTGTTATTATTAGGTACCACACTGACACGATCATCCAGTTAAGTTCACTGTCAATGGGGCTCGGCAGTGGATTATGTAAATGCTGGTCCTCATAAGTAAAGTACAGAGGCACAAACATGTGTCTGAGTATGGCCCTATGAGTGATTGTGCACGTAATGGACCACACAGGTGGTCACACAGCGACACACTCACGGAGGCCTCTCACTGGCCTGAAGGCAGGAAAACCAAACATAAAATACAATGTGCTCACTACTTCCTCGTTGTTTCCCTTTATCCCCGCTCCCTCTCCGCTCCTCTCACTAATAAACACACTAATAACATGAGAGAGTAACAAACATGGACCTCTACATGAATGAAACCGAGCTGAAAAATCACACAACCGCTGACGAACTTCAACTCACTCCCAACGTAGAGGCAGGAGCCCGCCAAGATGTGGCCCTTGTGGTTGTGACAGACCAGGTTGTCACCGGACGTTTGCCTGGAGGCGTTGAGTCCGGCCAGCGTCACGCTGAGGTTGGTCGGGCTCAGCACTCTGTACAGGGAGCTGGGCAGCTGCTGGCCGTTGAGCGTCCAGAACAGAGAGCTGGCGTGGATGCCGAGGTCGGAGTGGACCCAGCAGCTGGCGGTCAGGTTGGACCCCATGCGGAGGACGGGGTCCTGGGGGTAGATGACTGCTACATCTGGAGGAAGCGGATATTAGAGGAAGGCGGTTGGTCAAGCAATTTTACATGTAAAGGTGAAACCAGTCCCCCAACTTTATGGAGGAGACTCTAGATTTAGCATCAAATTAGTCTAACCCTAACCCATCATGCAGCACTACTGTAAAATGTGCAAAAAGGTTGAAAACCCATCTAAAAATTTGGGATATGCTTGAAAAAATGTTAAGCAACGACTATTTGGAGGCTAAAACATGCAGAAACCTTTTGTTTTTTTTGGTTTGTTATGTTTGTGATTTTATTTTGACAACTTATTTTTCTCTGGTTTTAGGTTTTTAATCCTATTTAACAGTTGGCAAACTTGCTAAATACATAACAGCAACTGTTAAATGAAAACTACATGAGCAGTAAACCGCAGAACAAATTGTTAGGGATGCATGATATTGGATTTTTGCTGATATTCGATATGTGAATATTTCCCAACTCATTCTGGCTGATTGCAGATACACGCGTGTATTTTATCCACCGACACTTATTGTGACGGCTGAAAATAAAATACAATGCTTCTCAAAAAGTACACTGTCACTGAGTAAAATAAGAAAACTACCGCTGGCAGGATTTTCTGCTGCTGCCTGTTTCTCTTTTTTCTTCACATGTTCGTCGCAACCATCGGGACAAGACGGGCGGTTAAATCTGCTGCGCCGAAGGATGAAATTCGGCTCTTCCTCACTCGGCCGACGCTGAGCAATAATTGCAAATACCAGCTTTCAAATACTTCAAAAAACCTCCACAACACAGACGTACTCAGGTCGCATGCACATAATCAAGGCCTCTTTTATCGCCCTGTCATCTGTGCAGAAACGCTAATTTCTGGCGAATACCAATGTTTCATTTTAAAGCCTTTAATCAGTCACTACTGATAACTACTGACTAATATTGTGCTTCCCTACAAATTACAGTTAGAGATACTGATTTCTCTGAGGGACTTTAAAGTTTTACAGATATTCTAAGTAATATTTGTGAAGCTTTTATTCACGGTGTCTGTGGTGAGTGCTGCCTGTGTAGATTTGTTCTGAGGTTTCTCTGCAAAAGACATCTTGATCTGCTGGCAGTGCAGGTGGACAAAGCACCAGAGGAGATGTAGAGAGCGAGTTTATTTCTTCAGACTGGGGGATTTTCAGTGTTGCCCACCTGAGCAGACAGCACTTAGAAAACATGTAAGTAAGACGATGCCTACGCAGAAAAGACCGAGCAGCGAGCAAGCGAGCGAGCGAGAGCGTCAACACTTTGTCAGACCACTACAAATCTGTGCCCGGGGCCACGTCTCTGCAGCTGCCAGCCACCTTACGCTCACAGACACTGTGTGGTCCTTTAAAGACGGAGCCGCCTTTGGTAAAAGTCAAATCAGCTGCAACTGAACACCAATATTAACATCGCAACCCCGGCTGGAGGGTTCACATAACACTTCCACACACCCATGCACGCACGCAAACACATGCACTGTCTTTGTCACCGGATACGGCGGACTGACAGGGGCGCCGTGATTAGCCAATAATACGCTGATCCGGCTGAATAACAATCAGTGTTTATGTACTCCAGGCGCAGAGGACGGGACGTTGCCCTGCAGCGGGGTGTGAAGCCCCCTCACACCCCGTCTTTGCAGCTCAAACACTACAGTGATAGACACAATTACCTCTGTTTATTGTCTCTGCTTGACATGCTGACTGGAGGAAATGGCTTGTAAAATGTTATTTGTTTGGAGAGGACGAGCTTCACCGTGCGATAGCGGAGGCTGGAGTTACTGTGCAAGTTGATTTAAGAGCAGGGAAAATGTGTAATTTTATTTAGGAGCTCTCCGATGTCATTTATGGCCGATTTTAAGTCTGAAGACACTTTCCTTCATGCTGTCAATCCTCAAAGCTACACAACATGCTCGCCTGTTTTCTGCAGAGCAATTTACATCCATGCAACAGCTCACAGGAAACCTATACTTTCCTCTGTCTGCTCTACAATGGACGCACGTGTGGGACATGTTGAGGGGCCAGTGTGGACAAGCCAAGTGGAAGAAGTCACGCAACATTTAGTGACAATGAGCCATGCAACACCATCTAAGGAGAGACATATATATATATATATATGTATGCTCCTCTCAGGGACAGAGGAGGGACTCTCTTGTCTAATGTCAAATCAAATTAGGGCAAGCGCAGGCCTGAGAAATGGGACACGGGAAGCTAATTTCAGGCGTAAATCTGGGTTTTCAGGACTTTGTGTGTTTTAGAGCGCAATATTTGGTGTTAAATCATCACATCCAAGATAAATTCCTCTTTATACACTAACAGGACGCATAAACTCAAACTTTATGGGATTATGAGCCGCACTAAAAACTAATTATAGGTTAGTAAGAAAATTCCACATTTAAACTGTTTTATATCAGTGGCATCTGTAAACCACAGAGCACCGAGTGAAGGGGAAGCACCCGCCATCATTACAGTGAATAAAACAGTAATGACCTATTAGGGCCTGTAATAAACAGCAGGGCAGCTTCTGATCAAGGCCCATTGTCTTCTCTAAGCCCCTGAAAGTATACTTTCTTTTATTAGCGCCTTTCAAACTGGATGAATAACAGGAGATCCTCCCCGAGGAGCTGCTCTTTGCCAGCGAGCTCACCATAAAAACTAATCCAGCCACTTAACAGGGGAAGCGGACATAACTTTGATTTATTTATGTTACTGTGCATTAAGCTGCCGGTTAACATTCTCCAAAACCCGAGCAAATGATGTCACTGTTTTGTTGCGGTTCGTAAAGCCCCCTTGCCCTCCATGTGTTAAACGAATTATGGCCTGACTTGTTGAAATTCAGCCTCCTGGGAGATGATTCTCCGTGCAGGGATACAACCAATATACTCCTGCAGGAGCACATCAATAACAGGAGGTGTCAAGTGGCGTTTGTCCCTCTCGAATGCGTCCAGAAATCCAGCGGATCCAAGCAAGTGACAGGCGAGAATCTGTTGAGTTATTTTGCATTGGGAGCATATTTCAAATACAATATTCCCCCATGAAAGATCACTGTGTGAGATTTACATAATTTTATGGTGATTTATTCCTCCTATGGAAAGCCTGCATCTCTGCTGCTCTGTAATGGATTTAAAGTAACATTTTAGTGTTTTTATTCTCTTTAATATCACTTTAATATGATTATTAGGGCTTGTGGTATTTATGCAATGTTTACACAGACTAATACCATCCCAAAATAGTCATTTTATCGCATGTGGTATCACTATAACATTCTTATCAGGGCTTGTAATGTTTCTGTAATGTTTGCATTGACTAATGCCTCTCTAAAACACACTTCTTATCCTACATTCATATCACTATAATATTCCAATTATATCCTTATCAAGGCTAGTTTATCTGGGCTGTTTGCGCTGAATAATAACCTCCTGGAATAATCATGTATTCCATATGATATCCCCATAATATTCTTGTAGTTTATCTGTTGGCTAATACCTTTCCAAAGTGTGATATACTCTGTAGAAAATCCATTTTTTCCAACTGTAATACCTTTAAAATCACGCATACCAGAGCAGGACAGTGTCACACGCTGCTGTTTACAGTCAGATCTCTGGGTGACACATGGATTAAACTGATCCTAGTGGACCAAAAAGCCAAACCAAAACCCAGACCGCGACTCTGCGCATCGATGGACATCTGCGTGCAACTTACGTGTGGACAGGGACAGCACGCCGGGGGTGTGCAGCGTGAGGAAAACCAAGCAGAAATCCAAGACGGCTTTCATTTTCCCCCCCAGTTGGTTTTATTTGTCTCGGTGCCTCGTCCTCGTGTCGTGGTGATGTCGCCTTCTCTTCGATCCAGGAGAGGAATTACGCACGGCGGGGAGAGGAAAAACAGCCCGGGTTCAAGCTCAACGCTCCGGATTTTATTCAGAAGGCAACTCTCGGGGGTGGAGGAGTAAGAAAAAGCGCGACCCGCTGGAAAAAGTGGCCCTCGGAGGAGCCATAAGGCTGCTCGTCCTCAGGAAACGGCGTAAAGAGGGAGAATAGCGCGTCCTGTTTGCACTCTTTTCCCCTTCTTAATGCTTCCTGCAGCTTAATCATACACAAGTTCATACTTTCTAAGCCCCTCCTCTCTGTCTCTTCCCACACAGTCGCCCAGTCATTTCCCCCTCTTTCCGTCCTTTCACTGCTCCTTTTTTCAGCCTCTCCCCCTCCAGTGATGGGTAGGGGAGTCAGGGCCATCCACTTTCACTGAATCACTCTGACTCTGTTTCTTTCCATGCCTCAGGTCTCTGCTTTACGGGGTTTCGCCATAGGACGCTGTTGAGTCACTGAGGCTAAAAGGAAAGGTTTCCACATCCTGAAGTGCCTTTTTCTTTTCTTGTGTGTCTCTTTGTGTGTGTGTGTGTGTGTGTGTGTGTGTGTGTGTGTGTGTGTGTCACACAGATCCTCTTTTTTTTTCACACACAAACAAACCTCCTTTGTACCCTTTTGAATTGTGATGGTTTCCTCTTTGACTTGTCAGGTTTGACTGAGACATCATCATCTGTGAGCTGAGATATGATGGCAGCAGGCTCCTGTAGCTCCAATTCAGCATAATTATTTTTCACTAATTAGCTTATTCCTACAATCTAGACCCCAGTTAATTAATCCCTAAGATCTCTTAATGTCCAATAATTAATGTGTTGGGTGGACAGTGTCTGGTGGCCCCTCTGTTGACCCCCGGTGTCAGTGTTCTCTCGAGGAGTGTTTAAACAAATGAAATGATCCATGATGTGAAAACTCGTTACAGCAGCACCTGTTCACTTAACAGAAAGACAGTTTACGAATGTTACAGCAAGACGAGGCTTGACTCCAGTTTAAACGCTGCACACAATGTACCTGCATAGGGAAGAAAAGGATATACAGCTCAGCAAGAACAAAAAAAAAAAAGACAATGGGCGAAAAATGAAAAACCGAATAAGCAATGAAATCCATTCAGAACAGCCATACTTGATCTGGTATGACCAATAGCTTATGGTGGCTAATGCTAGCTCATGTTAGCAAACTTTAGACAGGGACTGACATTACTGAGTCATTGTGTTGACTGTATGTCGCTTCTGCTGCTGTGTTAAGCTAATTTTTAGCATCTACCATCGCTGTGTGTTTGTGACTTTTGGAGCCAGTTTCATAAAGACAGACTTTTGCTGATATCTACTTCAGATAAACGTCTACGTTCATCTTAAGTGGGACCAATTTGCCATGAATTATGGGTAGATTAAAGCTTCAGTGTGGAACTTGTACATATAAATGAACGTTCGTTACATTCAAGCTCTTGCTAAACATACAATGCTAATTAAGCCTGTCACTGCCAGGTAAAGTCTCTGTATTTCACAGTATACCACAGTGAATTTGGTGTCTTTAGTGCCGTTCCTGCGCTGGCTTTAAATCTGTGCTGTATCTAGTGTTGACTTGTGGAGAAGCAGGAGTCCATCAGTAATGCCTTATTGTGAAAAATGGCCAATAGAGATGAGGGGGAGGCGATCAAGACTGCGCCTTTCATAACATTGGTGTATCTTTCAAAGGGTAATCTTGTTCTAGGCCATCTCTGGTAGACTGCAGCAGCTTTTCTATGATAGAGCTTATGGTGCAAACACGTCAGCTGCGTTTGTGTAATTACTCTTACCGCCAGCAGGGGGAGTCAAAACTTTTGTGCTGCAGGTTTAAGAATTCTTACAAACAAAAATGTTTCTGGAATTTTGGGAAAATTCAGCCACGAGTGTCACAACACAAATAACCTCCAGTAGCATTAAAACCTGTAGTGAAGACCTGAAGCAGAGCTGAGCTGCTGCAGCTTCATCGTTGGTCGGACTTCCCCTGAAATCTCCTCTCTGCTGTACATTTCCACCACGTTGCTGCCGTCTCTAAAAACTTTCCCCCTTCTCGTTGCTCGCTCCACGTCACTGTTTGCAAACCACAAATTATGAGCCATATTTTCCTCTTTTTTTTGTAATTTTGTGTCTCTGGTGAGCAGGTGTCGCCGACTGTTACTGTGGAAACGTGTCTGTTAGTTCAGCCTGAGGGTAGGAAGGCACTGAAGACCTGCCACCACAGACCAGTCTGAAGCATCTCTGGGAAACCGGCCTTCGCACACATTCAACAAACGTTACACAGCCTAGAAACTTAACCTCCTTCAGTGTAATTCTTTAAAGAAGGCCCTGCGGTTTATTCTAAGTGGATCTATGTTGAAGAAATAATGCCCTTTCTTTGCGTGGTTGCCTTAACATAAACAATGACGTCACAGCGTTGTTTGGTTTGCTTGCCGTCCTATTGTCGTGAAAATGCCGGGTACTGTTGCTAAATAGGCAGTGACTAAGAATGAGTCAAAACATGGAGCCCCAAAACACCCACAAGTCGTCTCATTTATTCATATTTATTTAACGTGACCTTTCAGTCTAGATGACCTTCATCAAATACGTAAACAAGAATCAGCCCCATTTATACACATAGAAGCTGGACAGATTACCCAGAGGACCGCAAAGTTAGATCAACAGGCAGCGGACTCTTTGGCTCGTCATTGTAGGAAAAGTACTGTACGAGTGTTTGTAATAACATCACCGATGGCTGCGCTCTGTTCAAGTGTCCCAGCATGTCGTGACAGCGTGACAATACCAGGACCCTGAAACTGAGGTAGCTGAATGGAATTCAGCCATTATTGATTTTATTATCTATACATGTGCTTTTCCTGCTGTGGCCTCCATGAAAAAGGCCCGTTAGAGAACGAAACACCTTGAGGAAACGTAAATATTTCAGCAGGAAAAATGTGTCTTTTCTTTAAAGAAATCTACACAACATCACACTTACAAAAGCTTTGAAAGACACACAAAAAAGCCAATATTCACCATATATATCACCATCCATATGGCTTCCTCTTCAGCTTTGTTATCATTCTGAAGATTTGGTTTAGAAGTCGACACACAGGTCAGCGATCTACTGGTGAAAGACGTCAAAGTCGCATCAAATATCAAGGTTTTTTTTTTTTAAGAAAAATATTCAAAATGAATAGTGAGAAAAAACAGCAGCAGATGAAGCCAAAGATGGAAGCACTCTTACCATCCTACATGAAAAAAATAATGATAATAAAGATGAAGATTAAGACCAAATACAGAGGGAACAGCTCCAACAACCCCATATATAATAACTGTACTTTCATCATCAGTAAAGCATCTGTGCAATATCCTATGAATTTTTATCTTTTCAAGATTCAAAAGTACGTGCAGGTGTACAACCACAAAAAAGTCACAGTTTCTAGCAGAAACAGGTTTGTTTTAAAGTTTTGTCTACAAGCAGCAATTAAATTGACTGATTTTTGCCTGTAATCAACTGAGAGACTGATCAAAAATCCAGATAACAGACTTGTTGTCTGAGGAGTAATTACACATGAAACAAGCACCAGGTTCAGATGACGCGCCAGCCAATCAGCACTAAGCATCCAATAAAGCTTAAGGTAGATTTCTACAGAAGAAGAAGAAGGACTTTTTTTCTCCACAGAAGACATTCTTTTTTTCCACAGAGGAAGAGCTGTCCTCGGGCACGGTTTTGGTATCAGCTGAGTGGGAGTCCTCTGACGCAGGAGTCCACCGAGTCTCTAACAGACACTTGAGAGAAGCAGAGAGCGGCGGGACACTGCGGGGAGAGGAAATGCAATCACATCGGGTCACAGTGGGATTGAGAAATCCACGTTCGGGCCCCAGAGTCTGTCTGAAGAACAGAAACTCTCTTCATGTTCATCACCTAAATGGGCGCTGTGACTAATGTTTGACTAATGGTGGCCCAAGACGTACACAGATTAGTCCTGGTCGCCCTCCTCTGGTTGGACCAGCAGTGAGTCAGCAGGAGTCCAGACGAGGCGTGAGCCTAGGAGCCATGATGACCTCTGGGTCCCGGCCTACAATGTCCCCCTTTCTCCTCACTCAGAGGGGACTCTTGTTCGAGGAGCAGTTCCCGCTCGTGCCCTGCTGTTACCGTCCAGGAAATGTGAAAAGAACTTCGTGACACTGTCGTGTCACTTTCCGGACGCCTATTCACAAGCGTCATACTTCGAATAGTTGATTTATGATGGACGCTCGTCACCGTCTTGGCCCCATTTGTGAAAATGTTGTGTCACTGTCTCAGCTTGTGTGTTTTATGATGCTATTGTTCCATGTTTAATGCCCACGCACACACACATCTTTCACATTTACATACATGTAGTCTGTCACATGTTTGCACACACACACACACACACACACTCTCCTGCACACATGCACATTAAGACAAACACATAGACTTGCACAAATGCATGCCATACAGTAAGACGCACACACACACACACACACACACACACATACACACACACACAGTGCCATTGTAAATACCACATCTTCCAACCAGACAGTCCTTAATCCAAAACACCACAGACAGAGAGCAGAAGACAAAGAGTGGAGAGGCAGTGAAACGCAGTAAAGATGGTGACAAAGATCAAGAGAGCAGTTAAAGCAGTGAGATGAGGAAGGCCGCTCTTTAACAACGTCAGCCGTGTGAGGACAATAGGCTTCACGTCTCTTTGGCTGGAGCCACAGCATGAGAACACAGGCTCGCTGTAGAACAATGCATGTCTGACCGGATGGTTCTCTGTGATGAGAACGCGGCGTTTAGCCACGCTAGCAGTCGATCTGTTTGTCTGTCGGTCCGCAACTTTGGTCTACTTCATGCAATTTTGTTCCTACTGACATTTATGGTTCCCAAATGATATTTCCTAATGCCTTTAGTGATCTAGCGCCACCATGAGGCTACAACCCAGTCATTTTCAATCAAACTCTGTTTACTGACAACAGTTTCTGAAGTGTCCATGCAGTGACATCCTTTATACAATCATGTGTTTACAAAGTGGTGAACCTCGCTCCATCCTCGCTTGTGAACGACTGAGCCTTTCCTGGACGCCCCTTTCATACCCAATCATGATACTATCACCTGTTACCACCTGCATTTAGCTCAAAGCTTCATCTAAGTACAGCCTCACAGAGGTGCTAGCATGGCTGTAAACGTACTGCAGCATCCTAGCTGTATGTGTGTTTAGTCGTTAAATGTTTTAATGATATGTTGTGATGCACACATTTATTTTCTCTGAAAAAATAAAATAAAATAAATAAAACCTGGTAGAGAAAATCAGCAAATCCATGGAGTCACTTCCTCTTTATTTTCTAGATGTTACAGTCTGTACAGTGTTATTGAGAAAGCAACGTTCATATTCAGCAAAATCAGGATTGTTGAGGTGAAAGATGAGCAAAGTCGCAGGAATTTGACAACACATTTAAAAAACTTGCCCTTAAAAATATCATAGAAATCACAATATTGAATATTGAAGAAACTCTCTCGGTCATACTGACAAATTTCTCCTGAGCAATGACACAGTTTTAGGTTTTCCCTCACTTGACTAATATTTTAAATTGTTCCTCTCCATCAGTATCACAACTGCAATGATGAATGAGTTCCTAATAATACACGTTGTCCTATATCAGCCTTCCAATGTCTCTGTAATCTGACGAATAATTAGAATTTAAACAAAAGGTCTCATAAACAGAAGAAATACACCTTCAATAAGAAAGATTTATTTAGACCCCAGAGAGTTTTTAGAATAATAGTAATAATAATAATAGTAATAATAACAGGAATCTATGAGATTTTGTTTTGAAGAGTTCTGTATCTACTAGATAAATATTAGTTGCATGTGCCTTAAAAGGTCTTATTTTAACTTACCTTAATAGTCATATGTGGTTTTACAGAGTAATTATGTTAATTACAAATATATACACCTTTATCCCTGTCACACGTGTCAATTTGTGAACAATTAACTCACATAAAATACAAAACTGTATCCTCACAGTCTCCTTGAAGTCTAGATTGAAGAATTTTAGGCGAAGTTGCGCTGAAGCAAAGCGGCTCATCATCGAGAGGCTGGAGAAGAGCGAGCAGCAGAGCGGCGAATGCAGCAGACGGAGGCAGAAAAGAGAGGTTTGAGATGGGGTTAGAGACAACAGGAGAGCCAGAAGCCACTGAGACATTTGGAGAGAGAGCGGGGGCAGAAAGAGGGGGAACACAGAGCGAGGAAGAGGGAGTAATCAAGGAGAATCAGGACGTTTCCTCTGCAATACCCACAGGCCTCGGCTGAGCCCTGCTCCGCAATCCTCCCTGATTGGAGGGAAGGGTTTGTTTGAAGAGGAGGTCAAGACCATCAGTACCTTGTTAAGGAAAAGTTGTGTCCAGAGGAATGAAGAGGGCTGACTCCTTCCTGAGGAATTCACAGGGGGATAGTGTGTGTGTGTGTGTGTGTGTGTGTGTGTGTGTGTGTGTGTGTGTGTGTGAGGAAAGACAGTTTGAGAAAGAGACAATGTTTTTTTTGTGTGCGTGTGTTGATACAGTCACTAAAAAGGAGCGGCGGCGGAGACGAGGAGGAGGAGGAGGAATCAGATTGTGATTTAGGGAGGACCCATCAACCCCCTCCTCACATACTTTCTAAAGCCAGGATAGCAGCGCTGGCATTCGCCGCAATAATGCATGACAGATGTACATCACCCGTGCTCGCTCTCTCTCCCTCTCTCTCTCCCCTTGGCTCTCCTTCTTTTTCTGCCTCCTCCCATCTGGAGCCAATGTGTTGTTGGTGATGGGCATCGCGCATCAAACCATAGGCCGCTATAAAGCTGAGACAGGGAGGATTATGGTCTTAGTGAGAGGAATCCTCCAGTGACTGCAGGCAGTGAGTGTTTGTTAGAGCTGGCATGGCGCTGATGTGGGCCTCCGTCTTTTTTTTTTTTTTAATTTTTTTTATTTCTGTGGCACAGCCACCTGAATATGACGAAATTCGGTTGATAATTTACATGAAATTGTTTCATAAACTTTTGGACTGATGAAGCTGCTTAATGAGCATTTAATCCTATTTTTACTGTGTTTATGTTACTGCTTCTCTCCATCGTGTTATATTGTAATGTTTAAATTATTTTGTTATAGATATTTTTATGTAATCAGATCTCCCTTGAAATTTAGATTTAACTGAAAAAAATAAATGGTTGTTCAGTCATAAAAAAAGAGTATTTATTCCCTCCCGCTGACTCAAAGTAATTTGTATACTGCTGGCTGGCTGAATTTCACTCCTTATCTCATTTTAACCCACAGAAATAAATCAGATTTTATTCGATCATATTTTGAATTATTAATCTGAGTCTGCAAAGTACTTTAAGTTGGAGTGGAGTGAAAAGTACAATATTTACACCTGAAACAGAATGAAGCAGAAGTATAAAGTTGTTGAAAATAGAAACACAAACCTCAACGTTGTACTTCAGTGCAGTACTTAAGTAAATGTACTGCTCTGGTTGTGGATGTGTTGATATAACTAATTAGCTTTAGCTCATAGAGAGACAGACTCTCTGTTTAGTTTCATATTTTAATGATAGGTTTACAAAACCTTATTACAGATTCTCAACATGAAACATCCTTGTATTTATATTATTGTTTCCATGATTCCCTCTAACCTTCCCCTGAAGTACCATAAATGATAGAAATAATAGTTTTCTTCATGCATCGTGTGCTAAAAAGGCTGAATAAATGTTTTTATTTGGGCATCCAGTGATGGAAAGTAATTAAGTAGATTTATTCAAGGGCTTAAATGTACATTTGAGGTACTTGTCTTGTTTCTGCAGCTTTATACTTTTACTCCAGTACATCTCAGAGGCAAACATTGAACTTTTACTCCATTACATTTGTCTGACAGCTTGTCTCCGTGGGTTGAAAAAATTCTCCTTCTTCTTAAGGTAAATTAACTACTGACAAACCCTCTTGGATTAGCTGGAAAAAGCATCATCACAAAGATGAAAACAGGCTGTTTTCCTTTTTAGAGATACGTGGTTCTCACAGGACAGTGACACTACAAACACATGGTGGTCTCATAGAAAATGATGCCTTGCTGTAGATTAAACTACTCAACAGTATATAAAGTACTTCAAATTAGCTCATATAAAATAGCAAAACACTGGCAGGGACCGTTTTACTGCGCAGTGAGTACTTTTACCTTTGATACTTTAAGTAAATTTTGCTGCTGATACTTTCGTACTTACTTAAATAAGGTTTTCAATACAGGACTTTTACTTGTAGTGGAGCATTTTCACAGTGTGGTATGACTTAAATAAAAGATGGAAATACTTCCTCCATCACTGGACATCTCCCTTCAGAGCCGAGGAAGTCATCCACAGCTGTTTCCACAGGCGGTGTGAAACTGGCGGAGCATCCCTTTAACTACAGAGCATTTCACATTCGCTTGTGTTTCTGTGTTCGAACAGCAGAGGGCAGCACATTCACAGTGCATGATGTCAACTTTGCCCTCTCTCATTATCAAGATAACACAAAGTTCAATAAAAGCCTGCAGCTCTTCCTCCAAACACGACCAGCTTTGACGGGAACCGGCTTTGTTTTCACATCACCTGTTAATTTAAAAAGTGTGTTCACACAAACAGACAAACAAACAAACAAACAAGGCCTTTCTGCTGGAGTCTGACATGCATGAGTTGTTTCATGCAGTGAAGTCTGATGAAGCTGCTCGTGTCACGGCTGAAAGCAGAGAGGAGGAAATGCTGAAATGTGCTGAGAGAGAAATAAGGAAATAAAGAAATGAATGAGAGGCCAGATGCAGTAAAGGGTGGAGGCGAGGGAAGGAGAAGAGGAGTGAACTCTCTGACAGAATGGAATGTGGCCAGCATTGTGCTGTGTCATCCTGCTCTGGTACTTTGCTCTATTGCTTCCTTGTAGAGGTAAATGACTGCAGCACAATGCCTGGGTGTAAGGTGCAAGCACAGGTGTTAATCTGCAAGAAACGTCAGAGGCCATCGAGCTGATTCAAAGTATTTCATTCAATTTTCAAAATATATCAAAGTAAAAATCATCAAATCAAACATGGCTTCCTGTAAAACTTGACTGTTGAAGCCTTTTCTTATAAAAATATGTCTGTCGGTTTTGTTTAGAGATAAACGTTGAGGCCATCCTTTAATGGTGGAATGTAACCAAATACATTTACTCAAGTACTGTGCTTTTTTTTTTTTTTTGACAATTTAAGGTACTTACACCTGAGTATAATTCATAAAGCATAATGCATTGCTACAGTCAAATTACCCAACAGTACACTGTTGATTATATATTATACGTAGTTGAAATTAGCTCCACTTTGGCAAATTTGCTTACAATTTAATGCTTCACTACCAATAATCCAATAATATCATCATGACCTCTGCACAGTAACATGAACTTTTTAAAGGACTTTCAGTGCAGTACTTTTACATCGTGGTATTGCTTCTGGATCGGAATACACTGCTCAAGTATTTCCACTTCATGCCGCTTTGTTTTTCTTCTTCACCACCATTCAGAGGGAAATTTTGTACTTTTTACTTCAAATTAAGATTTTATACTCACAAAACACGTGATCAGTTCATTAATATGAATAAAGTAGCTAACAGTGTAAGAAAGTAGCTTCAAAGAATACAACAGGAAACTTAAAGCTGCTGAAAACTCGGTTTCATGTCAAAGTATTTCCCTCTAACATGAAATTTTCCTGAAGAAATAGACAACAATCAACAATAATGTTTAGAGAAAAGATCATTTAATGTTGAAATGAAAAGAAAAATGCTACAGCTTTTTGTTTTTTAGGAGTTTTATGCTAAATTAGTGGATTTTGAATGCATGACTTAATTTAGTACTTTTCCAGTGTAATATTGCTTCAAACTTTTCAGTTTATTCAAAATTCAGGAAAGTAAATATAAAACATTTCTGGGAGTGCAGACATTCCCATGTACTCACCACTCCTTTATTTCCATAGTCTGTATCACAAAATGAATCATCAGATATGAATCACTCTCCCATAACATGTTTACAGGCAACAAAGTCTGTTACTACAAATGAGACTGGTGTCTATTGTTCATTATCTGAGCCAAGATGAAACATTCATATCTTTATTGCTCCAGGAAAAGACTCAGGTTTGTGTTTGATATATGATAAGAGCCAAAGACAAACGCATGAGACGAAACTAATGCCAAGCAACGTATGAGGATCGGAGCCAAACATATCTGAGTGAACTGAGCTACAAACATTACACTGCATTAAAATAAAAAAAGGCAATTGCACAGTGAGACTGCAGCTTAATTCCTGGTTTTAAACTTGCCCTCCTCTCCAGCATGATTCCCATAGTCGTGAACTTGCTGCTGTGCTTTTAATGAGACAATCTGCAGCCATTAAACCCCATAAAAAAAATGATGCAACTTGTCTCGTTTTCGCGTTCTTGTGTGGGTGGGCGTGACGTGAGAATCGTGGACAATAATGTTATCATAAGAACGTGCAGACTTCCTGAATGTCACCTTGGTTACTGTTGGAATTATGCTGCGGCGCACAGACACGCCCATCTGTAAGTGGCGGAGGCCTGAGACAGCTGCTGTAATTACTCAACGTTCAGGGGATTTGAATAAAGTGTATAAACTGAATCTAAGCTGTGGATGTGCTGAAGATATTCACGTGTGTAATCAGGCCCTTCAAAATAAAAGTTAAGTGAAGGATAAACTGAGGTTTACACCTCAAACCCAGACTCTAATCACCATCTTTGTGCCTTAATTTCTATCATTATCGCTTGTTGAAAGGTCTTAAAGTGTCTGCGTGTAGGGAGAGGATATGGGTCAAATGCAATTAAATTCCTCTATCACAGGTAATCAAGAGATTGTGGGAAGCTGCTAAACGAGTCTGCATGAGTTCTGAAGAGCTGGGAAAAGCTTGTGACTGTGTCTCATGACGTTCTGTGGAGACGGGCCGTTCATTGGTTGCTGCTGCGAGTCATTCAGGGCCTGTGTGCTCAGAGCGAGAGCTGCGTTTGTTCTCTTGGAATAAAGTCAAGCACTTTCAAACATGGCCGCCTGCCAAGGGTGTCACCTCTCCTGTTGTTTAAGATATCCATGGACAGGATGTCAAGGCACTCCTGAGGTCTGGCTGCGCTTGATTACATAAGATTGTGGTCCCAAACAGAAAAAGATACCAGGTGAGGGAGGGGGGGCACTTAATCCAAGTGGAGGGGGGGGGGGGGTTATGTATCTAAGGGACAAAAATATCTTACAGGCAAACACAATAGAAATAAGCCCTTAAGCTCGTTTTTTTCTTCAGAATAATCCTTTTAAATTTATGTCTTTCTTAAGGCAGTTCTGTGTGTACACTGGCTGCCAGGCAGGCAAACAAACTCATTCACTTAATCAAACCAGTCAACCGTCAGAGGAGGAATTTAGACTTTGCAAGAGACCGTATGAAAACTGGAAACCACGTATCTCCAAAATATGAACTTTCCACGAGCTGAAAAACCTCTGCTTTTTTGCAAGTCATCCAGTTGTTTTTTAAATCGTTTATTTAGCTTCGGGAGGCTCTTCTTCCATGGAAGGAAACAATCCTTCAGTTTATCTGAAAACTTAAAACTCAATACATGGCTTTCGTTAAAAAAAAACAAAACTTCTTGACCATCAAAAAGAGCAGTTTGACAAAATAATCTAACATGAAGCACTGCTGGCTTTCAGCTCATGGTCTTCATCGGTGGAGTTTGAGTTTAGGTTTTCTTGCAGTTTCCAAACAAATATTTCCAAACTGAGGGGTGAACTTTCATTCTTAAGCAGCTCACTGAAAGAGAAGAAGCTAGTAAGAGGACCTTGAGTCAAGAATCAGTCATCACGAGCTTTGGGCAGAGTGCAGGAGCTGGAGGAAAGAATAAGCGCTTCTCCATCAAGGTGCAAACTGCTGGATGGATTGTGGCCGAGCTGCTGACTTGCAGGTGCAGCAGGGAAAATTTCACACTGCAAAACTATTCACAAGTCCCATCATGCACCACCACACGGCTGATGGTAACTGCAGCAAGTGTACGCAGACGATTCCTTCCTTCAATGTTAGACTGTTCTACTGTTTCTCTTTTTATCCACAGCATTGGAAGGGTCGCATAAACAGCTGCCAGAATCTCCCCAGCTGTGTTTATTAGGAACCACCGGGCACACTTTACTGGCTCCTCCATCTGATTGTTCTCCACCGCTGGAAGAGCTGGGCAAAGGCTGAACACAAGGACTAATGATTACCAAGAACATTTCTATGAGGTTTGGTCTCATTCTGAGTAAAAGTGCCATCCTGTTTTTATTAATTACATTGCAATCAGGGATTAGCAGCACACCTGTGCTTGAGCAAATACTGCAATACAGTCTCAAACAAAGTGTACATAAAAGTATATAAAAAATATACTTTTAACAGATACTTTTTACATGTATGGTTTTATATTTTTATCTTTCTTTCATTACCTGTTCTGATCTCAATCATTTACTGTTTCTCCACCCCCCTTATCAGCTGCCACAGTGTCAATTTGATAAATGTTGGACATTAATCAAAAAAGGTAAAAATATCACCCTCAGCCAACATGATTCATCAGGGCAGGAGTGAAAATGGGGCAGTAACAGCGGCTGTTTCATTCTTCTCCATGAATCATCAGACAAAGTTTGTCTGAAGTGCTGCGGCTTTCCTCCGAGGCCTGCTCTCCTCGGTGGGTGTGGGTGTGGGTGGATGCATACGGGGAGTTTTCTCGCCGTTTCAGCAGTGTCACAGTTGTATAATCGGTGACTCCGTCCTGCCTCGGCCGAGGTTCAGTTTCAGTTTGAGGAATGCTGCTCCTGACTTGTTGCCATCTAGGTCTCTGTGCATGCGTACTGGCCGCACAGAGCTCGCAGTGTGCTGGAGAGTTGCACAGTCATGTTGGTGCACAAATTCCTCCCCGCCACCAGTACCACCACCAGCAGCAGCACCACCACCACCACCACCTTTGGACGTGCGCCCGCGGGGACGCAGCGCAGCAGCGACACTCGTCGCTCCGCGCATTTCGCCTTCTGATGTGAAGCGTCTGCTGATTTCCGCGCAGGACGGGAGACGCTTCAGCCGGCGGACACTTCCTGCGGTCGGGCCAAGTCGTGCGTAATCTCTCCGAAGCGATTTGCGCGACGCGGCGGTGCTGTGGTGTGATCGTGGACTTTCAACAGCTAGCGTGGTGTCGTCGCTTCAGGTGAGTGAATCTGCTTTAACGTCAGAAAAAGTGGCCGCGGCAGTTCCACATGCTGAGTGGACGCGCCCTTTCTGGAGAAATCACTGCGATATCCAGAGCTGCTATCGACTGTTTGTGATCGCAAAGCTGCGCTCGAAACATTTGTTGTGTTACTTCCCAACACGTCGCAGCAGCAGCAGCGTTTCTAGACAGGAGCCTCGAACGTATCCGGTAGTTTATTTTGTTGTTGTCGCCCATTTAGTTTATTTCCTCAGCAGTGCGCAGACTCCTGGAAGGGAACTGAAACTTTGGCTCGTTGTCCTTCTGTGTGTGTGCACTGTTTCACAAACATCCCCATCAATATAACACATCTTAGCGGAAACAAGTTGTCAGTTAATCAAATGATCGATCAGAGAAAACGAATGGAATTATCAGTTAATCGTTAAATTCATTTTTAAAGCTAAAATGCCAAAACTTCTCAGGTTGCAGCTTCTGAAAGGTGACACTTTGCTGATTTTCCCCTCTTTATACTGTAAATTAGATTTCTTTCTTTTTCTGCCATTTTGTAGACCAAACGGTTAATTGATTAATCAAAAGATAATCATATGATAATCTCTAATACAAATTTAACCCTTAGTTGCAGCCCTTGAATGTGCAGTCATTGCTGAAAGTAAGGATTATCAATCCGCTTCATCTTTAAAACATTTCATGTTAACACAGAGCCGGTGACGCCTTCAAATACTGACCAACAAACCAACAAGTTTAAGACAACAAAAACAGTAAACATGAACAATAACTGTAATCATTAATCGATGATCAAAATAGCTGCAGACCAGTCCACCAGCTAAATTATCAAATAATTGTTTCAGCTCTCCGTACAATGAAGTCACTCATTCAGTCTCTTCAGGTCAATCATTCATGATGGAGGCAGGCGACTAAATACTCTTAAATGCAAATGAAGCAGAGCTGCAAGAATCCAGACCCACTGCGAAGAGCCGATGGAGCGCCATGGGAACAGTTTTTCTGCTGCGTTTGTCTATACGTCGACTCTTCATTTTCCCAAATGTTTATGTGGGCGAACCTTATACCTCAGATAACAACATATGTCCTTTGTTTTGCGATAAACGGGCTCGCTGTATGTTTAGTGTTTCTGATACGGTGAGTTTGTGGTCAGGAGGCAGCATTGTGTTCCATCTCTTCATTCTCAAGTGTTATTGTAGGCAACAGGAGTTAGATTTTAACTCTTTAATCCCCCAGATGTTACCATTTACAGTGCTCCTCCGATGCGTGTGTTTTGTCAGGGAGCAGCCTTTGACCTCAGTCCGCCATCAGGGCAGCTGAAAGATGACAGTGGCAGATTGGCTTATGTCACCGCTGTTACAAAACATTGTAAAAGGCATGCGGTCACTGAAGGTCAGCCCTTTTGCACAGCCCGTTTTCAAAGGTTAAGCACTTGATCTTCACTCCTTGTACTCGTCCTGCAGTGTGTAGCATGTTCAGGTCAAAGCTGACAGCACAGGCTGACGTGTTTCCAGACCATCTGCCAACAGAGGCCGTCTGTCAATGGTTAACTCTCCGCCTCTTCTTATGAATTCTACGTGGTGCTGGTCCTGTTTATGAAAAGCAAACAGTCGTGATGAAAGAATCAGTGAGTTACAGCGACGTTAGCTTTTGCCTCTCAAAACTGCAAATTTAATTTGACGACAACAGCAGATCTGAGTTAAAGCCTCTGAGTCAAAACACGTTTTTGTCAATGGAACTGCAGCGGGGTGCATGCTGCTCCTCTCACTCCCAAACAGCCAGCTGAGGAATAAATCTGACCCATCCAAACAGCAGCACGGCCTGTTGTTACGCATCAGAACCTCGGTCAAACAAGCATTTCGAAACCTGCTGAAATCAATAAACCGGCCAAAACCAGCGTCACAGTGTTCTCACAGTGTTCCTGCAGGCTTGAGCAATGCTTTATATAGTAGCCAAGCTACCCTGTGGCCCTGTGTTTACACAGTAATTCACTGTTAACCCCCTTAAAGCCTGATCTGGAGAGAAGGACAGGCTGATGTGTGCAAGCACAATGGCCCTTTATGGAAAACTGAATCGCTCCACTGTATTAATGACTCTCACTTCCCTTCACTCAGTCCCTCCTTGAACTGATCTCTCCCTCTTAAATCTTCCTTCAGCTAAATGTCATTTTTCTCTCCCCTCTGTCTTTTTCTCCTCCTGTAATCACTGCATGTTGCCCTCAGAAACTCCCTGTTCTCTGGCTCGCTCTCCCTCCCTCGCCGTCTCACACTTTTGGTCATATGACCAGCGAAAAAAGGCTCGAGGCTGAACAGATTTGATTGTGCAACTCTGCAAAGCTGCACTCCAAACTGGCGGTAACCTTCTCGTGCTTCGCTCAGAAAAACACACACACACACAAAATTTGGGTGAAAACAGAATCTGATAGATGCAGAAAAACGAATGATGGGTATAAAATGAAGCTGCCGTCAGGTGCTGTTAGTTTTCCTGTGGTGCTCAAAGGGTCAGAGCAGTTTTGACATTAGGGTTTTGTCTCTTTCTTGCTAAAATAGACCTCCTGCTGTTGATTCTAAGAGTTTCTGCACAGATAAAAGCACTGTAGCTAACAGGCAGCTCAGCACAAGTCACTCCAAGCTGATTTGTTCTGCCTCGAGCTGCAGCAGCGGGCGACACTCTGGAATGCAGAGATTTCTTATGTTTGCTGGATAGGCGGTCACTACAAGTTCAAAGCCCCTGTTTTTCACAAATTTTTAGGTGATTCTGAAGCGTTACACGTCCAGAAGTTTAAATACTACGTAAAGGAATTTGGAGATATTTACGCTCACGCACTAGCATGTGTCGTTTAGGCTCCATGTGTCTCCATGCCTGCTGATCATGTGAGGCTTAAAGCTTGTAGATGCAGTCCTCCTCAGGCAGCTAACGGCTTGCGTGTTCTTTCATTTGTAGAGCCCAACTGGCCGACAAATACTGATTGTTTAATTTGCTTTTTTCTTGCTTTCTTGTGCTTATTAAACCTATGAAACATAGAGTGTTACTCAGTGTGATTTTGCTGGATTTTGTCGTTCTTAGACCGAACAAGTGGGAGTTAAGCTTCTCCAGGCAAACATGCAGAGTTTGGTGGTAGAGGTGGGAGTGGATGTCTCTTTTATAACCGTATGAAGTGTTTTTTTTTATGTGTGTGTGATCTGAACCCTTCTCTGCGTAGGGTCACGGAGATGTTTATGTGTGTCTTTGAAGGAGCATCATTCTATAATTTCCCTGCCTGTAATCTCTGTGCGAAGCGAAGATAACCTTTCCTGGCTGTGACTTTAATGGACAGGCATGAGAGTGGTGTTCATCCTCCATCTGAGCCTCAGCAGGAAACTGGATAAGCATATTTCCCATAAATTCAGTTCTATCATGAGGCAATGATCGGGTGACGCACTAATCTGATTTTCCTTCTTGTGCTGAAATGTATTAATGTCAATCTCAAACATCCATTATCAGTCAGGCTGCAGTCATTAGTTGACATTTTACCGTAGAGCTAATAGGAAAGTAACACTGCGATTTACTGATATGTTGAACTGTGACAGCGCGCAACACTTACCAGACCAGTGAAAACTGTGCGGATACGTCAGACTTTCATCTGAAAACCTGTTTTAGATCACAGTAAATACATTCATTCAAGTGGTCTTTTTCTCTCTTTTTTTGACCTTATTGTTTCCTGTGTCATCATCATTTTATGGATTTTTGTGTACTTTAACACATCCTGAAAACTGCCACGTCAGTTTTTCGGTATAGAAGTGAGTCAGGTTTCACTGTCAGGTTAATAACAGATGTTTCTCTCATCCCTCTACAGTACTAATGTCACTGTATTTATTGAAACGTGTGTGTCATATTGCACCAACAGAATATGCTAAGAATCCCCACATAGCCTCTCTATTCAAAAAGAACTACACACCAAACTCCATTCAAAAAATTGTGATGTTTAATGACTTCAAGCATATTTGCAACGGTGCGAGTAGACCTTCCTGAACCAATAAGAAAGGTGTTATTTATCCTCTGTATTACACTGGGAAACTCAATATGTAACTAAATAATCCAAGGAGCAGCAGTTTATCTCAACTTTAACTTAATTTCTAAATGTAAAGGCCAATTAACAGTAACATACGTGGTTGATGTAGATTTGTGTTGTTGTTGATAATCAGCTCGTCCTTGCCTGGAGAAATGTGACGACAGTGTCTTTTTCTTTTCACTGGTCCCATGAGGCATTTGGTGAGGGCACAGAGCAATATATCTGTCACAACTGTGAACAGAGGAAGAGAATTTATGTTCGTAATGCAGCAAATGAAACGTGTAATTTTACTCTGTTATACTGTTAGATTTTCTTTCACTTACACTGTTCACCCTTTCAAAACGTTTGAAACTGAAAATTTACATTGAAAATATTTTTTTTGAATAGGATAAAGGACATAATATGTTAGCAAGTCCACATTAACAAGGACATAATCATACATTTTTAATAAAAACAAGATTAATATTAACAATTCAGCTTCATTTAAAATCGAATTATACCGAAGTCGGTCCACATTTGCACAAAATAGCCCCTGATATTGTTAGTCCACACTTGAGCTGTTGATAACAACGAAATTTACAACTTAGAAACTCATCAGCATGACATATTTACAAGTTTTTATGGCCTCCATGCCTTAAAATAGCTCAGATCTAACTGTGTAAGTGTGGATCTATGAACATGTAAATATGCTTTGATAACTGTTGTTCCAAAGCAATAACGCTCAACCACAGTGTAGACTGCTTGCTTTGCATTTGATATGTCATAAAAAACATCTCATGGACACATTAACAAGGTTAAAAACTTGATTTTCATTGGCGGGGTCTTTAAAATGAGACTGATCTGTAACATGTTACTGTCATCCCAGACCTCCCAGGTGCAGCATTTATACCCATACACAGGAAAGATCTTTCAATGAAACTGTCAAAAACGCATCTCAGTCCACTTTTACCCGCTCTTTGCTCACATTTTGTAGTCATATGGTTGTTTTTTTCAATGAATGCAGAAATACAGTCCTTGAGGTCTAATCAGAAATGTCACTAAAGGGAGTGTTTGAAATCCTTTAACTCGCTGCTTTCCTGCTGCGTCACAGGTGGGTGATTATTAGTGTTGTTTTCTCGACATTTGCTAAGTTTAGATCAACAGTCAAACAGGTTCCACTCAGCACAGATGAGCTGCTTGGTGACACCGGCCCGCTGTCACAGCAGGGAGTGGTTTTACTACATGCCCAGAAAATAAACAGGAACGTAGGAGTGAATGTCATTTCAGGAAACGGTGGAGTGTTTGGTCGGCGACAGCTCCTGGCGTCTGGTAGGAATTCATTCATATGTTGTGTTGTCTTGAATAGTGTGGATGTGTCTTCTGTGTATGTTTATCAGCCGGTTGTAGTCTTCAGGATCTCGGTCATTCTTTCTGTGACTCACACGCCTTGAATGTGACTGTTAACAGGCTCCTGTTTGGAGGAAGGAAAAAAGAGATTTAACTGCTTATGATTCACAAATAGTTCTTAAGTTTATTGTTGACGGGCTGAAGCGGCTCTGTGAGGATTCACCGGCTAATCATTTGGTCTGTAAAACAATGAAACTCGGCCTTCATTGCCCTAGAGCACAAGGTGACTTCATCAAATGTCCAAAACCCCAAAATTCAGTTTATTATAGGTAGTAAGACCAAGAAAAGCAGCAAATTGTCACAATGGAATTTTCAGAAGAGTTGAAGATTAGTTTTCTTTCAATTAGCTGATTGATTAATTGGCACTTTGTTGCAGCTTGTACTGATAAGAGGGTTCTGGTATATCAGAATAAACGAACATGTTCAGCCGATATGGCTGTGATGGAATTTTCTAGACCACGTGTACTTTTGCACTTTGTCACAGTGACCAAGCAGAAAATGTGAAGAAACGTACGTTTTACTACTTCTTCAATTACATTTTATGTCTCTGCAGCGAGCAAGCTGTTAGCGTCTTACTCCTGTGTCCAAGGACAGGACGAGAAAAGATGGCCTGAATTACTCTGTTTTTGTACCACTTGAAGATAATGTGTAACTCACCCTGTCCCCCTGACCTTATAGGCATCAGTGTGTATCAAACACTGACATCTCCTCTGTTCTGGGCTCATTCATGTGACTCTGTTGTGAGTCCGTCTGAGTTTCTTTCTTTCATTACCTCATTTCCACACGGAGGCCCGACGCTAAAATGAATCTGTCTAAGCCGCTCTGAAGAAAGGAAATAGCATAATTCCTGATTATATCTTACTGATGAAAGCACTCACAGATACCATTTCCTTGGGCAAAAGCCGTGGCATTAAGCAAGTCATCTGAAAGTGTCGTTTCTATTTCAGCTGCAAGGAAGTGAAACCTTGAGTGTGTGACACTTGCACACCCACGCATACATGCACAACGGAAAAAAGACATGCTCACATGATTCCATTAGCTTTCTTACGGGCCACTAAAAGTTTGCCGTCTATCTTAACCCACTTCTTGTCTTTTTGCAGGATAAGCATCACAACAGAAGCGCTTAAAGAAATCCCTGCCAGGACACATCTGATTGAGAAGTTACACACACTTGCCAGCCACTTCCTCTCCTCCTGCAGAGCTCTAAATAGCAGAGGACTCTGTGAGATGTCAGAATGGATTCCTTTCAAAACCCTGAAACCTGTAAAATCTGGACCAACGGCAGTTTAATAATCGTGGGTTTGACTTTGGGAAGTGTCTGATCCTGATTCAGAGGCTGTCAGTCATGTTGGAGCCTGGATCCGTGGCTGAGGGACCAGGCTGCGAGTTTGTTTACCCGCTGTGTTTGTGCAGAGAAACATATGAGCTGAATGGATTTCATGTAGCGACTGACTTTTTCTCTGGAGCGCTCGCTCTTCCTGCTGACTGCAGCTGGGATCACCAATGGATAATACCGTTAAACTGCTCACATCCCTAACTTCGTGTCTCCTTTCTGAATGGATTTTCGTGACAAAATGGAGGACCTAAGGACAGCTGATGAGTTAAAGACCAAAGGAATTTCCTCTGTTGAAAGTCTGACCCCAATGGGATAAGAACTTGACACTTTGAACTGTACAAGACTGTAAGACTGAACAGGTAATTACTCAAAAAGATCTGGAGGACTCTCTCCCAGAATGCATTGCCCTTTGAGGAAGAAACGCCCCACGCGTGACTCTGATTTCTCGGCCATCGCCGTCCCCTCCATGCATGGGTCCGGATATCTGGACTACACGGTGGAGACCCACGCTTCCAAATGCCTCAAAGTCATGGAGGAATTCAGACGGCACGAGATGCTGTGTGACCTGGTGCTGCATGTCACACACAAGGACAGGACAGTGGACTTCAAGGTGAGACGGCCTCCAAGTTCAACCGTCTGAACAGAGCTTGTGCCATTTTGTGGGATGTTTGAAAAAATCCGACTTAGCAGAGTGTGGATCCCTGAAACTGAGTAAATGTAGTAAAAGGTCATCAGACAGGTGAAAAACACAACTGAGTCCATCAACAACGAAGCGTGAGCCAGTACCTAGAATGGTAGAATAGACACCTATAGTAAAATACCTATAGTATAGCATAGCATTGTATAGAATAGTACAAAGTCCATTTAGGTTCCCAGACTGTTGAGCTACTCATTTATTCCTTTACTTCACATCATGTTTCCTTGTGTCTTTATGCACAACCCCAATTCCAAAACATTTAGGAGGCTGTTAACAGAAAAACTGAATGCTATCATTTGCAAACAAACAATTTTACTTACTTACTTACTTTACTGTTTCTGTATCATCAAATACATTTTTTATCCAGGTGCACAGGGTGGTCCTGGCCGCCTGCAGCCCCTACTTCAGAGCCATGTTCACCAGCAGCTTCAAAGAGTGCTGTGCCTCAGAGGTCACCCTGCGTGATGTCTGCCCCCAGGTGGTGGGAAGACTTATAGACTTTGCCTACACCTCCCACGTCACAGTGGGAGAGAAATATGTGTTGCACCTTCTGCTGGCTGCTATGAGGTAAACAAACAGTAGTTAAACAGCAGCACATTCAGTAGAAACGCTGATTCTCAGTCAATGAAAACAGATGAGTTCTAAATACAGACTCAGCCTTGACTTCGTTATGCTGACACACTTTCTATCTTTCATAATTTATCAGTTAAAAACATTAAAATAACATCTGAATCATACATTTAGGTGACGAAATATACACATTTTCCTCCTCTCTCTGTTCTCTGCAAGGTATCAGATGGAGGACGTGGCCAAGACATGCTGTGATTTCCTCACTAAGCACCTGGAGCCTGCTAACGTCATCGGCATCGCCCGCTTTGCTGAGGAGATCGGCTGCTCGGAGCTGCACCAGCGGAGTCGAGAGTATATCAATACGCACTTCAGTGAGGTGAGGTGCACATGAAGCACAAGCTTTGAAATACATTTAAATCAAGTCAGATGTAGCCTTGCATGGCCAGACTGTCTCCACAGCGCTGCGTCTGCGCTGGAGAAAGGTCGACCAGGTTGGGGTTATGGTCACCCTCAGAGAGCTCCAGGACTCCTCTGCTGAGCTCTGGCACAGAGTAAAGGAGCTCTTTGGTTGTTCTTGTACAATGCTGCACCCATGTGGCAACTCAGTACTGCAAACGTTCTGCTGCAAACATTTCCTTATCGTCTCCTCCCGTTGGCACACACCGGGTGATAGTTAGCCGACAGCTGGGATGTTCAGTCTGATTGAAAGATGGAGAAACGATGTCGTCATTTATTCATGTGTAAAAATGACCATAGATCATTTCCCAGAGTCCCATCTTTTCCTCCAACAGATCAGTGATCATTTTTATTCGTGTGCAGTTTCAGATTACTTCCCGTTCCTCTGCCCACTCTTTGGACTGACGCTCTGCTCTTAGATCCTTAACTTGGTTCTCCTTAGCTCGTACTTCATACATTCGCTTGCTACCAGTCTGCTCTCCATCATCCTCAGCTCCTCCACTGTGGCTCTTGGTGCTCCCTGCTCATCACTGCTGAACTGCCTGAACCGAAGCCCCTGACAGGCCTCGGCTTGGCAGCAAAGCTCGAACACTTTTCATTCTGTCTTTAGACCTTCTAGATGTTGATTGACCTCACATACAGCAGGTCAGCATAGAAGCTACAGAACATTACTGCTTCTATGCATTTTTTATACATAGCTAATTAGTCACACCTCAGCAGCTCATCTGATTGCTTAGTTCCCTGCTTTCTGTCTGTCATACTGAATAAGTCACATACATGCTGTGCTCGTGTGTTATGATAACCGTGGGAACAGTACAGCTGCAAAAATCACTGATCTGTCTCGAGGTCAAACTTGGCTGCATGACAGTAAAGGTACCTTATGTTCTCTCTTCCCCTGTCCTAAAATGATGAAAACTGCCTTTGCTAGCATGTGAACGCTCTCTCTGTGTTTCATTTACTGGATATTACTTGAAAAGATCTCCACATGAGAAAATGAATAACCTGAAAAAAGGACTGAAATATGCACATCCAGTGGTTGGTATGCTGTTATCTGACTGTGCCCTTGCATGCTGCTGTGTCCGTCTGTCCTAGGTGACCAAAGAAGATGAGTTCTTCAGCCTGTCTCACTGCCAGCTGCTGGAGCTCATCAGTCAGGACAGTATCAAGGTGCTCTGTGAGTCTGAGGTGTGTGGGATTCAAATAAATTATTCAAAATGAACTGGCAGGCATGCCAGGAACATATTGTCATCATTTGTATGTTCTGCCTGTGAGTGTGACCAGCAGGCATGCACAGTTATACCACAGTCACAGAAGAAGGTAGAAGTCAAGGAAACGCACAGTCATTGACATTCAGCTTGTTAATCTGCTCCTTAAAGTCAGTGTCTTGAATGTTTCTTGTGTGTTACAGTCATCTCGTGTTAAAAAGGTTCAACATCCCCAACTGCACAAACACTATTTGTCCAAGTTCTGGCAAGAGTGTATCTAGATGTAAATAACAAAGCACATATTGATATGTCTGAATAAATCCATATCAGGTGTATAAGGCCTGCACAGACTGGGTCCGCTGGGATATGGAGGGTAGAGCCCAGTACCTGCATGCCCTCCTGAATGCGGTTCATATCTACGCCCTGCCTCCTAAGTTCCTAAAGAACCAGCTCCTGTCGTGCCCCATCCTCAGCAAGGTAAACTCCAGCCTCGTTTTGTCTGTGCTCATAAACATTAATTAATGTTCTTTATTGCCGTTCATGTCAGTAAAACCTGATACTCATCACTTACCTGCTCAAAAGGTTTTAATTTTCTGCTCTTTCTTTGAACTCCAGGCCAATTCATGCAAGGACTTCCTGTCTAAAATCTTCCAGGATATGACACTGAGGAAGCTTCCTCCTGCACCGAACCGTGGAACTCAGCTCATATATGTGGCCGGCGGGTACTTATCTCATACAGTTTCTCCAGCAACATTGACCTGTTCTGCAATGATTTTCCTTTTACACACTTGTTGTGAGACACTGTGGAGGCCTTAACAAACATTTTGGGACCCATTTCTGATACTGATCATTATAAACTGAGATTTGTGTATTGTGTCTGTTAAATGCTAAAGGCTGCATGGATCCAGACTGTGTCATTCTGCCACCCAGTGGCTGTTAGCAGGTCATCCATCTGCCTTCCTTACAGATGTGCTGTCTGGGCTCATGTTGGCAGCTTCTTTTCTGGGAGCCCTTTGTTTATAGTGGAATGCTGTATGTCATTTCCCACTGTCATACAGCACAGGTGGCACAGCTCGGGTACACCATGAAGATGTTCCTCTATTTATGCACTTGTTTGATAGAAATCATCTGACTGCAGAGCTTTTGGATTCCGCTGCTTGCACTCTAGTACTCCTTAATTTAAGTGTGTCAGATTTAGTTGGATCTGCCATGTTGCACCGCCATGTTTCTATAGTAGCTCAAAATTGGACAAATTGAACACTGGCTTTAAGGAGTGCCTTTTGCATTTTCTGAGTGTTTTTAGCAGCCACCATAGGGGAGGGTGAGGCGAGGGGTGCTAAGCTGGTTGCAACCATACTACTTTAGATGCCTCTAAATCCTACACACTGGACCCTTAAGTAATTTTGTAGAAGGCCGACTTCAGTGTTGTTGACTTAAACATAGGGGAGATTACTTTTCATCAGATCCAACCTGTGCCCCTAAATCTCAAGCCCCTCCATGTACAGATACATGTGTCTGCATATGAGGCCACTGGCCTTTTCTTGTGGGTCTTTCTGTATACTTACATGGACTATTTTTAAAGAATGCGTCTAAAATGAAGAGAACATTTAGCCCAAACTTCCCCCTCACCACTTCCTTCTCTCTGCTCAGATACCAGCAGCATTCACTGGCCTCCATGGAGGCTTATGATCCCAGAGGGAATGTGTGGCTAAAACTGGCAGACATGGGGTCTCCATGCAGTGGTCTGGGAGCCTGTGCTCTGTTTGGACTGTTCTACACTGTAGGTTGCACCAATTACATCAAACCACCAATGACACGTCATGATAAAACATTTTTTTTTCTCACTGATTGGACTAATGTTTGTTTTGACGAGTGAAAGATCAGCATAATGTTCTGATCCCTCTTTTCATGAATCCAGGTTGGAGGCAGGAACCTGTCGCTTCATACCAACACAGAGTCCAGCTCCCTGTGCTGCTACAACCCGATGACCAACCAGTGGAGCCAGCGAGCCTCCCTCAACATCCCCAGGAACAGGGTCGGGGTTGGGGTGGTGGACGGCTGCATCTATGCTGTTGGAGGCTCCCAGGGCTCCACGCACCACAACACGGTGGAGAGGTGAGCATGTCTGAGGCGTCCATTCATGGTGTGTGTGTGTGTGTGTGTGTGTGAGGATTTATTTATTTAACCAGGCACTCGAGAAGTGATTTGATTTTAATGGCATGTTATTTAGAATGAATGTAATGAGCATGGATTTCTTCCCCTGTATCCACATTCTTAGAATATACATCACAGTAAGTATGGATCGTGGCACGAGAGCTGTGAAATGAATAGCTGCCATTCAACCTAAAGAGCAGACAAGAAGTTTGCAGGTATTCCTCTTAGCCTAATTAGATAACGACATGATCTCTTTCAAAACATGTTGAGACACACCTCCCAGGAATGTCGATCTGGTCGGGAATGCTTTACATCTCTGAGCAGGGAGGAGTTTGAATACTCTTACAAATCAGTTTCAATCAGTTAATAACAAGTGGCAGTTTCTTTTGACGCCATTTGCTTTTTCCTCACATCAAAAGAGCCGTGCTTCAAATGTAACCTCACTCCCTTTTTTATATTGAAAGGTATAGATTTCTAAAAGATGCTGGTCACAAGAGAATGATTAGAACTCATCAGACGCCACTTGGAAGTCTTTTCATGAGAAGCCGCTGAATGTAATGAAGGCTGATAAAACTGTTGAAATGAGAATTCAATGTGAAACACATCAGAGGAGATTACTGGAACAATGGCTGGCAGAAAAAGGCTCTGCTCCTGAGGATGCTCCCCAAATGAATCCAAGCAACATGTGAGAGATTCAACAGGGAGCTATGCCTCCTCTCAATGGCTCAAGTGTGCTAAAGTCAGATTGTGTATTAGTATTTATCACTGAAATTTGCCTCGCAGCATGTAGTAATTTCAGGGTTCAGAGCACAGGGTCAGAGTCAGCACAGTGACTTAAGAGTGGCTTGGACTCTGTGCTTTTCTCAAGGGCACTTTGTCAATGTTTGAGGGCAGCTGATGTAATATCAACCACCCTCCTATCAGCAGTTTACAGCTGGAATACACCCAGTGCCGTGAACACAGCCAACAACTTTTTAATCATTAACCAGACAGTGAACATGCAGTCCAACCTGCCTCATCATGATTCACTTCTCGGCTGCTGTTGTTACACCTCACAAAGTTTCCAGTCTTAGGAGAACATGTTGGGAGATACACTTGTTTGCTTTCTTGCCTCGAGTTAGATGAGAAGATTGATAAGACCCTCATATCCGTCAGTTAAATGTGAAGCTGCAGCTCGGAAGTAGCTTGTTTAGCTTAGCATAAAGACCAAAGCCAAAACAGTTAATCTGACTGTCCAAAGGTAAAAAAAATACACCTGCCAGCTTCTCAACAAAACCCAAGTGTACAATTGTCACGTCGTGACTTCACAGGAAGTAAATCACTGCATCTGGCCAATAAGTTGTCTGCCGCATGACCCCCACCCAATAAAACACAAGTTTTTATTTCACAGTTCAGCTTTTGTATGGAAAAACAAACAAGATATGGATGATAATTAATGAGCTTTACAGGGGATGGTAGGCAGATTTTTTTTTTTTTTTGACCTTTCACCAAAGCGCGTTTCCCCCTACCTTAAGTTTTTATGCTAAGCTAAGCTAACCTGACTGTGGTTCCATATTTGAGACAGACATGAGTGTGATATCAGTCTTCTCAGCAACAATGAGAATAAGCTTACTGGGAAAAATGTCAGGCTATTCTTTTTTTTAAAAAAATGAGAAATGAGGCATTTAGCTTCCACTATCATGAGATTAATTTGATCTTAGACCTTCAAACCAACTGTTTTTGTTCTCTTTGCGAAGACACAGCAGGCTTAGAGTGAAAACTTAACCATTAAAGTATTCAGAGACGAGTGTTGGACTACAGAATCATGTGGACTTTCTTGTCTCTGCCTGCTCTCAGCGGTGTTACAACCTCTTTGGCTTCAAATAAAGCTTGTCAATAGTTGCCAAACATGGCTGCCAGCTTAACCTAATCCACTTAAACTTGACTGGCTCGTGTAGATTGAGAAGGATGCTGCACTCAGCCTCTGCCCTCCAAACCATTTAAAGTTTTACAGCACTGATAAACCAATTTGATTATATTAACTGACTAATACGTCAATTAATTAGGAATTATCACCAGATTATCGCTACATTGACTCCGTGTGTCTCACAGCTGCTGTTTGTTTTGCAGGTGGGATCCAGAGTCTAATCGCTGGTCCTTTGTTTGCCCGATGACGGTGGCTCGTCTGGGCGCGGGAGTGGCGACGTGTGGGGGGGCTCTGTATGTGGTGGGTGGATATGATGGGCAGAACCGCTGGAACACTGCAGAGAAATACCAGCCTGACACTAACACCTGGCACCAGCTGGCACCTATGAACACTATACGCAGTGGACTGGGTGAGCGAGTGTGTGTGTGTGTGTGTGTGTGTGTGTGTGTGTGTGTGTGTGTGTGTGTATGCGTGCGTGCGTGTACTCTGGTCTTTATGAGATTTAGACAAACAAAGTGAGAACATGTTGATGTTTGATTTAGTTCAGTCCAAATAAGGGTTTTTAATTGTGCGTGTGCATGCTTGTGTTTACCACTTGCAGTCATATCTCAGCGGGTGTGTGTGTGTGTGAGTTTGATGAGAAGATCGATACCTCTTTCATGTCTGTATGTTCAATGCAAGACTACGGCCAGCAGCTAGTTAGCTTAGCTTAGCATAAAGACTGAAAAAAGTTGTCGTTCTACACTTGATTTTATATGGATAAAACAGCAATTAACGTATTTATTCGTGAGCTTGCTACTCTCCCCTCCCTTCAGTTTTTATGCTAAGCTAAGCTAATCAGCTCCTGGTTCCAGTTTTCTATTTAAAGCCATTTTGCCAAATTATGGAGCTCTCCCTTTAAGTTCCCTCTCTGTCTGCCTTTGCAGGATTGGTGTGCGTGAACTTGTACCTGTACGCAATAGGAGGGTATGACGGGCGGAGCCAGCTGTGTTCTGTGGAGCGTTACAACATAGCCAGGAACCAGTGGGAACCCCGGGCCTCCATGCAGTACTGTCGCAGTGCGCATGGAGTCACCGTCCACCAGGGACGCATCTTTGTCCTCGGTCAGTTGCATCACGGTGATGAATGAATGTTCACACATGAATTAAATGAAGAGGCTTTGCGCACAGCACACACACACACACACAAAAATACATGATCAATCATCCTTTATTTTTTAAAGGATGATTTTTTAAATTCTTTTTATTAGATTTAACTTTATGTTATTTTATCTATCTATTTTATCTTTTTCCCCTAATTATTTTATTGGCGTCTGTCACTCCAGGATGTTTTTTGTATAGTTTTTGATGACGCTTTGTATCGATCGCCATTGATCGTCTAAGTCGAGCCTGTTTTGTGTGCTAGCACTAATTAGCACGTGAGCATCTGTCTGTCATCTTTCATCTGTCTGAGCCCGTTCTACCTTCTCATGAGCCCGATGAAGAGCTGAAGCAAAACACGCTGCTCGTATCGGTGTAAATAAAATGATGATCCCATGTTTTTGTGGGCGCCATCACGACCACAAACGCTTACTATGTCTGAGTTAAAAGGAGTTCCATTTGGTAATCGGTCTGGAGTAGAATTGACATATATATCATGTATATGTCAAAATGTCCTTTCAGAAGACGTGTGTGCATGTCGAAGCAATAATAATACAGTCTTGTTTTAGTAATTGAATTACTCTGATTAATTAGTAGACAGTTAGGTCTGGAGGTGGCCAGTGAGATTGTCTGTCACAACAGAGTGGGCTGTATCCTTTTGGATTTCTAATGTGGCTCAGTGACTCTGTGTTAATTAAATAGAGTGGTTCAGTATGGGTCAGATGTTGAGAATGAACCGACGAGCGGCAGGCAAATTAAATGTCAGATTGGGAAGAAATAACAAACAGCACTTTGGTCAATAAAATCAAGCCAAAACGTTAAAGTAGCCTGAAATGTTAAGAAACGAGTCCATTTATAAACTGAAAAATGAACTGCGCAAAGATTGAGTGATTACATTTAATTATTCATTGACACAACTGTTGAGCGGTTCCCTAGTTAGTTCATTAAATGTGTGTGTGTGTGTGTGTGTGTGTGTGTGTGTGTGTGTGTTCCTCCAGGAGGTTTTAACCAGCAAGGCTTCCTGTCCAGCGTTGAGTGTTACTGCCCAGAAAGAAACGAATGGACGTGCGTCACCGACATGCCTGTTGGACGCAGCGGCATGGGCGTCGCTGTTACCATGGAGCCCTGTCCCGGCAACCTGCCAGTGCAAGAGGAGGACGAGGACGGAGCCACGTAGGATGAAGTCTGTTCCAGTGTTGCATGCGGACGTAAGTGGTGCTGCTTTTCAAGAGAGGGTAAAGTGCATTAAATCAAAAACAAAAAAAAACATTCCAGTATGAAAACGTCGTCCCCGCCCGAATGGACCTCGCTTGCGTCGCGCCGCCGAGCGCTGCAGGTTTAGTTTATATGAAAAGAGGAAGAGGAAGAATTACAAATCTGCATCTGCCAGCAGAGCGAGTGATGCAGAAAAACTGGCAGCATGACGGTGACCTGGCAAAGAACAAGGTGCTACACATGTAATCTCACAAGATGGTACTATTTAATGAATGAATGTTGTTCCACAGCTGTTTTTAATCTCTCAGTGTTCAATTTGATATGTAAATTCACAAAGTTTGAATGGCCTTCAGTGTCCTAATTTCTAATTCCTCTCTTTGTGTTGTATCTCTACCTCTGACTGTGTCTAAATGAGCACTTTTCTGATGTGTTTTCTTTATTTTATGCCAATATAGTTTCACCCAAAACTGCCATTTTTTTTAAATGTTTTTTTTGTGTGTGTGCATTTACTATATTTTATGTTGTGTTTCAGAAAATAAAGTTAATCAAATGTGTGAAATGTTCCATTTCTGCACCATAAGTTAATTGCTGTAATTCACATTTTACTCTCATGCGCCGACAAGTAAAGACAAACGTGTTTTTACTGACCTCTTGTGATCTCAGTTATTACAGCTCCAGTATGTAACAGCACATGCATTACCACTAGATGGTGGAATAAGTCAAAAAAACAGCTGCACACTGCAACACAAAAATCTTATTTCTGTTTTTTTTTTTCTTTTTTTGTTAAAAGCACCCTAAAAGAACTCCCACGACACTGCCAGCTCAGAAACAACAAAGCAACAGAATAAGGCCCCTGAATCAGTTCACATTTTGACAAACAGTGACACATTACCAAAATAATATAAATACAGAATGTGCACAGCATAAGCAGCGATATCCTGTTTGGATAAAGAATATTTGTGCACATTTTATGGCTCAGAGAGAATAATTAGAGCTGGTCAGTGCAGCCCTCAAAGCAGCCTCTTATTCCAGCAGTCCTGAAGAAAGACAGAGTACTGGAGTCACTACAGCGTTAGTCATCAACCGCAGACGTCACTTGTGTGTTTACTTATCTCTCTCTGCACTGCTGTTCTCTCCTCCATGGCTCACCTGCAATTATCCCAGCAGGCCACCAAAGAAGACAGTTCTGGCCAGAGCCATTATTCAAATACGGCCTCAGTCGTCTCATCACGTTGAGATTTCTGACAGAGACACCAATGAAGGGGAAAAAAACGTTTGTTTTATCGCTTCTCTGGAATAATAGATAGGCAGGTGACGGTGGCTGCTTGTTTGTCTCCCTTTGAGCGTCTCTCAGATTTCAAACTCGTGGACACGCGGCGCATTGTGAGTGTCGTTATTGACAGAGCAACCTGTTGGGCGACGAGCAGAGGAGGAAGCAGCAGCAGAGCTGCGCTTGTGCGTTGAGGCCCCAGAGAGTGAGGATGGAGACAGATGAGGGGAGTAGAGGGCTCTTACTCACTACTACACAAGAGCCAGTGACTCACATGGCGAACGCATGACGCAGGCATCTCACACTCATGCACACACACATATTTGCGCATGGATACACAAATACTTGTGTGTCCGTACACAAACACATTTGTTCTTTCTATCTGTCACACGGGCATATGTGTGTGTGCACGCTCGTGCAAAACAAAGCTGGCTGTCTCTTATTCACAGGCTGTGGAAACAGATTTGCCTCAATGCCTTCATTGTCCCATGAGGGGTGATGAATACAGAAAGAGATGTAGCACTGTACAGCAGGGAGGTTTGCCTTCCGTAGAGAATCAGTGGAGGAAAATTAGCACGCATGCAGATGTAGCTGTTGTGCACATCCATCTTTTGCATGCTTGTTGCACTAACGCTGAACAGTTGCACAACCCAAAGAGGAGCTGTTGGAGGAGAGACTCAGACGAGGTGCAGGGACGGAGGAACGCCACTGCCAACTTAAAGAACTGTAATAACAGTTTTTGCTTAATTCTTCGTGTTTGTCCACAAACTAAACATAATGCTCTGTAATCAGTGACTTTATCATGTCACAAAGTCATTACTGTGGCGCGCAGCTACACCAGCAGACGGGCAAGAGCTAAATTTGGGCCTGAGAGCTGAAAGTACCACAGCAAGTGTTCCTCTTGCATACTTTATTTCGTGGAAGTTTTGCACCCAGTTCAGGCCACGCTACTCATATTCAAACATGGAAAGTGACAGAATCTAAAACAGGAGAAAGAATTTAAAAGAGCTGATCTGATCATCAATCATTGCGTAACAGCAACTGTGCAGCATGCTGAACTGTGCGTGTAGGGATTAAAAAGTCTATATAGGGGCTTAGAGATGCTATAAGTGACAGTACAGTATGTCGTAACACAGAGCTATCCAGCCCTTTTACAAGTCTGTTCACGGGGCGAAGGAAGCCTGAAGGGGCCGAAGCAGCCTGTTCTATCACCGAGTATTACAATAAGGCTTATCCTGTTGGATATGGCTTATTCTGCCTCATTCAGATCTGCAGGCAGGCAGGAGGTAGAATCGAGCCTCTATATGATCTGAAGAGGTGGAGGGGGCTTTAACACCAGTGGGCCTATAGCTAGGTTTGTGTAGGTGTGACCTTGGGAAGTGATGACCTCATCAACATCCCTGCCTGCAAAGCTAATCTGTTACATTCTGAAGGATGCTCCTACGATGGAGCCACCCATGAAGGTGACATTGGCGAGCGGGCTGGTGGCGTGGAAGCACACCCCTCAACGAGGCACGCGCAAACACATTCAAATGAGGATTACGTGCACGCAGAGGCATGAGAGTGCCGTGCGTGCATGCAAATGCTGCACTCGTTTTAATCATGTGACATGAAGATCCATGAACAGTGTCATGATGAGCCGCTGCGACTGCCGGAACTACGTGAAACTTGATGTAAAGCCCCTCAGTAAACATCAGCTGATCACCCACGTGCCTGCAGCAGGTGTTGCAGCATGATGGTGGTTAAAAGGTCAGACCGCTTTCTCTAATCTGACCCTAAATAATGCTGGTTTTCCGCTCTGTGGCCAACACATGAAATTTACATATTCTACAGGAAATGCTGGACTTTCCCAGTGATATGAAGTAGTCTGGGAAACACCCAACTGCACTGCACCCAGCAGGTGTGGGTGAGTTTTTTTTGTTTGTTTTTTTTTTTTACCTCAGAGCTGCTGCTGCTGCTGCCCTGAATTGACTGCGAGTTACCAATGATGCTAACATGTGTGACAGTGTCAGCTTGTATGAGTATCCTTGCCCTCCTCTCTGTCAACACATGCCCTTGAGCAAGGCACGTCCAGCCGATGCAGTGGAGCTGATCAGTGACGAGGGACACGGTGGCGAAGCTGCCATGAAAGAGCAAAATGAGTGCGAAGCAGAGCATATGTGCATAATGTACTCAACCCGTATACCTCTGCATAAGTTTTTCAAGCAGTGGCACACGCTGTTGAAATGATTCTTACATATTTATTTATTTTGTTCTGCGTGTTTATACGGTGAATTAAAAAGAACCACGTTTCATGTGAATATGGGAACTGTGTGGCCCCTCGCGGACGCAAACACACGCACGCAAGCACGCGGGTGCGCGCGCGCACGAGCTCGCGCGGAGCAGCTGAAGCTCACCACTCTGGATCCTCAGCATCTTATTCTCAGTCGCTTTGCCTGGTGAAGGTAAAAGTATCGTCTGCATTCACAACGTCTGCGAGAGGTGAAATAGCACATGGAGTCGACAAGCATAGCCCTGAAAACGAAACGATTCATAACCCGTGTGTCATTCACAATTCTGTATGTTGGGATTATTTCTTGACAGGAGGAACATAAACTAACTATGAAAGAATTTATGTACTTTGATAGGACTAATGTTTCTTTGGGCACTGACAATGTGACTGCACTCCACACTGAGTTCATGGTGACCTTATACTTTCAAAGATGATCTAGTACCATTGTCAAATCCCTCCATCATTCCTGCAGTGACATATAGTTTCTCTGAGATCTTTGCATTGTCTTTCGTAGAGTATTACTGTAATTATATGCAGGAGGACTGCTGTTGTTTTTCGTTCGTGATCGGAGCCTGTCTGTTGTGGGCATGTAGTGCGGCCGACTGGTCTGTGTGTTCACTTCAACTGTGTTTCTCTCAGACTCAGAGGAAAGCATGAGTGGACCGTTTCAAGCTCCCCTCTCGCTGAATTGATTCTACTATGGGTCCTCCAGAAACACGGCGCCGAAACATGGGGGACATGCCTTTCAAAGTAGTCCTCGTCCTCGTCTTTTTTGACAGTTTTAACACGCCAAGTTTAACGCATTCGAGTTTTTGATGTCGCGATACTGTTTGTGGTGTCGCGAAAACGTGCGCACCTGCTGGTGACACCCGCTTTCCTGAAAATGCACGTTTCCAGCTCCCCCCTGTACCCAAAGATGGTATATTCCACAATTTATTCCAGGGAAAGACTGACAGTTTTTTGGGTCATGAAGCAGCTGTTCAAGTCAGTGGTTCGTCCTCCCTCCGCAAGAATAAGGAATTAGTACATTTCAAATTAGATAACGACAAACGTTGGTGCAAGAAGAAAAAAAAGTGTGACATTGTGTCCGTGGCACAAAATAAACCATTTAAACATTGCCAAAAATATTTTTTTATTGCCAAAAAAAAAAAAAAAAAATTATCACAGTTAATTTTCAACACATTAATATGAACAATGTTGTGTGTTGTTTATATTTTGCAGTTGCTTCAGTACAGCGGAGTGAATAAGTAGAACAAATCCCTTTTATAATTTTCGTGATATTAAAGGTTGAGAACTTCCTTCTCCCTCACACACCAACACACACACCAACACACACACACACACACACACACACATGCACACACTCACACGCTGTGGCAGACCTACAGTAGAAAGTGGAGTTGAACAATGGTGGAATTACTGTTGACCCCTCTTCAATAAATCCAGTCAACGTTAGGTTGTGCCTTGGCAATCCATCAGCCTCCTATATAGCTTCAAATTAGAGTTTTCATTCTGTGCCTGTTACAAAGGTAGACAAGTCAAACATCATTCAAACATCTGACGCAGCGCAACCTGGTTATTATAACTTTAATGATCAGTACATCTCAGGACGCCTTTTAAATGTGTGCACCAACATGTGACGTGCCTGCATCCATTAATACTGTTTGTGTGGAGGGAAAAAAAATATGCGTTTATGAGAAGTGACTGAATTTGTGCTGCATGTGTGTACTGCTGATTGTTTTTTTTTTTTTTTGCATGTGTCAGTGTGTATAAGTGTGTTCGCGCATGCAACGTGGGTCAAGCCCCTTGGAAACAGCAGCAGAGGTCCTCTGCTTTTAAGTGGATTAAAACTCCAGCACAATCCCCCGGGCCAGCAGGCATTGGACAGACTGGGTGTAGTTTAGATGAGGACTTAAGACTGATTATCTCTCATGCTGCCTTTGTTTTTGCTGCTACTGTTGCGTATATGGGTAATACTGTACAGTGTATTGAAATCTGTATGTTGTACATATTAGCAGGGAGATGGGTATTGGCTAGTCAGTCTGCAAATCAGCAGCGTTGTGTTTTTACCATCTGTGTTGAATCTTTCACTGAGTTTCAGCCCAGCTCCACTTCGAGCATCAGCTGTTACCAACTTTGTCGTGCTGCAGCAGTGGAAAGATTCCTCAGCTCTGAATGTATACCTGCACAGTGTTTATGTTTAGTCTGCCGTCATGCAGCCTGTCTTATCTACGCTGTAATATGTGAGCTCCTGTTATGGTTTCCCTGGGACCCAGTGTGTCACTCCCTTACTTCTTGCAGTGTGTCAGCACCAATTAACCAGGTCAATATTTCTGTGCTGCAACTGTTGGATACTACAAAAATGTTTTGGTGCTTAACTGCATGACCAGTGTGTGTCAATCTGGAGCGGCCTGTTGTACAAATAAGAAGATTTACTCTTTATTTTTTTGATTTGCATGATGGAGTTCTTTACTTAAACTTAAACCTCAAATTATCAATATCATAAAAAAAAACTATTTTATTATGAAGATTATCACTTTTCCTAAATGTAAAATATCAACATGTTTCTTTCACGTCTGTGTGAAGCAATATGTTTTGTGAATTCGGTGGTTGTTTTCCTTTTTGTGACTCCCCATGATCTTCATAACCTCTATAATCTCCTTAGGATTTATGAGGCTTGGAACCAATGAAACAAATTAAATGATCCAGCTTTTTTTCACTTCCACACATGTCGGGACAGAGGGATAGCTGTTGTTTTATTAAGTGAGCATCACTAGGTTTTAAAAAGCAATGACACTAACTGTAAATGAAGTCATGTACGCTATAGTTGGGATGCTCTGGGTGTGGATCTGGCTTCTGAAATCACATTATCTGCTCTGTCTCTGTCGCTCCCTCCTTCCCTGTCACTGTCCACCGTGTGCAACCCAATGATGCAGAGATGCTATAAAATTAGTGTTTAAGGAAGTAATGACAGTCGAAGAGCAGTGATCCCAGCCAACAAGATAACAATGTCTTTGGCATACGGAGGGCGATGTGCTCTACTTATCTGACGACTGTATATAGACCCCTGAAGGTGTTTTAGACACTGATGCATTTTTTTTTATTTTTTTGCGTTTGTTGTACCCTTGAAATTTCATTTGACAGTGCGTCTGACATGTAGGATGAGGCTTTTTTCACTTCCAACCTTGTAGGTTTATCACCATGTTACAATTGGGTCCAAATGTCAGTTTGTGCAGCTGTGTATGTCTTTGACTTAAGTTTGCAGCACCGGCTAATTTTCTACTTTGTTGGATTCAAGGAAATAAAATAAAACCTAAAATAAGATAAATAAGATAATCGAGCAAAAGGCTGTAAATATAACTTTCCAAACAATCAGGTGGGTTTGCCATCAACATGGGGGGTGACAGTGGTGCCGGTGCTGGACCAGAACCTGGGGAACCTTTTTACAAGCTGGCCTGTAAGATAAGATACAACTTTACTGATCCCATGCTGGGGAAATGACATTGTTACGGACAGCAATAATAGCAAGAATAAATAAGGAGATGTAGGAAAAGAACAAACAGACAGAAAAAGGAATACAAAATAGAATTAATTACATATACAGTATATGTGTACATTATGTACAAGAAGTGTAGAAAAATAAAGCTGCCTCAAAAAGGAAGGCTCAGTTTCTCAGTGGTACGTGGTAGGATACGGATAATGAAAATATACTCCCACTGGTTTGATAATTCTGAAACAAAACGTTGTAGATGTTCGGGTTGTCATGTGCACTTACTTACCCCAGAAAGATAATCAATTACTAATAAGTCATTGATCTCATTAAAGTTAAGATTTGGTTGATTTGGCGGTTACTGGTATTACAAACCTCAGTGATGAATGCATTGAATTTCCTGTTAGTGTTTCATAATTAAAGCTCTCCACGTTTGGCCAGTTGAACACTCTTAATGTGAAGCAGCAGCTATAGGACGTCAGCTGCATTATAGTACCATAACACAGCTGAGGAGAGGGGGAGTGAAGCTGATATCAAAGAAGTAAAATTACAAGCAGTAACACCGGACTGCATGCTACCTTGTTTCCTGTGAATCACTTGTATGTGTGAAAAGCATTTGAATCCTGCCAGGGAATGGCGGACTCCACCACTAACAATGACATTTCGTATAAAGAGAGATAATTACAGAGTGCACATGCACTGACTGCTGACCATAAATGGTATAAAAACAAGGTTTTCTTCTATGAAAATCTTAAGGATTATAACACAGAATTCACTCAGTGAGGAAAGTTCTGAGCAAGCTTGTAAGCTAACATTAAGTTATTACTTAGATTAGAGCAGAATAGAACAAGGCCTAACCAATGTGCATGGTGAGGACGGCACAACAGACTATTATTGAGGCAGTGATTCTACTGGCATGATGCACGAAGCCACAAGTCTCTTAATACCTGCTGTAAAGCCGATGAAAGATTGATATTAGCTCAGAATGTGTTGAGCTTCTATGCTTCTTCTATGCTTAGATCTTGTGTGCTGATCCAACATTATCTTCTTCACTGCCAACTTGACTCTTAGCTAGAAGTGACTAACCTAACTACTCCAGGTGTTGATGGACTGAAATAGATCAATCTCTCTGCAGTTAGAGTTGAATCCCAACCACTGCACGGCGTGGCCTTCGTACAGAATCCAATCATAATTGCAGAAATCATTGCAGCCAATCTTTTTCCACACTTGCGGTCTGATAAGGCCTCTTTTTTTTTCCACAGCAGAGTTGTTACGTTGTGACACCCACAAAGAATTTGGATAGGCAGACCCTAAACCTCACCCTGACCCTAACCCCAACCATGACCAGTCACGCCTCTTTCTGCTATTATCAAACATCAACCGTTCTTGTGCATTCAAGGGCAATGACTTGTTGGCGAAGTGTGATTTCTGTGGTTGGAAAGTAAACCCCACCTACATTACACAGTTATTATATTGTAACTCAAAGAACATGTGTAACATTCGTGTCAGGTGGTGGCAACAGTGTCTCAAACTCTGCTACATTCAGTTCCTCACTCACTTTATCTGCCAGTCTACAGCTGACCACAGAATTGAATAGAAGTTCACTCCATTGCTATTTTTGCAGGCACTTGTAGACCTTTCTGTAGATCCTTGTGAATGATTCGTCCCATTCTTCTGGAGAAGCTGTGCTAGCTGCACATTAAGCTTGTCTTTGCAAACTTTTCAGCCTTCGTGATTTTTTCGAGAATTGTGTTGCCAGTAAAGCATCGGCCTCTTCAGCTGACAGATGAATGACACTTTTGCTATTAATGCTATCTTTTTTTTGTCAAACCGAGCCTCGAAACTCTCCTCCTTGCTCACGACACATCTGGTTTCCTAGGACACTTGTGGTTGCCTAGGAATGATGTTAGGTTTTACATGGTGATGACATCACCCTACCCCCGATCCTCAGGGTTGCTGCGACTTTAGAAAAGCAGGTTTAAGTGGCCGGAACAGGGTCAATTTTAATGTCTCAGAACCAGTGTTTTGCAATGAAAATGCTCAAAATTTAGTTCAGAAACCAGTTCCAACACCAGTCCCTCGTTGGTGGAAAAGCCTCAGGGGTGAAATGGGATCAGGCCCCACAGAACCCCACTGTGCATGTGTGTGTGTGTGCTTGTGTGGTGGACGCACATATACCTGCATGTACACGTGTTCTTACATGTGTGCATGTCCATGAGGGTGTGTGTATGTATATGGGCGTGGATGAAAATGTGTGTGCATATGTGTGTGCGCGTGTGTGTGTCTACTCCCGCCAGCCTCTAATGGGGATCATGTGTGGAGTCAGCAGCGCAGACACACAAAAACATGCTAACCCCCACCCCCCATGCACGGTCCGCATTAACACGCATGTGCACGCACACACACAAACACACGCGGACATGCACACAAATACACACATAGAGCGTGCTTCAGTCAGCGAGTTAAGAACAACTCCTAGGGGAGATAAAGCACCAGTTTCTGTGTGCATGTGTGTATGTGTGTATGGCAGAACACACACTCTGTTTCAGAAGGATGGGGGTTTGGTTGGGGGGGCGGTGGAAGGCGGAGGGGGAAGGGAGTGAGAGGAAGGGGGGTGAAGAGAGAAAGGAAAAAGATATGGGCAGTGAGCACAGGCAAAAGGATGGAAGGGTTGTGTGTGTGTGTGTGTGTGTGTGTGTGTGTGTGTGTGTGTGTGTGTGTGGACAAGCAGCGAAAGAGAACGAGAGGGAGAGAAAGCAGAAGATCGACAGAGAGGATAGAGTGAATGGCTGAGAATAAGAGAAAGAGAGAGAGAGAGAGAGAGAGAGAGAGAGAGGTTGAGGGGCCCTGTGCAGGGGGGAGAGGAGGCCCTGTAGTTTTAGCCGAGGGGCGAGACAGTCAACAACACGTATCCAAACCTTCAGACAAACCTCTTCATCAGGACAATAGCAAACCCACTCTGCGTGTTTGTAACCACCACAGCTTCATCCTCTATCGTTTCGGTTCATTTCCAACATTGTCGATGTTTCCTGTTGACCCCGAGAAGAACCCGAAGCTAAGTGATGGGGATCTGAATGTGAGGTGAATCGTCAGGGGGATTGTTCAGCGCACACTCTCTAAAGCAGGAAAACGACGGTGCTCCAAATGAAATCAATGTTCAAAACTGTGTAAATGGAAAATTATTTCTAAGTAATGATCAGGCAGGTTTGAACATTGAGCTGAAAACACAGCTTTGGGCCATCAAAAAGTCTCCAGCACTTCACTTTTTCCTTCCTTGGCTTGAACTTTGTTCATTGTGTGTCTGGTGAGCTGCCATTCATCACTTTTCTTCATTAATATTCTGCTTATGTTACTATTTAGATTCTAGTTTTAGATTAGTCCACCAATTTAGCATTGCTCTTGTAACACTGACACACACTCTGTTTACATTACCCACAATGCAATGCGGCCACTGCCAGTTCATGTTGAGATTGCATGGGATTGGTGGGTGTGCTATGCTAGTGGCAGCTAGTGAAGCCCCAAGCAGCTAGCCTCAAGCAGACATGAGGAGCAGGCTTCAGAGCTCTGGTAGGCTAACATCTCTTTGACTTCAAACCTCCTGATTTTTGTTATTTTCAAACTCGTTGTCTAATCAACTTACCCACAGAAACATTTGCTTACCAAGCTCGTGTGCACAGCTAACACTGAGCAGAAGCTAAAGATTACACTTTGCAGAAACCTGATAAGCCATTCAGCAGTGTAAACTGAATATGCTACTTCTTAGCAACACAGACTGAGGCTCATGGGTATCGTGGTATTTAGAGTTATACTGGTGGAATAAACATGGCTCCTCAGAAACAGGGCCGAGATCATCACAGCTGAAGGCCAACGCATAAAAGTACTCTTCTCAGTTAGTAACTTTGTTTTTGTGAATTAGATGAATAAGTAATATTAAGCTATGACAACACAAGATGTTCACAATAGAGATAAAAATTCATAAACGTGCTTTTACAGGAGCAGTTGTTAATATATTACGAACTGACTGGGAATAGCGACATTGCGCAGAACACACTGTTCTCAATCTCACAAGGTGACACAAATATAACATCTGAAATTACTCTACTAGTTGAAAGAAAATAACATCTGTAGACTGTCTGTGAGGCCAATTATACCACCGCACACTCATGTTTGTGTCTCTGATAAAAAAAAAAATAAAAAAAAGGTCTTGTAACTGTTCAAACGTTTTCAAGAGGGCACGCAATCTGGATCCAATTTGACATCCAAGTCAACATATGTTTCTGTCGCGAGCTTTCAGGTCAAATGTAAATAAAAGGCTGTGAGCGCTTAATGTTGTGAATTCTTCACACAGAAGACGAAAGAAAATTGCCACATTGCTGAATCCATACCAAATGTATGACTTATGCCTTTGTGGCGCATTGTGGAAGTATGTGGAAGTATAAGTCTTCTATGCTATAGTCTGTTTAATGTGTTCTTGTGTTACCTCCTGCTTTACTGGTAGACTGATTCACGTGTTTGGTGCTGAATTAAGGTACAGACAGTCAGACACTAGCTTTCTTTACAGCTACATTTTCATCTGAAATGCCCGCTAGTAATGCAAAGATAACAATGGCTACATTTACAAGCTTAAAGAATTCCCATCTCAGCACTTACCTGAGAAATTCCAGTCCATTGTTGACATATGGTAGCTAAACATCTGTTGAAATCAACCACACTATCTGATTACGATAAACACTGTTGACATGTAAACAGTCGGGTCGTTTCACTTTTGGTTTTGGCTGCTAACGGGACACAGCTCTTCATTCTGAAAGCAACAAGATGGCTAGAGATTGTGGTCAAATCTGAATGGTTGGGGTGAATAGGGGAGAGCCCACAGGAAGGAGCCGACACAGGAAAAGAAAAGAGAGGCTAAACATGTGAAAAGCAGTCTTTCTCATTGAACTTTCACAAAGCTTTACAAGTGCTGTTTATTCAGAGCAGCATGTGCATGTTAACAACTTAACTCCCCATTTATGAGCTATGGGCACAAGATCAAGGTTAGGCTCCATATTCCCGGTGGCATCGACACACACAGTCACTGCAGTTGGTGATATGAAAAGATAATATCTTTTATGTATTTACATAGTGTCCAAGCGAAATCAAATTAGTAAGCAGGAACCTTAGTTGTTCCTGAAGTACCTGTCATTAAGTAAGCTCTTCTCATTGGACCAGAGAAAATTTCAGGGTCTTTCACCGGCTGAGCAAGCCCAGAGGATGAGCTAGTTACCAGCTGCCACATGATACGGTGACGCTTTTCACCATTATTTGTGGTAAAGTTCCGTACGGCATTTGACAGCCTCAAGTAAAGACAGACTTTAATTTCAGGTTTTTTATTCCAAAACTAATGTCGGTATTATTGCTAACTCGACTGTGGAACGACAATATGTTGTTTTCACGCCAAGGCAAGGCAAAGCGTAGCAATGACACTGTATCACCCGCTTTGACGTGCTACCGGATTGCATCTACTTAAACATTTTGGGAACAATGCTTTTATGTGTTTTTGTTATTTTTGTTGATAGATAAACTTAGAGGAGATGATTGATAGGACTCTCATGGCTGTGCATTAAGTATGGAGCAGTGAGGTGACTGACCTTGCTTAGCATAAAGACTGAAAACAGGTAGACAAATCTGTCAAATTATTAAAAATCTGCCTACTAAAACTTCTAAACCTCATTAATTAAAACTGTGTATCTCGTTAATTTGATCTGTGGCAAAAAAAAATGTAAGAACAACTATTTTCTGGTAAGTTTTTAGCAAAGAACAGCCGGGGGCAGTGACTTTCTGGAGTGAAGAAAGTCAAGAAATAGCTCCTAACTTCCACTAAAACCTGAAATTATTGTATTTACATGTGTTTTTACACGGATTAAACAAGATAGGCCGACATTATTTTAAGCTGCGATCTTACGAGGTGCCTGGAGGCGAGCCACGCTGGCTGTTTCCCCCCTGCTCCCACTCTTCACGTTAAGCTAGCCTCATGGCTCCAGCTCCACACTTGACACACAGACACCAGAGGGCTAACGATCTTCGGAACTTCTCATCTTACCCTCCGCAAGAGCGAAAAACAGGCACATTTCCTTTAATGACATGTAGCGTGCATTGCAGAATTCCAGAGAAAATAAAAATAAACAGAGTTAAATGGGCTTTGAGGCTTTAGGTTTTCCAAACTCAAATGAGTCGTCAGTTCCTCAAAGGTCCCCACAGCTGAATAAGGTGAAAGGTCGTTAACTTCTATGTTACTGTGTCAGATGCTTACAGTGGGTGTCTGTGAATCCTTTTCTGTGTGTGTGTTTATATGTGTCAGTCCCTAAAGGCATGTCGCTGTCAACCCCGGGAACTTGTGCGTCTGACTGTAAGTCCACAGTCCTGCCCTGTCAGAAATAGGCCGGGTTAGGTTAGAAAATGTTTCATAAGCTTAGACTGACCTCTTTCCTCTCTGCTTCTCCCTCTCTGCCACCCCCACCCACCCTACACCCCTCCTCTTTCTCTTGGTGTCGCTGCCTCCCTCTCACCCAAACATTAAAACAGCCAATACACAAACAGTATCCTGTACTTTTATGACAACATCCACACTGACACCTGAAAAGTCTACTTTTCATACTGTCTTCTCTTTGCTGCGCCATATCCCAACTTCCTCCACAACTCCCCTCTTCATTTTTAATCTCTCAGAAAAGTCTCCGTTCTCATTAATATTTCCTGCATTCTGTTTTCTGATAGCTTTGTGCTCCAAGAGTAATATCCTCCCCGCTAAACTGACTGAGGGAGGTGACTGAAATACTTGAACGTATATGACACTATGTGTGTTTGTAAGAATTAATGTGCACGTCTGGATGTGCAGGTGTGGCGCCTTTGCACAAATGTGTGTGTGTGAGTCTCTGTCCATGCGTGCAGTTGCTGGTCTGCATATGCATTTGTGTGTGTGAGCATGTAATTGCATGCATGTGTCTCCGTGTTTGTCTCCGTCTACCATTTGACTGCCATCTGAATCTGTGGCACGTACAGCAGAGCTAAGAAACAGCAGATAGACAGACAGGAGGAAGGCAGGAGGGAGAAAAAAGGGGAGGGGGGGGGGAGGGAAGCGGGGCAGGAGGGGTGAGAAGGAGTGAAGAAGTAGAGAACAAGTGAGGAGGAGGGGGGAGAGATGAGGAGAGAGAGCAGAGGAAGAGAGACAGGCAGAGGAGAGACGGTGAGCATGAGAGAGTTAGACAAATAGAGATACAGAAAGAGAGAGACAGGCTTGGAGGAGGGGGTTGGGGGGGCATCAGCATACAGAGGCAGTCTGTGGTCTTCCAAGCAGCAGCAGCAGCAGCAGCAGCAGTAAAAATAGGGGAGAAGAAAAACAACGATGGTTTGAAAGATTAAATTCCTGTTGGAAGAGGAAGTGCAAAGAGAGGGAAGGGCAGAGACTGAGGGAGGCGACGGGAGAGCTGGGTGCCGTCTGGGTAAAGGTGCCGGGTTTGGTGCATGTTGTTTAAAGGAAAAATCCACACTAAAATGCTCAAAAAGAACAATCGGTGATGAAGGACGGTTACCTTGGTGTGGGCAAGTGAGATGATGAAACATTGTCTGCACAGCCACCATGAGGCTTGGAAGCAGTTTCTTCACTTGCAGCTTGTCTGTTTAGCCATGCAGGTAGCTAAAAGTCAAGGTCTTGAGGTGTCGGCATCTAAATATTGTACATGCATCAATACAGTGGAGCTGAATGGAAATCCAACTCCGTTATATTGAATTTGCAGCTTGAAGCTCTCAAAAATGACATTTTAATTGGTTTGCCAATGTTATCGGTGTTAATGGGGACTATTTCTTTGATTGGAGATACTTCCTACTAACTGGTGACAGTGAGGTCCGACATAATTTTTCCTATTGAATCTGTCAACTGTAATTTTACAATGCTGGAGGCACTGCCAGTGGAATTGTGTTAACCTCCATTACACTGGGCTGGTGGCAGACGTCCTGAGGTGTGTTCAGACTGGATGCATAACATTTTTGTCTCACGTTATTGACTCAAATTTGACGACTAGACTGTTTGATTCGCCCCAAACAGCCAATGCACCGACTGTACAGACGCTAGCTGTACGTAGCTAGCGACCGGCCGTACCTGTAGAGTGTGACTGTGTGAGTTTATGTGACAGCTCAGATGCACCAGGAACTCCGGTTCTTTCTCTCATTTTCTTCCACTCGCTCTACTTCAGCTTGTCTCTCTACATTCATGAGGCAGCAACACAGCTTTGGGATAAGCGCACTTTTTTTTGCTTCAGTTAAAACACTCTCAGCTTTTGTGCACCTATCAATTTGCGTCTATTCATGTCCACTCATGCCTTTGCATTGACCAATTTTTGGGCCTCGCCTAGAAATTCGCTTGTGTTGTGTATGAACACACTTTAACAGATGGAAGCTGTATTTTTAGTCGGCGACACACCTTGACTGGAATAACTTGCTTTCCTGCTCTCATTTTGACACTAATGCTCTCTTCACACTAGAGGTCTTCACAGGTCCAAAAATTGGCACCAAAACCAAAAATACCAAGAAATGTACTCACTGGAAATGAACCGGAACTGTCTATTATTTGAGAGCTGGGACTGTGACACATGAAGAACTAAGAAATGTTGGACCTGAACCTGTACCGGGCCTGTGTATTATTCGGAAGCTAGGAGCTGGACCCATGCAGAACCAACCAGTGCCAGACCTGAATCCGAATTGGACCTGTCTGTTATTTAGAAGCTGGCACAGAGAAATACCAGACCCAAACCCAGACTTTACCTGTCTATTATTTGAAAGTTCGGACCTTCACTCATGAGGAACTGAGAAATGTCGGTCCCAAACTCCAACCGGACTCGTCTATTATTTGGAAGCGGGGACCCGGACTCACGCAGAGCCAGGATACATCAGCCTCCCGGCCAGGAGAGTTGACACCGGTTTCACTTTGCGTCTTACCTAATGTAATGTCAGTAGCCTGTTTGCGGCCGTGATGCTTAAACCATCCTCCTTTCCAAGAAAGTTGATCGAATCGATGCAGGTTTTCTGTAATTCCTCTCTTGCTGATTGAAACAGCAGAGCTAATCCGCTCGTTATTCCACCTCAAAACGCTGCTTGCTTTCACAGCGACACTTGACGAACGCGACTGATTTAGAATCAGCTTCCCTGTTTTGTTGCATCGAGCATAATGAAGGTAACTTCAACTGTTTGCCCTTTTGAACTGTAATGATTGCTCATTGGTTGCCACAGCTACTAACATTAGCATTGCTAATTTGCGCTCATCTGCGCTCTCTGAGATGAGTCTGTTGTGGCTCTTGTGGTTTTTTCACCTTATTTTCCAGCTGCACTTTGCCATAGTAATGTTACAATGTTGCAAATTAAAACACACACACATACACACACACACACACACACACACACACACACACACACACAGAGCACAGCATGATCAGCAATGTCTGATCACAGCCCGGTCTTCTCGGATCCATTCTGGTATTACACATAATGCCCAACCCGGACCTGACTGACCGTATACAACATACGGGTCCCAGGTTGGGTGCACTCGTAAAGGCCTGTATCTCACACGCTCTGGTTTTGGCAAGTTCGAGCACATTCTCCACCGGTTGGCGAAAGGAATTCTCGGAAATGCAGGAAATTACAAAGTGGTTCCCAGCCTTTTGTGAACGGTTCAACCGTAGAGTGATTTTTTTCTTAAATCTTTGAACAATTTTAGAGGCCTGCAGAGGTAAACCTGGTGCAGTAATTCCCAAGAAAAAAAAAGATCAGAGAACAGTCAGAGAAAATCAATAGAGAGTTTTGTCGCAAAAATAAGTTTTTTCATGCTTCCTGTCCCGTTAATCATCTCACAACCCCTAAGATTTATCTTTAAACCCCTTTATGGAGTCCTGACCAATGAAATGCCCTATCAAAATAAAACGCTGTCAACAGAAAACTATCCAAAGTTTGAGAGTGAATTTTCCTATTAACAAACTCATTGAACGCGCCTCTTTACACCGAGAATATCGGCTTTAATTTACGCTCAGCTGGTTTGATGGATAAATTGTTCCCCTAAATGTCAACGCTGCACTTACATCTTCTCATTTCCTGTAACAATGGTTTGGAATTTTGATTTACATCAATATGACACAAAGCAAATCTTTTTTTATTCTCTTACCCCCGACTCACAAAGGGAAAGCCTGTTTTCACAAAAGAATACAGAGGGGCAGAGGGAAGGAAGTGATTGCTAAGTGCTGGAACGGGTCCCATATCTCTCTTACAAGCCAATGAGCTCTGATAGAGAAATTCCAACAAACTGACTGATTGGCACCGCAAAGGATGCCATTCAATTAGAAATGAACATGTGAATGGAAAGCTTCTGAGAGGGATCTGGAGTGATGAAAAATACAGGTTTGGCATGATTGAGCTCAAACCTGTTTGGGGATTGCTCATGTGTGTCTTTGTGTATACGTGTGTGTGTGCACTCTCCCTGATAGGGTAGGGGCTTCGTTAGGGTAATTACAGCTTTGCTATGTAAATAAGCCTGTCATAGTGGAGAGAGACACACCCACCTCTTTTTCAGACCCAATTAACCTAACTCCCCTGGAATTTACATACCTAACAATCTACAGCACACACACACACATACACACAGATAAGTACACACACACACAAAATCCATTCCAGCACTATTGCATGCACACTTAAATACACTTTATTAAAGTGCAAATATACTTAATTGGTACATGCAGCAAACTTACTCTTTTCACACAGAGCCAGTCTTAGTCACCAGGCAGTGCTGTGTGTGTGTGTGTGTGTGTGTGTGTGTGTGTGTGTGTGTGTGTGTGTAAACTTGAGTCCCTTTGTGTGTATTGGAGCCTGGTTGAGGCGCTAGACTACAGCTAGCCAGGTGATATCTGAATGCATAAGGCATCACCTCGGGCTAACTGGCTGCTGGAGCTGTGGTGAGCAGCATCTATCATCTCAGCCACTGATGAATGTCTGTCCTGAGTGGCTGTGTGGCGTAGTGAGGGGAGCACGGAGTGTACAGAATGACTCATGGTGGAGGAAGGAGAAAGGAGGAAAAGGGAGGAGGAGGAGCGGAAGGGGCAGGGGGCAAGGTGGAAAGACGAGGAAGAAGGGCACAAGGGAGAGGAAAAGGGAAGGAGGTGGAGGATGAGAGAGAAAGGGGTAGGGGTGATGGAGAATAAGAATGCAGAAGATACAGATGGAGAAAGGTTGAGAGGAGAGAGGAGTGAAGGAATAAATGGAAGGGAGAGATGAGGAGTCAGAAGAAGGAACAGAAGGAGGACTATGAGGGTGGAGAAGCATGAACACAAGCAGAGGGAGAACGGAAATGGATGAAGAAGGGGAAGGGGGAGGAGGGAGGCAGAGAGAGGGAGAGAGAGAGAGAGAGACAGAGATAGAGATGAAGGATGTGGGTGCACGAGGAAGAACAGAGGGAGATAGTGGCGAGAAGGCAAGAAAGTGGGTCAGAGGAGAGGACGATGATGTGGAAGAGAAGGAAGGAGAGAGTGAGGAGGCAAAATGGAGAGAGAGATACCAGAGGGAGAAGCAAGAGAGGGATGGAGAGGGGGATCATAATGGAAGTTTGGAGGGCAGCATTGCCAAAAACCAAATCAGAAACCAAATAAGACTCCAGAGTTCTGGCGTTTCAGGTAAAAAAAAAACAAAAAACAAGACAAAAAACAAAAAACTATTGTAAATTCAGATACAGACTGCAGCGCAACATGAACTTAGTTTGCAAGAATATGAATCTGTGCCCAAGGTCTGTGCTGTGGTTCAGGACTCACTATGCACGTAAGCAAACTGGTTACAGGTACAGGGTTTTTTATTTATTTATTTTTTTACCATAAACCACATGTAACAAAACAACTTGACGCCTAAACCATACTCAAGTTTCAGTTCCACGTGATTTCACTGCGGCCAGGTTTCCATCCACATGAGGTACAAATTTTGAAGAAAATGTGAATTAACGCGTTTCCATCCGCTACCTTTAGACGAATGTTAGGAGTTGGTTCATTGAGATAAACAGCTGGTGCCGCTTCAGTCGAGTGCCATTAAACCACTGCAGAAGAGGAGGGCACGACGAGATGATGCAAGTGAAAGAGCACCAGTCAAACCTCAAGTGAATGAAAACCATGAAGAAAACATGGTGTGTTTGTTTCATGTGCTAATTTGAGGAAGGTTAAAGACTCATCGCTCCACACAGATCTGATGTTTTCATGCGATTTTTCGTGTCTTCAGTGGAGCTTCAGTGGATATTTAAGTCACAGTCTTCACGTACGTCACGCTGTGTTTGCTGAGTCTGTCTCCAGTGCACTTTGTCGCATTTTGCTTTCCGATGCACCAACTCAGCCAAGTGTAAAAACTTTTTTTTTTTTTTTTACAATATTTTATTGCAAAATTTTCAGCATTTCCTCTCAGGAAACTGAATGCGCATGCGGAAACTGAATGTTCTTGTGTGCATTTTCATGCGCAAACTGAAAATGCACACAAGAACAAGTGGATGGAAACACCTAATGGCATGTTGAACCTACTGTATTAATGCACATTGCAGTTTTTAGAATTATCTATTGTACAAAGGGCTCATTTAAAGACAGTTATTACGACACCACCAGCAACTGGAAAGTGGTGTTAGATGAGGAAAGGATGGATAGACGGATGGACAGGAATCAAGCATGTGGACAAACCACTAACGACCTTATCTGCTCATCTGCATTTGATAAAAGAGAGGAAACAGAGAGGACGTACGCAGTGATGCTGCTTGTGTTTGTTCTGTGCAAAGGAGGAAGAGCCAGTGTTCCCGGGGATCATTGGGTTCTTGGATCAATACTGGTGCTATGATGAGACAGTGATAGAGTTTGTGGTCTAGAGCTTAAAAGATACCTACGCCATCAGTTTCTCTCTTTGTCTCTTTCTCTTGCAGAGTACCTGCACACTAAGCCGGCTAAATTTAAAAAAGCATCTGAATCTCGCAGTTTTGGCCCGCTGTGTGCACTATTTTTTTTTTTTTTTTAAAGTGGTCTCCATCCGGCATTTTCGGATTTCTCACATTTCAGAGCGGATGGGGAAACAGGGCTTTTGGAAAATAACGGCATAACCCTCAAACTCCCTCTGTGATCACTCATTATGAATGCACATATTTTGTTAGAAATCACAAAATAGTCGTTTGATCGACAACACAGAGGCAAAAAAGTGACCGTTCTTCTGATTAACAGGTACATCTTATGAGCCGCATTCAATCATTGTTGTATGTTCATTCAGTTTTCTGACACAGAAAAAAGTAAGGATAAATAAATTGTACCATTTTCATGTATTGTTTCGGTATTTCAGTGGAGATAGTTACCTTTTCCAAAACAACCGGAAACAGTCTGACACACATGCAAATGTAAGGGCATTTCCTAAGTGTGTTTTTTTTTAAACTCTCATCTTGCTCTGCATTTGAGTGAGATTGTGAGTTTAAGCATGATTCAGTGTATATATATTGCAAACATATACAGGATATAACATGTGAAATCACATTATTCTATGTCCGCTGGATCCTTCAGTACATCTGTGTTGCTATATTTGACATGCACTAGTTCACCAAGGCAAATTCTTGCTGTTATAATGCTCCTCGCTTCTTTTCCTTCTCTGTCTTCTTTCTCTTTTACTCCTCTCTTCTTTTATATTATGTCTTCTCATCACGAGGTGTTTGTATTCTCATGTTTTAAAAAAAACAAGCCCGACCACACTCATACAGAAATGCATTTTCTCTCTCTCTCTCTCTCTCTCTCTCTCTCTCTCCTCCGCTGTCTTTCTCTTCCTCTCTCTCTCTCTCTGTCACGCACACACAAACACACATATCCACGCACTTGTCTCCACACATACACACACACCGGCGTGCGCACAAACACACATGCACACAGACAGTCAGCTGTGCCCTTCCCACAGCTAGTAGCACGAAAACAGAACACACTGCCTGTCCCAGCCTTACACACATATACACACACACATGTGCACACACAAACTCTGCAACTGCCCTCTACACACTCTTAAAGGGACATGACACAGACTTATACGCGGCTGCTGCGCGCTAACAGCATACCTGGACTCTATGTAGTCCTTTACAGTGGCTGTAGCATCCTGCGTTATAATGTCAAATGTAGTGCGACTGTTGCTTGGGAGTGGCTGACAGATTGAGAATTCAATTATTCTGGTTGTTTTTTAACACTGAGGTAATAAAAAAAGAAGCTATGATGTGCCGTATGAAGTGATGGCAACAAATTCTGCATGATGTTTTCCAGCTGTTACATGTTGTGTTATAACCTCATCATTCTGTTCATCACGGTCAACGTGTGTGTTTGCATTTGGATGAAATGAGTGCCCATGTGCCGCATTTTGAGAGCGGCATGCACGAGATCGGCAGCAAACAACGAAATGCTTACATTTAAATTAGGTAAATGGTGAGACCCCCTTGAAATGAAGCCACGAATGCCGCTTCAGCGAAAGGAGAAACATTGGGAGCCACATAGGAAACTGTAAAAACTGGATGTGGCGGCTTTAACAAAAATTTCAAATGATTACAAGTCAATAAGGTTGAACAGAAACTGAAGAATGTGGACAGAGAAATATTTTGTCCATATTGTTCAGTTTGTCTGACATGTTCCTCACCTCAGACCTCATTCAGATACAGGCAGAGCGAGATCTGTGCTTCAAACAGCTGCCCTCACAATTTCAGCAAGAATTAGACCAAATAAAATGTGTCCTCAATCAGCCGAGGATCCCTTGCACCTCTTTTCGAACCCTTGGTAGTCCCTGGTCTGCAGTCTGGGAAACAATGGCCAATATTGCTTGAAAAAAACAACAACAATAAAATCACTTACGGCCTCCTATTTACAGTTATATAATCAGGTAACTCAATAACCTCAATCAGTGGTGTGCACAGACTAACTGGGGGTCAGGGGTGAGAGTTAATGAGAGGCACCTCTCCTGTGTGTGGAGTAAAGGTTAACATTCATAGTTGTTCTAAGGTCCCGCTACAGGACAAGTACTTGAACTGAACACAGGGGCACACAGGACAACCCAGGTGGGCATTTGGGCCAATCTGGTGTGCCATTAGTACAGAAACGAACATTGAAACACGCTGTGAGGACACAAATCTCCAGCTATTCATGCAGTGGTTAAATAAAAGTTTGACTATACTGACAGCCATTAACATTAGCTATCTGTCAAAGTACATGAACACAAATATAATGTAAGGCCTGAACTTGAAGTCCAGGAAAGAACTTGAACTTGAGCGAAGTCGACAAAAACTGAGACACTGTGGCTTTAAGAAGCCCCCACCGTCTCACAACAGGGGGGGCGTGAGCTGAATCCAGGAACAGCGATTGAAAAAAAAAAAAAAAAAAAAAAAAAAAAAAAAAGCTCCACCAGTGGACTGTTTCAAGTTCCCCCCGGCTGAAACCCTGCCTGATTTGTGGGCAATGTTGGGGACGTAGAAAAAAAAGGAAACCGGAGCGAAGAGAGCGCAAGAGAGAAATAGGGAGACAACACTAACTGGGTAGCTATGGAGATAGTAGGTTTTCCTGGTAGCTTTCTTTGACAGGTGTCGAGTGGGATAAAATAAAGTATCAGAACAGCCTCCAAGATGTACGGCAAGGGTAAAGGAGCTGTGGTCCCCTCCGATAGCCAAGCAAGAGAAAAGTAAGTACATTATTGCACTGTCACAACAGAGATCCAGCCAAGAAGAGTGCGCTAGGTAGCTAAACTTGCTAACTGATGCGAGGCACCTCAGTCACTCCAGCAGGAGCACGCATGTTCGGCGAGCTCGTTTTGTGAACATGCAAACCGCAAAAGTGATGCTCCCACAGTTTATTCGCTGTGTTTGCCACTTCGCGTGTCGTGGTGCCTCCTCCATCCTCCAACTACACAGGCATGGCTGCTAAGTTAGCCCGAGCAGCTAGCTACACTGCCAGTTGCACTCTTGTCTCTCTTGTTTCTCTCCAATGCAAAACACAGAGTGGCACTTTTAGCGACTAGTTTTAGTGGCACTTCTGCACCGCTTTTAAGAGGAGGGAGTGTTGCCGCACGTGTTTCCAGCAGTGATGCAGAAATGTGCACTCACGGCTAAATTGTCTGCGAGGAGCAGCGATGGGGATCCCACTTTCAGCTCCATCTCGCCCCAGCGTGAGGAACAATGCATTTGGAGTGACGCCGTGCATTGTAGCTAGCTGGCTTTTGTGTCGCCCCACTGAAGCAGCAGGTAAAAATAGCATACAGCTGTTTGGGGTTTTGTCACAAAATAGCACGGGGACGTGTTCTAGAACCGTTCCACGTTCCACGGCGACACTGTGTCCGAACGCGCTGGCTTCATTGTATCCATGCGTGCGTTCGGTCAGCGGAGAGCCGCCTGCTTCGGTCTCCGCGCAGCAGCTGCGCCTCACAACTTTTGTGGCCCGTACAGATTTTCTCCAAGCGCCCGAGTTGTGCGAATGAGCGCCGGGGATGAAGTGCTCGTAATCGCCGCCGCCCGCTTGTCGTAAGGAGGCGCAGAAACGGGCTTTTCAGCGGCCGATTTGGCAGGAAGCTTAAGGTGGCGTTAGCTTGGGGAGCCGTAGCCCTCCGATCCCTTTGTCTGCATGCCACCGTCTCGGTGCCTGTTGTTCGCTCAGTCAGGAGATGCATGCCGCACATTTACCGGCGCTGAAATAGTCTGCAGAGGTTTCAGATGGTACTTAAATATGAATTCAACTAACTTCCCTGCATCACTCCTGAAATATAAGCCAGTATGTGCAGGGGACTTCCTTTGCTGATAGTCAACGGTAACAAAGCCAGCCAAGACCCGCTCATGCTTTCATTAAACTTTGTTAGATGTAATTGTTTTAAAGCCCTGTGCTCTGTTAGTGCTTAATGTCACACTACAGCTCGATCACCCAGAGGTAAATAAGAGGTAGGGGCACAGGTGGAATGCTTATGACTGTATTCCTCACAGTGGATGGCTTTGAACACCAGCAAACGCTCACCCTCTGACTGACCGGACCAGTCAGCAGATTGGGGCACTGAAGTGGGACAGAGTTGTCAGACTCCTGCATGTTTGCGTGAAGATCAGCGGGCGCCTCATTACCTGAAGCTCACGCCTCGCTTTGCTGTGTCGTGAACCCTCAGTCTTTATTCTCTCTCCGTGCATCGCTCTCCCCATGTCTTTCTTCATCTGCCTCCCAACTCTCGCTTTGCCATCTTTCGCTGCTCCTCAAAGTCCTCATCCCTCGCTTCGGTGTTGAATTATTGAGACAGACTGAAGCAGCTGCTCTCAGCTTTGAGTTGAGAGAGAAAGAAAGAGACAGAAGAGAGGGAAATGTGGTGGGCAGACTCATCCATGTTTAAAGAGGGGGTTTTGTTGGGGGCCTCAGGCGGGATGTCAGGTGTGCCGGCGGTGCACGTCAGGGACGTTCCTCACTCGATGGGAGTGAGCGTATGCACGCACTGATGTCCCATCTCGGGACGTCATGGGGAATGGCAGGGAGGGAGGTCAGGAGGTCACCTCACACGGCGCAACGGAGGAAGCAAATTTTGTTTCAGTGCGGGAGATGATGTGCATAAATCAGACACGAGTAGAGTATGATTCCAGTGATGCGGTGCAAAACTTTGGTGTCGCCAGGGCATAAAGCCTGAGAAACTGTGGAGGAAGGGGTGCTGGAGGTGTCTTCAGGACTTTTTTTGTCTTACCTTATTAAGAGAATTTCACAGTCTGGCGGTCAAAAACGACCACGACTGTCCCGTTTTCCTCTCCACCACGACTTCACTGCCCCTCTCATCCCCTGTACCACCTGCTGTTTCTTCCTCTACAAAAATGGGACATGCCCCCTCTTACATTCCAGTCAAAACAAATTTCTCTCCTCTCGCTTAACTCCGCCATCCTATAGCTGCTCCTCCTCCTCTTTCTCAAACTTCTCTTCCTTTTCTGCGAGCCAGCTTCTGAGCTTTAATAATGTAGTAGGCCAGGTGCACGCACACGCAGCCCCTTCTGCAACCCACACAATAACACACATACACACACTACACATAAAAATTTCATTGAAGGCCTCTTGGGGGGGGATCTGCAGTGTGATCCTCCTATCCCCAGACATAAGACCAAGTCTAACTATTCCCTTCTAGTCAAACTCCTATAGAAGGCTGCACATGTGTTAAGCAAGCCAGTAAACCCGCAGCATGGTGGAAGATGCAAACGGTATCAATGTTTGAGACACATGCTGTATTCTGAAGCTTCCTGTGAGCTTCCGCCAGGCATTTCAGGACTGTTAGAATCAGCGTAGATGCACCTATAGATGCACATCTATAGGTGTTTAAGTCTGATCAGTGAGTAGGAAAGTGCAGCGATCTGTGTGTGTGTGTGTGTGTGTGTGTGTGTGTGTGTGGCCTAATACAAGACTGACCTGCGTGTGGCAGTGACTTACACTCTACACCAGCGGTCACAGAGAGCTTTGTGACCTACAAATTGGTAGGAGCCTCAGAAAGTGGTCAGATTCCCTTAGCTAAAGTGGTCAAGTAAGTGTGTGTGTTTGTGTGAACTGCAGTCTTTATCCTCTTTAGAGCATCGGTCATTTGTACAACAATCAACCTGTCCCGCTGTCTGTGCTGAGCTAAGCGATGCAGTCAGGATGTGTTCTTGCTCTTCGATGTGTTGTTATCGCGCAGGATGCCGCATGTATGTAGAGCTGAATGATATTAACCAGTGTAAATCACTCCGGGAAGTTTAGAATTCAAGGCCGCCTCTGCTTTGTTTGTTTGTTCACCTGGATGTCTGAAAGTCTGCTTGGCCATGTATGTTTCCTTATTGTGGCGACTGTTTGCGAGGGGAGAACAGTCATAGCTATTTATTACCTTCTGAACAGGCTGCACGGACGGACTGTACTGCACGTTGAAACTATTATCACTTCATACGTGAGGTGTAGGTCTACTGAATGCATTTTCAACCCACGGCTAATCCTTTCACGGTATAGGACTTGTGTCGTGCTTTTATCTGTGGTCAGCATTGTTCAGCGAGACTCGTCTGCAACTGTGGTTCAATGCATGCTCCAGATAAACTACACAACTACGAAGAATTACACCACACATGTATCAAGCATGGTTTCTGTTCTCTCTGGATGCTCTATTTTCTTTCATGCAGAAACTTTGTCGCCTTTGAGAGAAGCGGAGGAGTCGCTTAAATGTCAGTAACTTTAAATGAAATTCCTACCCAAAGCATAAAAGCTGGTTCGTCAAGGCAGTGTCCACCCTGAGCTCAGGAGGGTGGTCATGATGACAGATCAGATGCTACGCTGTGCGGTCGGCTGAAGATCACTCATCAGAGTTTGTAGAAAGTCTTGAAAGTTTGGAAAATGCTAAACGTGATCTGTTTCCAAGGTTCGGAATATGCTTGGATTCGCATGTATTCTTGAGAGATGCTTGATTTGATCCGGTGTTTCATCTGCACAAGCACTCATGTGAACCAAACATCCTTTAATATAACGGATTAAACGATCCCTTCATCATATTTGTTTGTTGTCTCCCGGCATTGAAATTAGCGAGCATTAAACAATCACAATCAAAACGTGCAATCAAAGTCGATATGAAGAGCAGGTGAAACAACGTGACAATGTATGTTGATTGCTGTGAGTGTAAAGATGAATTTTGAATTTTGCTCTTAAAAAGCTGCATGAACCCTGACTCTTATCGACCAACAGGGTGTAGTTTAGATGCTGTGTCAGTGCAGCGTTGTATGGGACCTTGAGGTTTATCTACAGTTGTTTCTGAGTTATTAGCATCGTCCTACTTTTTCATTGTATGTACCAAATTCTGCTTAATATCAGCGTGTGCTCATTAGTGTGTGGAATGCTTTGACGTCCAAGCAGAACTAATCATGTGTCACACTCAAATAAGGACTTTTTTTGCTTTGGGATTTAGACCTTTTGCAATGTTAAAAACACATTTAATCATAAGATTGTTAAGGAGCATCCATTGATATCTGCCAGCTGCTGCCCCCGCCTGCTGTGATGATGTTTAGAAAATACCCCTGACTGCGTTGTCTGTGTGAAGGACAAGGTGTGATCATGTAGCAGCCATTGCCTCCAAACTGCAGTTATTGTCTATTTGCCTATTCATATCCTCTACAGACTACATTTGCATACTAACAATGCATATTTGAAACCTTTGCATAGTATTAGTAGTGAGAACGGGTCAGGCACAGACCGTTTCTCCATCATAACACTCAGCACCAGTTGTTTCTGCCGTTTCTGTTGCTCCCATGTGCTCACCTCATCTGTAGTTTGATTCAAGGCATTTAGCAGCGACTAAATGAATGGATTCTCGCTTTGACCCTCAAACAGAAGTGTGTAGTGGTGTAGTATCCCCCAGGTGGACGTGCACTTACTCGTGCTTATTTTCACAGGGACATACACCTAAGTAGAGACTATTAACTGAATAGACTGATGCCATATATCACAGCGTTTATAGCCTAAGCTCATTTGCAACACTTGTTCACAAATGGTTATTCAGAAAAAACGAATATATAAACTGCAATAAAGATACATACAAACAAACACAATAGAAGAACCATAAAAATAGAGATAATCCTCAGGAAGGATATCTGATCATGGCTGATTCTTTCACAACTTTTTAAATGTTTTAAAATGATCTTAGTTGTGTTGAGGGCTGATGCTAACGTTTATTTTTGTTATTGATTAACCTGCAAATTATTTTCCTGATAAATTATTCAGTCTAAAAAAACATTAGAAAACTGAGAAAACTAGATATCCTGCAGTACGAGAGGACACCATCCAATGTTTTGTCTGAGCTGTTAAAACCCCAAATTGTTGCAGTTTAGAAGCTGGAGTCCTCAAATTCTTTGGCTCTCGTGCCTGAAGAATGAATTAAACGAGTAAGTGATTGCCAAAATAGTTGCAGATAAATTTTCCTTTTGTTGATTAATCAGCCAGTTGTTGCGATCCAGAGTGTCGCTGAGGACCGCGGTGATGCAGAAACAGACAGAGAAATTCTGCATTGGCAAACTGAGTGCAGTTATTAAAACTTGGCCCATTTAATTTCTTTAGAAGACGGAGATAGTGAGCTTATCAGCTTCCTGTCCAATTTTTTTTTTTTTTTTTTTATTGTTGAACCACACATCATCTTAAGAGGCTTAAATGCACTAAATGCGCTTAAATAGACATCACCTTCGTCCCACCGTTCAGCAGCAGTTCAGTGGAAGGCAGCGCTGCGAAGGCAAATTGGCTGTTAGTGGTTAAAAACAAACTGCACAACAGCCTTATTATCTCAAACCCATGTTTCATTGATCAGCTCATTGACTAATGATGGGGACTTTGACACTGAGCTACTGTCCTTCTCATTAGGACCTTATTGGCCTGTCAGAGGACTGTCTGCTCTGGGCACACAGGGCACTGTCATATCCACGCGGCCGGTCGATTGATGGTCCATTAACAGCCTATTAAACATGACTAAGTGAAGGCGTTAGGAGTACAATGTTGGGCCAATGGGGGTTTCCCACTCCACAGCATGGTTCTTGTGTGTGTTAATAGACCCTGGTGGATTGCCGTTATCAAGTGTGTCTGGCCTGTTATAATAGCAGTGATTTAAAAAAGTCATTGGAGAGCTTTTGAAATATTGGTGGAATTAGTGTCGCACGCAGCTATTTCTGTCGGTATCTGGTGTGTGCAGACAGAACACAGTGTTTTTCAGACAGGTCGGCAGATGTTTTTCAGCTTCTGTTGTGGTTTCAGGACTTTGGATGCTTCGGTTTGGTAAGACGAGTGCCGTGCCCGTCCAAAGAGCGCTTGGCCTCCGGTATTGCTGCTTGCAGCTTTCTCAATATCATTGACCGGAGAGCCCCCACAGCTCTAGACCCAGCAGTTCCAGACCCACACTACTCATGCGCCACTGGTTTTTCCTTTTTAAGCTTTATTAACAGCACAGTAAAATTACAGTGCATTCTGACAGTTGATGGAGGTGTTTTCAAAGCATGAACCAAACCAAAATTATTAATAATCATCATCATTGTTGTCATTTCTGCTTCTTTAAGTGAAATTTAATTGGCTGAATGTAGGGCAAAGACTTCACAGAAGAAAAGACAAAAATATTAAAATACACAGTTAACAAAATTGACATAGACTAATGTTATCGGCATTTGTGGGAGAAGCTGAAAGAATAGCCCTGCCAGTGAAACCTAGGAAGTTTTTCATCCTGATCTAACAGTGAAAGAATGAAATTTTTACCACTGTGTTCATGCTAAAGCTGACCAGCTGCCCCAAATTACCATTGGTTACTAAGGATAGGCTGACATTATTCATTGGAGGCAGCTAGCCAACGTTAGCTTGATAACATTAAGTTAACCACTGCGAAGAGTTATCAAAAAGCGACGTTTTCACTGAGCCAAACTACTTCACACTTAACACTGCACTTCCATGGGTGCTCAGCAATACACTCGCCAACTGCCAAGTCAATCGGATGAATGGCTGTCAAGAAAATCAAGGGGCCGACAGAGATTCCTTCCATTTTAGTGCGATGCACATAAGCAGTAGTGGAAAAATATATAGGCCACAGAAGTGCAGCTGGGAAGCAAGGAAATGTCCAGGAACGTTTAGCGGTACTCCGAAGCCTCACCTACATTTCATCACAGGAACCTCGAGCCAATTTTAGTTCTGGGATCATGGTTTATACCCCCCAAACAGTCCCTGCTCCTGAGGTAGTACTTTACAGCCCACCAGGAACTATCAGAGTGAAGGTAACTGCACTGAAAGTTGCTGGCTGGTCAGACGCAAGATGCACGGCCGGTGTACAGCATTCATACTGCAAGTTAACACCAGTTGTTGGTAGTATTGATATCAGGGACTCAGTGTGAGAAGCTCTTTACTGACACTGACAGTTATGCAGATGATTTCTCTATTTGAGAATAAATGGGATAAAGTCAATAAGCAGGAAAACCCAGAGTAACCCTTCCCTCTCTTTGCTAATTGTTTCGATAGGCTATTTACTGAAGAACCAGGTTCTCTCGTCCTGCTTTGCTGGCTTTTCTTCTCTTTTCAGTCCCTCTTGCCACCTCAGCGCGCCTCTTTTCTAGCCTCCATTCACACATCATAGTCACACAACAGTACATTTTAAACCGTGTGACCTTGAAGCCATTTTTTATCCATTGGTGGTCTGTTGATACCTAACCTTTATGTTTTTTCATCAGTGGTAAAAACACAAAACTTTTAGACCCTGAAATAGATCTTGACTTATATTCAACAGGCCTGTAGTTTCTGCCATTGTTTGGGTAAAAATTATCTATAGTATGTCTGCTTTTGACACCAAATGACACCTCCAACCATTTTTTCCTTTGCATTTCAGGTTAGCGTTGTACGTGTACGAGTACCTGCTACATGTGGGAGCACAGAAGTCCGCACAGACCTTCCTGTCTGAGGTAAGATGGCAGCCATGTTTAGAGAGCGCAGTCATTCTTAGATAAAGAATTGAAGAAAAAGGAAATTGTAACACATTGCTGGAGCCTTGTTTTCTTCTCAATGTTGAACAGCTTTCTTCATTAGTAAAACTGTACATACTATAACCAGGCTATGGCAGATGTTTACAACAACTTGTATCATCAGTGCAAACACGCTAAACATGATTACAGAGCGTAAGGTGTTGCATCAATTTTTCAAAAGGAAATCCTCTAAAGTTACAGCAGATCATGCTCGCAGTCTGCTTTGGTGCAGAAACAACCGATGCACTTGTCTGTATGTGGGCACCTTGTTGTTTGTGTGCATTTCCAAGCCTCCTGAAAGCCCTTTTGGATGCAGACCGGCTAATAGTAAATGAATGAGTCTATGATTGAGCTATCCCCTCTATCCAAAACACAATTCACACGATAGAAGAGGGAAACAGGATGAAGACATAAGAGAAAGAGAGTCGGGAAGATGGAGATCGACAGAGCCAGAAAGATGCCCATCTTCACGTCCGAGGGCATTGACAGTTTGAGACTGACTGATTATATGTTCTTAACCCCTGGACCTGCAGACATAATCCTCTCTCTAGTGGCTGCAAGTGACTTTTCTCTCCTCGCCTCTCCTCTCCTCTCCTTTCCTCTCCTCCAGATTCGATGGGAGAAGAATATTACATTAGGGGAGCCCCCCGGATTCCTCCATTCGTGGTGGTGGTGAGTGTCACTGTTTTCCTGTATGAAAAGGCGACTTTTGTCTTGTTTGTTCTGATACAGTAAGCCTGTTCCTTTTATTTCCTTGGGTTTTTAACACCGCCCCTTCACACATACACACTCACTGATGGGGCTCTAGTGTCCATCCTAAGCCTGCATAATTCATTACCGTCATATGCACAAAAGGTAGCTTCATTTGAGCCTTGGTGCTCTGTGGGATCACTCAAATGTGAACATATTAAACTCATACTTTGTCTAAGCATTCAGATATTTATTTGCTTGCAAAATGCCTAATTTTCAAGTTAATTGACTTGTCGTCATTGCTCCTTAAGAGTGACTTCCGTAGGTGGGAGGTTTAGCGGAGTCTCAGCCTCGGGGTTGACCAGACTCACCAAGGGCGTGACCCCCCTCCCTCCCCGTCTTCTCCCCTCCTCCAGTTCTCCATCCCTTCACCCCCATTCCTGAAACAATAGATCCAGATGGTTAGGGAATGGACTCCCCCCTCTGTACTCCCCTCCCCCTCCTCACCCTCTCGTCACCCTTTGTGTGCCCCCCACCTCCCACTTTCCTCCTTTGTTCATGTGGGAGAGGGATTCTTAGCAGATTAACCCATTGCATTCCATCTCCCTTTGTGTCACCTCGCCTTCCGCTGTCTACCTCCTCTTCACCCCCCCTCCTGTCATTTCTGCCCCTGGCTAAGATTTGACCTTTAGGGTCAACACCTTAAGCACCGATCAGCGAATCCACTTGTTTTGTGTGTTGTTGTTTGGGAGAAATCAAGATGAGGCGGGAAATCACGCGACAGGTTTTCAGGTTGACGTACAGCTGGTCTGTAATCAGATTCTAAACAACCAATTTTAAACACAGATGGACCTTTTTGGAGTGTTTTAGTGATTTGTGAATGACCACGCTGAGGGACGTCTTGCAGTGTCAATGTAATGATACTCAGTCCTTTATACCTTTAGCAGAGGGTCCAGTCTGTGTATGACCTGAGGCTTCAGTCAAGCCCCCCAGGACTTCAAACATATCCACAGATAACGAGAGATTGAGCAAAATTAGCAGATAATCTGAAAAGGAAAGGCTACTGAAATGTATGTGTGACTCAGTCACACATAGTTCCTGGTAAATTACAGAGATTTTCAGTGTTCACACATGCAGCTTCATTCAGGAATATTTCCACCTCTCGCCATTTCACGCGTGACATGGCGATGCCGGAAGAGATGGGCCAAGTGACAGTCCAGCAGATGGCAGTAATGCAAAGCTTATGGATGCCAAGTGCCATAAAATAACAGAAGAAGAAGATGTGACGAGGCTGGATGTACGTGTGGTATTTTCAGGAACATGCCGGATGAGGAGCTGGTTTATATTCAACAAGTTTGCAAGATTCAAATACGTCATCAACGGAGTCTTGTGATTGGTTCGCTCATGACTCGCTCGGGTCTGGAGGTGAGACGCTGGTGGTACAGACTTCCCTGAACTGTGACCCCTGCTCTTATTCACACATGACCCCATGCAGGAAATGTTCCTGAACATTTCAGGGTCGGACCGCACGAGTGAACTGGGCTTTATTTAAGATAGCTGCTGTTGTACGCCTGATGTGTGTCAACCGATTTAACAGTCTGTGTTTTCCTTAATGTCAACACTGAAAAGACCCCAACCAACAATGTGTTACCCCTTCTGTCAGTACATCTCAGCTTCCCTGTGCTCTTAAAGTCTTCGCTCATGAGTGTGTACTTTTACTTTTAAAAAAAGGTTAAGTGATTTGACAGCTGGGTGCTGTAGTTCTCAGAAAATGTTACGTAAACAGTGGTTTTGTTGCAGACTATTTTCAGCGGCAGATACGCTGCACTGGTGTGTATTTACAGCAGCGGGACTGTGTATATGGGATCGCCTCAGAATAAACCTCAGCACCCATGTTCATCATAATGAAAAAACATGTCACCCAGTGCAACAGACAACAGTGAAGGTCTGTGGCACAGAGGTACACAGGCAGTATTTGTTAGCAGGATCAATTCATTATTAGTTTTTGGAAGATGTAGAATATCACCAGATGTTTACTTTGAAGTCACGTTAAAAAAATGAACCCACCGCACAAGACTGGAGAGCTGAAGACACCTTACATTAAGAACGTCTGGCAGAACTTGGATAAATAATGTTTTATTGCCTCCACGCTTCACATGGTCCTCACCACTCTTCTCTTAAGCTTTATCGTGGAAAATACCATCGGTGATTGTTTATGATGTTATAATTTATTGATTCTGTCCAAGGTTAAAACTTTTCCCTGGCTGCTTCTTCAGAGAGATCAGAGCACAGCTCCAAAAACTGTGCCACTGGATTCAGAGTATTTTCACTGTGTTGCTGAAGGACGCTGCTGAAATTAGCACTGCACATATTATAAAGTAACAAATATTTAAAAACCTGTGGATGTAGAATTACAGACTTGTAAATATACCCTTAAAGGTTCTTAAAAAGTGCAATCTCTAATGTAACTTTTCACCTCAGGGGGTGTCTCTGCTGAGTCAGAAGAATGAACGTCAGGACTTTAGAGCACCATCAGCAATATGAGACCAAGGACATGTTTTAATAAAAAGAAAATGAAGGAACAGAATAGTAATTTGAAAGCATAGAAGCCGGGGTAAATCTAAAGAATAAGTCAGCTCATTGTTCAGTTCAGGGCTTGAATCTGGATGTACGTTCCTGCTTTGCACGTGGAGGAGATATCAAATACATGCAAGTATAAGTGCCTTTTTTTTTTTCTTTTTGATACAGACTTCATCTTTTAACTGTGGGCAAACCAGTCAGGATTTTCTTCCTCTCTCCTTGTTTAGGCTTGTAGTGACTGGAGGTTTAAGTCCAGTAGCCTTTTTAGTATTTGTTGACGTGTCCTTGAGCAACACGCTGGCAGTCCTTATCGTGTGTGCTCCTCTATAGGTCGACCGTGCCCTCCGTCCTTCTCATGGAAGATATGCTTCAGATCAAAATAGTCCATAAACTTCACTTCATGTGCCCAAACAGCAGCTCAAGATGGGTTTGTGGTTCCATTGTGGGATTGCGCCTCCCAAACACGCCTGCGTGTTATGAAGTGCAGAGGTGTATGAAAAATTCCAGATGTTTGGGAATCAACATGTCTGTGTGCGCCGCAGATTGCCAGGACACGTGAAGTGGCTGCCTGATTAGTCCTCTCGTTAGCCATGTCGCTGTTTCACTCTGTTTATAGCACTTCCACTAAATCAATGCACAAAGGCTGATTCAATTAAGACCTCTCAGACAGGTAGCACACAAGCAGTTAGCGTTGTCCTTAGGTGTCGGAGCCTTTGTGATTTCCCACTCACGGCCTTCAAACAGAAACAGAAGCTTGTAAGGAAACAGTTTATGTATATGTGTGTCAGCTCATGTTCATATTATGAGCAGATTCACTCTGAATGAGTTCGCCTACCAGTCATCATTTGTACAGGAAGGTAGGGACCGAGTTCAGGCTTGAGTCATTGTAAAGCCCCTTTTACACATGCACTCATTACCTGAAATGTTCAAGAACATTTCGTGCATGGGATCATGTGTGCAGGGGTCGATATTTTGGGAATGCTGTACCACCAGTTTCCTGCCTCTACCAAGTAGCATTTCTGGTAAAAATGCAGATACGACTGTGGTGTGAAGCGCAGGACTCTGCTGATGACCTGTTTGAATCCACGGTGCATTAACGCTCTGTTAATGTTCCTTTTAAGGTATCGAACAGATGATGAAAAAAATTACTTGTCTAGCAAACTTGTTGAATATTAAATACATTTCAAGAACACTGGCTCCTCACCCACCACCTTCCTGGAAACGGTAAGAGACGCCTTCGTCCAGCCATTCCCACCCCATCTTCTTCTTCTGCGGAGTTTTATGGCGGTTGGCATCCGTAAGTGTGTCAATACCACCATCTGTTGGACATCTATTCCAGCATTAACATGTCATGTGTGAAAAGGCACAAAGCTGGAAATGTTCCTGAAGTCAGCTGCATGTGTGAACAGTGCAAACCTGCCAGTAATTCACCGGGAACTAACAGGTAAAGTTCAGGGTCAAGAAATGGATGCAGTCATTGAAAGCCCTGTGCAAGTCCTGAAAGTGTGTGTGTGTGTGTGTGTTCTGAGTGAGTGAGAGGTTGATTGAGGGGGTCGACTCTGGCATTGTGTCCCTCTTACAGTGATGCTCAAGTGTATAAGAGGCAGTTTGAGAGCGTCAGGGAGATAGCGAGAGTGCGTGAATGGGTTATGAATAGCTGTTATACATTTGCTTGTATTGCTCTGTTTGGTAACCTTTGACCTCTCCACCACCCCCAACCCCCTCTCCCCCCCCTTTTCAGTGTATTCTGGGATTTGTATTGTGCGGCTCCAGACCGAAGGGAGACGTGCGAACACTCCAGTGAGGCAAAGGCCTTCCATGACTATGTAAGTGACAGACGGGCCCTGCAGCCACTTCCTTTCTTCTTCTACAGAATATCTCCCTTTACTCACTGTGGAATCAGATATTCTCTATATGTCTGCTTGAGACGCACATGCAAACACTGTACATATTTTATTAGCAAGATGAAATGAGAACCTTGAAGAGCAGGTAGAGGATAATATGCACCTCCAGGGACAGGGAATGTACTCATAAGCTGTTTTCTTCATCTATAAATTATTGTTTCGATCAGTAGATTGTTTGATGTATACATTGCTAAGCAAAATATGGCTCAAGTTGAGGTCCTCAAATTTGTTTTTTTTTGTCTGACCAACGCTCAGAAAAACAGTTGAAAACAGCAAATCTGCTTAATTCTGTGGAACATTTGGCATTTTTGCTTGAATAATAACTGAAGAGCTGTAGCAGGGAGAGGTGATGCGTCGAACCAAGTGCTCCTAATTTCTGAAGTTGCATGAGTTAATGACGAGGCAGGGTTACGCCATGTGACAAACTTTGCAAGGAGTTCAGAAAAGAAAACAAATCTGACAGTGAGAGCGGCGGAAGTAAAGTGAAAGTAAAAAACAGAAGAGTCCTGAAGGAAGAGAAAAGTGTCCAACCCTGTCGTTGTTATCAAGGTCACATTTTGTTGTGTGGAAGCTTCGCCAATTCAAAGATCATGATGACACTGAAAAGGACATACTGTGGCTGCTTTGCAAGCAGTTTTTTTTTTCTTGCACTTAACAGTATCATGGCAACTTTATCCAACCGTCATCACATCATCGCAGTGAAATACGATGAAGGCTTAAAGCATCAGGAACCTGCAGAGATTTGCTGCACCTCGTACCATCTATAAGGGGAGCGTTTTGCAGTCCACCAGCATACCTGAGGAGCTCGTACAGATGCGAGGGGATTAATAGAAAGGCAATATTTTTATCTAAAATAGAAAAAGGTAGTCAATGAAGCCATTAACACTATGCTGTTACATTAGGGAGCAAAAAGCAGCATCATATCTACTGAATTCACGCAAAAAATGATCAGGTATATAAATTTAATCTGATTTTTGGCCATTAAAAGACTCATGAAACAGAATTTTGGGGTCCGCGATTGGATGTTTCGTACCAAAATGCATCATGGGAGTTGTAGTTACCTTCTCTCTTGATGTTTTTACGTGCACAGGCTTCTACCTCTTGACTTATTATCACAGAACCAAATATTTCCAAGACGGGTCTGAGATGGTGACTTTTTAGCTTTATAAATAAAATAAATTTGACTTGAGTGAGAAAATCGCAATTGTAATGATTTTTATTCAGAATTCTGCATCTTTACATTCAGTTTTTTATTTTTTTTTCCTCTATGCGTCCTTGAGGAGTTATCCGCTGCCTTTGAGCACTGGAAGGAGAAGTTAGTCTTTCCTCCCTGTCTCGCTCCTCTCTGAGGTCAGAGGTGAGGGTTAGCTATGAAACAGCCTTTCCGGAGTTTGTAGGGATTCTCTGTTTTGCTCAAGGACACTTCAGCGGGGTGGCTGCCCGCTGTCACCGGTCCAGGTCTCTCAGAGAAGGGAGTCCTACTAATAACAGCCCCACAACGCCGCCCGCTCGTACTGTAAATAACTGGCTTTTTTCCTCACTCCCACGACAAACTGTAACTGTATCCACTTGTGTGTAAATGTCATGTGTTGTGATTGACACTGAGCGTCCTCTCTGGCCAAGACACTGTGGCATTGTGTGTGTGTGCGTGCGTGTGTGTGTGCGCGCGTATGTGTGTGTGTGTGCGCCGTATAGTGTGGGGAGATAATGGAATAGAGTTCTAATCCGGTAATCCCAGCACTGGGCCGAGGCTAAGCCAGGGATTTGTGTGTGTGTGCGCGTGTGTGTGGGTGTGAGTGTGCGCGTGTGTTTGCGTATTTTTGGACGGGGGGCATCTTTGGCAACCAGCCCATAGAAGGAGGGTGGAGGGGCTCACACCCTCAGCGCCAGAGTGCCAGTTAACCCTGTGTGTGTTTGTGTGTGTATATATATCTGTGTGTGTGTGTGTGTGTGTGTGTGTTTGGATGTGTGTGTGAGACTATGTAGATGGGTGGTGCTACATGGTTTCTCGCTGTCTGCTCCTAACAGTGATAAAGCGAAGGAGACGGGACCGGTTTAATTTTGGCTCCAGCCCCCTGAGGCTAGTCTCTGAGCACAGGTCCTTTCTACTGGTTTCAAAAGAATGAGCCGGGTAGACGCATCGCAAGAAAAAACAATATTTCACCTTACCTCAAAAGAGTTTCTTAGTCTTTTGAGGATTGCTAGATTGCAAGGCAGCATTTAAGAGGCATTATCACAGCTCTCTCTGCTGGGTGCAGCAAAGGTTTATGGTTACAGCCAAGGCAACTTTTTCCACGAGTCCTGACACCGGTTATTAAAAGTAATGCAGGGGCTGTTAGACTGCTGTCTTGGAGTGACTCGGTAGTTAGTTTATGTCCAGTTTTTGGGTTTATCATCGCATCTGGTTCACCAAAGACGCAGGCTTAGAGGGTTTTAGTGTTTGGAAAGCAGATACAGGCTGTTTCCCCCTCATCTACAGATTACTATCATTATTTGTGATGTGTTAATTGATCTCATCATACAGGCTTTCAGTTCAGGCTTAAAAAGCTTTACATAAAGTATCTTTTTCTAGGCTTGTTTTTGAGGGTTTTATCATTTTGTTGTGATTGTTTGAAACTGATGTTTAGCTGAAGTGAAGGACGACAAAGGAAAAGGCATATTTTATGAATTCTTTAAGCAGAAATAAAGACAGAGAGTTAACTTTGTTTGAGTTGTGTTGCAGAGCTTGCGTGTCGTCTGGTTGGCTCCATTAATTTTAACTGGCATGCTCGCTGTCTCCTGCCGTAATAGACTTGTGTTACATTCTTCAAACATCGCGTCGTACGTCAGTTAATTATCTGCCTTGATCAGCAGCGTAAATCGTCGAATCTGTCTTAAATCACAAAGGGTCTGAAAGTCAAGTTGTGATTGAAAAGCAACACAACCTGCAGCTGAGGCTCCTTCGTTCCTTCATCGCACTCTTCCTCTGTCTTTTTACCTGCGCGCTTCTCTCACACTCCTCCCTCTCCTTTGTGTAACTCCAGCCTGTTCTTCTTCACCACCATCATCATGTTTTCACTGTGACGCCTCCACATCTGCATCTTTCCTCCCGTCCTCCTCCTCTTCCTCCCACCCTCTCGACTGTATCTCTTACTCCCTCCTTCACCCACGCCCCCTCTCATCTCGCTCGCCTTATCGCTCACTCCCTCTCCTCGGCTCTCCTCCCCTTTTCCTCTCCCCCTCTCTCTCTCTCCCTATCTGTTCGCTGACCCCTCCTCCCTCCTTCGCCACCGCCACTACCTCTGTTCCCGAGAGAAGATTGATTGGCTAATCTAGCTGTTTACCCACAATGCCTAGAAGTGCCGAGGAGGAGAGGGCAGCGTAGACAACATGAAGACACAGCCAAGAGACAGTTGAGGTATTTGAGAATGGAGCTGAGTGTGCAAATGTCAAAACGATGGAGGACGGGGAAATGGAAGAAAGGCTTGGTTTTCTTTTAATTTAAATAGAGTAACTGCAGGAGACCTCTGTGTGTGTGTGTGTGTGTGTGTGTGTGTGTGTGAATCCATAACACTAAAGACAGCTAATGTGAAATTAAATGTGGTATTGGGGATGGGCTATTTTAGGAAAATAAAAGAGCTATTATCATAGTTAAATAATAGTTCTTACATATATTCAAAGGTCACATTTCTCTTCTTTACAAGTTTTATTAGGTTTAGACAAATATGAAAATGCCTTATATTAGTTGTCTTGAGTATTTAAAGATCTCATCTGCTTTTCTGAATTCACCAAATGGTACTTAAAGCCCTGGAAGCATGTTTTTAATGTCCATTTTGGTGCTTTTCAGGACCTTCTGATGCGCTGCAGGGTGCCACTGGTGTAATTTCAGTTTTTCCTGTTGCCTTAAATGGTAATGAAATATTTAACCCAGCTGCGTTTGTTACAGTTAACAGCTTTGTGTTGTGCGCCAAGTTTGTTTTAGCCACCAGAAGTCGGTTTTTTTAAACTTATCTCCAAAAATCCATTAAATCGGGCTTGCGCTCACATATTGCTGCCTTCACGAACGTTATCCGTCATTTTTCCCGACATTACTTTAAGGCCAAAATAATCTTCATTGCAGCTGAATCCAAAGAAGCTCTATTTCCCTAAAAGATAGTTGCATGCTTTCTGGCTTCACCTCTCTTTTGTCTCTTCTCTCCCACCAGCAGTATCAGTGCTCGGTAATGGAAAAAGTGCAAAGAGCTCCATTAAGTTTGATAATTAGCTGTGTGATTAAGTTCGGAAAAACTACAATACGCATGTTGAAACAGCCTGATGTGTTGCAGGGGTGAAGGCAGCAGCTCGTGTGGAAGCTGTGACACTGCAGCAGAACAGAGGACAGCAACCGTAACGAATGTGGGAAATACTGTAGAGATGTAAAATAATAATAAAGAACTGCTCATTCAAAATAAATGACAGTGATATGAAAAGTTGGACGGTGCTGACAGATATTACTCTAAAAATCACGATTTTGCTGCTTGACAAACAACGCAGGGACCTAAAAACACAGTTCTGCTTCAGTGTGTTTGACTGGAGCTAACAAAGCTGTCCTGTTAAAACCATTCGTGGAAATATGGATATTTTGTAAAAAGGAAGGATTTAATTGCTCAATCAAGCATGTTGGACCAGCAGGTGGCGTTAAAGTCGACATCAACCTTACGTCAAATACCACAGAAGAACATTCTGAAGGTGCATACTGACCTTATTTTCCTCTCATGCCCTGGAAATACTAATCAAATTAAACTAACCAGTAGTCCGCCATTGTTTTGGTTTGCACGTACACATGGATACACACAAAAAAGCAGTATTCGTGTGGTCAAGGCCCAACATGCTGCAGCGGTAGTTTAAAGTAAAACAGAAGTTGTAGAAAGCGCTGGTCCTTTAAAGCTGAACCTGATGGACGCCGTGCTCTTTCACCCAGTAAATGCAGCATATTACATCCTGTCCTGTAAATGTGTAACGTCGCCAAAACAATCGACATGCGCTATAAAACAGATGGCACTCTTTTTTTTTGTTTATTTTTGCATATCTGGGTCCAAATCAAATCAATTAAGGTCAGGACAAAATGATGGTTTCTTATGTTTTGCTGCACATTTTTTTGGATTTAATTACCATGTTAAAAGACGGTGTCAGGAAACTGTGGCTGTGACCAAAATAAACTCAGATCTGTGCGATGTTTCCTCTTCTTTGGCGCTCATGCTTCCAGTTGGAGTAGTAGACCACCAGTGAGGGGGTTTTTTTGGCCACTTCCACTGCACACTAGGTCATGTGGACATCTTTTACGCTGACTAACCCCCGACATGAGCACAGACAGGAGGTGAGTGGACAGGGTTAGGGTTTAGGGTCCCGATTGACTCCAGGTCACCTGAAAGCTGTCGGGATAAAAGTTTCATATGTGCAAGTTTTCTTACATTAATGTATGAATAATAAGAAATGTAACCTCAGCATCTGCACCCAAGAGTTGATGCCAGAGTGTGGAGCAAACCTCTCATTGTGCTTGAAACTATATTCTGGTCCACAGTTGTTCTCGTTCCCCTCCATATTCTTGTCTTTCGCCCTCTCTGCCTTCCCTCTGGAGTGTTGGCTAAGTGGATGTTGTGTCTGCAGCATGTATTAGTGCTGTCATCCGGTGTGTGTGTGCGCACGTGTGTTTGCGTGTGCACGAGACCGCCTGTCTGGTTCGGCACTGCTACCTTGGCAGCAGCTTTTGGGGAAGTGTGTGTGTGTGTGTGTGTGTGTGTGTGTGTGTGTGTGTGTGTGTGTGTGTGTGTGTGTTGTGCCAGTTTAGAGGACCAGCTGGGCTTTCAGAGATTGTGCGTGTGTGTGCATTGACGGTGAGAGTAGCAGCCGTATCCTGTTGCTCCACGGCGAAACACACTGTTTTGACTGGGCTGATAAATTAGCTAGATCACCACAGTCAGCTATTTCTTTTTTTTTTTTTTTCTCCTCCCTCCCGTCTCCACACTCTCACTCTCTTCCATCCTCACTCCTTCGCCTCCTCCTCCTCCTCCTCCTCCTCCTCCTCCTCCTCCTCCCTCTTTCTCTGCCTCTCTCTGTGCGCTAAGGACAGCAGGTCAAGGAGACAGTGATGAGGTACATATCAGTGTGAACCAGAATGTAGATTAGTACCCTCTCCAGGCAGGGACACACATAAATACAGACACACGCACACACACAGATACATTCGCCGTCTCTTCCTACCTCTCCATCCAGTGTTTATGTCTCTGTCTTTATCCCTGTGAAAGGTATCAGGCGGAGGTCAATAATGTGTTGAGCACTATTGATCTGTCCGGTAGGTCCTATGGGTGAGAGAGAGGGAGAAGGAAATGGAGAGGGAGGGATCAATGCTGTTCTGTATAGGCCATCTACATACCGTATTGTACCAGCCAATCAGATCATTAGTCTTTTGTTCTGATAGATTAATCATCAGCATTGTACGAAATAGGAAGAGAAAGCACAACACGGTGTCCTCACAGGGAGCATCAACTGTGGATAAGATCGCCACAGTTTGGATGTTTTACCGCAAAGACGCCGCCGCCGCGGTGCCACAGAGGGGTGGACGTAGTTTATTACGCTGTCTCAGCTGAGTGAGTGTTTACTGTAGGAGTCAAAGGTTGTTGCTTTATGTCGCATGTCTGCAGCTTTTTTTTTTTTTTTGCCTGAAGCGACATCTAAACCTGCTTCCCACAGACCAAACCAGATAGCTGCGCTCTCAGCTCAGGGTGACGTCTTCAGGTGATGCTGCTCGACCGCCTGCCCCAAACCCAAAGATGTTCAGTTTTACAAGCAGATAAGACAAATGAAAACAGCCATTTTTTAAAATCTAGCAAATTTTGTCCCATTTTTTTTCTCTTAACTTTTCCCAAAATGGTCGCCAATTAATTTTCTTTCATTCCGCTAATGATTGATAAACCATTTTATTCGTGAATTAAAAGAGTCGTAAAGCACTATTTGAAATTAAACTGTAGGGTTAATGATCAGATTACGTCTCACCAAATGTTTTATGTCAGTGTGAAGAACATCATAATTAATGGATATAAAGCCAATTAAATCAGAGCTGTCTGAGCTTCGTATAGTGTTTCTTGGTATCGTGAACCAATCTTATATATAATTTCAACGAGCCTGACAATGTTATACCGTGTTGTAAAAAACGCTGAAGTTAGCAGTTCTCCATCCAAAACCACTGAAGCCACGGTGATAAGTTGCCAGTCGAGATGCTGTATATTGAGAGGCAGGTAGCATAAAAACTTACCTAATATTATTTTTGTGCAGCCGTGGCTCCGGCGCGCTTTGACATCGTGTTTGTGTAGTTCTGCCGAGGAAGGCCATTAAAATATCGTTCACAGTTTAAACAGTGTAAATATTCCCAGACATTTGAAAATGCGTCCCGTGGGTTTTGTTGAACTTTGAGCCAGCTTCAATGAAAGAAACTTATTCTTCTCCTTCCTGCTGCATGTCAGCCATTAAAGCCCTTTTAAGTCGTGCTTCCTTTACACACTGATTCATTTGCAGACTCTCTTTTCTATACATTCAGCCCGAAAATGAATAATTCAGCTCGACTACAAAAAGCCATGTTCATCATATCAACTAATTAGTGCAGCACTAATGTCTGCTGCGGATTGAATTGTCGTCTTGTTTCTTTGCGTGAAGGCGCGCTCTGCCGTACCTGCGAGCTCCCTCTGCATCAGCAGTCATTGTTTACCTGCACCAATGTCAACAAGACAAATTCCCGTAGATTTACGTTCGTGGTGAGTCGAGTTATCCTGATTCAAGGAGGCAGTCTTGAGTTTCCTGACAGTCTGCCACTTCTGAGCGTCGGAGTTGAAATGGAAAGGTAGATATAGGCGGTACTGTGGGCGCCACCACAAAAACTAAAAAAGCACTGTTGGATCCTTCCGTGTTTCCCCAGGCCAGTTGGTTTTAATAAAGACCGTCTGCATACTAAATCTACCTCTGCTGGTGGCAACTGTGCGCTCTCTCTGCCTGCTTTCACCTTACATTCAGTTCCAATCAGCAGATCGTGGCGTGCACAAGCAGATAATAGATCATTAATAGTGGATAACAGTAATGCAACCAGGTGATTGATTGCGAACACAACTCTCCTTTAAACATTTTCTTCTCCCCTTCATCTTTTTTTTTTTTTCCCTCTTCTGCCTCACTCTTGTATCTTCTCACTCTCATGCATCTTCTTATTCTCTCTCTCTCTGCGCTCCTGGAGCGGGGGATGCCAGGGGGACAGAGTGCAGATAGGACCTGTCTCCATAGCAACAGCTTCTGCAAGCTGCTGACACCCTACTGGGGGGGGGGCTGAGGGGGGGTGAGGGGAGGAGAGGTTGTGATGGGGAGGAATAGTACAGGGGTTGGGGCACAGGGAAGCTGTGTGTGTTTGTGTGTGTGTGTGTGTGTGTGTGTGTGTGCGCCGATGCTGGGGAAGTAAGTGAAGGGGGTCACGGAGAGGAGAAAAGATGGAGGGAAAAGTGTGCAGAAGAGGAGAAGTGAGGGAGATGGATGAGAGGGAGGGAGGATGGAGGAGGAGAGAAAGAGGCAGCCGACCCTGCTTCTTCCCCAGGGACTCAGTGGCCTGCTCATGTTCACTAGCAGAATTAGCATAAAGATGGGGGGAGGTGTGTGTGTGTGTGTGTGTGTGTGTGTGTGTGTGTGTGTGTGTGTGTGTGTGATTTATTTTTTTCCAGTTATTATGTGTGTTGGTTTCTGATAGGAGAAGAAGGGCAGCGAGTGTATTTGTGTACATGCGTATAATTGCTAGTATGCGTTGTTGTCCAAGCACACAGTATGTGTCACATGGACGTAGTGTGTTTGTTAGGTGTGCATGCTGGTGGAACGGTAGGTGTGTGTGCGTGCATGTGTGTGTGTGTGTGTGTGTGTGTGTGAGAGTGACTCCCTCCCCTGGGTCTTAAACCCCCTCCCTGTTCTGGTCCTGTAGCCTGCGGTTCCCTCCTGTCTGCCTCTCTGTACTGAAGGGCTGCACTTTATGAGCCTGTGATGCAACTCTGTGTGTGTCTGTTTGCGCGTTCATGTGTTTGCGTGCATGTGTGTGTTTGTTCCGGCGTGCTTATGTAAGCACCCTGAACACGCGTCTCCATCTATGTGTGTTGACAAGAATACAGTTATATCATATTTAACTCCCGGGCTGAATCATCCCCCCCCCTTCTCCTCCAGCCTGGATGCTGGTTTTATTTTTTCATATTGTTTCACTGACGTAAAGGAGACTGGAAACAGTGGTGTTAGCTGTTAGCTGTTGTGGTTAGTCGTAGTTAACCAGTTGCTCTCATTGGGTTGAAGAATTGCAGTTCAGACTTCAGACTTGGGATGTCCCGGTGAAGTTTGATGCTAACATTCACCTGAATGTTGATAAAATATAACAGAGAGCTGCTTCAACATTGTCCTGATTCAAAAGCGTTGATTAAATAAGAAGAGGATTGAAGATTGCGACAAATTTGTGGAAACTCGGCCCACTCGCGGTTGTTCAGTGCGTTGCTTCATTCACCTCATCAGTAATCTTTGGCTGAGTGTAGACACTGACTGCAGACAGAGCACCTAATCCCGTCAATGGCCAGGTTTTATTTTGGCCATCAAGTTACTCACAGATTAACAAAAACTAGCAACAGAGGATACGACCACCAGCAACGTTTGTCTTTTTAACTGCTGAAAGTGACAATCTGCTTTATGCCAGTCGATACAATAAAGTAAAAGATGCAACGGTTTGTCCAGATACAGATTCTTGGGATTGGCTCCCTGCTTCAAAAAGCATCTGCCACTCCTTAATTTTATTTTCTTCTCTTAGATGACGCTGTAATGGAGACAGTAACCGGTCAGCTGAAGTGAAGAAGCATCAGAGTCACTTTCACTTTTCTTTGACATTCCAGCTTTCTTTAAACAGCTTCATACATAAAAACACTACAAACTCTGCTTATTTGCTGATGACGTGTTGCTGTATTTTTAAGTGGTGTTAAATCAGTTGATTATATTTTAAATTATAGTACAAGAATTTAAGATATGAAATTTTTTTTCTGGACAGAAATATAATTTGTGATTGAGAAGAGGAAGATAGGCAAGCGCTTTAAGATTTACAGCGTTCTGTATTTATTAATATTTAATATACAAAATGCAATGATAACCTTTAAAAAGTGAACCTTAGAAACTGGTCAATGCAGTAGAAAAAACAACATTCATACTGAGCTCAGTATTTGTTAATAGCTAAATAATCCAAAGTGAAAATAAAACAGGTTAAATTTTGAAAAGACTGTAAAAAACGGGCTGTTAGTAAGCATGCTTTCGATATGTGAAAATTTTATCTGTATGAAAATGAGACACGGCGCTGTTTGTGAATTTTTTTTTCCTTTTTATAAAACACTGCAGTCACCTGTTTCTACGAGACACCTTTTATTCTTCAGCAGTACAATAGGACGCCACCTGCAGCCTCCAAAATGACCGTGAATTTGAATGTCACTCTGGCACTCCGAGGAACACATGCACTTCAGAAAACTAGGATTTCTGCGTGCCTGTTGTTTTGATTGCAATGGTGGCAGCTCCGGTGTGTGTGATGTGTCAGGATCTCCCAAACATTCAGGTGTACGTTACCACGTGTGTCCACAGTCCAAGCAGCGGTGCCAGCTGTGGTTTTCATATGAGGTGAACCATAATAGGTATTAAGCTTTGAGTCGTGAGCACTCAGCAGTGAGTGTATGATGGTGTAGATCAGGAGTGCTGCAGTCTGCTCTGTGTACAGCTGTGAATCCGCGTCTCTCCCAGAGACCTGACTCTGAGCATAAGTATAACATTTTGGTGGAATTTCTCCTTGAAACTTTTCTCTTCTGTCTTAGTTCAGAGAAAGAGATTAGGCGCCTTCTCTCTCTCTCTCCACCACGGAGACGAGGGAACAGTTTAAAGTTTGTAATAGAGGACACTTTTCTGAATTAACCATTAAACTGTAGATTTGGAGAGGGGGGGCAGGGGTTTGCTGTGATTGCAGGTGCAGACACTGCCCCCTGTAGTAATTTGGTGGGCAGTGCATCAGTGCATAAATACTCCTGTGGAGCAGTCGGAGGCTCACACTGACACTTAGACACAAAACAGCACGTTTAATCACCATGTTTGTGTGTTTCAGAGCGCGGCGGCAGCGCCCAGCCCGGTGATGGGCAACATGCCCCCGAACGACGCCATGCCAGGTGGTCCCATGCCCCCAGGCTTCTTCCAGGTACGACTTACCCCCCCGTCAGTGTCCCGTTCACTCCTCCATCTCTCCATCACCGACAGAAACACCCTGACCTCTGTCTCTCCACCGTTCATCCCTCTCTGACTCCTCAAAAACAAATCAAATACGTTTTAGGTAATATTTTCAAATCCTTTAAATCCCATCCCCAGCACTGAGACGGCCGCTTTCTTTAATTCAGTCATGTTTTACAAGAGTTTCAAAGAAGACCGAGGCATTTAGTTCGCATTTAATTCGCCTGCCCACCGATAACCACTTAACTCCTCCATCAAAACACCAAAATAAGAGTAAGCATTTCTCTTTGTGTTGTAAAAAAAACAGCTCTTTAATTGAAAAGCAGAACATTTTAGACTAATTAATAGAGCCGGACTGATACCAGCAGGCCGGTGTTATTGACCGATATTATTAAAGATGTATCAGTATTGGCCTTAATGTTTGCACGCTGAGCAGAAGCTCTAATAAAAGTTTTATTTGCGGCGTATTTCTGAATATTTGTCTTGAAATTCAATTCAGGTTAATAAGAGCTTTGATTTTTGATTCATATTTATTGTTACTGCTGTTATTACGACACCGGCTATAGTTAAATTTTACATCACATTTGTCCTTTTGCCACCGTCCTGTGAAAAACATGTATTTTCAGAACTTCTCATTAAAAACACAGCTTTGTTTTTACATGCATTTGTCAGCCAATCATCAGCTTAAACGGCTCATTTAGCTTAAGATCGTGCATTTTCTAAACCTTCAGTTTATCTGTAAACATTCAGAGGTTCTTACTAAAATTGGAGATGCCTGATTTTCACAGGACGGCGACCAAAAGTTAATCGTTTAACTGTAAAAGTGTTTTCTACAGTTAGTCAGACGTGTCCTTAGCACAAAGTATGACGTTATTTATGGAAAACAAAAAGACTGTAAATGCTAATGTGTCATTAAATTTTGATCATTGTCGACCTCAGAAGGCCAGAATCCGTCTGGATGCAGTAATTAAGTCCTTCACTCTCAAATCTCAATCAGGTTTGATCAAGTGACGCCACAATTTCAGCTCTCCCACTTATTTTGTCTTTCTTCCCACATTTTCCCCAACATCGTTTATCCCACTCTTGATATTTCCGCCCACCGGAGCCTCTGATGTTGATTCATCCGCGGCTCGCTCTCGCTGGGCTGCCGTTGGACCGATTTGTGATTCAGCCATCCCGTATTCATCCTCTCTCCACTCCTCCATCTCCGTCTCTGTCTCTGACCTGTCCCGGCTCTGTGAAGGGAAAGGTTTTAGTGTGGGAGACGGCTGTCTGAAGAGTGAATAGAACGAGACACACAAACGCACACGGATACATATACAAACACAGCGAAACGCGCACACGATCACAAACAAACGCACACATCCTCCGTGAGGCGGCGGTGTGATGGACAGCGCTGGCATTTGGCAGGAGGCACGATAAGGTGGTGGAGAAGAGTGGGAGAGAAAAGGCGAGTGACACGTTGGATGGAGGGAGGGAAGGATGGAGAGAGATGAAGAGGGGTGAGAGGAAGAAGAGAGGGAAATGTGAAAGATCAGTGCCACCAGGATTTGTGGCCCGGTGTTTGTTTCTGTGGCTACCTACCACTCCATTGTTTGCTTGCTGAGAACGAGGCAATGTGCTGAGAGGGTGGGGGGGTGGGGGGGTGGGGGATTAGTGAGAGTACGACTGTGAATAAGCAAGAGGAAGGGTGGGGGGAGAGAGGGTGAGGAGAGACGCATGGAAGTGCTATTTATAACATTGGTGGGGGAGTGAGATTGGGCGAGGGTTTGTGTGCGTGTGTGTGTGTGTGTGTGTGTGTGTTTGTGTGTGCACGATGCGTTCAAGGGGCCTCATTGTAACGGGAAAGGTTTGGTTGTTTGCTGAAATTGTGGTTGGTGCTCATAGTTGGCGAAGCTTTGAGTTAATCTTTCCAGCACTCGTCCTGTCATCATAATGAGTTTCAGACCTGGTCCCTAAGCAACACCTTTGGTTTCAGATGCATAAACATGTTGTTGGGCGAAACAAGGCCACGTGTTTCAGTGTCGCTGGAGCACAAGCAGCAGCACAACTTGAAATATAGTTGTCTAAAACTGGCTAAAATGAAATTTAAATTGGAGAAGATTAAGCCTGAAACTACAATGATTATTTTCATTATCAATAAATCTACCTGACTTTTGTCTGTAACATTTCAGATAATAATAAATCAGGGCCCACAGTGATGCCTTCAAATGTCTCGTTTTTTCCGACGAACTCCTCAAAAATCCAAAGATATTCAGTTTACTGTCCCCTAAAAAACAGCAGTCACAAATAACAGCAGGAACCAGCAAATAGTTTTCTGTCAATCAGCTAATCAATTAATTGTTTCAGCTCTAATCAAGGCCCCAAACAAATTTGGGACGCTCTGATTCACCAAGTCAGCATCAGGGCAGATGCTGACCTTCCTCTGACACGATTGATCGACACTGAAAACAGTTTCTTTGTTCTGTCATCATGAGGTTTTGCCGTAATCGTTAACAGTATTTAAAACGGCTCTGTTCCTCTCAGTTTGGTGTTCAGCTTTTAAATTTAGGGGAAAAGAGAGCGCTGATATCAGATCAGCGACCAGCAGCAGTGAAACCCCTGAGCTGGAGAGGAACGGTTGGTGCATCGGTGCGATCGGTTAATCTTTATTATGAATCAGACCAGATTAGAGCGGCAACGATTAGCTGATTAATCAGTGAGTCTATCCACCGGTCGCTATTTTGATAATCAATAAATCGTGCTTTTAAAGCAAAAATGGCAAATATGTGACGGTTTCAGCTTCTCAGATTGGAGTCTTTGCTGCTCTTTTAGTCGGCTGAATATCTTTGTGTTTTGATCTCGGGCTCTGGGAAGTTGTGATGGACGTTTTTTTACCTTTTCTAAGGTTTTATGGACCAAACCATCAGTAGGTTATTCAAGAGAATGATCGGCAGATTGATCAGTAATGAAAATAATCATTAGTTGCAGCCGGTTTGTGGTAATAAGCAGTTTTCAGTGCGCTGTGGACACACGTTACCAAACATTCAGTGTCCAGCCGCACTCACACTGCAGTGCCTGTTAGAGATGTGGGTGATTGGACTTTCACGCATTGGTTTGTTCCCCTTCTTGCTTATTTATTGAAGCCTTTTGAGACAAACTGATTCGTTTCTATGCAGCTTCAGATGTAGATGCGTGCTTGTTCTGGCTAACTGAAGGTAAATATACCCCCAAACTCACCCAACAGCCCGTGCCCCCCATCCTGAGGACGGATACATGGAGGAAGATTCTGTTGCATAATGAGTTATTTATTAGGGGTCGTTAACCCCCTTTTCTTGGGGTGAATTGTCAGCAGTAACACAGCAGTGTGTCGGGGAAGCTGGGGGGCTTCTTTGGTTGTGTTCAGGGATTCGCCGTCTTACAATGAGCAGGAAACGCTCCTGATTTTAACTTGTTTTTGTCTGTGTCATCTGTGTGGTTTGAAGTTGCCACTGGTGCCTGTCCTGCTGCTGCTGCCTGTCCTGTTGCAGTGAGCCTTTGGCAACACTGCCCCCATGTGGTAGAGAGGAGATCTACAGGTTGTCCTCTGACCTGAGGGGTCCTGAGGATCATCTGTCAGCGTAGCCACACATGTTGAGGCCGTTCAGCAGAATGATGATGCTTAATAGAGATTTCTGTTGGCTTGTTTTGGACTCGGAGGCAAACTGAAACTGTTTTCCTGGAAAATCTTTGGCTTTTGATTGTGTGTTTTTTTTTTTAAGCAGTACATCCTCTGACTGCAGACCTTAAAGAATCTGCCCAGCTTTATCCATCACCCCCTGCTCCTCTTCTTCCTCCTCAACCTAAAGACTCCCGGCTGACTCCCCCCTTTTCTCGTCCTCCCCTTTCTTATGATTTTGATCCGGGTAATTCCTCCAGGTGTAACCCCCCCTCCCCCTTTTTGGCCCCTCCCCTCTCTGATATCGCTCTTCTTTCTTAAAGGGACCACCCGGCTCTCAGCAGTCCCCCCACGCACAGCCCCCCCCACACAACCCCAGCAACCCCATGATGGGACCCCATGGCCAGGTAAGACGCAAACACTTTCTCTCAAACACCCCTCTCTCTTTCATTCCCTCTAAATCCCTCCCCCACCCCCCCCTCGCCCACACACACACCCTCTTTTTCTTTCCATTCACCACTTGCACACTTTTCTTCTCCTCCTCCTCCTCCTCCTCCTACCCTCGAGCCCCGTTAGCTCTACTTTTGCTCTGGCTAACTCCTCGTAGATGTCATCCCCCTCCAGCCTGCAACTCCTTTTATTAAAGCCGAGAATCCAGATGCAGCGGGGCCCGCTCCTCGCCGAGGCCCAGAGTCGGCTGTCCCCGTGTGGGATGAATAATTCACTCCTTGCCCCACCCCCGGAGCAGCTTGTGGGGGGTTGCACACTTATCTGCTCCTCCACTCTTAACACACACACACATGCACGAGCGCACACTCCCCTCCACTCTGCTAACATGTTCTTGCATCTTATAAATTAAACAGAGGACAGGCACCATGGACACGTCACATATACGTTCAAAACACATGGGTACACATATGTACAGCCGCTCAGCTCACATATAGGATGTTCAGAGTTTTAAGCTACTGGAGCTGCTAGCTAGATGAGAGCGTCCTCAATGTTTCGAGGCTTAAAAAACTTTCATTCTCGCTCAGCGTGTGTTTCAACACTTATCCAGAACAGTAGCTACAGATGACACTGTGGAGGTAAAGCTAGCCTTCGCCCATTAACTGCGGCAGCCCGGCTCTTCATTCTTGTGGTTTCTGGTTTCCGTCTTGTGTGCGAGAGAGTGTGGACAAGCTTCCTCTAAGGTTTTGGACGGTGTTGTTGGCCTGAGGTGTCTCTAACAGCGCCAGGCAGACCACAGGCCGAATCAGCTTACACCACAGCGAGAGCAGGCGGGGTGCGCAGGGAAGCTGTGTGAGCGCCGTCTCTACATGCACATACACACACATTAACCTGCACACACACACACCTGAATCCACGCTTCGAGTGTGCGTGTAAGCAGGTTTTGTTAAAATTCATTAAAGGCAGACTGTGGCTGCAGCGTGTTTTTTTTATGTTTCCAGGCGGATGTGTTGATGAATTCGCAGTCTTTCAGTGTCATCCTCCATCCTCCGACCACACCGTGTCCATCTGTGTGTCCTCGGTGCTTCCCCTCTTTGAGTGCTCTTGGATTTATCAATAATGGAAAATGTCGTTTTTTCCGTGTCCCTCTTTTCCCCACGTTTCCCTCTTTTTCCCCCCCTTCTTTCCTCCATTTCTACTTCACAGCCTTTCATGTCACCACGGTATCCAGGTGGACCGCGCCCCTCACTCCGAATGCCAAATCAGGTACTTGAGCAGCTTTTTGTCATTTCTTACTCACCTTTTTCTTTGTAGGGCTGCACCTGATGGGTCAAAGCTTTATTGCATGTATTTGCTCTGTTTAAAGCCGGGATTTCTGCACAGTTGCAGATAAAGATTAGTCCACGTTGATATTATTAATATTGTGCTGTTTGTAGCGTTAGATTCCAGCGGTGGCTGCGTGGGATTGTTTTCAACTCCTGTGATCCAATTTCCAATAACTCCAGGGCGTTGGAAAGTCCAAAAGTCAAAATTTAGTGGGGAAAAATAAATGTAGTCATTTCCAAAGTTCAGGTAATTAATGCTTCAGATCATGTTTGTCGCCGTTTAGCTTTTCAAAAACAGCATTTTCATCGAGGTCAAAAAACAGTTTGCTTTCCTGCTTACTGCACATGAAGGGAGGCGCGTGTTGGTGATGACAGGGCGGTCTAGCAGGGATCTAACAGCTGCATAAAATACATTAACACAACCACAGTAAGAAAAATCTCAGTATCAAAAGAAGCTAATTGCAAAAAGAAAACAATTGAATATTACGTACCTGCACTCGCTCTACAGTTTGGAAACATTTCAAATCAAACTCACTGAATCCGATTAGTCGCTTTATTCAAATTGATGATTTTATTTGAGGATTTTTTAAAACTTTTTTAGGGTGATGACATTCAAAGCTTCACTGAAAAACCTCAATAGAAGCTCAGAAAGTCCTTCAGTACAGTCTTAGTTTTGCTTCTGTGTTGCCGAGCGTGAGTTTTAATGCGTCTCCTTGTCTGCTCTCCTCTCAGCCTCCGGGAGGAATCCCTGGATCTCAGCCTCTCCTGCCAAACAGTTTGGACCCGACAAGACCGCAAGGTGAGACGGGGACAGCTCTCGACGTCTAGATTCTGAGGTTCCTCCTGATGAGAGTTCAGTTTGTAAAGCAGATGATGTGTCTGTGATAAATGATGACTCCGGGGCTTTAACCAATTACTATTTTCTTTATTGATTAAGTCATTTTTCTACTAAACAATTACTTTTTTAGTCTATAAGATGTCAGAAAATAGCAGGGTGTCAGCAGCACTGATGTCAGAACACATATCCAAGTCCAGGTTCTGTTTTAAGAGTAATTATCACTAATTATTGTTATATACACCTGAAAAGTACTGACAATAATGTGAAATAATAAAATAAGCCTCAATTGGTCCATGCACTTGGTAAATTACTCATGGTCTTATCATGATTTGATGCTTTTCATGCTTTATCCAGTTTGAATGTGAAACAGGAATTAAATTGTTTTCTATGTGGAATTAAAAAATAATTAATTATAATTATTATTAATTGAATCCTGCCGCAACCTTGAATAAGCAAAGAGGCCCGTCACAGGTTCTCAGAGCACAAGAGGTGGCCTTCCAAAGTCTGTGTGAACAAAAAAAATACAAGAGGTTCAACTCATAATGACGAGAGATGAAGAAAAGCTGCAAATCCTCATTTTGGAGAAGCGAGAAAATAGGAATTTGTGAGTTTTGTTTGACGCATTACGTACAATGAATCATTATTTATTCCAAGTCTTTGATGAATTTTCTCTCAGTTGACAAATCAATTAATGACAAAGCATTTTCAGGGAGAAAAATCTGCCCAAAAAACTGGACCGAATCCTCATATGTGTGTGTGTCTGGCTGAGGAAGGGGGTCTGTGGTGATTTTAGCTGCAGATTACAGCTTCAGGGGCCCAGAGGGCCACAGCTAATGAGATTAGGATGAAGGGTCGTCTGTGGCAGGTCTTAACTCCTGACTTTAAGAGACGAGCCATATGTGGATTTACATGAGTCTGACTCTGTGCTCTTACAGGACATCCTAACATGGGTGGACCAATGAGGATGAACCCTCCTCGAGGAATGGCCATGGGCCCACAGGTATGGCGCAGGAACACACACACACACACACACACACACACACACACACACTATAGTCTGCAGCTGTAATGATTGTAGTCGATATGTTTCATTAATGTAACTAAACTTTAATCACACTGAGCACTTTGATATGTTCTTATGAAGTATAAATGACTCTCCATCGAGCTGTTTCTTCGGTAGCCTCACCAGTACTTCAACTTATTCTCATGTTGGCTCGTGCGTGTGCGTGCGTGCGTGTGTGTGTGTTGGCCAGCCTCAGCAAATCATTAAACATTACATTCTGAGTTTCTACGATGACTAAAAGATAAAAGGAAATATTGCTGATGTTCACGACACACATTTATTTAACCATGGAGACAGCCATTTCATTTGCTGGAGTAAACCATAATTGACTGTGTCCACCAGCTTTAGCGCGTGGTGCAATGAAAGCTCCGTCGGGTCGTCGTCCGCCTCGTTTCTCTTAGTGCGCCTCTGGAGCAGAGCCAGCTTTGTTGTAAGGTTCATATAATGTAACTTAAAAGTCGCCGCCAACAGAGAAAAGCAGACAGGTGAGCATCACAAAGTGCCCCGTGGGTAGTGCAGTTTCGGTGGGGAGAGAAGAGTACGGGCAGCCTGTGAGACAAGAAGTAGTCACAGTACACCAAAGAGTTTAGAAGTACTAGTGAATACCAGCCAGCTCACAGCACTGTTTGTTTTTAATGTTTTTGACGCTTTGTCTTCCAGAATTATGGAGGTATGAGACCTCCTCCCAACTCCATGGGCGGCCCCATGCCAGGGATGAACATGTAAGTTCAAATATCTCATCCATCAGAATTTAGTAATGTCCTTTATCCAGTCATGTGTTCACAAAGTGGTGAACCTCTCTCCATCCTCGCTCGTGAACGACTGAGCCTTTCCAGGATGCTCCTTTCATACCCAATCATGACACTGTCACCTGTTACCAATGAACCTGTTTACCTGTGGAATGTTCCAAACAGGTGTTTTTGGAGCATTCCACAGCGATCAAATTCAGAATAAGCAGATATTTACAATGAATTTGATGAGGTAAAACATTAAATACGTTGTCTTTGTGCTGGCTTCATATGTCAGAAAGGATTAGCAAATGATCATGTTCTTGTACAACGATTCTTCATCAGTGTCTCTGTGCAGGTTGAACTCTGCCTTTGCTTTATCTTCTATGAGTTATTTATGTTTCCTTTCTCTTCCCACCATTTTCACCTGTCCCTGCATTTTTTTTTTTTCTCTTCCCTTTATTCTTCTCTTCCTTCTTTCTCTCTTTGCCTCAGGGGTCCCGGAGGAAGAGGGCCTTGGCCAGGACCCAATGCTAACTCTGTGAGTCATAAACCCTTGAACTTTACACATGTGACCAACACGTAGGCGGTGAGCAAGGAAAGAGGAAACAGTGTTCACGCTTTGTGCTAAACACGCACGTCATGATGTTCGGCTTCGTTCGGCGGCTCAGAGGTGCTGATGTAGCTCTGTTGAAACGCTGGGAACTTCGTCGTGTTGTTCCACAGATATCAGCCGCGGTGTCAGTTTTATGGAGGGAAACTTGAGACCCCTGATCAGTTTCCCTGAAGGGATTTTCACATGACAAGAAAACGTACTTGCCCTCGCTGCAGTCTGAACAGTTAGAAGCTGTTTATGGATTTTATTGCATCGTAAAGCGTTCCTCTTATTTTGTCCACCCTGTATAGACTCCATGCAACATCCTCTGACCCTCACATCTGATAATCTGCTTCCTCTCTCCCCCTGCAGATAGCCTACTCCTCCTCATCTCCAGGGAACTACGTGGTGAGTTAAAACCAGCCGTTCTGCTTTTTCATTGTTCTTCTTCATGAGCGGAATGTTAACGTCTCTGTCGTCGATTGTTCTCCAGGGTCCTCCAGGCGGAGGAGGTCCACCTGGAACTCCCATCATGCCCAGCCCAGGTGGTGCGTCACCTAACTATGTCCCCGGCACTAACGCTCGCTTCAGAAATAGATGTGTCTCCCATCTTTCCTCACTAAACAAGCATGAATGTGTCCCCTCGCCAGTCAGACACTATTAGTTTGACTCTTCTCATTGTCATGTTTCAGTATTTAAGTCATTATTTATTCAAATCTTCATTATTAGCGATCCTCTCTAACATTATGTAACTCATGTTCTTCCTCAGACTCGACTAACTCCAGTGAAAACATCTATACAATGATGAATCCGATCGGACCGGGAGGCAACAGACCCAACGTGAGTGTCTCACATGATTTCAGTCCACATCGTTATTCCACTAAAAGCCCCGCGATGTTATTTTAAAGGTTTAACTTTCCGGGCTTGTAGCTGTTTCAGATACTGCAGATTGACTCTGGGTTTAAATTATGGATGTTGTTGTAATGATTAAAATTACACAACCTTTCCCCACAAAGATGAATCCAGCTCAAACAGGGTTTATAACCACATCACTGGGCACCAGTACAACTCAGCATTAGAGAAACATAATGCCGCCACACTGAGCTCAATAAGAAACGACTGGAAATGAACCAGGAAGAACGAATTAAATAACCTCTGCTGCTTCACCCCGAGCTGAAAAGGCCACAGTTGTATCGAGGAGGTCAAACGTGAGAAATAACGTTGTGCAGTCCTGTTAAAGGCTCGCTCTGTATCATTTTTCCAGTTCCCTATGGGACCTGGGCCTGACGGGCCGATGGGAGCGATGGGAGCGATGGAGCCACACCACATGAACGGATCACTAGGTGGGTGTAAACACAGCCAATCAGAATCCGGTTTCTGCCTTGTATGTGGGTGCACAGCAATAAAGATGGTAAACGGTAGAATATGAGGATTATTTAAGTGACGAGGCTGCATAGTTTTGTGCAGGAATGTGCAGAAGTTTGCAGTGTTTAAGAGTCCGAGAGGTGGCTTAAAAATCACTGAGAGACCTCTTGTATTAGAACAGTGCTTTTTTTTTTGGATTAAGCTCACCTTAAAAAGTAATTGAGCTACTTCTCTCCTCTCCCGTCCTCAGGGTCTGGGGATATGGATGGGTTGCCAAAGGTGAGTAAAATCCGATTCTCAATAAACTCCTCTTGTTTTCTGAGTTTTCTTGTAAATAAAACATTTATTTAGAATCTTTATCCTTTTAATGCCAGTCTCACCAGGTGTTGTTGAGGTTGTTTTTTTTTTTTTTTTGCCCTCTCCTCCCGCAGAGCTCCCCGAATAACATGGGGGGCATGAACAACCCTCCAGGAACGCCGAGAGACGACGGCGAAATGGGCGGAAACTTCTTGAACCCATTCCAAAGCGAAAGTGTAAGTAGAGTGAGTGAATCACATCTCACGTCCCTTAACAGTTACCCTTGACGTCCTGACATAAACCAGTGGAAGAATGCAAGCAGAGAGTTGGCCTGACTTTCAGTAGTGATCTTTGTGTCCCTGTTTTAGATTCTTCTATTTTTTTAGCTGTATTGGTTTCTATGACACATCGTTTGAGCTCTTTTAAACCGACACTTACTTCTTCGAGGCCCTGTTTTGTTTATCATGTATCAAATAGACGCTCAGAGACGTGCAGTAGTTTAAAAGGTCTTCACAGATCCAAAATCTTGTGCCCGGTTTGTCACAAACTGGTGGAAAACCAGCAAGGTGAATTTTACCCCGTCTGAGTAGAGTGGTGCAGGAATGAGTCCTAAAACCCTGAAATGAGTTAGCATTGCTCTGGTTCCCTTGTTTAAAAGTCTGATTTTACACAGACAAGCTCAAGAGTTTTCCAGGTTTTGTTCTGGGATAAAATAAGTCAGTAAAAACCCCATTTGTGAATTTTTAAGCTTTTACTTGTCTTAAAGAAGGCGGTCGCCGCTAACAAATGGCTAATGAGACTACAGAGGTCATCAGGGACGGTAAACGTCCTCACGTGGGTTCATCCGTGAACATTATCCTGCTGAACGAACCCACATAGCTTCTTTCCTGCAGTGATCTAAAATCCAATGGAAAAAGTCTGTGAGCTTTTTGTTGAGGGAGTCGGGGCGATGCTGACTTTCGGTTTGGCCTTCAAAAACTCGTCATCCCTGCAGCCCTCTATAGCTCTGTGAATGATCAGGCCCAGTCCAAAATACAGTTCAGACACATAGAGAGACCCACCTGCATCAGCAATTAACCAGCACCCACAAACAAGAAGAGCAGCCATTTTCCCTGCACCTCAATACTCCGACTTATTGCTGTGAAGATTATGGCTGATTGCAGTATTATGCAAACTGGCACCACAGTCAGACCCAAATAGCCCAATTCAACAGCATTTCCAGACCAGGTCTCTGTTAGCAGACGCCGAGCCGAACTGTGAAGACCTCCAGTTTGAAGCGCAGCACTCTTACTTCCAAACATAAAGTCTGTCTACTCTCATTATTTGGGACACAGCGCTATGAATTTGAAATGCCAAACATGCCACGTTGTTCCTGAAGAGCACAACAGCGTGTTCATTATACAAAATCACCATCAGTCATAGAAACAGGGCTGTGGAGAATATCTGATGTTCTGCTTGCATTGAAGCCGCTCACTAATCACTGAGAAATTCATTGTATACCCTCTGTATCAGTGACTGGGAGATAGACGCAAATCCCTCATCTTGTTTATGTGTTGCATTTAAGGGCAGATACGAGAGAAATTGGGGAATTTGAATTTTTCAGCCACGATATCAGTCGAGTTTTCTGTCGCACAACAGGTGGGGGTGGGGGGGTTGTTCCTTGCATTGTGTAACAACTGTGACAGTCTCTCACCCTCGGCCTGGAGAGCCACGGGGGGCACAGGAATTACAGTCAAGCCCTAATACCCCGATTCAGCCAATCAGCAGCAGGGCTAGAAATACGTCAAATATGTTGATGCCAAAACCGAAACACAAGCAGCTGTACAGTCTTTGCCTAATTGGTCTAAATTTAGGATTTAAATGCAAAAAAAAAAAAAAAAAAGCCGGCTTCTTGTGCTTCTCTCAGTTTCTGTGTTGAAGGTGTTGAGCTCGAGCTCGCAGCCTCAGTGATGGCTGCGTTGAGTGCTCGAGTCAGGTGTCGGAGCCGGCCTGGACCCTAAAGTCTGTGCCTCCTCTGGCTTTGCAGGGCTGGGTTTGAGCGCCCTCTGGTGTTTGAATGTTGTCAGTGACATATCCACTCATCTGTGCCCTCCTCCCCCCTTCCCCCTCTCTCTCTTTTCAGTATTCACCCAACATGACGATGAGTGTGTGATTTTATTTTTTTTCCCCCTTTTTTTGTATTTTGTTTATTTTTCCCTCCTATTTTTGTACCCCTGCACCTGATTTTTCTTTTTTTTTTCTTTTTTTTTGTCTTCAATTCGATCCTTACTTCACCTCGGATTGGACCACCTCCCCTCCTCACACACACACACACACCCTCTGCTCCCACCCCCCCCACCACCTCCCCCCCAAATGGGATCCGCTGTCTCCCCCACCCCTTCTATGGCCACACAGCCTTCTGGGACAGCCCTTGAGCATGCTGGGACTCTAATTAAGACGGGCCCTCCTGGAGCATGCAAGATGGCCGCCGGTCTGAATAGGAAGCAGTCACAGAGCAACAGGAAGAGCCTCCTCTCTGACTCCGGCCCCGGCCTCCCTGGCTTCCTGTCAGGTTCTAGACAATGAGCGAGGGAAGGAGGACAAACAGAGAGGAAGCGGGAGAGGACACTGGGTACCACAGCCCTCCCCTGAGGACACACTGTTGGGTCTTTCAGCAGCTGCCTGCAAGCTTCTCAAGCACGACTCCGGACTTTTTTAGTTGTCGTTCCTCCCGACGGATTCAGTTGAGGGTCCCCCCCCCCCCCACCTCCTCCACATTGTTCCCTCTGTGTGTACATTTTTAACAGAGGTGTTGTGATGATCAGTGAATTTTTTTTTTTTTTTTTTTTTTTTTTGTGTGTGTATGTATTGTATCATTGCTATTTTTTATTATTGTATTATTGTTATTAATGCTATTGTTATGATCATTTTAAGATTTAGGTTCTAATTTCTGTTGTTTCTAAGGGCACATTATTATGATGAAGACAGCGTATGTGCACACAGATCACTAAGTATTTGCTGTGTAGCATGTGGCTCCGTGTGAGCGCACTGCCCCCTGCAGGTAAGACTTTATCCATCACGGTACTGATTGGCCCTTTTTTTTTTTTTTTTTTTTTGTTAAATCTTTCTCAAATTTTTAACTTCTCGCTCAATAATCCAACCCGGAAGAAGACGTGGCTCCTGTTGTTAGTCGCTCCCATGCAGTGGAATGCACGGCTCTATTTATTTATGTACTTTAAATTTGTCTTTTGAATCATTGTTACTTTCTTTAAGTGTTATCCCTGTTTTTTTTTTTGTTTTGTTTTGTTTTGTTTTTTTGCTAACTGCAGAACTAGTAGCAACTGTGTAAATATGAAGATCCAGTCAGCAGCGTCTCCTCCTCTCCGTCTGACACCGTCAGACCCTCCACCCGAGCCCCAAAGGTGCTTTAAGGTGTCCGCCGTTTTGACCCCGCTCCTCCTGCTTCCGCTGCTGCTGCCGCCGCCGCTGCCACCCGCCTCGGTCACGGCTCGCTCTCCACATGTTCGCAGGCTGCGTCGCCGTCTCTGCTGACCTGTCGTCAGCGGGGATCGTCCTTGTTTGCTGATGAGTCGTCAACACACTGTGATGTATGTTTGCGCTTTATGGAAATTTGCTTTTGCCCACCGGTCGTTTTAGCTGGCAGACGTTTTTCTGTGTTGTCCCTCTGCGCGCTCGCTTCTGGTCAAAGGACTCCCGTCTCTCTGCCGATCGGATCCCTGGTGTTTTAATGTCGGAGCAAAGCAGCGTTGCTCTGTTGACTGTAGCGAGTGGCCTCCCTCCCTTTGCTCACCCCGAAGAAGAAAACCTCCGTCCTTCTCCCCCTTTTCTCCCCCTTCCAACGGGCCAGCATCGACACACAGTCACTCGCACCGCCCTCCTCCTCCTCCTCCTCCTCCCTAATTTTTTTTGTACAACTCTCCATCTCCTTGATTTTTTTTTTTTTTTTTTTGTAAATACTGTAAAATGCATTTTGATATCATTGACATGTTTTGATATTTTCAGATCACAACAGCAGTTGATCAGAAACATGCTGATTCGGGGCAACTGTGTGTTTGTTCAGAAGGTGTGTCTTTTACTCAGAAATGATTTGAATGATGAGAAACAGAAACTGGAGCTGCTATAGACTATTACGCTGTTTCTTCTCATCACGGACGGACGTGGGGCTTCCCTGTGCATCAGAGCTGCGGCGTCAGGGGGTCTGACAGGACGAGGGAGGGGGGTTTTTAAAGCGTGTTTGAACGCCTTTTAGCTAACTCACTGTCACACACATTTCCTTCAGAAATCTCAAACGTGATTCTCGTCCTCTGCAGCCGTTCTTGGAAAAAATGCAAGCGAGGTGGCCAAAAAGCCGCTTTTGACGGGCAAGAACAGAACAGAGCAGAAACGCGGCCAGTTTTTCAAAATAAAAGTCGCCTCCGACGCGCTGCATCTCAGCTCCCACCCTCTCGACACAGGCCGAAAGCAGGGCACACAGGACACTGTCTCTCAATCCAGCACACCAGGGACCAGAGAACAGACTTTGCTATGAAGGATTTTTTTTTTTTTTTTTTTAATCTATTTAAAATGGGGCGGGAGAAAATGTTTTTGGGAAAGTAAAGAGAAAAAAACCTAGTGGACAGATTTGTTCTTATTGCTGAGAGGAGGTAGAGAGAGTGCGGGAACAGGCGTTTCCTCCCCTGTACTTTGAAATACTGTTGTATAAAATGCAGTCGAACTTCTCTCTATCTTTCTGTCCTGTAAGTAAAGCCGTCACAACGTTGATCATTTCTGTATTTCTATTGTGCTGATGTATAATACTGTAACATTCAGGGGTTAGGGAGGGTTAAGAGGAATTTTTTTTTTTTTGTTGAGGGGAGTAAAGATTTTTCTGTTCAGTTCCTCATTTTTCCTCTTGATGACAAAGCAGTATTGAATATGAGGCAGTCTGTCCTTGGGGAGTTGCTTTGTATCTCATCTTAGGGTAGTTTCAGATCCTAAATGTCTCGTGTAGTAAAATAAGAGGTTCCTTCTTCGTATGTTTCTTTATATTGTAAAGTTTCTTTAGACGAAAAAAATGTTGCTTATTGGAAAAAAAGGTGGGAAAACTGCATTGATAATAAATGTAATTCTTTTTTTCTTTTTTTTTTTTTTTGGTTTTGTTTTAATTTTCATCAAGTTGTCAGTCGTTTTTGCCTGTGTCCCCCTTGTTGTAGATACATATTAAAAACAAATAAAATGACTTCACTCCTTTTGCCATGAACATGCACTTCTTTCACTGATTCCTCATTACGTTACCACATCCTAACTGCTGTCTGTAGCTTTTTGGATGGTAGTTCCTGGAAATGATCCCTTCATTCATGACTGTGTATCCTGAGAATACGAGTGACAGCAGTGTGTCTCAGCCTGGAGGCCACAAGACTAATGTAAGTGATTGAGAAATGGTTAACAAGGAAGAAAAAGCCTTTTTTGTTACTGACAAAAAAAAACCAATTTGTTCTAAAACAACCCTCAAACATTTGACTGACAGCTGAAGAGGCTTCTGCAGGCGTAGTTTGGCCATAAAGGGTCATGATTCAAAAAGGCTGGAACAGCTGGATTAAACGCTGTGATGTTATTTATTGATTTGTTTAAAGCTTTTTTTTTCATGATAAACCTTTATTGTTCTGCTTTTTTTTTCGTTTAGGCTGTTACAAGAAATGTTTTGCTGATTTGTAGAGGAAAAAGTGAGCATAAACTATCTGCTGTGCAAAGTAGTGATTATTTTCCTGACTGGTCCAATATATAAAATCACTTGATGAATTTCAGAATGTCAGAAAAAAAGCAAAATAAATCGCAAGTTTATACAGAATATATTCAACTTGCTATCAAAGATAATGAAGAAAACAACAAATATTCACATTTTAGAGCTCAGAAATTGTAATTTTTTTCCTTTTTTTCCCTGTTTGACCTTCAAAAAGTTACCAATTAGTTCTCTGTTGATCAACTTACCGATTCATCGACTAATCAGTTCAGCTCTTCATGATCTTGATCTCTTGTGTAAAGGAACTCTTGACTATCATAACGTCAGAATACTAGAAGACATCTGCATGTTTTTTCTCGTTTTTTAATTTCAGTTTTAATACTTCACAGGTTTGTTTTGCACTTGTGTTGCAGAACAGGAAACTGTAGTTATGTTGCGATCCTAAAAATAGTTTCCACAGTTGGTTTGTGAGACTTTGTGCTTTCGAACAATGTGCAGTTTGTAAAGGTGAGAGAGGATTCAACTGGATGTTTTCCCTCATTAGTTAACGAATCCAAATTCAGGCTGTTTGCTTGAGGGATGAAGGTGCTCACAGCCCTAAATGGTTCCTCCTCCTCCGATCTGTTCGAGCTGCACTGAGTGGCGACGCCGTGACCTCCTGCTCCTCTCACTGCAGCAGGAGGCAGGAGGAGCAACCAGGGAGGTGACAGAGGAGGCGAGCGGCAGTGGAGGCAGTAATGCCAGTCTCACAGACGCTCTGGATGAGGAGGAGGGTGGAGAGGAGCTGGGCGGGTGTGGCAGAAACACCATGCTCCTGCTTTTGAAAGGTGGAACCTGGAGGTGGGAGTCTGATTGGTTGACTAAGGGAGGGAGGTGAAGCAGAGGAGGAACCACCGTGACAGAGGGGAGGGTGTTCCTGCGGAGGTGGGAGTGAGGAGACAGGCAGGCAGGAAGCTTGTCACTTTTTGGGGTCACTTTGTCCGACGTTGACCCTCCGGGAGTCAAACACCTCCTGGGGACCGGCCGTCTTGGCGTTGCCTGCGACGAGCTCGTCTCAGTGAGGGAGAGGACTGACTGAGACGCCCTCTGAAGAACCTCCCCATGGCAGCTGCTGTAATTCTCTCCTCCATATCTGTTATCCCTCCTTTGAACCCTGCTCTCTGTCCTCTCCTCCATCCGGGACTGATGGAAACAAAGCACCTCGTCCTCTCCCTCCTCATCTTCCGTCCCTCCTCCCTCCTGCCTTGAATCCTCCCTGTCTTCCGCCTCCTGCTGGCTCCTCTCCCTCATGCCCTCCTCGTAAGCCCGGTTCAGACAGGCCAGGTTGTGGATGGCCAGCCACGGCTCAGATAACAGTCTGTGTCTGGGCGGTGGACTGCTGCACTGGCTCAACGGACTCACCTCAAAGGAGGGAAGTCTCCTGCTGCTGCTGCCGCTGCTGCTTCCTCTTTTGCCTGATGGAGGTGAACAAGACAAACAATGAGTGAAACACACACATATGGAAGTGGTGGACAACAACTGTGTGTCTCCTGTTGCATTGAGCATGTCTGGGATTCCTTCTCTATTGGTCCTCCTGAGGTTTCTTCCTCTTTCTTAACCAGTTAGAGGCCTTTTCCTTATCTAGATCAAGGCTCCGATAGAGGCTGTGCAAATAGTAGAGCTCCATGAGGCTAATTTGAGACTCTATAAATACATACTAGTTCAAAGCATGCATCACTCTCCATCAGTTTTGTGGCAATCCATCCATTAGTTTTTTAGATACTTCAGCCTGAATCAAGATATTGGACCATCCAACCTACCGTGGCTGATAACACATTCATATGTTTGTTGTGCTCAGTGTTTAAGTTGATTCATCCTCTTGATTCACACTTGTTAGGGTGTCATAAATACACCCTAATCTAACCTCATTTAACGACACTCATCGTCATTTCTGCTATATGAATTAAGTGGCAGTTCCTGAGCAGCAGAAGAAACGTTGCTTCTTTCATTGCAGTGCACCACGAGAGTTAGCTTCTCCTCGCTCTGGTAACACATTTTCATCTCGTCTCCTCAGGAATGAGCGCTCAGCTAATGATTTCAACCACCAGGAATTTGTTCTCATCTGTCTAGACTTGCCTTTGTTAAACACAGCTCTGCTCTATCCAGGAGGAGCAGAGCTGATCTCAGCATGGAGGTGGCCCAGCCGGGCAGCCTGCATAGTATCATACAGACCTATTGTGAAGACCCAGTATATCACCGCGATGTAAAAATGATGAGATCAATGTTTCTCAAAGTCCAAGAAGACGTCCTCAAATGTCTTGTTTTGTCCACAACCCAAAGATATTCAATTTATCGTGTTAAAGGAGTGAAGAAACCAGAAAATATCCACATTTAAGAAACTGGAATCAGAGAATTTTGAGGGTTTCTTTCTTAATAAAAATCAACCAAACCACTAACAACACTACAGTCCTTAACCTGCAGTTGAAACCTGTCAACATTCGCTCACTCGTTCCTCTGAAGTTGAAGATGTTTTCTCCCTCGGGGGAGTTGGGTGAGCCCGTCTTGAGGACGATGTCAGATGGGGACATGCAGGACACCGGTGAGGTGTCAGGGGATGGAGGAACATTCAGGTAACGTCTGGTCACCGGGCCTCCATTCACACCCATCTCGGTGGCGATGATGATGATGTCACGACCCCCGGCCTGGCAGGCATCCATCAGCACCTGAGGTACAGGGTGCAGGTGAGGTATTGATTGAATTTGATCAGTCTGGGGTTTCTTAGGTGATATTCAGTGTCTGCACTGTAAACTCTTCATTCATGAGGATCATTTAAAGAGATTCAGCGTTTCCTCCACATCTGAAGGAAGGAAAAGCTTTTAAAACGCTGTGAGGAACTAAAACTTTGACACGAAAAGGTTGAAAAATTGGATAATTTTATGCTGCTTTATATTTTATGCTTTTACTCTACAACATTTCTAAGTGAAATATTGCACTTTTTACTCCACTTTTCATTTATTTGACAGTAAAGTTAAGATTTTACATAAAAATCCTAAAATCATATTATAAATTATGTCGCGTTGTGGTAGATTAAAATGCCCAAATGTATATAAATGTGTTAAAATTAGCTTCAGCTTGACGTGCCTCAACATTAAAACACTCCTAACACATCAACAAATGAATCATGATAATTCTTGTATTTGTCAGGAGTTTGACTTGTATTTTTACTCTGTGATGTTTGTTCTTTAACTGAAGAAAAGGATCTGAATACCTCCTCCACCACTGCTAGACGAACACATCTCTACACATCATTATGAAGAGAAATCAAATGTATTGATTGAGACGGCCTTGGATCATTCTTTTCCACTCCGAGCTGACCTTCAGTGTCGGCTGGTGCTGTGCATTGATGGCGTACACCAGCGCCGAGGCTCCGGAGTAGTCCTCCATGCTGGGGTCGGCTCCTGCCGCCAGCAGGGTGGACGCCACCTGGGCTCCTGCTCGCTCCATGCAGGCGTACATCAGAGCAGTGCGTCCCGCCCGGTCCTGAGCGTTTGGATCTGCCTGATCGTACAGAGGAGGACCAATGGAAGACGACCATTCGAGAAATCTGTCATCCCATGAGGCCTTCATGGCCCAGTGAGGTGCCAGTCAGAGAGCTCAGCTCAGTGTTCAGACACAATTTTCCTTCATAATATTACATGTAATTAGTTTATGATCACACTTTCATCTCACATCCCGATGAAATCTTATCTGATCATTTGTGTTCTGGCTCTCGAGCGAGAATACATTTAATGAGACAGTTAGTCTACTGCACATCCCTCCATGTAATCAATATTTTATCTCGCCTCAGAGCACACTGTGTTGTGTTCTACAGCTACAAAACATTCCCAAACACTTTGGTAAGAGGATGGGGAACACAAGCCGAGGCGGAAGCATCAGGAACCTGTTTGCTATGCATTAAAAGTACCGTATACCTCTCTTACTGCAGGTAGCCATTTATTATGCATTAGCAATACATCAAAATCAATACGCTGTTGAACTTTAGTCTGTGAAAACTTGCTGTAGATTACATTTAAGTGCATGAATTTTGAGTTTAAATGGGAAATATTACTCACTACAGTCTGACCTTGTTCTGGAGCAGGTATGTGAGGAGTTTCACGGTCTCGGGCCCAGCAGGCTCCCCTTTCAGGGCCTTACAGGCAGCCAGGAGAGCGGTCTCTCCTCTCGGGTTGCGCCCGTTGATCTGAGCCCCACCTTCCACCAGCAGGCGGACCAGACGAAGCTTATACGAGGACGCTGCACTGATGAGGGGGCTGCAGTCTGACAGGGGGTCCCCCATGACCTGGAAGGTAAAGGAGACTCTGGTTATATTCAATTCAACATGTTAAAATACTCTAATTTCATATATAAAAACACCTTTGTTGCCTGCCCCGGATGTCTTTTGTCTGCTATCTTTGTGGAAGATCTACTCCAATGATAATGATGATGAAGATGATGATGATGCTGATGTTCTCTTTTGACTGTTTGTGGTCATATCCACTTTATTGCTCACAAAGGGGACTTTTTCCTCAAGAGAAGAAAATTCTACCAAATAAAATACATCATATGAAAGCATGACACGCTCAAATGGATGAAAAAATCAATAAAAATAACAAGACACTTAATATATATATCTTTTAAAAAGTGAATAAGACGGAGAATAAAACTCACTTGATGAATAGTAAAATAAGGATGAACATGTGAGAATATATAGAGTTAAAAAAATATAGAAACTAAGTTTAAGTGGTTTTAAAAACTTAAAAAAAAAAAGCTGGTAACATTATTATAGCTACTTTCAAAGAATGGATACGGTCACATCCGCAGCACACACAGCAAACAGTAAACTCACCTTGATGCTCCCTCTTCAGCCCTTATGTACCTTTAACTATCCTACAAACAAAGACAAAGCTTGATCTCATTCAGATGAGATGCAAATAAAAAATCCCGTCCCGTTATTTCACCTCATCTTTTAAAAGGTTTAGCTGGGCTTTTGGATGAAGCGTCCTCATGTTGCTGGCCTGCAGCAAACTGTAGAACATGAAGCAAGAGGACGCTGACTTTCATCTGCTCCCTCCGTGTCCCTCAGTAACTCCTCTGTCGCCTCCGTACCTGCTGGGTTGATGGGAGGTTCGGCCCACAGCGGATGTTAAAAGTTATAAATGGTTTTCTGAGTCCGAAATGTCACCTGTTGCAGACACCGGGCTACAAAGACCCAAAGGCCCTTTGATATGAGTCAGCTTTGAACAGTTCTCATCTGCTTTGTGACCACCATCTGCGTTCAAACACTGGCTGAGACACACACACACACACACACACACACACACACACACACACACACACTATGTTTCAAATGCACAGAAACACACATAAGCACACAGCAGCTCATTTGTTTCATATTCGGGATGCACTTGTTTTGTCTTTTTTGTTTTTGTCTTTTGTTCTCTGTGAAGCGCTGAGCACCTGTTCTGTTAAACAATAAAATCTGACTTGAATTATTTCAAAATGGCCGAGAGGGAGAGAGCCTGGCTCCGAGCCCGTCTGGGACCAGCACTTCAGCAACCCTCAGATGCCAGGTTTAAGGCAAACACCAATAAGTTGGTGCTAATACAATTAGCAGCGAGCACAAGCAGCAGGAAAGCATATTAATCCAAATTTTCCTGCATCATTAACATGCAAACACGCGGTGAATGGACATGAAGGGATGACAATGCCTCCTTATGAAGTCTGTAACTCTGCAGCTTTTTGGAGCACTTGTGCTTTTCAAAGTGTTTTTCAATAGTTGAGTGTGTGTTTACTGATGTGGTGAACTTCACTGCATCTATCTGTGTCCACACTCCTCAGGTAGAGCATCAGAGACTGAGTCATTTGCAAAATATACTCTCACTTGTTGTGTGTGTGTGTGTGTGTGTGTGTATGCGTTATTATGTAATTCTTTCAAATTATAAGTGTTCTTGCATAGAAAAGGAGATAACCAACAATCTGTTCAATAATAGCCTAAATCAGTAACTTCAACTCTAACTACATAATCTACTTTTCCACCACGTTGAATTTTAAAAAACTGATTTTATATCAATGTGGACAAACTCTCGGTGAAGTAGTGCTCTTTTTTCCTCCTCTGTAAGTTATTACTACTGACTTTTCAACAATATTTAACCCAGAGATCACACTTTGAAGAGCTTTTATGGCATCAGTATGTGGATTGCAGACAGAGGTTGAGGGTCAACTCATCATAGCAACGCTGGATAAGATAAACACCCGACTGAGCCTCTCAAGCCAAATTCTGTTTCAATATCAGCCAAATAACAGCACCTACAAATATTCATAATTCATAGATAATGAACATCCACGAGCAGGTGCTGATTTTTTAGAGGCCCATTAGATTTAGTTCCAAACCAAGAACCAAAACAGAGTCAGATCTTTAAGTGCAAAGGCCAATACACCTGACCACAGAGACCGGGCTCAGAGGTGAAGTCAAACTGATTAAATTAGAAAAGCAATGCACAGCAATATGTTTATTTAACAAGGGGATTCAAAGTGCTATACCTAAGACATCATAAGGCAAGATGAGACGCAAGAGAAACACAGTATAAGAGGACTGATGCAGGATGAAAAGGAAAGGCAGAGGCAAACAGACCAGTTTTAAACCTCTGTTTGAAAGAACTGAGAGTTGGAGCAGACTTCAAGTTTTTTGGGGTGAGTTTGTTTAAGCTGCATAAAAACTGAACTCCTCACCACGCTAACTTTTGACCCTGTGGACAGCGAGCATCAAATCTGGTCCAGACACTGTAAGAGGTATCGAGGATCCATTCATACCAGAATGTATTGTATTGTGTATTCGGCCCTTAGTCCATCCATTGATCCATAAACCAACAGGAAGCTGGTGCAGAGATCTGAAAGCTGGAGGGATGCTCCACCGTCTTGGTCTTGGACTCTGAATAAGCTGCAGCTGTCTGATTGACTTTCCTTGAGAGACCTGCACCACTGCAATAGTCAGGCTGACTGCACAGACAGCTTTTCTTCAGCTTAAATAGGACTTTGAGTTCACTTGAATAATTCCATTTTATGCTACTTCATATGCCAAACACTATTTTTCAATTCAAGGCAAGTATTGTACTTTTTACTCCACCAACTTCATTTTAAAGCTGCAGCTACTTGTTACTTTGCAGGTTCAGATTAATAATTTCCATTTAATGTTACTTTATGCTTCTACCCCCCCGTTAACATTTTGGAAGTCAAAGTTGTACTTCTACATCTACATTTGGCGACATTAGTTACTGGTTACTTTGCAGATTCAGATTATCAATACAAAATCAGTACAAAGAGATTAAAATTAGGTCCACCTTCACCGACTGCAATACGTATGCTAATCAATAACCAATCAATATATAATACTAATACTACTTCTAATAATAATGAGAAGAAGAAGAAGAAGAAGAAGAAGAAGAAGAAGAAGAAAAACAAATTCGTACGTTTACTTTTGGTACTTGATATTTTGATGCTTAAACGTTCCCACTTTTACTCATGTAAAATTTTAATGCGAAAAATCTAAATCATTTTTGAAAATGAAAAAGTTTTATTAAAGTCATTAAAGTCTGAAAACAGTGAAACCTAAAGAACCACCAATGACCTGCTCACTCACCGGAGAAATTCCCTTCGTGCGAAACACAGAAAATTAGCATACGGAGAGGGGGGCAGAAAAAGTAGAAGTGGTTACGTAAGCCCTACGTAATGGTTTATTTATGTCTCTGGGCCAATAAAATCTGCTCTGAGTTCTGCCGTCATGACGTAATGCGATCTACTCCAGAATAGCGCGCGGCGGCGGAGCAGCCACACGGAACCGTCGTGAATCTTCTCGCCAGTGTTTGTGTGTTTATGTGGGATTTGTTGGGTCCGGACTAAGCCTGGCAGGGGGGGACTTACGGCGGGATGTCGGCGCTGAAGGAGAGCCAGTGTTACGGACTGTCCAGCGGGAAACTGAGCCGCGGCGGTAACGTCTCTGTTTTCCATGTCAAACTCACTGACAGCGCGGCAAGAGCCATTGGCTCCTTTCAAAACCGCAAGGTGGGTTCTTTTTTAACGTTCACCCCTCGACTAATGAGCTAAACCGGTCGGTAACTGTTGGTTTTGTTGTACCGCTCGGTCAAAGGAACCTCTACTTTAAAACGAAGCGGTAAGAAAAGGCGAGGAAGGCGGGTTCGTGATTTGTATTTCAGCCGAACTTCATCAGTATCTTCCCCGGGTTGTTGTCTCCTACAAGCCTCCTTTCTGCCGTGAAATGGGAATATACGTTGCATAATGCAATGCGGAAACGCTTCCCTGTGTGATGATGCCTGCAACAAGCTGCTGGCCAAGTCGTTACAAGCTGCTGGCAAGTATGATGAATGTTAATGGAGGAGAGGAGAGAGGAAGCAGAGAGGCTGGTGGCAGGAGGGTGTTTTGGTCTGCATGTTGGAGGGAAGGGGAGCTTACATTTTTGGGTAAAGGTGAATAGAGTTGCAGCTAGTTTTTCCATCTACAGAATGGCTTCAGGGAGACAGATGGGCAGGTTCAAAACCAAACATTTGACCCAGTTAATCAGAGATGAATCAGACCCAGCAGGAAGTCTGAGCAGAGAGCAGTCATGTACACTTCCTCAATTCTGTAATTCCTAGTAACACAGCTTGGAAACTCCTCTGTGAAGAAAATGACAGCCACACGTTTTCTGACGAAAGGCGCAAACCACACCGTCATACCTGTAGTTTCACTGTAACGCGCTTATGATGAGCTAGACAGCCAGGAACAAGGGGGAAAACACCTAAAGCAGAGTCTAACATGCACACAATACTGTGCACATATCTGGTTTCTTTATTTAGCCTTTAAGTGCGGCTATTCATAACCCACTTGGCCCGAACGCAGAGACGGGAAAGAAAAACACCTCTGCATGCAGCCGGGAACAAACTGTGTGCAGGCAGCCACCTCACTCCTCGCTCATCAACAGGTGGACTCCCAAATCCTCTCCATGAAAAGGTCAATTAGATTCTAGTCATCACATACTTTCCGTCTGTGCTGCAAACGTGTCACTTTGGACCGTCATTTCTGCACTTTCCGACAGGCTAATTCACCCCTGTGAGAGATGACAGGCTGTTATTTCACTGTATTCTGGTGTGACAGGCTGCTGTATTCAAGCAGCAGGTCACAATGACCCGAGCCGGCTCTCTTTGAAGTCATATTGGGTTTATTTAAAGGGCCCCTCATGCACAGGTGTCAAGATTCACCACGGGTACAAGTGTCCCAGGAGGTGCATGTGCGGTCGTCAGGAGGTACAAGGAGGGAAAGAGGAGTACTCAATTTAAAAACACAAAACAAGACAAGGGGTTTGGTTAAACACCTTTATCAACATGTCTGTGTTTAGGGGAGAAACACATTGGTGTGAGGCTGGTCTTTCATCTTTGTCTTCATTTAGGATGCACTGATCTGATACTGGATCAATATCTGCGTCAATACAGTTATTAAGGATGTCGAGCATCCGTCCGTTGTGACCTGAGCAGTCAACAGCAGATGCGGTTGTCATTTTAAAAGGGTTCTCCACTAATTTAGCGTTGCACAACACTGTCAGACTCTCGTAGAGCAGTTTAAAAAAAAAGATGGCTCAAAAATCTAATTATTCTACGCAGTCTACTTCCCCAAAATCTGGTGCCTACATTACCCACAATGCAACTCGATCACAGACAGTTTGGTCAGAGATTTGGGTGTGTTATGCTAGTAGCTGCTAATGTAGCCTGGAGCTGCTAGCCTGGAGCTGAGGAGCGACCTGCAGAGGAGACTTGTAGTCTTCGACCCCAACCAGCGCTGACTCAAGTGACATCATTTGAGGCAATTTACAGATCTGTATCTTTTTAAACTTTATACTTGCCTTTTGGCTAATCTGGGTGTGTTTTGCTTCTGTTTTACTCACTTTTCTCAGTATATAAATCCTGCACCTCTGTGGAAATGGAACAATCATGGCAGAAGTATGGAGAACTCATAAATGTCTTTTGTGTCGTATAACACAGTTACGATGCCATAAATCACAAAGGAAGAAAAATTTTTATTTGCTCCATAAAGCTCCACATGCCACATATATTGAAATCTGTACATTTTTTACAGTCTCTGAGTGTCTCTGTGGTCCTCTCCTCGTGGCTGCTGGCTCCTGAATTCTGGTCTGTCTTGTCAGTCTTGACTGTTGGCTTCAGTGTAGTCATTGGAGGCTTTCCAGTTGCACTAAGGTGCACAGAATTGAGTATTTTTTACAAGATCTGGTTAGTGCAAATGATTCATTTAAATGAGACACGTAGAATAAAATGAGCTTGATGAAATGTCACTATTTTAAGGTTAGATTTACTTATTTTTCCCAATGGAAGCGTTTGAAGCACATGCTTCGTTCAAGGACCCACGGATATTTGAATATCTGACCATAACTTCTGTTTTTTTTAAAGTGTGTGGCTATGATATGTTGCAATTTTGGCTTTTTGTTTTTCGTTGTTGTTGTTGTTTTTAAGAATACATGCCTTGCAAGGCCGCTGACGGGCTGTGGGGTTCAGGGGGTTAACATAACTCACTCTGACTGTATTTCTTCATAAGGCCGACCTCTGCAGGGGGCTACCTACGTACTACTCAGCTCTAATTCTTGAACAACAGTCAGTCCAAACATCAGCCGTAAATTTGGTTTAAATGATTTTTAAAAGGTCTGAAGAACTTGAGCTGCACAAACTGAAACACTGGGATCCACTGTGAGACTGTGTACACGATGCATGAAGAGCAGCGGCTCGCACACAGAAAAGTAGACATGTTTAGGAATAGCAGTAATGAAACCACAATGGAAGAAGATGTAGCACTCTTACAAACGGTGCAAACCGCAAAACATCCTCTGTGTGTGCTCTACATGCGCATGTGCTGGTGAGTTATCAGCTCTCTGCATGTGTGTGTGTTTATGGCTCTCTGCATGGCACACTCAAACCCAATGATTTGTCTTTTTCTCCAGGGTTGCTCTTCCCATCCCACCATCTGTTTTAATGGGAACCAAGGGGTAAGAGGAACTGGGCGACCTGTTGATGCACACTCATTCAGCAATTTCATCTCACGCATTAACATTTGAAAGACGCTAAATCTGATCTGTTTCTCTGCATCTCTCTCCTTCACGTCACAGAGAATCACCATCCCTTGCTCGGAGAATAGAGATGAAATGAGGATATTCACCTTTGGTGTGACCAACGTCGCCCGTGACAATCCGCATGGGAGCTTTGACTGCGTCCAACAGCTCAGCACTGGGTAAAACACAAGAACGATCACACAAAACGCACAACTGATTTACAGCTTTTGAACATAATAGCAGTTATTAGGTTAAAACTGTAAAATTTAAAGGGGCAATATAGAAGTTGATCAGATGGAAAATCAGATTCATTTGAATCTGAAAGCAGACGGCAAAGCAGTGATGCCTAAAAATAGGGGAGATCACTCAGTTTTTTGTTGCATGCAAGGCTGCAATCACAGTGATTGCATGACTATATGTTTTGCTTTGTATTCTGTGCAGAGCTTCTAAATAAGGTTCAATATTTTAAAATGTCTCCGCTCCCCTCCTGCTGTGTGAAAGTGGCCCTGCTGGTAACATCTCACTGTCAGCCTCTTGTTAAATGCCAGAGGAAGCCCAGGGCTCCTGACTGCACAGGCCTAGGAAGCCTGGAACAGAAGTGAATTTGATCAATGCAAAAAGTTTATTCATCAAATCTGAGTCATTTCCAATCTTCGGAGACACTTTGGGGAAAATAATGTGAAGGTGTGCAGGGATTGGTAGCGAAGTAGTCGAGCTGATGCACACATCCAAGACATGAGCGCCAGTCAAGCAGCTACGCACTCAGTCTTTGAGCTGGAATCGATAATGTGTAGAAGGAGACTCTGTCAGATCGCTGTCTGTACTCGCTGTGCTTCCTCCTCCTCCTCCTCCCAGTGCTGCAGAGGAGCTGTCATGTCTCGGGGTGATTCAGAAGAAGATGACGGTCAACGCCACGGATGACTCGTACGATAAGGCTCGTCAGAGCATGGCCCAAGCTGAGGAGGAGACGCGCAGCCGAGGGGCCATTGTCATCAAACACGGGGGGCGCTACCAGGGTGAGCGGCGCAGCACGCAGCCATGTGCACGCAGTCTGCCTGGTTATACAAGAGACAACTCCAGCTAAAGAGAAAAACTGGCCTGGAGACAAATTTGTACTGTGCTCATGATATCTCATCAAAAAAAACAAAAAAAAAAAACACAGTCAGCCATATTGCATTGGTTGCTATAGCAACATGTGTGGTAAGCAGTGACATAGTAACAGCCTGTCTTGTTTTTGCCTGCAGGTTTTTGCCCTTTTGTTTCACTACAAGTGAACTTTCCATAGAGCACGTACAGTATTGTATATATTACTGCATATACTACCGTGCATACTGCGTATAGTGACAACATACTCACTGAAATATACATACACATGATGAAACCAGTGATTTAGCTCATTTTTTTTGTCACCGCTGTCTTTCTACTTCCAACCACCAAACCACTTCCTTCTAAACACATATTTTAGCCACCGTCATCTTGTTTCAGTGAACGCACACACAGGCTGACACACACACACACACACACACTAGTACTGACAATTTTTGTCAGCTCAGAGGAAGGCAGTACAAAAAAACACTTCCCCACTGCAGGCTTGTGCAAGTGCAACTGTGTGGTTATTTCCTAAATTAGATAGCAGCTTTTGCTCACTGGGACATGTTTGCATCTTTGTAACCCGACTGCGGGTTTGTGAAGAGGTGAAATTAGGCCTTTTCTCTTTTTCAGCCACAGGGCAGGATCCTCTTCCTCTGGTGTCAGCACTCTTTTTAAACAGCGGTTTCGCACTTGGGATGTTCCCAGTAAAACCTAGTCACTTTCTTCAAAGTGCAACATTTTGAGAATCAAAAAGAAAGTACCTCCCTTTTGATGATGAAGCCTCTGCCAGAGTTCTTTGAATTTATGTTTGTCTTTACATGGCAGGCAAGAAGGTGACGGTGCGAGCCCCGGCCCCTGCGCTGGCCAGCCTGACCAAGCCCAGAAACTCGTCCCACGCGCTCCTCAGCAACATAAAGAAGGGGGTCGGCGCCACCAAGCCGAAGAAGGGCGCCTGTGCCTCAAACAGGAAGAGCGTGAACGACGTGCAGGAGAGGCCGCTCCGGGAGAGAGTCACGCACCTGCTGGCTCTGCGGCCCTACAAGAGGCCTGAGCTCATCCTGAGGCTGCAGAAGGATGGACTGACAGCAGGAGACAAAGACATGCTGCACTCTGTACTGATGGAGGTAACGCGGATCTCATTAAAAGTACACACAAAGAAAACGAGAGAGAAAAACACGAGGGCTGCAAAAACAAGTTTAGTCATTTTTCCCTTTAGATACCTCCCACATCTGAAGCATAAAATAAGGTAAATTTGAACTCTGAGCGCTGAAGGTGCATCTTTTCTCACCTGCTTTGTTTTTCTGTGTGTGTGTGTGTATGTAGGTTGGCCAGCTCAACAGCAGAGACAACACATTCGTTCTAAAGGACAGTCTGTATAAGGAGCTGCAGAAGGACTGGCCAGGCTACACCTCAGGAGACCAGCAGCTCCTCAAACGAATCCTTGTCAGGTAACACGAATGAGATCCCTGCCGCCAGGCTCACCCGAGAAAGTGTCAGCAGAAAGAGCTTCTAGTGAAATCAATCCATCTTTCTCTGTGTTCTTTTGATGGCAGCTGGCCTCTAACTCACTTTCAAACTGACTCATTTCACATTTATCAGGCTGTTAAGTCTTCATAAAGAGGAGCTGTTCAGTCAGTCAGCGTGTTTACGTGCGCTTACAGTAAGTCACAGAGTTACAGCTGAGGTTGTGCAGCAGTCTGATTTCTCAAACATCACATAAACAAGAACCTGGGGTAAAAAAATTGATTCCCCTGTGAGATTTCTAGAATGCCTGATTTCATCCTTTAGAAAGTCGACTCTTTGGCTTCGACTAAGTGGACTGTTGGTTGGACAAAGGGAGCCATTTGAAGACGTCACCAGATCAGTTGTGGCACTATTGTGAGCCTGGCTTACACAAGCCAACCTGCATGACCTATAGGAAGTAAAGTACCAACTGCAGCAGTTCAGGCTCGCTGATATAGATAAGAAAGAAACGGCAGGGCAATTTCAACACTTGCCAGCTGCAGGAAACCAGTGACTCAGCTCTTTTCTTCTTTACTGCTGCTGTTCACTTTGTGGGTTCTTTTGAGGTTTTACATTTAACACTTAAAACACCTGTTAACTGCAGCTGTGACACAGATGCAGGTCACCACCCCCTGCACGTCACTGTGGTCAGCATCTCACAGACCAGCATTATCAGCATTTTGTGGGAGATACTGAAGGAGAAGCCGTGCCATTGAGATCGAGCTCTCAGTTTTTCATCCAGACAGAACAGTGAATGAATGAACTCTTTACCACTGTGTCACTACTGACAATAGAATTCATGAATTCATGCTAACGCTAGCCAGCTACCCCAAGGTATAGCTGAATGCGGCTAGCTAACATTAGCTTGATAACATTCAAGTTAAGCACTGCTCAAAACTGGCATTCTTGAGAATCCAAACTGCTTCACACTCAACACTGTGTCGATTTTGTAGAATTGCCAGTTTATTTATCACCTTCTCATTACTGTGCAGGAGACTGTTTCAGCCACAGCAGACCCTCCTCACCGTCCCAGAGGCCCAGGTCAGCCCACTGCGGGACACCCCCAACTCCTCCCCAGCACACCGTCCAAAACCTTCCCTACCGGAGGAATATACCGACCCTCTGGCGAGTAAGAAGCCCAGGATATCCCACCTGTCGAGCAAAGCAGCAGCTGACAAGTCAAGAGTGAGGCCGTCCAAACAAGCGGCTCGTAAAGACACCACAGAGGCGACGGGGAATGATGGGCAGAAGAACTCGATTGATCCTCGGAAGCTTTTCGACTCCTTGTCTGCAGTCTGTCAGCAGGAAGCCGAAGTGGCCAAGAGGCTTGAACCGGCACCCTGTGTGCAGGAGGAGCCCAAGGCCACGGCAGACCTCTCTCAACCCAACGCTGGTCGTTCTCCATCCCCTCTGATGGTGCCTGATCTGAACAGACACACGATCAAAAGGAAGAAGAGCAAACACAAACACGGAGATCAGGTGAGAAAAGCACTTTATTTAGTTTGGGTGGGTTTTTTTTTTCCTATTTCGTGTGAAGCGTCGGTAACCGGGGTTTGTTTTTGCTTGTCCAGGAGGAGAGGTGGAGAGACAGGAAAGAAAGGAGGAAAGACCACAGTTCAGAGGTTCCAAACAAAGTCTCCCTGGACTGCACAGGTGAGTGCTGTTTGCTCGGGCTTGTGTCAGTTCTTCTGTAGTGTTGAATTGTTTGACATCATTTCTTTACTTTTCTTTCAGATTCAAGTGAAATTTTGTTTGAAACTGATGTGCCTCAAGTGGAGAGTGACACAGCAGACTATCTTTTGTAAGTATAGTAAGCTTTTTATTGACACTTTGACACAAAATGCATCCAAGTGTCTGTGCAGAAGGTGCAGACGTTTTCTTGCCTCCGCAGGTTGCTGACACAGTATTCTTTAACTGGTACTTCACTGATCTGATCATAGTGTCCCTTTGTGGTCTCTGCACAGGACGTATACAGGGATTCGCAGTCACGACCAGAGACAGAGCTACAAGCAGGACTTCAACAGGGAGTACAGCGAGTACAGAGACTTACACGCTCGTATCGACAATGTGACGCGGCAGTTCATGGAGCTGGACACGCAGCTCAAACAGCTACACCACGAATCGCATAAGTACAAGGTAAAACAAAGACGTCCAGCACAGAGCAACACTCATCAGCTGCAAGCTTGCAAGTTTTTATTCAGCTTTATTCAGCAAACTTTAAGCAGCTTCCTCAATGTCATCTCTCTGCTGAACACGTTCCAGTCTTCATTTCACAAAAATGTGGATAAATTCACTGATTTCTGTCCATACTGCGTTCCTACTTGACGCTCTGATGTTGAGTCAGAAGAAGCACACAAAGCCATTAATAAACACTGACTAGAACTTACTGAGTAGAGGTGTAAATATACACAACAGCCGCAGTTCAGTGGCCCAGTTCTGAGGTCATGGTTCACCACATTTTGAGGGAAACATATGTATGGACCAATGGACCATGACTGCAATATGTCAGTCGGTGTCGTTTTTACAAGTATTTTGAACCCCGCCTTGTTTACATCTATGATAACTCCCTCGCAGTCTTCGTCCCTGCCTCTGCTGCTGCATTGCTGCGTATCTTGACGAGTCACAGTGTGAGACACACGGCTGCGTGTGCATCCTCACACCCCCAAAAAACAAAAAAAAAACACGGACTCAGTCATAGTCAGCAGCTCCACAGCCAGAAACCCCGCAGGAAACCTTTAATATCTAATTTGCATATCCTCAAATATTAAATAAAAATCATCCACTGTTAATCTTAATTGGCTGTAGGAGGCAGCAGCACACACACAGTCACACACTGAGTTAACGTGGTTGAAATATTTCTATGGATGATATATATATTTTCCATCACTTTAATGCCTTTTATGAATGTTGCTGAAGAATTTCTTTTATACAGATGTCTGTTTTATTTCATTCTTATTTCTGTTTCTCCTTTGCAGACGGTTCATAATCAAATCCTTCAAGAGTATCGCAAAATTAAAAAGGTAAGAACTTTCTTAAACTCAGTATGAATCACAGGATTGCTGCATGGACAGCAACTGTAACTGCTGATAGATAATTAAGTGAATAATCTTTGTTTTTTGGCCCCTTCAGTCCAACCCCAACTACAACCAGGAAAAGAGTCGCTGTGAATATCTACACAACAAACTGGCCCACATAAAGCAGCTCATATCACAGTACGACCAACAACAGCTCAGTGTGGACCAGTGAGCTTAGAGAGTACAGTTACCACCCTGAGGCAGAGGAGGTCCACGCCGCTGAGCTGGAATCTATGGTCTTCGTGGCTGAACGTCGTCTCACGAGACCTGCTGGAAATGTCATTGAGGTTGGGAGTCATGTGAGAGCAGCAGTGGTACGCTGGGAAACGCAGCCCTATAATATGAGATCTTTTCTTGGAAGATGGGAAGTTTTCTTTGAAGAAATGGTTCGAGCAGTGGGCTGCCGCTTCGGTGACGTGATACTGCCAAGGACACGAGGAGCACCGGTTTTTACAGAAGCTCTTCAAGTAAAAACTCTCACTCTGAAAACATGCAAACAGATGATACAGACGAGGTGCTAAGACTGAAAAACAAGTGTAGATTCCCACCCAGTCACACATCTTAGTTTTTTTTGTGATTTCAATCCGTTTGGGTATTTGCGTATGTGTTAAGATCCATGTCAGTGTTCAAGCCGGAAGCATGAGATAACGGCACGCTGTACATACCCAGACAGGTGATGAATGACAGGTCAGTGTCCTGGTGGCAGCTGGGATGCAGATGTGCACAACCAGAGAAGACATCTGTTCTGTGGGTCTCCTGAAAGTGTTGCCAGTGCCTGAAATGGTTCCTCATTCTGGACTGGACTCATAGTATTCCACTGGTGTTGTCCTTCATGTGGCTTTCCTGTTGCACAGACGACTGTTACATGAACGTAAAGCTCAAAGTTGTAATCAGGGAATTTACAGTATGAGCTGCAGTAAAAGTGCTGAAACGTAAAACTGATTTTGATTTTCAGGGTACAGAGAGCTGTTGTTACTGTGGGCTGAGCCTGTGAGGAGAAGTCAGATTTGTTGCATGCTGTGTGATACAGAGTGCATGAGGAGTAAAATCAGAAGTTTTGTCAGTTTTAAATAAATTCATTTGTATTCATTTTGTTTTCCTGATTCAAAATCCTTTTTTCATTCATGAGGCCAGTCAAAAGTCTCATGCAGTGCACTTAGAATAGGCATAAATGAACTGAAACATGTATGTTTTAATTTAGATGCCTTTTTGGTTTTTAAAGTACTTGAAGTTGTGGCTTTTATTTACTCTTTGGTGAGCTGAGCTTTACCTCAAATAACCACCGCAGCAGTATTTTACTTCACAGGCCAAAGATGTTGGAGCACACAAGGAATTTGGCACCATGAGCTCTCAGTGTACACAGTGCCAACAAATGGAGAGGACCATAGATATAAACATTCAGTTAAATTAAGGACAACGAAGCTAAATATAGTTCAAGCTGTTGTACAACCTGTAGAGTGTAACAGCAAAGACCTAAAGCCCTCTGCCAGCGATAGCCCTGTCAGCATGGTTATTATACAGTAGGTCTGTCAGACATATGTTGAACGCTTTCATTAATACAATGATTATTGCAGTACAAGTACAATAATAAAATGTGCAATCTCAAATCTATTATACTCACTCCAAACAAAGTGCCTGTGGAAGCATGAAAACAAACAAGAAATGAGTTCATTTCCAGTCCAGACACCACGTGGGAGGGACAGACGATCCCCTGTGATGAAGAATAAAGTGAGTGTTTTACTGTTTTGTCTCTGAAGGCCTTTAATCTGTTGATTCTACATTGCTTTATTTTCCGCTGCTATCATTGGCTGCACAGTCATGATACAAACCTCCCGCCTATTGGCTCATTCCAAAAAAAGGGCCTCTGATTGGTCTATTCTCATTCTGTGACCTTTCACCCTGTGCGTCACCTTAGCTAGCTAGCTAGTTAGTTAGTTGTAAACACTGAATGTGTGACATGTTTAAGTAACTTCGCTGCCCTTGAACTTTGTGACAGATTTCACAGTGAGATATGACACGAATAAAGACTCACGGACGGAGAGATGCGGGCTGTTAGGTGAACGTATACGGTGAGTAAATTCAGATATCGCTCGCTAACGTTTGTCAAACATTGTGCTAAATTGTGCTAATTGAGCTAAGCTAACTGAAGTGACAGTCTCAATAGGTTAAAGGCATTTATCTCGCAAGAAATTTACAGACGTAGCTTTAGATATACGAGAGGTAATGTTAATGCGAGTTTGCTAGTAATTTGTTAGCATGAATGTTTCGAAAAAGCGGCTTGCTTTTGTCCCTTAACTGCAGTAACAATACAGTGGTGCATTCACAGGACACACAAGTGTGCTGAGACATTTCTGCATGAATCATTTAGAAGCTAATTCACAGTATAACATTGAGGAGTGAAGAGAAGTGGCAGAAGAGGATTGAAATCCCATGTGATAAAGATATACATCTCAAACATTTGGTAGCTTTTCTTTTTTACATTTTCTCAGTGTATTTACTTAGATACAGGTGCAATGTTTGTTTCCACGTCTCTAAGAAAACCTTCAAGGTTGACCTTCATTTTCTGCGTTCCAGCAGCACGCTACTTTGAAACCACAGTACGGCAAACATTAGCCACATAGCTGATAGTAGAGACATGCAGTTAAGTTGTGATTTGCTGAGCTGTTCACAGACTTCATTCCAGCTCCAAACCAGCTAAATAACAATCAGAGCATGTGTTGAACTGAGAGGTTTACCAGCTTCTGTCTTGTGATCTTGTTTCTGCAGCTTGTTTTGTCAACACTACATACCACCTCTCCAGTCATGGCGAGGATTTTCCAAAGAATGCTTAAACTTAGGGCAGCTCTCAGACGTCTGAGCCCCCATAGCACCTTCTCACCTACAGCCACAGCCAGACTTTCACCTGTGGGACTCCGCAGTCCGTTTCTTCCTGCCACGTCAGGGCAGATTGGAGTCTGCTGTCAAAACCTGCACACAGGGGCAGACGGGCCCAGGCCGTCCCCCGCTGCAGCCCCGGACAGGCTGCCTTTCTCCACAATAACTCCGGAGGATTTGGCCTTCTTCAGGAAGATCCTACCAGACAGAGCCATCACTGACCCGGACCTGCTGGAGTCGAGTAATGTGGATTGGCTCAACACAGTGAAAGGTGATGATGACTAGAAATGAATTTAGCTCATTCTACTTGAAGATGTACTTTCTTACATCAGTTCACTGATGGTAATGTTTTCTGTTCACACCTCTGCAGGTTCCAGTGAGGTGCTGCTGAGGCCTCAAACAACAGAGGAAGTTTCTCAAATTCTCAAGTAAAGAACAAATAGTGGGTGGAAGGACAAATACACAGGTGAGGGATGTATAAGGTCAGTAAAGTCATTGCATTTCCCCTCCTGAAGGTATTGTAACAGTCGTAATCTGGCGGTGAACCCTCAAGGAGGAAACACGGGGCTGGTTGGGGGCAGCGTGCCCGTTTATGATGAAGTCATCCTCTCCACCTCTCTCATGAACAACATCCTGACCTTTGATAGTATCTCTGGTAAGTCTTTAAATAATGAGTTTTTTTAAAAAGCCAAGTATTTCCAGTTAATTTGACTGATGTTTAGAGATGACTTTCTCCATCTGTCAGGCATTCTGACCTGTCAGGCAGGTTGTGTCTTAGAGAACTTGTCCCATTACCTGGAGGAGAGAGACTACATCATGCCACTTGATCTGGGGGCAAAAGGCAGTTGCCAGATTGGGGGAAACGTGGCAACTAATGCAGGCGGACTCCGGCTGCTGCGTTACGGCTCCTTGCACGGGACTGTGCTGGGTCTGGAAGTGGTGAGTGCAGTAAATAAATGAGGAACTTTGATATCCTTCAAGTATTTTATTAAAATAACGGAGGAAAAATGAACTTACCTAATGTTTGTGGCATGTACAGGTGCTGGCAGATGGGCGAGTGCTGGACTGCTTGGCAACACTGCGGAAAGATAATACAGGATACGACCTCAAACAGCTCTTCATCGGGTCAGAGGGCACCCTGGGGGTCATCACCGCAGTGTCCATCCTCTGTCCACGCAAACCCAAATCTGTCAATGTGGTTTTTCTGGGTAGGATTTTCTCACTGCTTCTCCTTCAACCTCTCAAACTGTCTTACTGTAATTCTGAAGTCACAGTTCAGCTGAATGTCAAGATGAGTTTGTGTTCAGAGGTTAGCAGATAAATGATTTTATGCTCTTGAATTCTCATTAGGCTGCGAGACCTTTGAGCAGCTGCTGAAGACGTTTCAGCTCTGCAGAGGCATGCTGGGAGAAATTCTGTCAGCCTACGAATTTCTGGACAGTGAATGTATGAGGCTGCTGAATACGCACCTCAAACTGTCCAATCCCATCTCTGGTAAACACACACACACGCACACACTTTGTTTATACCATAATTAAACACACACACACACACACACACACACACACACACACACTCACACATGCCAAAGCCTTCCCTCTGTCTTGCAGATTGTCCATTCTACGTCGTCATTGAAACCTCTGGATCCGACCCACAACACGATGGAGAGAAACTCCACAATTTCTTAGAGGAGGCGATGACGTCCTCGTTGGTCGCTGATGGGACTGTGGCTACTGAAGACTCAAAAATAAAGGTGTTGTTTGTAATCTTTTACACAGGAAGTCTGGTGATGTTTTGTATTTTTAGAACAAACAAATTCCACAAACAATACCAGAAGCAAATTGACTCAAAGTATTTCTCTGCAGCCAAATCGTGACACACGTTTGCATTGGGTGACACGTTCCTTCATTACAATGAACATTAGTTTATTTGTACAGTAATGAAAATACAGATACAAGATAAGAATTGGTGCAGGAGAGGAGAGAAGGCTGAAAGTCTTATTCAGAGTCATTTGAGGAAAATGAAAACAAACCTAGAATAAGCAGACAACAGACTTATCATAAGGTTCAACATGAAATACATATATTTAACTGGGTCCTAAAGGCTGGCTATTTAATGAATTCCATAACTGTAGACCTCTTAATTTGATAAACAATTGATGCCTTGATGTACCATAGTGGGCGGCACGGTGGCGCAGCAGGTAGTGCGCGTGCCTCACAGCAAGGAGGTCGCTGGTTTGATCCCCGGGTTGGGCAAGGCCTTTCTGTGTGAAGTTTGCATGTTCTTCCCGTGCATGCGTGGGTTCTCTCCGGGCACTCCGGCTTCCTCCCACAGACCAAAAACATGCTCATTAGGTTAATTGGTGACTCTAAATTGTCCATAGGTGTGAGTGTGGGTGTGAATGGTTGTATGTCTGTCTATGTTGCCCTGCAATCGGCTGGCGACCGGTTCAGGGTGTACCCCGCCTCTTGCCCATTGCTAGCTGGGATAGGCTCCAGCCCCCCGCAACCCCGAAAGAGATACGCGGGTACAGAAGATGAATGAATGAATGTACCATAGTAAAGCAAATGCAATATGAATGAGTGTCTGATGACTAAATACAAAACTTATGAAAAGTATCTGCATGATCTTTCTTACTGTTCTTGTGTTCAAACATAAACAAACATTAAACTCATGTATAGACAGCAGGAATGTTTTCTAAAAACGGGGAATGAGACTGCTGTTAAAAACATACAACAGCACCAAATCCGCAGCTGAAAATAGTCCCCAACAAACACACTGTGTTCTTTATTAATACTTCTCAAGCTGCACCCACTTGAGCCTCAGCTATGTTTAAAACCCCAGTTCAGATGCAGACGGTGAGGCCGCACTCAACCTTTCCATTTCCACCTTTCCAGGCTCTGTGGTCGATGCGTGAACGTGTCACAGAGGCGCTGACTCACGATGGCTTCACTTACAAGTATGACATCTCACTTCCGGTGGAGCAGATCTACCAGCTGGTGACAGACATGAGGGAGCACCTGGGCGACCGGGCCAAGAGTGTGGTGGGCTACGGACACGTGGGTAAGACGGGAAGAAATCTTGCATGAGTTCTGATATCATTGGTGTGTGTGTGTGTATACCAGACGTCTCCATCTGTACTTTCAGGAGATGGAAACCTCCACCTGAACATCACCTCTCCTGCCAGAGACCCCGCCCTCCTCGCTGCCATCGAGCCCTTCGTCTACGAGTGGACGGCCAGCTGTCACGGCAGCATCAGCGCAGAGCACGGGCTGGGCCTGAAGAAGAGGAACTACATCTACTACAGTAAACCCAGCCAGGCCGTGGCTCTGATGGGTGACATCAAGGCCATGCTGGACCCAAAGGGCATCCTCAACCCGTACAAGACTTTACCAGATAACCTGAAGTGAGCCGAACGACCTCCCTGCTGTGGGCTGCAGGCGGTAAGGTATACGGAGCTCAAGCAGCTCCATTTTAGCTACAACCTGACTGCCATGTGGTTTTTAAGGCAGCGTGTGCCCTTTCCTGTCATACCTTTTTCACACATTCAGTGCAGAGCTGCAGGTTTTGCAGCCCTTTGCCAGGCAAGCATCTCCAAAACTGTAAAGAGTAGCTTCACTGTCATCTGCAGGAAGCTTTACTTTCAGAATGACGTCCCCTTCAACGAGCGGCTGACTTGGTACTGTGGCTGTCTCTTATTAACTACCTCTGCTGCTCGCTGACAGAGCAACCCCAGTCTGACCCGGACCTGATTCCACACAGTATTCAACAAGACATTCTATAGATGAAGAACACAGAATAGATTTTTCTGTATTGCTGAGAGGAAGCGAGTGAATGATCATGATTGACACCTGTAGGCATTAGTGTGCCTACGAGTCGCCACTAGGGGGCAGACAGGAAACAAGAGTGAGTACTGTAGTGTCTGGTTACACCATATACGGTCTTGTGCCTATTTAAAATTGTGAAAATGGCTGTACTCAGTCCTCCTGTCCATACATTTCTCTGTTGAGCTGCAGTGGAGGAAGGGAAGCTAAAAAAAAAACAAAAACCTTGCCTCATACTGACTTCAGCTTAAAGTTGGGAAACCTCATTACTCAGAAAGAGGACTTTTGTCACATCAGACACAGATAATGGCGAGCATGAACAGGAGGAATGATTGCAGCAAGAAAAACCTGCTTCTCTGTTCATTTGGGCGTCTCACTGTTGTTTGACTTAAGGCCAAAAAATGTCAATCTATGATTTAAAAACACTTTGTATCAAGGTGCACATATTCACCATGAATTTGTTGCTTATTAGCGTAAACCTTAGTAGCACATTGACTCTTTATTAGTCATCACAAAGGTTTTATTAATGCCTTATTGTGTATGACCAGATTCTGTAACTATTTGGTCATTAACTATGACTTCTCCCTAATTGCTGCTCATTGATAGTAAGGAAGGAAGTTAATAACCTAACACCCAGAATAAGGCATTAATAAGTACTTTAATAACTAATAAAGAGCCAATATGCTACTAGCATGTGTGATAATAAGCAGCTACTTCATGGTGAATGTGTGCCTTTATATTGCCTTCAAAATTGTATTTGTAGAAAGTCTCAGTTGCCAGTTTATTAGGTACACCTAGCTAAAACTAATGCAGAATAATGTAAATCTGTCAGTATGATGCAACACAATCCAACAGCACCACAAACTGCATCCTCCAAAATGACCATAAAGTTGAGTCAACACTGTAACAGAAAAACAGAACATCGTGATCTTTTACTTCAGGACTGCTGTATTGGATTAGTTTTAATTAGATGGACACGATAAACTGGCAGTGCACATCTTGTCTAACGTAATGATAACAGGCTGATTGATCACAAAGTAAGAGTGCAGTAAATGTTTTATTACATATAAAAGAGACAAAGCAACATTTTTTTTCCCAAAACAAACAGTTGTGACAAATTCATGTGTAACCGCACAACAAGGCAACTTCGTCTGTTCAAAACGAATCTCCAATAAAACGGCTTCTAAATGCAGATGGAGTGTTTTTCTTGTTTTTCAGGCAGCTTGTACAGTGAGGCATGGTGGCAGACGAGAGGAGTCAATGGAGGCCCGCTACCCAAAACCACTTCAGAGCTAATATCTTAAAAAAAAAAAAAAAAAGCTCAGCTCTACCACAAAAAGTCTTCCTCGATTCCTCTCTGCCTGCACAGAAGACATTTTTTAAATCAGCCACAGTGAGTTTACGATCAGGCAGAGAGGATCAGCTTATTTCATTTTCTTATTATAAGATACGGACTAATGCCTATTGGCAGGTACTTCCTGTGTGTCTACTCCAGGATAAACAAGTGTAGTATTTTATCCTGTTTGTCCTCACAAGCTCAGCGGGAACGATTTCCTAGTGTTTTCCTCTATTTCTCAACAGCTCGTTTCTTACTAGCTCCAATAACAACAACAACAATGGTACAGAAAGTCCAGTAGAGTAAATGCCTATATATGTATACAGTCAGTCTCACACGCCGGCGTACATGTCCTCAGTAGTGTGGTAACAGTGGAGATTTAATACATAAATACTTTTAAAAAGTTTAAAAACAATTTGGATTCTATTGGCTCTTTTCCTTTGTAAGTGTGTGCATGTGTGTGTGTGTGCGTGTTTGTTTATGGCGATAGTTGGCATGTTCTGGTAAAGCTAAATGAGTGGAACACGTGTGATTGTCTCTGAGCAGAATGCCACGACCGCATGCCACAAACACTGGCTGGGGATCAGAAACGCGTAAGAGACACTCAGTATGTGGTGTGTGTGTGTGTGTGTGTGTGTATGAGAGAGCAGTCTTAAATGGGCGTTAAAGCATTGGGGGTGGGAGTCCTACAATATGCCATCCATTGTTCTTCACACTCGGTAACAGTCTACAGTTCGGGTCAGTGCGAACACGTTGGCGACAGGCTTGCGTCCTGCAGCAGAGGCTGGCTTCTTCAGACAGGACAGCTCCAAACGTCTGCGTGGGCTTCAAGTCAGAGAGAGAGGGGATGTCGGTGGAAGGCAACCACAGTGAAAGTGAGAGAAGGATGAGGCTGGATGACGCTTGAACTCTTTCCTCTGGTCCTCTGTCCCCCTTGTCGTCCGTTCGCCGTTAACGAACACCGGGCCCTTCTCTCAGCCGTGACATCAGGCAGCTGCCTCTGGGGCTCCTCTCCCGCTCACGACTCCTTGCCCTTCTCCAGAGAGCTGTGGATCTTGTCCAGGGTCTTCTTGATGCGCAGCGCGGTCAGCCTGGCAGACGGGTTCTGGTACCAGCACTCCTTCATCAGTTTCACCAGAGCGGAGAGAGTCTGGGAGAGGAAGAGGACGGGACATAACCGTCAGCGTGACTGCAAGAGCTTTTAGATGTGAGAGGGAATTCTGGGTACTTTGCAGTTTACAGTTGTAAATATCAACAACATCATAAACAGATCCCAAAAGCATAAAACAGATGTTTCTGTATCCAGACAATTGAGTGACTGAGGTTTGCCTGCCGGGATCAAATCAGTCATTTCTCTTAAAGGAGCAGTTTTTTGGCCTCGAAAAAGAAGGAAGTGACCATTTAAAGGGGTTTACATGTCTCAGTCGAAATGTTTTGTCCTGAAATGATAAAATTATGTAGTCTTTCATGAGAAAAGAACAATTCTTAAACAGGGTTCATGCAGCTTTGTATAAGTGTATAATTCAAGCACTTTCAAGGTCCCTAAGCCAAAGATTTCCAGGCTCTCATGGCCTTTATCACCATGTTACCATCAATGTGACTGTGAAGAATTAAGTAGACATAATTCCTTTATGTCAGTCAATGTACATGCTGTATGTATGCACATACATATTTGGCTAATTTTGACGGCAGGAGACAAACAAACAAGCAGATTATTTCACTTCAAACATTGAAAGATTGTTGGTTCACATGAGTGATTATGTAGACGAAACCAGATTATGTTGAAAAATTGAGTATATTTGATTAGTGAAACATTTAAAATTAGGCATTTTCTACATTTTCAAGACTTTGTACAAACCCTGTATTAGAGTAAAAATGAAGATTCTTGCCTGTTTCCTTTGTGACCCTCAGATTTATCACAGCCCCCTGGTTGGGAACCACTGTTTTACCATCACAGGTACCCACATTTTCTGTGGCCAACCAAACATTTCGACATCCCAGATGAATGTAAACGATAATGTCTGTAACAGGATTAAAGGGTAAAAGACTCACGGGATCAGAGAACCAGCGGTTAGGAATGAAAGGCCTCTGCTGCTCCACGCACACCACCTTCCTCATGTCCTCAAAGCTCGGGTCGTTTGGCACCTGATCGTAGAACGGAGGCTTGTACTCCTCAACAATGCCTGCAAAGTCAATTAGTCAAATTAGGTCTCCCTCCTCACAGAAGAGATACAATAACCGTGCTGACTGTCTTAGAGTAAGAAATTAGAGGTGGTTGTTAATTATGTCCTGCTGTAAATGAACAACGCTCACCGTTGCTGTACGTGCGTCTTGCTATCTCCCACAGCACCAGCCCAAAGGCCCAGATGTCCACTCTCTTATAGGCGTCAAAGCAGTCCGTCTGAATGGTCTCGTCCAGCACTTCTGGTGCCATGTAACGCTTGGTGCCGACCTTTGGGTTGTTGCCCACGTCCAGCAGGTTGTCTGCCTGGGAGTGGGTCACGGCCAGCCCTGTAAACACGCATTAACACACAGAATTACACAAGGACGTACACACACGAACCACATAAAACCAGTCAGGTCACAGTTCACATCCACATCTGTCCAGACTCCTGTAATATATGCAGTGAAGACTTTGTCCTGTTCGTGCTTTCACAACATGTTGAAGTAATGGACTAAATGTACGAAGGGTCTGAAAGCCCAAAGACGAGCAGATTAACAGCAGCTGATCAAAGTAAAACGCTGGACTTCTGACTGACCGAGGTCTGCGATGCAGCAGCGCAGCTCCTTCGTGACCAGGATGTTTTTGCTCTTCAGGTCTCGGTGCGCAATGGCCGGTTTCCCCTCAGTGCCGAAGATCTCCGTGTGCAGGTGCACCAGGCCGCACGCGATCGATGCCGCCATCGCCAGGCCCTCCGATGTCTCCACCGCAACCCGCTGCAAGTAGTCATAAAGAGAGCCGTTCTCGTGGTAATGGGTGATGAGCCACAGCTGCGTGCTGGAGTTGCGAGACGTCATGTCAGACGCCATGAAGCCTGGAGGAGAGACGGAGCAATAAAGATCATCAATCTGAGAGCGGAGCTCGTCAAGCTTCGCTCACATGCATCGCTGTGTTATTGTGCTGGACTGTAGACTGCATTCACCTCAATGTGTCACTGCTTTAAAACATTAATGTGTTGAGATACAAGAACTTTTAAATTTGCATTTAACATGCAAAGAAACATTCAAGAGCAATTGAAACTGCTTTTATAAAAAACTCTGTCACCGGTACACAAAGCAGAAATGCTCATCCATGGCACTGAATGCTTACTTAGCTCATGATATGTCTTACAGCATGTAAGAAACGCCCCATGGACGTGTTAGCAAGGTTAAAAACTTGCTTTTCCTTCTAAGTACAAACTGCTCTGAAAGCTCTGCGTGTCACAGACTCACCCAGTATGTTGTCATGTCTCAGCAGCACAGTGTTGTAGATCTCCGTCTCTCTGAACCAGGACTTCTCATCTCTTGAGGAGAAGATCTTCACAGCCACGTTCTCCCCCTGCCACTGGCCTCGCCACACCTCCCCATACCTTCCCTTGCCTGGAAAAGAGAGAAGAGGAGGCACACAGGAAGACAGAAAGGAGAGCAGACACATGAGTTTTAAGAAGCCAGTCACTGCCTGCACTTTGACATTTGGAAAGTGCTTTTCTTTCCATCTTATCTCACGGCTGGATTCACACTGCAGCTGGAGAAGCTTGAACTTTGATTTGTCTGACACAGACCTGAAGTTTCCACAGCACAAAGCCACATTTTTCCAATTCCAAACTTGTACAAACCGTACTGTGGTACAAAACAGGATCTCAAGGCATGCGACCTACATTCTTTCAATCAAACGCTCAAATTGAAATTTGTCAGCGTTGCCCTGACAACGAGTAAACCTTACATCAACAACCTGGGACAAGTGTTGTAAAATCAAACGTGGTCAACAACACAAAGAGTGGAAAGACAAAGAAACACAAGACTTTTGTTTTGACAGTTGTGAGTAAGAAGCGATGCGAGCGCCTGTTGGCGTTGCCCTCACATCATCTGCTGGGCATCACTGTCAGATCTGTATCTTAATGCGGGTTACACCCTACCATAGAAAGGTGCAGGCATCCAAAAAAAGCTGATATCAACAGCAAACTGAAACTGAGCCAAAGCAACAGTTGCGTAAGGAGACGGACGTCCGAACAGGCTTTCCATTCTCCTGATTATTATGAAACTAACGACGGCAATAAATAACCTCAGTCGGCCACTTGTGCATGTCTACTTGAATCATTTTGTTTAGTGTGTCATGGAAATATTTTGCTGGTTGTGACATGAACTTCTTCTGTAAAGCTAATTAAATTAGGCAGTTGATGAAATCAGTTTCGCAACCAGAGACCTGAAGTCAACCTGCGAACGGCCTGTGCACTGCGGTGTGTTACACTTACCAACACACTCCATCAGACTGATCTGCCTGGCCACAGTTCTCTGGACAAGGAAGGGAAGACCTGAACCACTGCCTGATGTGCACGAGTGGTCCAACAGGTCCTAAAGATTGAGACAGATATCAGATTAGCTGCATATGCCAGAATCTTTAGAAGGAGCACACACACACATCACGAGTAGGTGAAAGGCTTATGGAATTCAGCGCTGAAAAAAGATGCAACTGGGATCGAGATTTTGTCAAAGCAAAGCTGAAATAACTGCTTTTTAAAATAAAATCTGAGAGGGGAAAAAGCTTGCTAATACAAGTGTACACACCGTTTGGGCTGGGAGTGAACACAATACGTGAGATTGAATCTCTTTTCATTATTTCAGCAAGAGCCTCTCTTATTACCGCTAAAGTGCTGTCTCCCACATTGGAGGTGATGAGGCCGTCTATGGCTCCCTGCTCGGTGTCAAACTCCTGCAGCCTCTGCAGACGACCGTGGTGGAGCCTCCTGCAGGCCAGAACTGACACGACAGACAGCAGAACCAGAACCACCACCGGACCAAGTACGAAGAGAGCTAACGTCTCCACACGATACCGAACTGGCTCTCCCTCCGGGGCTGTGAGCAAGCGTAGAGTTCAAACAGGTAGAGAGGTGAAAAGAGAAACATTTAAAGAGTGACATGCAGAACGCAATTATTCTAGCAGACAATCTTTCTGCTCCAATATCCACCTGTTGGAAGCAGAGACATCAGTGAACTCGTGGTGGTGTTGCCGTTGCACATGTCCTCAGAGCAGCAGAAAATGGCCTGGTGGAAGGACGGTGCCGTTGAGCAATGCAAGTGGATTTTCTCCAGCCCGATCAGACAGCCGCGTTCAAACACCACCCCGCTGCTGCTGACTTTGACAGAGGAGAAGCATCGCTTGCCGTGGCACTGGGTGGCCTGGAGGCATTTAGGGCTATCACACAGACACGCCAACTGTCCATCTGTGGGCGACATGATGGGAGTTTACCACACACTCACGCTGTTTTGCAGAGCAGAGAAAGACATACATGCTGTTGATTTATTTAAGGCAGCAAACCAACAGAAACACTTCCGTCTCATCAACTTTCTCACTCAGACTAGCAGGCTGTCCATCCGGTAAAACATTAAGGGAAAAACAGAGGCAGCAACGGCCACTCTGGTCACCCTCTAACAGGTGGCACCAGGAGGGTGGGAATAAACTGAATCCATAATTAAAGTCTGGAATAGTCATATATGATGGCAAGCATAATCAAATAACCGATCCTCCACTTCCCCTCCATTTTCAGTTTTATTCATTGACCCAAATGAACCTCGGGTGTGATTCATACACAGCTCATTGTTAAACAGCAGCAGAGATTCATCAATGTTAGACAATTCATCATAAAGCTTTTTTATCCTCCCACTGCAAATAAGGAACAAATCGCAAAATAGAGCTTGCAGCGAGACACTAAAGCCAGACTGTTCGATTTCAAAATCTTAAAACGGAAAACAAAACGTCCTCTGAAAAGCCAGAATGATGTGAGAAGGATGTTTTCAATATGCCAAAAACGAAATCAGTTTTAGATGCTGCTTAAACCTCCGCTTAGCTCCAAGTCATCACTCTGAGCTCTGTGAATTTCTACAACAGAGATCTTGCCACTAATAATAAATGACAGCCACGCATACATGTTGCTCAGGATCGTAAGTGTACAGTAAGAGAGAGTAACAGATGGCAGATAAAAGGCATCACAGTCTGAAAACAGAAAAACACAAAGAGCAAAGACCACTGAGCGCGGTACCTGAGTCCTCAGCCGATGTCTGCAGGGTCTGCAGCAAGAGCAGCAGAAGGACGTGGACGCTGCAACGATCCATGTCTCAGTGCACTGACAGAGGGAGGGAAGAGGAGCCAGAGAGAGTTCAAATGAGTACACCCCTGCAAAGAGGATAATTGCATTTACCTCCTCTATGTATTCTGATGAGCCCGGCCAAGGCTTCAGACAGAAAGGAAGCAACAACTTATAATGGCTGAATGCAAAGAGCACTCTGTTTGTCTTTGTCAAAGCAATAATTAATACTCATTACTGATTATGGAGCAACTGCAGCCATTTCAAAGACAATCAGCTGGAATTTAATTACAGTCTTAGCTTATAAATGTCTTTACCTTGACGTAATGTAACCATGCAGTTAGTTCTTAAGTTGTTTATTAAAAAGCTAATTACAACTAATGTCTTCAAAGGTAACATTTGCTCTGCTGGAGCTGCTCCTCTGCAGGCTAACAGTTGATGTAGCATTAACAAAAACTAATAATACAAATTCCGCTAGCAAGCTAGCACCTTCAACTTCAATGTCACAGCCTCTGATTGCGAGTACACGAGCAAGCAAAGCAATCAGTGACTTCTTCTTTATAAAGCTCACAGACTGCAGGCCTGTTTGTTTGCTGTAGCTAACAGGCCATTAACAAGCGGTTTTATTGGCCGTTCACAGGCGCCTCGGAGGCGCCAGTCAGACAGACGGCTACCCGATGCTGTTAGCTGCAAGCTAAGCTAGCTGTACGGCACAAAGCGCAGCCTGGCAGCCCGGGCGAACACTGTCAAAACAGGGCGATGTAAAACTTCCACCTACCTGGCACACACGACACACAGCCTCTAACTCATTCTGGGATGTTTGTGTATCCCCGCGTTAACTTAAAATAATCGTATTCGCGTGATTTGCGATGTAAGAAGCCGAAAGCAGGACCACAGCCCAGCCCACCTACTGGCTATCTTCCTTTCCAGCCACGCGTGACGTCACCAAAACATTATCATCAAGATGCATTGTGGGGCAGAAGAGTCCTCCAACAGGTTGTGGGGACGAAACAGTTTTATGTACTGCCACCTGAAGTTTTTCTTTTTTTTAAAAAAAAAAATCTTGTCCTATTTTTTTTTTTTTTTTAATTTAACTATATATGTCCAGTTTTGTAAGTATTCAGATAAGGACAGGTGCCAATAACACAACGCAAAAACACAGTTAAAAGTACAATTGCTGCATTTTAAATCTTATTCTAGTATAAGTATAGCAGTAACAGAAATATATACCCAAAGTATCAAAAGTAACTGTAATCCTGATGCAGATGCCCCCTCTCAGAGTGTTTTATACAGTATATACCTATTAATATGACTATTAATGTGCATGGAAGAAAGGCAACGCAGTGCATATTTATCACTCATACCTTGACTATGTAAAACAATACGGACACCGTCACAGACATATGTGACTATGCCAATATTCAATACTTTTTAGAGATTCATGCATCCATAATTTAACACCCTAAAAGAGATCATTCTCCATATGAATAAAACTTTGATACTGAGGATTTTATACTTGCTTATAAGTGTCTAGGTTTTGTATATTACATACAGTATATTGTCTATTTATATACAGATATATTTTTACAACACTACAACCCTGATTCCAAAAAAGTTAAATAAACATAAATAAAACAGAGCGTGATATTTGCTATTTCTTTTTGACACTGAAAACAGTACAGTAGTCGTTCATAAGCGAGGATGGAGTGAAGTTCACCACTTTGTGAACACGATTGGATAAAGGATATTACTACATGGGCTCAGAACACTTTGTAAAAGGATTGTAGGTAAACAGTTTGTGTCTTGATGACTGCATTCTGTTTCTATTTAGGTCTTAAATAGTGTCCCAACTGGTTTGGAGTCAGGCTGGGCTTTGAAAACCACTATGAGGGATAAGATATCATTCGCTTTATATGTCTTGGTCTATATAAATATAGACCTAGAGGAGGAGTGGTGTATGAGCATGTCCCCTCCAAATACAAACTGTGTGACTCAGACACCTTCAGGGAACATCAAGGAGAAGCCATTGAATATCCTGTAATTTTAACTGAATCATACAGTTATGTTACAGTCTAGTTTGTGTGGGTGAGCGTTCATTTCAATCTAATGTCACATATACAGCTCCACTGAGATTTAGAGCCAAACAGACAGTGATTACCGCACCCAGGAACAATTTCTGGAAAAAATAAATAAAAAAAATAACTACTAATCTAGATCCTTGTTTTGCTTTCTGCTTGCATACTTACTTAAATGTGAAAACTAATTTTGATGACTACATTTCTATCTAATTCATTTCACTTGGTACAGCTACATAGAAAACTAGCATGGTGGCATTTTGGCTAAATTTAGCTCAGTGTTTGATTCTCTATGAATCATCAATCAGAGTACTTTGTCAAATGAGCCACTGCCTGAGTGACAGACATTAAGGTCAGCTTTCATTTTTTACTGTCCATCACTGTTTGCATGACAGATACGAATACTTATGCACCGTTTAAGAACAGATGATTAACCCCATAACACTGATTAATTAGACATACATGATACATGAGCTGCTTTGTGTTGTCTGCATGTCTCTCCATGATGTCTATGTCCCTCATCTTCTTTGTCACTCATTCTATTTTTGTCTGTTGTCACCAATAAAAAAACATATTTTATCGTGAATGTAAGTAATGTGGACCATATGAAATTATTCTGTGGCATGTTTTCTACTTTATGAGGCTGTTTTTTAGATGGTCATCTGAACTAAACTGATTACGAGACATAACGTATCAAGATCTGGCTTACTGCCTGAGCAAACATTATCCTTTGGGAAAACCCTGTTTGCTCTCACTGGAAATATCGTAAAACTGCATCTTTCATTCCCAATCCTGTGTGACTGCATGAAACAGGGTTCTCCACACATCTTCCAGCAGGAAACTCACAGATTGATTTGCAGCCTTGAATTGTGCTGAGTGTTTCAACACTACTGCGCCTTCATCAGAGTCAATGTGACGCTCTGTGCTTCCATGTGCCTTCACTCCTCCATGCTGAGGATCAGATACCCTCCTCTTGCTGCATGAAAACTAAGATGACCCCTCGTCATGCAGATCTGACATTAGATAACACTGCAGCTAAACGCTGGATTAGAAGATGAATCCGTTCGCTTGTTTGTGCAGATTTATTCTAACTCTTGGTTGGCTCAGAAGAATCAGAGTGTGTGCGCTTTTGTGTGTGTGCAAAGCGAGAGAAAAGGGAGAAACGTATCAAGTGGCCGATATGTTTTCCCTCCACTGGGTCCCGTGGCTGCGAACAATAGCCAGCGCTGTTTGTTCCTGCTTACCCGGAGCTTTGGTCTCCAGTGAGTCGGAGCAAGACCCAGCCAGTATCTATTCTCCCTGAACACAGCTCCAGCACAGAGACGCATTGTCCGCTGCTTTTTTAATTAAAGACCCCGGGTCGACACTGTGTGCCAGGTGACCTGAACTGCTCCCAGCCTACGTGTGTCCACTACTATCCTCTCCACCGGGGATAAGTCTCAGTGGATAATTGGAGGTGGAAATGTTATACTGCTATCATGAGATGGATGGAGGATTATCTACGGAGCACTTTGACTTAAGAGGCGGGCATAGAGGAAGAATGTAATGTGTTCTTCTTTCTCCATCCATGCCTCACTCTCCCAGCTTTCACCCCCTCTTTCTCAGGAGCAGGTTATACGAGAGGGACGTTTTTTTCCCGATGAAATCCACCTGCTCCTCATCTCTGCTGTATTAGAGTGATTGTCCCGAGCAGGTGTCCTACCAGTGCCGACATGGAGCGTCCAGAGAGAAGACTGCCCGTAGCTTTCCTCCTCCTTCTGCCTCTTCTGTCCGTCAGCTGTGTCTCCAATCCAAAATCTACAGGTACAGCCACAAGAACATCCCTTTAAGACTCTCTTACTTGGTTGCATGTTGAAACGTTTAAAAGTGACACCTTTGCAGGTACAGTGTATGTGCTCTTCTGCAGGAAATGCTGCATTTAATTTTTCCTCTACTCTGCCACTTTGTTCAGTCTGCTGGTGCGTACTGTCCGACGCTGAGGAGCAGAAGTGTCTGGATTTGGCCGGGAACGCCACAGCTCGGAATATCAGAGGAACTTTGCAATGCGTCCGTGGCCTGAACACCAGAGACTGCATGGACAAGATCAAGGTACCTGCAGAAACAGGGATGGGAAAGTGGACACCGTCTCAATGTGTCCACATCTTCATTAAATAGTCACATTTTGTTTATTCTGAAATTCGAAATTTGTAAGTTGTCTGTGCTATCAGGTCAATATCAATTAAATATTTTCAGCTGCATGAAACAGACAAAACAGACTTTGTGTTGTGCATCTGCGGCATTTGTGCAGACAATCTGGAAAAAGCATGCCCCCTTTAGTCACCTGACATGGACAAAATAACTGTGTTTTTTGTCAGAATGGGACAGCGGACGCAGCCTCCATGTCTGCAGATGACATCTATGCTGCTGGCCTTTGCCACGGCCTAGAGGTGGCTGCAGGAGAGTCCCACAACAGAGTAGGTAAGTCACAGGCTTGAGCCTTGTTGCAGTCACTACTACTACGTTCAGCTTGCTAGAGCCACGTATGCAGTGTGTGGACACGTTACTCTTTGTGCTGTGCATCTTTACTAATCATTTTCAGATCAATGCTCCCCTGATCTGAAAAGTGATTCCCATTTGCTTTCTTCCTCCAGATGGTATCAGCTACTACGTGGTGGCGCTGGCACGTCGGTCCTCCTCTGACCTGTCCCTGCTGGAGATGCACGAACGCAGCTCCTGTCACCCCGGCATCCGCACCACGGTGGGGTGGACAGTTCCTATTGGATACCTGGTCAACACATCTCAGATCAGCGTGGGGGAGCAGTGCAACTTACCCAGAGGTGAGACAGGGGGAGATGGGGGGGCGGAGGTGGGTGGTTGAGGGAGGAAAGCTGTGTGGATGTGTGTGTGGATGTGTGGAAGCTATATGAGAGGTTCAGAGAGGGGAAGCAGTGATGTGGAATGAAGAGTGAAGGGATGGAGAGGACTGGAGGTAAGAGGAGGAGAGTATGAGAACAGTGCATCTGTCTGTAAATGTGAGACGGGTTCAGAGTGTGTGTGTGTGTGTGTGTGTGTGTGTGTATAATGAAGAAGGACAAATGGGAAGGTTGTAGTTTCTTCAAGAGAGGGAAGATAAATATCTTTAGAGGGTAAGGCTATTAAAAAACATATAAATGAACCACAGTGGGTGACATGTTCCTTTAATAGGATAAACACGAGCACTGCAGCCCATCTCACATACACTACTGTAAACACTCACCAGAGCACCAAGTCTGAAACTAGTCGCTCATTAATGCAGTCATATGTTCTCCAGCTGTAATAGCGTTGAGTGCCACAGACAGGTACACTGCAGCACTGAGAGTATTCAGAGATGGATTACCTCTCTTTTCATGGGATTTGTTCACAGTAAGAAAAGAAGAACACTGTCCGGCTTTCCTAAATTTTCTGCTACCTGCACTGCTTTTAGTTCTATACGCCTGTAATTTCATTTAAAAATAACATCATATCGACAACAACACAAATGTCACATGTATGAACGACTAAATGTCAACGAAAGTCCTTTAGGTAGCAGCACTGACATGTCAGCTGACAGTATAGACAGTATAATACCATAAAATGGGAAGATAAACACCTTATGAGACAATTAATGCTTTATCATCATCATCATCATCATCATCATCATGTAACTTTACACTGAGGATACAAATCTACATCCTTTGCTGACACACAGAGCCTGACTATTGCAACTAATGATTATTTTCATGATCAGTTAATGTGCCCATCATTTCTCTAGTTCATCAATGAATCATTTGGTCTGTGGAACGGTGGGAAAAGGTGAAAAATGGCTGTTAGGGTTTCCTAAAGCCAAGGTGCTGTCTTCACGCTGCTTTTCTTACGTCAAACTAATCCCAAAGATATTCAGTTTAATATCACATAAAACAAGGAAAAGCAGCAAATCACACAAGTTAAAGAATATTTGTCACTTTTAATCAATCATCAAAATATTTTACTGTTAATTTTATATCAATTGATTAATCAAAGTGTTTTAGCTTGGAGGGTTAACTATAGTTTGACCCTTTTTGACGCTGCACCTGACTTGAATAGACTTACTATCAGTTAGTATAACAGGAGACTGCAGGACAAGTTGGAAGTGGCTTTTTAATTAACAATCAATTATCCTCCTGTAGCCATTCCCATTCTCACTCTAACTCATTCCTTGTCTTTTTCACCAGCCGTTGGCAACTTCTTTGGTTACAGCTGCGTGCCGGGCGTTAAGGACCCCCAGCACGACCCCAGAGGCAACAACCCCAAGAACCTGTGCGAGGCCTGCATAGGAGACGAGAACGACCGGCACATCTGCGCCAGCAACCACAGAGAGAGGCACTACGGAGAGGCCGGGGCGCTGAGGTATTAACATGGGAAATAACACGCTAATGGCACCCAGAGGGGGAGCAGTTATTAAGACCTCTGCCTCAGTGTCTCTACTCCTTTGAATCTATTTCAGCCTACTGTCTCCATAAAGGAAACGTAGTGAGTAATTAGAGCTGCCTGCCCTGAAAAAAAAGCTAAAATGATGATAGCAGTAATTCAGGGATAAACGCGTAATGACCCGAGTGAGTGTTTTTTTAGCTGCTGCGGAAGCCAAAAAAATATGACATCACATGGTAGTAACAGACAAAAAACTCCATTCATTAAAACCGGCTGCAAATAACAGAGAACAAACAGCTTGGATGAATTCCTGAGTGCCGCAGTTTCTTTTTAATGTCATTTTCATTCACTGCCTGCGTGTGATAATTATAGACCAGGACACGATTTCATTCACAGATGTTTGACTGTGTGTTACAGTGCGGTCGTGCTCAGTAAAAATGGCCGCTGGCATGTTGATAAGTGCGTTTGAGAGGGGAATAAAAGGGCCACAGGAGCCGATTTTAATTCTTGAAGTGCAACAATAGGCGGCAGAGGGAGTTTAATTGTGGTCTCCAGAGTCACGCTGCTACAAGTGTGCTGATTTCCACTTTATTCACGTTTTAATCTGAAATGCGTCTGATTATTCACCCGTTCTGTGTTTTTCTTTCAGGTGTGTGGCAGAGAACCTCGGCGACGTGGCTTTCGTCAAACACACAACGGTCTTCGACAATTTGGACGGTCGGTGTCACTGTGCATTTTAAAGACAACGCCGCTGGTTATTTAATGATATGTTTTAATAATTCACATGATTTTTGAGGAGGTTACTTGGGGACAGCAGGGAGTGCTAGTCCCCGTCAAGACACAGGATGTCAGTGTTTCACAATGTTTCTCACATGAGCATTTTACAGTGTGTGAAATCCAGAATGCAAAGAACAGATTACACAGAAACGATAGGGCAGAACATATGTGTGCATGTTCATGAGGCAGAGACGGACAGAGAGCGACAGATAACAGTCGGATTAAAAGAGAAAATAAGTGAGAAACAGATATCACACAGAGAGGAAAGGACAGACATTTTTGTCCAGCAAGGAAATGCCCTAATTCTCTGTTTGCTGCATCTGCTCCTCCGCTTTGGGCAACATCCAAAATTAATGGTGATCATTATCACAGTCACGCTACACAGACTCTGCTGGTGCAGCCGAGAAGGAGCAGTTTGACACCAGCTCCACAAACACTGGAGCTGTTTAACGAAGCATGCCTTCTCATATGGTTCAGAAATGTCCGGAGTCACACCAATTAACAGAGGTCAGAAAAACACAGAGGGCCTGTGATGTCGTCCAGGGAGGGAGAAAGTAGCTTCAAGGTGGCCTATCTTCCTCCTCTAATTATTTGTTTGGCTAAATGGGGTTTCATTTGCTTTTGAAGTAAGTGGCTGACCACTTCTCGCAAAATTAAAAACGTGCGATGTTCAGATTAGCCTGTGTGTTATGAAGTCATCGTTCAGATTGAGCCCTGAGTGAGATTTGAAAGATGTGTCTTCAAAGCAAAACAAATGAGAGCTATTCCTAAGTTTCCATTTTAGCGAAGCTTATGTGCGGTTTACTGTGATGATCGAGGCAGAAATTTGCTGTAATCTTTAAAATAATGGGTCTTCAGTCTCAGACGAGGGTAAACAAAAGCAGCCTTCTCATTTCTTGCCAATGACAGCCACAAGCAGCTTTCATAAGCTGTAGCTAGCTGGTGTAAGCTAAATGCTAAAACCCTGCAAAAGGCTCCTCAATATGCTTTTGATGGACATTAACATTAATGCTAAAGGACTGAAAGAGGCTGCATGTCCGAGGCGAGGAGTCAACATCCTCACCAGATGATGAAGACTTACAATCTTGCTAATGCTTCTTTATGGGAGTTCTAATTGGGCCAAAAATGTAAGCTCTGACACACCTTCACTCCTCTCCTGCCCAGGTAAGAACCAGGAATCCTGGGCCCTGGATCTGGAGCTGGAGGACCTGAAGCTGCTCTGCCCAGATGGAACCGATGCGGGTCTGGACGAGTATGAGCGATGCCACCTGGCAGCCGTCCCCACTAAGGCTGTGGTGGTGCGCATGGAGGACAAGTGTCGTGTCTGGAAGTACCTTGAACGTTTACAGGTGGGTACGGGCTGCTGAAATTGCATCGGCAGTGTGCGTGTGTGTGCGTGTGTGTGTGTGTGCGTGTGTGTGTGTGCGTGCGTGTGTGTGTGTGTGTGTTTCTGTCCGTCTCATACCTCTGTGGAGTCTGTGTTATCGATCAGCATGTCTCAGAATGCAGGTTTCTGCTAAACTGTCATCCCTCTTCCTTACTGAGAGAGAGAGAGAGAGTGTGTGTGTGTGTGTGTGGGAGATGCCAAGATGACTGATACATCGTGCTGATCCCATGGCTACACACACACACACACACAAACCTAAACAAACACACATATGCACACAGAGCACGCCAACGCACATCCATGCATGCCCTCACGCATTAAGTCCTGTCACACACTCTCTCTCTCCTGCAGAATGTGTTTGGCAACGCCACCGAGGGCTTCAGCCTGTTCAGCTCGGCAGGCTATGGAGCATCCGATCTGCTCTTCAGCGATGCCACCCACCACCTGCAGAGGGTTCTGGGTAGCTACACCTCTTGGCTGGGCCCCACTTACACCACCGTGCTGCAAGCGTTCGAGTGCGAGGGTAAGAGTGTGTTTTTGCCTGCGTGTGTGTGGATCCGCTGATGAAGAGCGGTTGGCTAAGTGGCTGGAGGAGTGTTTTCTCACTTGTGTGTGTGTGTGTGTGTGTGTGTATGTGTGTGTATCCACTGCAGCTGTTCTCATTATTGCGCTTTCCCTCCAACAGGCTTCTGCTGATGGAACATGAGGAAGACATCCAGCACATCAACTTCCACCCCATCCCTCTGTCTCCGTCCTCCTGTTCTGCCTTCCCTTCCTACCATCTGTGTCCCTCTGCCACTCCGTCTCGCCATTTCTCATGCTTTTTGCTTTGCTTTTCGTGTCATGTGTTCTCCCCGCATTTCGCCGCCCGTTCTCTATTGTCGCGTCCTCGTCCTCCTGCAACCTCGTATTTCCCCTGTATGCCGGCTGGCAGGGTAGGACATCGCTAAGAGGGGCTGATCAGCTCAGAAAATGTCCCTGAAATTAGTTTTTAAAAGGACGCTGGGAAATAGGAAAGAATAGGATAGAAATAAAAAACAATGAAATAGAAAAGAAGCGCAGGTTAATGAGCGTTGTAGTTGTTGTTTTACTGGCTTTTTAAAGGTGCTTAAAATGAGGATTTTGATTTTAACATGAAACGTTTCCCCATTACTGATTTATACACAGAAAAAAAGTCACGTCAAATGTTCCTACCATGTATGTTTGTTGGGAAATCGTGCCCCCCCCCCCCTCCTCCCACAGGGTCTGTCTCTGGCACTGAACAACTGGGTGCTATTAACTTTGAGCTGAGAAAGTCTCAGTTACTGTATGTGTGTGTGTGTGTGTGTGTGTGAGTGAGTATACGCTGTTTCCCACAGCCATTATTGCCCTAATTGGAAGTCTGGCATATTATACTGTTTGTGTGCGAGTGAGAGAATGTCTGTGTGTGTGTGTGTAAGTTTGTGCAGGAGTGTGTATGTTTATGTGCCTATGTGTTAGTGTGTTGACAGGGTTCTTGCTTTCCCATGGCTTGTATAGCTTACGACTTTGGATCACTGCTTTCTCACGTCTGGTATGGTGGACCGGACTGTGCCAGCTCACGGTGTTTTGTTACACTATACAGTTAGGAGAAACTGGATTAGGGCTGTGGGGTTGTCTCCAGTGACCCCTGAGTGAGCTGTGCTTTAAAAGCTTTGATAATTTTCTCATCTCTGACAACATTCGCATCACCGAAAACTCCCACAATCCTCCCTCCGAAACCCACTCTGTTTGTCCTGCTGCATTTATTATTCACACTTTAAGATTGTACCAATAGTGAGATGCTGATAATGAGAGAAGGTAAGCGTTACTAACAGGAGGGTGTTCAGGATGGTGTTACAAGCAGAAATTAGTAAGTGCAGAGTGTAATATTATCAAAGGACAAAGAAAAGTTCTATGTGCTATGAGGAAATGGTCAAAAAATCCTTAATATCATTTGTTTTTCTGACATGTTTAAATCCCCAGCCTTACCTGACCTACAGAATCATGTACTGTAAGATGTATAACAGACTGTAATCCTGGGCTTTGCTCATCGTCTCCACCTTCATTACTCCTTTCACATTCTGCAACACAGAGCTCGGCAATAAACTGATAAACCGGATGAAGTTCTCCTCGTCAAACTTTTTGACCTCATCGTGCAGGAAGAAATCTGACGAGACAAAACTACAAATACAGGAATGCATTTCCAGCCGTTTGCTGAGGCGACGGCAGGTTTCTGCAGGACCTCTTAAAATAAAACTGTCATATTTCAGCAAAATAACTCCCCAAAGTGTGATTGTGCGAGATGAAAGACGGCACAATTCTTGAGAGGAGGCAATGTTTTGCACCTCGTTTGTGAAGGCGAAGGTGTATCTGCTGTACTAATTCAACTCTGGTTTGTACCACTGGTGCTGTTCTTTCTAATGTTGTCCAACAGCCTTCAAAGAGGCTTGATGTAAATACTCTTCCTGAATGTGTTCTGCTGCAAAGCTTCTTTTTTTTCAACCAATTAAATGAACGATGATAAAGAAATTAATCCTGCCCAGTCCTTTCCAGCTGACTTCTAATTATCCTGAAACAGCTATATGATATCTGCGTGGAAATGAATTACACTCGATAGCATCTCTCGCGCTCCATCTCACGCTCCCATCTCTCGCTCTCAGCACACACTTTCACTCAGAAATAGGCTGTTTGCTTCCCTTTGGTCGTTTGGGAGGGGAAGGAAAGCACAGGGGGAGGAATTAGGATGTAAAGAAAAAAAAAAGGGGGGGAGCTCGCAGACATACAAAGACCTGCATACAGAGACTCAGGTGCTCACTCAGGTGGAGAGAAGCACCTCTCAGGTAGACAGGTGAATCAGGGACACACCATCATCACAGGTGGTCCCCACATAGAGACAGATCTGTCCTCAGCGTGGATCCAGAAGCCCCCGCTGGCACTGCCTTTTCAACATTAATCCTTTAGAGAAAATCTGTGTCTGTGATGGAGGAGTACCATTTAGCAGCTAACAGATACTGTAGACTGAACTGCATTGCAGCAGAGTGCTGCAATCGCTCTCAATCCTCAGCTCTCTCTCTCTCGCTCTCGCTGGCCATTTTGCTGTAATGCACGAATGAAAACAACTGAGGAGGCCCTAATACAGCCCACTCAACCTTGAGGTGTGGGTGTAAAAGAGAGGAAAGTGTGTCAATGCCAGAGGGTGAAAGTAAGTAGTACTTTAATAATTTGATTTTTGCACTTAAACAAACAGCATAAAAACAGATAACGGAGGTGAAAAGAGATCAGAAAGAGAGATCAAGAAATCCTGTGGGCTGATACAGTCGAGCTCCCCCAAACTGATATAACAAACAGGAAGTGGTAAAATGAAAATACATATAAATACAAACGAAATATAGGGAAATAAATGAAGAAAGTTAAGTAACATAATATCATTAATAACAGCTGAATCCATTGAACTATTACTGCTTCACATGTTACTGAAGCATTACTGTGTAAGCAGCATTTTAACATTTTAATTCAGCTGCTGCTTGAAGTGGAGGTAATTTTAGCTGCTTTATATACTTTTAGGAGGTTCAAACTATTACATGCAACATTTTCAGCACTGCTTTCTGCGTAAAATCCAAATCTATAGTCACTTGTGAACATGGCTGCCACATAAATGTAGTGAAATGTGACATTTCCTTTAGAAATGCAGAGAAGAAGAAGCAGAAGATTCAAATACTGAGTCAAAACCGTGCAGTACTTCAGTAAATGTACTTAGATACTTTCCACCACTGAAAATAGGAGCCTAACGCCCAGAGTAAGCAGAGCAATGCTGCATCAATCAGCTGATCAATCATTTAAAAAAAGGAACTAAAAATGAAAGAAAAAAGACAAAAACTATGCGCCAAGTAATTAAACATTTTTGTGATTAAACATTCAAACTATTCTGACCTCAAACTGCGCTTTGGTTTATTTCCATTTTGCACCACTCTTCATGTCTGCACTGCATTTTAAAGGGGAACGCTTCACTTGTTCCATATGATGCGTAAAGGACTAAACTACCCAGCAGTGCAAATTGGCATCTTTTGACCAGCTTCAGCATGAAAGTCTATGGTGGAAAACAGTAACTCAAGTACTGTACCTGAGTACAGTTTGACGTACTTTATGCCACTTAACATCTACCACTTCTACTCCACATTTCAAAGGGAAATATTCTACTTTTTTAATGTATCTGACATTTAGGCTACTTTGAGCATCTGGCACAATGACTCATGGCTGTAGAATTAAGTACCCAGTGGTATATTACCTGGTTAATTGGTTGGCTCAACATTGACTAGATACACATTCAAACTCTCCTTACAGTTTAGTATTGCTGCTTTTAATCCGAGTAATGCATCTGAATACTCTTGCTTACATCTTAATGCATCAGTAGCAGTCCAGTAATCGAATATATTCTAATTTAACAGCCATTTTTGCACCGTTGCACATTGTGCTGCTAATATAGGAGTTTTAACTCCAACTTAAATAAGGATCTGAATACTTCCTGTATTCCCTCTGAATGCCGATATGCTCACTGAAGTGTGTGTGCGTGCGTGAATCCGTACAGGCAGGCGTGTCATCTTGCGTGTTTGTGGGTGTCTTTATCTCGGCTAGCACGGGTGACGGCACGGACGGGAGACAATTTGACCGGAGGTTGCGAGGCGAGAGCGGCGGAGAAGAGCGGGATGACAGTGATGGAGGGAGAGGAGAGGGAAGAGTGACAGGTAATCCATCAGGGGCGTTACTGTCATTATTCAATTACCACCCATCCTTAGCACTCCTGATAACCCCAACACACACGCACACACACTCAGACACACCCGCACGCGCATAGGCGGCATACTCACACGCGCGCGCACGCAGCGGGCATTGAGGTGGCGGGTCCTCTTACACTAGGTGGGTTTGTGCTATGTGGGAGGTGAGGTGAGTCGGGACACGGTGCTTGGCACTGGTTTTTATATGCTTTTAGTGCAGCAGACCCTTAAATCTCCACTCCTTCCTCTCTCATGCCCTCTACTCCCCCCCTCCCTCACCTCTATCATCCTCCAATTTTTCTCCCCCTCATCTCTCTCAAACCCAGCCCTCTTGCTCTCCCCGTCTCCCTCCATCTCTAGTTCCCACCGTAGCCTCCTCCTCCTCCTCCTTCTCCATCTCTTCTCCCTCTCCACAGTTCATTCCGTCTCCTGAGGCCGGAGCCGATAAGGAACACGGAGTATGATTAGACGCCAGTGACACCGGACTTATCGCTCTGCTCCCGTAACGCTCCCCGGATCACTTACACAATAATAACCAAGCAGCACAAACACACACACACACACACACACACACACACACACACACACACACACACACACACACACAGAAAAAGAGGAAGGCTCACGAGACTGGCTATCAATTCAAAATATGTTTTTGCGCTCAGCTCGTGCGACGGCGCATGCTGCCTCCATAATGACGCGCGAGCCGGGTGAGAAATGACCGCGTGCAGCAGCCTGTTTGAGTGTGAAGCGGAGGGGTGGAGGGTGTTTATGGAGCTGGTTTGTGGAGGTGAGGGTGGGTGTGACATGAGGGTGCGGGGCTCGGTGTGTTTCACTGTAGGGCAGAGTTTCGGATGCCAACCACTGGATGGCACTGTCTCCTCGGCAGTGCGCAGCCCATCGATCATGAGGCCAGAGGGGGATCCAAACAGCGCTCTCACCGAGGCTCCTCATCACAAGTCAAGCTGTTTCTGCATCCTCCTCCTATTTTCTCATTTTGTTCTCCTCACACCCCCCTCCCTCCTCTTCCTCTCTTGATCTCTCTTCTTTTCTCTACTCCCCTCAATCCACCTTTCTTCCTTTCCACCCCTCTTCCTGCTCTGCCTGTATTTATTTAGTCTTTTTTCTTTTCTTCTCCTCTACCTAATTTCTCCTCACTCCACCTGTCTTGTCCTTTCTTTGTCTCCATTTCCCACTTTTCGCTCCTCTTCTTGTCTTCTCCTCCCTACTCGTGTCCTTTCTTCTTTTTCTCCTCTCCTCTCTTCTAGTTCTCTTCTTCTGTCACTTTTCATAATCTAATCAGTTCTCCTTTCATCCCCACCTCCCTTTTGCACTCTCCTTTTTTCTTCTCTCCTTACTTCCTCTCCTCTCCTCCCTGTCTCATTCTCCTCTATGTACTCTCCTCCTCTTTTTTCTCATCTTCTTTCCTCTCACCTCTCTTGTTTCCACCTCTTATTTTCTCATTTCTCTCCTATTCTCCCATTTCACCTCTACTTACTCTCTCTCTTCTCCCTGTCCTCTTTTCCTCCTCCTCTTCTCTTTTTTCCTTGTCTCCACCTCCTCTCTCTCCTCTTCTTACCTGTCACTTCTCTCCTCCCATTATCTCTTTTTCTCCTCTCCTGTCCTCTCATTGTCTCCACCTCCTGCTGTGTTTTCTCATTTCTTTTTTTCCCCTCCCCTCTCATTTATTCTAACTCCTTTTCCTCCTCCCCTTTCCTCCTCTTCTCTCCTCTACTTCTATCTCTTTTCTATTTCTCTTTCTCTAATTTCCCCCCTCCTTCTTTCCCCCCTTTTCTTTTCCTCTCTCCTCTCTCTCCTCTCTCCTCCATGGGGCAGTAGCTCTGTAATGTTGTTAGGACATGCTCTCATTAATAACCTACACTCTGAGAGTCTTTGCCAGTGGAGCGTGAATCTCGCGTTCGTTGGGGACGAATAGAGGGTGTTTCAGAGTGTGTGTGTGTGTGTGTGTGTGTGTGTGTGTGTGTGCGCACAGAAGAGAGAGAGATAAGACGGACTGAATGAGGGAAAACACAACGGGTGGGTGTGATGTACAAAAAGCATGTGTTTCCTCATATTGTTTAATGCTGCTGGATCCGCTTACTGTCTGCTGCTCCAATATGTTTCGTGTGTGTGTGTGTGTGTGTGTGTGTGTGTGTGTGTGCGTGCTGTAGGTGGGCGCGTGGATCGGTGCCAGACGTCCTTGAGTGTGACCCTGTTAGGGAACCTTGCCTTTGGGCATCCCATGGCCCAGCGCTCATTACTGCTGCAGGCACGCACACACACCTGCATGTGCACCTATTCACACGCAAACTCGCATCACACACGCCACAAAGCGATCGCCTCACATGCCAACATGCACCTCCAGTTACAGGTAAACTGCAGGTCCAGTCTTCAAGGTGTGTGTGTGTGTGTGTGTGTGTGTGTGTGTGTGTGTCCACTTCCTTATAAGGTCTGGGTAAAAGACTAATTTGTGAGCAGCCCTTTCTGAACCTCATTATGAAAAAGGTTATTTTAAGTGTCACGGTTAAACGTGAAAGTAAAGGTAATGGCAGCAGTTAGGCAATTAGCGGTGACGGGAGGGAAGTTAAGGCAAGTTAGTGAGTGAGCGAAAAGTCGACGCAAGTCTAACAAGGTTGTGCGCGAGTGTGTTTGTGCGCAGCATTTGTGTGTGTTAGATTTATGCTACGCGCCACCTCTATCTGTTCCCGTGCTCCATAACGAGGCGACAGGTGTACGAGCCAGCAGGCTGGACACTGACTGATGCAGCGCTAATGCTCACACACTCTCTTTCTCCCACACACACACAAACACGGGGGTAATGTATTGTACAATAAGTGTTGCCTAACCTCAGCAGTACACTCAGTTTTGGCAGAGAAGCAGAAACAGAGAGGAGGAGGAGGAGGAGGAGGAGGCGGGGGATGAGAGAGGGTGATTAAATAGTCTAGTTAGTCCACAGAGTGGTTGAGAACATTAAGAGCTGGGCCATTCATCAGTATAACACACACATACGCACACACACACGCACACTACGTATACACGCGCCCACTCATATTGATTGCTGAAGTTAAAAATGTCTCAGCTTAGTGAGTCAGTGAATTCTCCGAGGAAAACAACACACAAACACACAGAAATTCAAAAAAACTCCCATATGCACATGCACATGCGCACACACACACACACATACACACACACAAGTTCCCTCATCTCCTCTCTCAAATACATTAATTTTCCATCACTTGCTCGTCCTGTCATAGGTGTGAGCACTGGCTCATTAAAACCCCTCAGACTCCCTCCCCACCCGTCTCGCTCCCTCTCTTTCTCATAAACGGACAGGACTCCTCGCTGCTACGGAGGTGGTGATATAGATTGAGGGGAAAAAAAGGGAGAGTCAGGGAGGATAAGGAGGTAAAGAGGTTGGGCTGTCAAACGAAATATGAGGAAACGGGGCAGGGGGGAGAGGTGTATTGCCAGTGAATAAGCAGACAAAATGAGGAAGGAGCAAGGAGGATTTCTACAAATAGGATGAAGAATGAGCAGACGGGGAAAGGACAAACAGTTGGGAGAAGGGAGGATAAGCAGGGGGGATGTTAAATAAGAAGGAAACAGGACTAGAGGGAACGTCGGGGAGGAATTAGGAGGGTTAAGGAGGACAAATAAATGACAAGGACAAAACAGGGAGAAAAAGAGGCTGGATGTCTCCAGAAATGGGAAAAAACTAATTATATGGAGGAAAAGGGGGGAATGGGCTAAAAAGGAAGCAGGAGAAGATGAGGATGGTGAATAAGTACTGGTGGGAAGGAAGAAGAGATAAAGAAATGATGTATAGGAAGCCAAATGAGGCGTTTAGCTGGCGATTAGTGAATGGGATGAACTGGGAGGTAAAGGAGAAGAGGCAAGGACACCATCAGAGGAAACAGTGAGGGACGAGCAAAGCAGCGATTTCGCCTTTTGCTTTCAGTAATTCCCAAATATGAAGTCCCTTGTTATCACTGTTTAGTTTTAATCTTCAGCCTAACAGTCTTTTTCATTATCAGGATAATGCCGGTTATTACCTCTTCATTGCCAGGAATATTATGATGGATGTGTTCCAATCAACCCCGGCATTAATACGATCAGCGCGGACATTAGCACAATCAGTCAGCACGCCGCTGATAATAACTCATGATTGTTGTGATTTAGTCCCAACACCACGACAGCTGGAGCTGCGTTTAAGGACCATTAGTTACAAAGCGATGGAGTGAGGGAGGGGAATAGAGGGAGGGAAGGAAAGAGCTCGGGAACTAAGCAGAGAGGGATGGAAACGGCGGAGGAGGAGGTGAGAGGAGAAAGGAAGGAAGAGGAACATGGAGAAAAATGAGGGTGAAAGCGAGAATGAGAGGGTGGTGTTTACTGCTTTAATGTGGTTCTTTTCGAGCAGGTGAGAATAATGAGATCCAGACTCAGGTGGCGGCAATTAATTGCAACAAGACACCTGAAAAAGCAGGTGTTGCTTGGCTGTGCAGGTGCAAGGTGCTTCGGGTGAGAGAAATCATCAAAAGTGGACATAAGAGGATACAGATGGACAAACAAACAAATGAAAGGAAACACCAAGAAAGTGACAAAGCTTCAGTGCTCCTTAGATTAGATTCCTCAAGTCTCTGTAAGGAGAATAAATACAACTCCGTTAAAACAGGTGTGGGGCACATCTGGCCTCCGGGCCTCACTGGACTCTGTCTGATTGGCCCACGAGGACATTCATAAATACAAAAACAGAAATGTCCGTCCAGGTGGTCCCTGAAAGCAACACCCACGTTAATGTTTAAGTCGACATGCATCATGCCGACTGTCATGAAAACACGTCAAGTGTCGTTATTATTTTTTTGTTGAAGTAAAAGGCAAGCTAGAGTGCTGCAGTCATGAAAAAGGGAAATTATAATGCAACCCAAAACATGCTTAACTGGATGAGCTGCAAGGCCAAATGTGCTTGGATAAAGTTAAAGCAATGACAAGCTCAAAGCTACATACAACAACCTCCCTCTGCTTGACGTCTGTGAACTGTACGTCCTGAGGACTTTCCCTTTCTGAGGAGACGTGCACTAGCATTTGCACCTCAGTTTGGGATATCTTACTACAGTGAGACTCAGTACTGTAACCCGAACCTTAAAAACCAGCTGCGAGTCTCATCATCACGACTACCATCTGACATCAAATGCCTCGCCAAGGAGAAGCAGTTCCAGCCATCGCATTAGAGGTTAGTGCAATACATGTGTTCAATAATTTATCATGGCTCTCGAAGGATGTTATAAAAGTTGTAATGGCCCTTAATAGGAAAAAGGTTCCCTAACCCCTGCTCTAAAAGATATTCCCTTATTTGGTGTTTTGATGACGGTGGAAGGAAAGAAATCTGGCCTTTGGACCATGTGTCCCAACTGCTAGTTAGCTTTAAGCTAGCACCCCTGGGTCACAAACACACCTCAAGAATATCAAAGGATATCCACTCACAAGTGAAGGAGGTGCACCTGCGTCTCGGCTCACCTCCTTCCACTGCCTCGGCCTCTAAGCACAGCGTCTGCCAAGTTTGCTTCCTTTTAAGAGTGAACAGTCTTTATAATGAGGATCTGCTGTCATTGAACAAATCACCTTCACGACTTCTCACTCATGGCTGTGGGCACGTCAAGGAAGCAGGGAGATTGTTCATTTGCAACACCGTGTAAATGAAAATGTTCTCCAATGATTTATGTGAGGCTGTGCCAAGCGGCGTTTTGTTTTTGTCTGCAACATTGGAGACAAGATTCCTACAAAACAGCGAGCTGAGAAACTACAACATTGATCTTCTTCTCTACAAACATTTAAAGACTACACTTCCTGACCCCCACTGCATCAGTCTTCAGTCAGCTTTTCAGCAAACCACTGCAGGGCATCCATGGGAATTTCACCCTCTTTTGCATTAAGTTAAATTGTTTCAGCTTGAAATCCCACAATGTCTTATGAAGCAATTTGCTCGCGTCTCACAGAAAATGAATAGGGGCTTCATGGTTAACAGAGTGCCACAAAATCTCCCATAGGTGTTCAGCTGGGTTGAGATCTGGTGACAGTCAAGTCTACAGCAAATGATTCATTTTTATGCTCATTAAGCCATTCAGTGACCCCTTGTGCCCTGTATGGAACCATTGATCTGTTTCTACACTCATTTATTCATGTTTTTCCTTTAATTCGTCATCCATCTGTACATCTGATAGTCAGCATTTACTCATGCTTCCAAGGTCTAGTGAAACGAAAGGAATCAAGGACATACTAATGTGCATATTCAGCTTTTTCTTCATGTGTTCTTCATTGACACGAGCAGCAGAAAAGGTAGCAAAAAGTCATTCACGCTTTGCTTAAGTTACGAGAAGCTGGACTTGTTTCGACTCCCCTGTAATGCCCAAATTCCCAACCTTGCAGGACGGCAGATTAGCAAAACTGCTCAATAAAGCTGAACCATTTGTCACTAATGCTTACAAGCCCTGGTTCACTTAATTGGGCAGCGTGAACACAAAGGGACCATTTGCAAAAATGCAACAAAGTGAACTTTTAAACTGTGGTTTAAAACAAAGAAAACAAACCTTTAGTGTTCCTGTGCCCTCAGATAATTACTGCCAAATTAGTTAGCAAGAACGATAGAGGACTTTGTTTTCCTTGCCAAGCCAATCTACCACTGCCCCACATCTACACAGTCAAAAACGTGTGTGCAAGTGGTTCAGCGGGAACAAAGCCCAAAAGAAGCACACCCAAAACTTTTGCACTTGCCTATAGCATGGCAGCACCCTGCTGTGGGATACGGGGACAGGGATGCTGAACAAGCTCCTGACGAACGTCTAGGCTGTAACGTGGGAGCTCGTTGCCTGTGAGAAATGGGGCAGAACGAACAACAGGGTAGGAGCTATCTCACACAACTGGCATTAATATTATATTAGACCGCATCACCAAAGGACCAGATCAGTGTTGCTCACACTCACACTTACACAGTAAGTGGAGCACTCCTTATGAATATTACACACCTCTCTGTGTTAAAAGCTTCTATCTGCGTGACATCGCTGGCAAGCTGCTCCACAGCTGTCAGACCGGTGTTGGAGAGTGGGAGAAAGGGTAAGGAGGTACAGGGTGTAACCGTGAATGAGTGTGTGTTCGTATGAGATGATGGAGGGGTGGGCTGGATGTAACTTGTCATCATCACACAGCTGTGAGGGACCACTATGACCGGAGCGAGTGTGTGTGTGTGCGTAACAGAAAACAGGGAAGACATCTCAACATGTTCATGAATATCTCACATGCTTCCCATTCAAAAAACATGTGTGATTATTAAGTCATTGGTCTGTCCCATATAGACGATGCTTACAGATGTGTGCAAAAAGCATGTCAGCGGTGTGTGTTGGGTAAAATTATAAATGGGACAAGCAGTCATGCAGCTATGTGCTTAAACTCCATTAACTGTTTAAACACATTCACAGTGCATACCACTACTTTACTTTTCCTGTCAGGTTTTGAGGAAACTCGATTATGTTCCTTGACTGTGCTGTTTGTAGTGTAGGAAGCGCCATATTTACGCTGAGCAAGTCATAGCAAAGTGGATAAAGTGGATGGTGGGTGTACGAAGCACAAAACCTTAAGAAATAGTTCAACATATTAGGAAATATGCTAATTTGTTTGCTTATTAAATCTTAGACGAGAGGGTTATATACTGTTTTCAGTCCTTTGGTTAACATGGAGCTACTGTAGCAGCTGGCTAACTTGGGTTAGCACAAAGACTGGAAGCAGGGGAAATAGCTAGCCCGGCTTTGTCCACAGGTGGCAAATCCACCTGCCAGCACTTCCTAGGTCATTAATTAACACATTGATATGCACTAGTTGCCAGGCAACCAGTGGAGCCTCCAGGAAGACATTGCCCCCAGTTAAGACAGCCTGACACACAACCTGCATCACTGCAAACTGCCTTTTAAAACTTTGGCTTTTTGAACAGATCAAACAAACAAGGTGCTAATTAGTGAGCTTTAAAAGTGCCGATAGGTAGACTTTGTTAAGTTTGTCTACTCCTGTTTCCTGTCTTTATGCTAAGCTAGGTTAGCCGGCTGCTCATGGTAGCTTGGGGACTGTACATTGTTCTGACAGCCCTTTATTTTGAAACCCCAACAGTCTCTGCAAGAAAGCTAATAAGCATATTCTCAAAATGCCAAACTTTCCCTTTAAGGCTAAGAAAAGAGAAAGTCTTATGATTAAATGTTGATGAAGTAACCACGTCGCATGTTTTGCTGTCACATCTTTCTCTACATTGATGGAAAACTTCAATGAAAATGACATTTCCTTCAAAATGAATTAGCAGTACATGAATGTAATTTCAATGAGATATTTGCATAAATACGCAGCTCTGGCTTTAACCCCAACCGCTTACCTTTTAAAATCAGCTTTTCTCTAATGAGGTCTTGAACACAGTCCTCACAGGTGACTATTCATCCAAGTTTTCTGTTCTTGCAAAGTCCAAATGTCCCCACATGCCTGTAAAAAAACACTGTCATTATTCACACACACACACACACACACACCCTCTCTCTGCTCCTCACCTCTCCTTGGCACCTCTCCTCTGAGGCCTCTGAAGGCAGCTGGCTGTGAGAGCAGGTCTCTGCTCTATTAAAACCAGACCTCATCTCATCTGCCATCTATTCCACTGTAAATACACTCGGTATGTTCACACTGTGCTCTGCTCTCCTTGAGTGCTTCGACCCGCCGTCCTCTCAGCACTGGCAGCAAGGCATATATTAGGTTCTTCAAGGCTGAGTATCCTTGAACCATTATAAAGTGCCTTTTTAGTGCTTCCTGTACATATATCCAGCTGCTCAGCTCACTGAATAAAAATGTGAACATAAAGGACGTTTGGCTCTTTATTAACCCATAGGCATTCTTAAAAGACGCACCAAAAAAAAAAAAAAAAGTAATTTACTGTTGAATTGACCCTGACGACAAAATGAAGGCTAATTTGAATTGTAAAATTCGCACCACGAATCTTCCAGTGCTTTTAAACAACAGACAAAAAATAGCCTTCAGAATAATATTCCCCATCTTCAACAGGCGGCTCATTTGCCTTTTCATCGATCCTTAAACTCCATTAGCCTTTCTAGTGTTAAAATCATATTTCATTACAAGATTGCTGTACAGTACAATTTCACAATAATGCTTGCAAATCTATTTGATGTTACAGCTCATAAATCCGTTTAGGAGAACATATACGCCACTGAAAAGATGAGTCATTTCCACTGTGGAAGTAATATACAGTATAAAGAAGTCACACTGTACATTAAAAGGAATTCAATAGTATATTGGTCCTATTATACTGCACATTGTCTGCAGTAGTGAAGAGGATTAAAGTCATCTTCAAAGCAAGTAAAATTCACATCACATGCTCCATGCTTTTCATCACAGCATGTGTTTTTGGGAGCACGCATTCATGCAACAAGTGCTGCTGTGAGGACATGCAGTGTGAAATGGTTAAATTTGAATGTAAGTACAAGGATTAATAAATCAAAAAGGAAAAATAAAACTAGAAAGCATTTAAAGAGGACAAAGCTGCACAATCCCTGCACATTTTAACAACTGACACATTTTCCAAACAGGTCTGGATCTGCATCCAAATACACGTTGGTATGTTTCAATCAATGACAAAATAGCAAAATTATTTAAAAAATTACCATTCCTGCAATATTAAGACAACATTCAGAGACAAATCCAGGACTCGTAAACAATTACACACTTGTGGATTAGACACCAATTATTTGGATTTTTTATGTTGTTTGTTTAATCAGTTAATTGTTCAGTTTTATTTTCTGTAACTACAAAATTGAATTCCACGCTGCAGGAATAAAATTAGTATTCAGGAAACACAGAATTTTTATTTATTGTTAATTATTAATTCCAAAAGTACTGGAAGCAGTCAGTAAAATACCTACCATGTGTACTATTTCCAGCCATGCTAGCGGTGTTGCTCTGGGGATGCCAACGTTGTTCCACCACTTTTGTTCAGACTGAAATATTTCAACAACTACAGGACTGATTGCTAAGAAATTCTGTGCAGATGTACATGTTCCCCTCAGGAAGAACCGCAATAACTTCGGTGACCTCCTTTGCATATACAGTACACATGCATGCACACACGCACAGCTGCTCTGGATGTAACCCCAACCACTTAGTTTTTTACTAATGAGGTCTTGAACACAGTCCCCACAGGCTACTGAACCTTTTTTTTTTAATTCATGCAATTACTCACACCTGTAAAGTAACTTTGGTGATCCCCTGACTCTTCATCTCGTGCCATCACTTGGTCAAAATATTAAAATACCTGCGAAACCAGTGACATTCCCATCATCTTAAGCTATACTTTGTGATTTGTGTGTATTAGTAATTGTTAGCATGCTAACAGGGTAAACTGACATGGTGAACACTGTACATAATGCCTGCAAAACATCAGCAGGTTAGCATTGTCGTTGTGAGCATGTTAACAGCTGACACTAGCATTTAGCTCTAAGTATCACTGTGCCAGCCTCACAGAGCCTCTAACATGGCTGCAGATGTTTAGTTAATTGTAGAATGTAAACCCAACCTCCATAGGTTGCTGAAAGCTCAGATTCTCACCAAAAGATTAAAAAGAAGACCTTACTGGTGACTAGTTTTTGAGATACTAATAATCCAACCTACAAGCAGACGAGCAAACAGGAATGAAAACCACTCGGGGAGGTTAAAAGGCTAACAGATCAATTATTGCACACACTTTTCATTGATTGGAAAGAGCAGGAGTACTGACAACAATAGAAGTTATAGTTCATTATGTAATAAGGTTTTTCCAACATATTTCAATTTGGGAAAACATCACCCACACACATCACATTTAGGTTGTTAGTAGTGATAAAGCAACAGCCCCAAGCATCTTTCCCAAACATCTGTTAAGTGCTACTCGCTAATGAGAGGTTCCCAGTGGTTGGAAGGACTCATTTTATGAACAGGTGTTCACAGGAGGGAGAGGGGCTGGATATGTATTTAAGGACGTTATGTTAGCTTTGCCAAATGAAAAGAAAAGAACAACCTCCCTTTCAAAATTAACAAAAGTGGAACCTCACAAGTCCAGGTGCACAGTGTGATTAACTTTTGAAAAGGGTACATATAAAAGAAATGGCAGACTGTGAGAACAGGCTACTGTGTGCTTGAACAACAGTAAAACAGGTAGAACACACATACCTGTCAGATTTTTAATGAAGTCTGCATTGAAATGGAACACACATTTTGTGCACGGCAGGATGATCAGTATAAATTTTCATCTAAACGGTGTATCAGACATTGGTTTCTCCTTAATCTTCTCCATCAGCTGAACAAATTACACCATCGTATTGAATTAAAGGGGAAAGTGCCTCGGAGAGGTTGAGACTAATCTTATTTTACTAGGAGACATAAATCCCAGAGGTCTGCGGCCATCCTGGACTCGTTCCCTGCAGTTTTAAAGGTTAAGAGCGCCCTATAAATAAGCAGGACAGCACATTAAGTTTCTGATCAAGATGAGGATACATCTGACCCTTGAGCGCTGTTGGAATGTGTCATGTTGCATAAATTCTCAGACTTAATTGACAGCGATTACTCCCTAATTAGTCTGCAGAGGCGAAGGAGGCGTGATGAGGGTGAACCATTTCTGTCAGTTTCAACAGCGGCGCCGTCGTGATGCGCCGAGGTGCATCCTACTTGTGTCAGAGAGTGAACCGTTTGTTTTGCCGCGAATGCATGGAAACAATGCAAAACAGGTAACAATTACACATTGTTGCTTCACCAGGTCACAATGTGTAAGAACTCTGTACTTCATTGCATCTTTCAAATGATTCTGAAAGCAAAGGTTTTTCTTTGTCGAAAAGTGAAACGGTTGCAGAGAAAATTGGTGGTACGGTATGTAGCTGTGGCACTTGGAGCTCATCCATCTCAGTGCGATCAGGTAAGATCAGGGGATGAGGCAACATTGCTACTGCGGAGTCTTAACAGGGCGAGGAACACAAGTGGATGATAAACAAACCATCTGTTTTATTTGGGAGAGAAAATGAAGACAAATGCAAGAAAGGTTACCTGAGATGACGACATCATTTGTCAGTGCCTTGCAAAGCCTTCACAAGTCAATGTAAGCAACATAAAACCTGCAATAACAGATTCTTTGTCTACTTTGTCTACAGTTGATAATGGTGAATGTGTTTAACAATTGCTTTTTTATGTAATTGGATGACACAGGGCAACATTAGCATTCATTTGTGTTTCTAGCAACCTGGTGAACAGAAGCTGAATATTCACTCTCTTTTAGCTCTGTTTTTGGCCCAGATTCATGTACTTACACTTAACGGGGTGAAATTACTGTATTGTGTGCTTCTAATGTGAATTGAGTGCATGACTGTCTACTGTATTCAAGAGAAAAAAGCTCAAACCGCGTAGACTCACTATGGGCAACATTAAATTCACTGAACACCTTTGAACGCACTAGGAGCACTTGTATAACCTGAAGGAGTAGCTTTAACCAAGAAACATGGTTTCAGTTTCAAAATGTAAAGACTTATTTAACCCAAAATAGGTCGAAAGAAATGCAAAATTAAAATAATGACTTAACTTACTATGAAAATCCCAAATAGACCAGTTGTTTTTGTTTCCACTTCTGCATTGCATGAAGCTACCACAATATGCTCCTAAACTGCTTTACATACTTAAAATATCAACCACCTTCATATTTCTCAATGATGAAAATGTGCATGAAAGGCACTTTAAGCCACAATTAAACCCAAATTATTCTTATGTGTAGCAAATGTGCATTAAAAGCACCTCAAACATCACCATACCTAATATTCAGCCATAACAATACACTAGCAATAAACAAAATAAAATAAACAAAATAGTAATGCCAGCAAAAATACTTTTAATCAACCTAAAGTCCAAAGGCACTTACTTGGAAGGGTGGTGGTGGCGGTTAGCCTCCAGGCTAATGACGTCCAAGGTTTCCTCGTGCTAGCTCGATGTTAGCTGGGCTGTTAGCTTCACGTTAGCTAAATGCTCACACTAACTCTCACAGTCTTAGTACACTTCATTTAACTCACAAAAGCAGCGGCAGTGACTTTCTGTACCTAACCACTTCACCGTAACTCTTATTAAAGTTCAGAGACCATATACTGACGAGCTGAATATCAGAGCGTTGTCTCCGTCCTCACTTCGGGATACAGCCAGTCCGTCACAGACCAAAACACCGCCCGTTCTCACACACCCTTGTCCTCACTCTGATGCTGTTATCCCGCCCCCAACCAATCAGAAACCAAGAACCTTGACGTTGCCTCTTGCCTGACTAATTAGAAGTAGACTCAAACAAATATCAGCATAGACGCAAACTAGCAGGTTAGGTTTTAACACCGCTCCAAGTTGCAAACGTTAAAGAAACGCATTATGTTGCATTCATTGTCAGTAGTAAATCATAAAACTGTTAAAGTAATAGAGAGTTAACCACATTTTATCCATTATATGGCTATACAGATAAACAGAGGAAATAGCCTAAGTTTTTGTGAACAAAATAAGCCCGAGGGTTACATGTTATTATCTGGGTCATATGACTCCTTCCAATTGGCTATTGCTGCAACAGACATGAGGCCAGACACTGTTGTTTGGAGCAACAACGGCAGCTGATGAATACTTGGTCATTGAAACATGTTGGCTTTTAAATGATTTGCCTTTTTTTTTTTTTTTTAATGATTTAGCCACTGTAATAAAGACTTATTAATATTTTCTTCTTCATTTAAGACTTTTTTTTTTTTTTTTTTTTTTGTATTTGGAGGGCCTGGATTGCCTTCTGGTTTTTCTAGTCTCCCAAATGTTGCTTAGAGCACAGTGTCTTGGTTTCGATTTAACCTCTGAAATCACACAGTGTATCACAGATTAATTGAGTTCTAATTTGCATGTCCATTTTCTTATTAAAATTAATTTTCAGGCACTCACACAGACGGACGATGGCGAAAACACCCAGACACACACACAAACTCACTCTTTATCTCCATAACACACACACACACACACACTTTTGTTTCCACTCTCCTACATTTCCTCTGTCTCCCTGGTGGCCTTATCAGAGGGGTGAATCTGTATCTGTTCCCTGCAGCGCTACATGAGCTGCGTCTCCTTGCCTGCATTGACTGGCCTGCAACATGCTACACACTGAAGCCTTTACACTCACTCCGTTAGACAGTTAGCCTCAAACAGACGGAAAATCTATACGCAGAAGAAGAGAAAAAAGAGAACACCCTCAAACGCACTGTAGGCCATTCGCTTTGCTCACATCTTCACCGGTCAGGAATCCACAACACACACACACACACACACACACACACACACACACACACACACACACACACACACACAGATAAACTCAAAGGGGATGATGATTATTATTACCCCTCTCCTTGTGGAGGTTTGGGATGACCTTCTTTGTCTGTCCCCTAGTGTGCTGCCGCTGCTGGGGCTGCTGGTTCGAACTAGCCAGAGGGCACGAAGGGTCCGTTGAGGCCCGTGATGGATGGACCACGCTTATTTATGGGGGAAAAACTCCACTCTGTGGTGTGTTTGGTTTGTCCAATGTGTGTGTGTGTGTGTGTGTGTGTGTGTGTGTGTGTGTGTGTGTGAGAGAGAGAGAGAGAGAGAGAGAGAGAGAGAGAGAGAAAGAGAAACTAAGGTACAGGTAAAAAGAGAGTGTGTGAGGTGATGTGTGAGGTGAGTCTGGTGGTGATTTTGAAGTGCGTTCTAACCTTGACCTCGCTTCTGGGCAGGATAAGGCCAAAGTGTGTGTGTGTGTGTGTGTGTGTGTGTGTGTGTGTGTGTGTGTGTGTGTGTGTCTGTCTGTGTGCGTGTGTGTGTGTGAGGGAGCACAGCTGACACGGTTTAAAGACCAGAGGATAGTCTAACCTTGGCACAGAATAGGTTGGACTCAAGCCAGCCTCATCTTCACCTTAATCCCCGAGCCTCATATATCCTTCACCAGACTCTGTAGAGACGATGGCATATTTCACTTTATGACCTGATCATATTTCTGATAAATCTTCACCATTACACCCCAAAAGACCTCACTGAATATCGCCCCGATGAGTGTTCAGAGCTGGTTAGTGAGCGGCACTGCGCCCCTGCACCTGTTGATGGCACTATTGAGCTTCTTTATCCTGCTCTGTTATCTCCAGTCATCAACAGTCACATAAAGGCAATAACAACCACCAAACCACTGTGTAGCCCCCTCATGCCAGTTTCCAGCATCCCCTCCCGCTTCCACCCACCCTCCCTTAAAGCTCTGATGGATGTGCTTGCCTGCAAAACTACTTATGAAACACTTAACAATAATAATGTTGTTATTTCTCATTCACTTTTCCGCAGAGCTTCCATTTAGTCTCTCCAGCTGAAGCAGAAGGTAAATGACAAAAACCCACACTTGTCACAAAATGTCATATAACCAATATAAATGGTACAAACACGCAAAACAATGACTGCGTCTATATTCTAATAGCAGCTGTGTGTGCCACTGGTGCAATGTAAACACTGGCATTGGTGAATGATTAGATATGGAGAGTAAAACTGAAGAATGGGTAAAATGGAGAAACATAAACACAGAAAAGAACGGGCGGCAGCCGAAGGGCAAAATATACAATGTGATGTGTAATATGTCTTTTTTTTCCCCTTTGATCCATCACAATGGGCTGAATCCATGCATCTACTTTGTGTTTTTATCCGCTTTAATGCATTCATCAGCATGCATAGTATTAAAAATGTATCATTTTTTGGGTTAACATAAAGAGTTAGCTTCACCTCACCGATACTCAGGGTCTGTATTCCCATCGAAGCCATCTGGGTGTTTTGATCCCAACTACTGTACACAAAATGGGTGTATTTTATTATTCAAAATTATGCTGTGTTAGTGAGTATCAGACGAATGTTTTGTCTGGTGCAATTATATAGATCCGCCCTGGCAGTGGGCGCATATGCATTATTAATATCTCCATATTACAGTGTTCTGTTGGAGTAACCAGCAAAGTTCTGCTGCAGAGAGGAAATCAAATCTGACAAATATCTTGTTTGTCACTGAGGCGAGCTCTCAACACTGACTAATAAAAGATAGAGGCAGAGCCAGAGAGGCAGGCTTTCTTCCCAAACAGGCAATTTTCCTCTCGCCTTAACCCTTACCCTGACCTTACCGCTAACCTCCACCCTGTCCAATACCACGGACAAAGAGCACATATTTCATGTGTTCAATCATTGTCGCTGACGTTATGGCCATTGGCTGGGCTGTCAGGCGTGACTACAGTATATACTGGCTAACCCTCGGGTCCCTGCAAACACAGCAACTGCAGCTCCTCAGCCTCCCACAGTGATGGCTGCCTGGGAAATAGAAGTACAGCCTCCCTGTGATCATTCCTGGAGCCATCCTGCCTAACAGCTCTGTGCTTTATGGCTCCACTGCTTCTGATGATTCACACTCTGTCGTATAGTGCAAGCGCAGCTACACGGACAGACAGATTCATGGGTGTACACACACACACACACACACACACACACACACACACACACACACATGCAGCGAGGCTCATACACAGATACACTGACAAACAAGGCATATTCCTGCACACAGGGAAAAACACACCTACATATGAGAGGCAAGCACACACACTCAAGGAAAATACACCAGTAAGCGGCTCATACCCGACACAGGTAAATCAAAACACACATTCCTGCACCTGTATTTATACACTTATGGAGACGCTGCTTTCCCTAACTCTAACCTTAAAGCATAATACCTGTTTATTATGACCTGGGTCTTATTTTTGAAGTTTTGGACGTCATTCCGATCGGTAATAATAATACTAATAATGTATTTACCAATATAAAAATGTGAGAAAGTCCAACAGCGGATAAGACTCATGCAATTAGAGTATTATACAGGTACTCTGGGGTACAAACAAACCTCCGGGTCAGATTAACTTATCACATCTGGAAAATGTAAACAGTTAAATTATTACCCAAACTGTCCACTGTAAACATCCATTACTGTTTACACACACTTTTTTCCTTTGCAGTGAGACATCATTACAGACATTTTGTGCAAACTCAGTTTCGGTTTTACCACCAAATTAAGTTATTAATGTGGCTAAACTGCTGGTTTGTTTACTGCATGTTTAATTGCCTGAGTGCCTCTGTTTCTTGCCCAGTTGCCCTTTGATATTATTTTGGCGAGTTTAATGTTATCAGAACCAAGCAGCTTTGACAACAACACCCAAGATGTAATAAACCAGAATGATCCTTTAAGATATCGGAGTTTAACCTTTAACCTAAATGTGTGTTCAGACAGAACGTGAAGCGGATTTCAGAGGCAACTGCACACAAAGCCAACGTGAAGACACGATTAGACGTGAACTTTCTGCAAATTGCCAAATTGAGTGAAAAATCTGTGGTCATCCCGGGCTTTATAAATCTGCTTCACAAAGAGAGGAAAGAGGAGAGAAACAGGAGGGAAACAAAGAGGAAGAACCAGAGTCTCTGCTAAGTTCTGAGTTCAGTCAAAGGCTGAGCTGAGCACAAACACGCAGACACTCCCAGAGCCAGAGTTGGTGCGTCCGTTGCTAATTAGCTTACAGCTAACATACAGCCGATACATTAGTCTGAACACATCTCAAAAGCAATAACTCTCAAAAAGTCCTTTCACAATGCCAAAACTGCCCGAAATGTCCATACTTTCCCAGAGACTTCTCAAACGGGTCCTCACAAAGATAGCAGTACAAAATCACACACGGGCACACACCTGCACACTTAACATATCTGCACATCTCACACATATGCAGTCAGGTTCATTATTGCATATTGTAGTGCTCACCTGCCATTACACACTCGTTCCACCCACCTCCCACACACACACACACACACACACACACACACACACACACTGTATACATAGTCAGATTGAATGACAGACACACAAACAAGCTGCACACCTGCATGCATCTGCAAACACACACCGGAGTGTAAATGTACAGGCCCGCACACACACACAGAGTCAGAGCTGGATAATTCCTCTGTCCCTTCTTCTGCACAGATAACAATGTCCCACCACCACTTCAACACTGTGTTTTAGTTGCCTAGGTAACCTCACGGCGACTTTAAGACCCCATTAAAATCAGTCAGGATGGAATAAAAAAACAGATCTAACAAAATCCCTCTTAACCTTTACCAATCCGCCCCCCTCTCCCTCTCTCCCCCTTCCTCTCATCCTCTGTCTCCCCGGACTGCTATTCAAATCCACCTGTACCTCTTCACCTTCATCAACCTGCATATTTTTCTATTTCCTCTCTACCAGCAGACCATTTTAACTTCTCCCCTCGTTTCTTTGCCTCCCTAATCCCTCGGCTTTGCCCCCTTTTCTCCCTGTCCGGCCCTGTTACTCCCTCCACTCGCGCTCTGTCTAGTACAGTCCTCTCCGACCTCGCGGCTATCTCTTTGCTCCCTTTTCATCCCCTCGCTTCCCCTTCATCTCTATCCCTCAATACACTGAGAGATGGAGTGGATGGACCTTCCCCGTCTATCAACCCCAGCTATGACATTTTATCCCTCTCATCCTCTTCTCCATCCCTCTGTATCACCATGCCTCTCTCACTCTCTCTCTCTGTGCAGCCCCCCGCCCATGGCCATTTCCCTTTGAATGCAGATGTGAGCCACTGCATAAATAGCACGCTGTATATTTTCAGTGAAGCTCCCCTGATTGAAGTCCAGCCATGACCAGTGCATCACTTATCCTTCGCATCCCTTATCAAATCCTTGCGGCTGTAAATGAACAGTATCCCTCACTTCTGTGTCTCACTGTGGACGTGAATGAATGATGCATCGTGATCTGCAACATCAAAGTTGTGTTGTTTTATTCATACATCTACATTATCCGCCTGCCCTTGGCGTGTGTCAGTAGAGAGTGCAGTGGTGTCTGGGAGCGGGCCGACACCGTCCTGCCCCGGCCACTGTCACCCTGATGTATGGCTGCAAATTACAGCGATAAAAGCCTGACGCTGCTACTGTTAGCGGCCACTCGAATGCACTTAATGCAGAGTGGGAGGGAGGAAGAGGAAGAGAGTGTGTGATGCATTGAACGCTCGCTTGTGTTTGTTATTTTGAGTTACGAACTGTTCAGTTGTCGCTGTCCCTTCGGGAGGCCACTACAAGGTAAATTGGATGTATCTACAACTGTCAAAGTGTAGGTACAGTTTGTGTGTGCGTCTGGTGGGATAATAGGATGGCTGCTTGAGTGAACTTTCTCTATCACTCCGTGTTGCTACCGACAATGTCAGTGAACAGCGTTTTGTCAGATGTTACCGCTTTGAGCGATGTGTAATTCTCAGCGCAGTGACAGCAAAGACTGAGATGACTTTGAAGAGATGGAGGAGTGGGGAGCGAAGACGGAAGGGGAAAACGGAGTTATGAAGTTATGAGGAGGGAAGGGGAGAGATGACTGGGAGGGAGGAGGATGGGGAAAAGGGAGGACAGGATAGAGAGGAGAGGCAGAGGGGGATTCAGGGAGGAAAAGAAAGGGGGCGGGTGAGGTGAGGGGAGGAGGGGGAACCGGATTAAAAAAAGGAAAGCAAAGTGAAGAAAAACAAGGATGTGAGGAGGTGGTGAGAAAGAAAGGAATGAAAACTTATCGATGTGTTCGAAGGGGAGAGGGAAGGTCATATCGAGCAAGAGACCAGTCCCCTCAATGAGGTGATTTCACCCTGGAGGGGCCCCAGCTTGATAGAGCTCAACACAAATGCCATTTCAGGTGCTATTATTGTGGGAAAACTTTGTGATCAGGGCAGAGAGGTGAGATCTTGAATGATGTCGCACAACGTTCATGATTGTTGCAATAATTGTTAATATCCTTATGTTTTAAAGGAAAAGTTCAACAGTTTGGGCAATATTTTTCGTCATCTTCCTAAGTCAGATGAGAAGCTTAAAGTCTGTGCACGAAGTACAGAGCTTGAGGAGGCCTTTAGTTTAGCTTAGCTTAGCATAAAGACTGGAAGCAGGGGGAAACAGCTAGCCTGGCTCCGTTCAAAGTTCAGAAAAGATTTACCAACACCCCTATAGTTCACTTATGCATATATATGTAGTACACAGAACTGTAAAAACAACACTTTGTGCTTCCAGAGGGAGTTATGTGTTGCAATAACTTCTTGGTGGACTTCAGGTCCAGTGACTTCCTGGAATCTTGTGGAGACAGTGCTGTTGCCAGGCAACCAGTGCTATAGCCACCAGAGACACTGTGTGCAAAAGTCCTGGGTGAACGGATAAACAGTTCATGGAGAAACAGGTACAGAAAATAACTCCCCTTCAACCACAGACTGTGTTGATTGCTGAGCTTTGGAGGTTCTGGTCAGCGTGTTGCAGCAGATTCTCGCTGCCTCCAAGTCTTTATGCAAAGCTAATCACCAGCCAGCTCCAGCAGGGACGTCTGTTTAACGCACACACACGAGAGCAGTATTGATTTAACTCTTGAAAAGAGTATTTTTCACAATGTTTAATTACGCCTGAAATTTTTGACTAAATGACTGCTGCTGCCATGTTTCTGGTGAGGTCATTCAAGCCACGGACATGTTTCATTTTTCTTTCAGTCATCACATGAATGGAGGCATTTTCCCCAAAAACAGTAGCAGTGTGTTTTTTTTTTTTTTTTTTTTTTTTTTTGTTGTTTTTGTAAACCTGGGTGTTTTTATGCTTGCAAAGTATGTGCATGGGTGGTGTCTGTGCATGTGTTTGTGTGTGTGTGTGTGTGTGTGTGTGTGTGTGTGTGTGTGTGTGTGTGTGTATTTTCTGTCTTACCACAGCCCTCAACTGTTCAATTGATTTTTCCTGACAGGCTGTTGGGATCTCATTTGAGTTTCCATCGCTTAATTTCTCTGAAATTATAGCCAGATTCCCAAGACAACAGCCTGAGAGAAACCCAACCAGGGTTTTTCTCCAGAAACACATCTTAAAAACAAACATCAGACTCCAGTTTCCAGTTATGTCCACACATTTACCTTACAGACCACTTACAGTGTCTATAGATGGTGCTCACTGCCACTGTTGACATTGCATCTCAGACCAAAAACCACCAAAACAGCTGTTATGTTGTTTGCCTCAAAGCCTCCAGACTCCATTGAAAAAAGCAATAATTTTACCTCACAGATTATCCTAAAACACACTTCATTTAAACTGGACAGAAACAAAGTAAAACTTATCAAAAACGTCTGATGGGGGCAATCCAACTTGTCTGACAGGTGATGTTAGCCAGCTAACATTAGCAGTTGTGTAATTCACTCAGATAACAATAGCGATAGCGAAGCACCAGCCTAGAGAATTGTGACCTGCTCTCACTGGATCAGTTGCGTTGACCCAAAAATACATTATGAGATTAGCTAACATACAGTCATTGCTAAGCGGAGAGCTAGCTTGCTAGCCAAGTTTGACGTTACCTAAACATAATTTATCTGTCATTGCCGTTGGTGTTGAAAACACTCTTGGACAAAACGTCTAAGTAGGCCAAACCACTGCTTCTCACACTGAGTACTGTGGGAGCAGAGCTGGGGCCACATGCATAAAACATGTGACTAAAACATTATTTTCGTCAGATTTATAAAGCTGTGTATCCACCTGATTCTGTGTATATAAATCTGTCATTGTGGAAACAGCTGCACAAACTTCAATTCCACTCGCATAATTATCCATCAATGGATGTGGAAACACTTGAACATGTGTTTGCATGTCAGTACTTGCACTCGTTCATTCATTAAACCTGTCTATAAGGAGAACGGCAAACATGAAGGGTAATTTAACCAATTGTGTTGTATCAGCGAGGTTCTCCAGCAGCTACAGAACAGCTTTCATTACGCACCTTTAAACACAACGATGGCTATTTATAGAGCCCATACCATTAATTCATCACATGTACCTGTAACCCATCATCACAGTCATACCTCAGCTGTCATCATGAAGTGTCAGAAGGATGATCAATGAGTAATATATGGAGCTCATATTGAAACAGAAACATCAAATGAAAAGATCATTAACAGGGAGATGATGGTTCCAGTGTTAATTAAAAGTATGATAAAATTCATCATTCATAAATGATTTAAAAGTAAGTGTAGAAATGGCTTACTAGATATTTAACCAAATGGGGTAGCAGCTAATTGGCTAACTGTATGTCGTGGTGTTTCATGTGTGGAATGTTAAAGACAGTGTGTATGTGAGTGTATGCGGCTTTGCTCTACAGCAGTGGAGTCACTGGTTCTTAATGGTCCTTTTTTTTTTTTTGTACTTGTTGGATCTACGATGGGTCTGTGGGGCCGACAGGTGCAGAATACCAATGAGGAGAGCAGTTCCTGTATCAGTCCAGCATGCTGCAAGCTCACGAATCAACCTCTATCTCGATGCAATTTCAGCTTAATGAGCTCAACTGGAATGAAAGTTCAGAAACAATATTGCCAAAGCAATTAGTACAAATGGTTAAGGTATCATTTAGATAATAATGAGACATGGTAACAGGGTAGGTTTGTGTTTGGATTTTCTCTCCCTCTCTCTCTGTGTGTGTGTGTGTGAGTCAAGAGCATTTTCTAGGTGCATATTACAGGGTAAAATCTGGGGAATCTTAACAAGTTATTTCACATTTTAGATGTTCAGGATACGCTCTGGTTTGAAATTGAATGATACATAACATAGCCAACATAAATGCCAACCAAATTACAAAGCAAGTTCATTCAAATAGTGTTTTGTACAAGACAAAGAAATGCATGAGAATAAGCACAATGAAGAAAAAATCAAATCAATTACAATTGCACTAAATAGAAAATGACAAAACAACAATAGAAAAGAAATATGCTATCAGTTCAATAACAATTTGTCCCAAATTTAATAAAGGGAATAAAAAAGTCGAGAAAATTAATTAACAGGAAATTAAATGCACACGAAAATAAGGGAGCTTTTAATTTAGATTTGAAAGTGGCTCTGTTAGATAAGACCATAACTGGAAACACTTTTTAGAATAAGGCTGGAGCAATATAAAGATGGAAGGTGCAAATGTAGTGGTGATGTAAAGTGTTATCACACACAATGAGTCTGGTCTGGGGTCATGCTGCATCTCTGCGAAAAGGTTTGGTGTGTTTTAACTGATGCAGCATTGACACTTTTCATTTATTTGAATGAATTTCTGTTTTTGTTTTGCATAAACTCATTTGCATTGAATATTTACATTTGAAATATGGTGATTATCTACCTCTGATGCAGTATATTTAAGTGTTTGTGTGTGTGTAGATAATGTATTCACTCATCATTATCTCTCTCTGATCCATAGTCTTCGCTCTTAACACGTTTACTCTTTTCCTCCAGAGAATTCAACCACATCAAATTGCCTCCATCAGCAACTCCACTGATTGATGAGCTCTGGAAAAAGCTACTGGGTGGACCTCAAGTAAGGATTATTTTGTCAAACTACTACTTCCAAGTAGAGCATCACAACTTTTTTTAATAAACTTGACCTGCAACAGGACCGAAAAGAACAATGAACTGATAGTCAGGTGATTTCCTCTCTCTCCCTTTTGTCCTGTGCTGCACGTGGACTGAAAACCCAGCACTGACTCACAAACACACACTTAAAAGCCATTTACATACACATGGGACGTATACTCGCAGAGCGCGTTTTACTTTTGCTGCTCGGGTGTTGGACAGCTCATGTAGAGAGTTGCGGTGCAATCTGGGAGCAAACAGAACCCCCAGCATGGAGACTTTAAAGACCCGACAGGTGACAGGGGTCCGCCAGAGATGGACTGAGACACGCGAATAAAGCACACACACAGGCAAACCATTGTCCATCTTCCAGTCACTTCACACTCATTGATTGCTTTCATCCCGTAATAACCTCTCAGTCCCACAGCTCCATCCTTTGACTCTCTCTCCTCACTCTCCTATTCTCCACTAAATTTCCTTTTCTCTGTATCGTTCACATCTCCTCCATCTGCCTGTCTATTCTCCATTCCTTCACTGTTCTTTGCTCCACCACCTTCCCCTCCTCTTATAACTCTCCTTCCTCCTCCTTATCATTCTTATCCCCTCAGCTCTGCCTTTAAACCCTCTCACCTTCCACCCACCCTCCTTTTTCTCTCTTTTCCCTGGCCTTTTCTACTATTCTCCCATGGTTTCCATCTCTCTCCCAGCCTCTCCTTCTGTTCTCCGTGTTGCTGTAAAGGTCAGGTTAGCTCCATGAATAAGCTGTAGATTTATGATGCTGCCATCTCCCAGGAATCACTGTGACCAGGGCCAAACAAAAACAACACCGCAATAGACCGCAATAGATCGCCGGAGCCCCATTCAGCAAACGCAGGGGTTATTAATGAGGCTATGGGCCAGTGCACTAGAGTTTGAGAGAGTGGTTAAAGCCGGAGGTAGATGCACACACCTATACACACACACACCTATACACACACACAGGTGTGCACATAGACCTTTATGATCAAACGCAGTATATGGCAGTGATTTCCAACTAGGGTACAAGTCTGCAGTTGTCTGGGGAGATGTGGAAAGCTCCCTTGGAAAAAATAGAAAACAGGATTTTAATAAATAAAATGTACTAATATATTTGCGTTAAAGGGGAAAATAAACATCCAAACAGGATTACAAATTTATGTGATGCTGATATTTAGTATATTGCAACAGAAAGCTGAAGTGAGACCAGACTGCATTCAAAATCTCACAGAATTTTGTGACAGAGCCAATAATTAAAACGTGTCGTAAACGTAAAAGTAAAAAGCTCACCTCATATGTTTCGATAAGATAAAAAAAATTAAAATCTAATGTCACCTATTCAATATTTCAGTTTTTTAGCAACCTTCCACAAACACTATTTCTCCTGAGCTTAAAATCTTTGCAGGTTCACGGTTCAGCAAAAGAGGCGAGTCCATGGACGAGTCAAGGGCCTCGGGTTAGTTCACACGTCTGAAATAACAGCAAGACGGAGAGAACCAAGCGGCGTAGAAGTTTTTAGACGGCAGAGATTACAGCCAAAAACAGGAAAATGACTTCACAAGAAAGTGTTCAGAAAAGGACAGAACAAGTTAGGATGATGCAAGGAGTTGTTTTCGTATGCTTACAATGTAAATTGTCGCTTGACTTTGTAAAAATCACAAAGGTTAGTGACTGAAATTCACAGGCAGCGATAACTCGTGCATATTGTCACAGCCGCGAAGCTGTCTTGTCCCACAGAGATAGCAAGTTAAGCGCGGAAGGTGCTTCCCTGCTGAATATTGAACCATTGTTGACTGACATTAGAATAACTGCAATGCTGACGTCATAAGCTGAACAGCGAGAACGATGCTAACACCGCTCACCGGGTTAGCTGCGCGAAATCGGCGCTATTGACTGCTCCTTCAGAACGAGCGTGGCAATGGTTTGTTGTTGCATGCTTTTTGTTCAACCAGATGATCGTTGTGTTCGTGGACAGTCCATGAAAAGTGCTGCCTTACGCCATGTTATATACAGTCTGTGATAGAGATAGGTGATGTGCTTTAACCATGTTACATTCTGCCACCTCATCCCATCTGAACTTGAAAAAAAAAAAAAAACTACACTGGAGAAAGCGAAGATGAAAAATTTGCATGAGAAAAGGAACGCGTGGGATCTGTGTCAGTTCTGTAAGTCTCAGTGCGTGGGCGTTCGTAGCCATGGAAGCAATGAATTAACAGTTGAAACAGCTAACGGTAATGAACAAAGACCTGAAATGGTTGGATTAATGAAAAATTGAAGTTAGCTAAAATGAATGGATTAACAGTTGAGACTTATCTAGAAGTCCAGCTTCTGCCACTTGTATGTACAATTCATCTGTATGAAAAAATGATGAAAAATTATCAACTTTTCTCGTAATTTTAAGGACCTTGGGAGTACATCAGACAATAAAGGTTGGGTGCCACTGATCTGCATTGTGTGCAAGCACACTGCTTTTTATGCCTGCAAACACATACAGTATATTTGCAGAAACACAAACAACCTGATAAACGGTGATAATGAATATCAAGGGAAATAAGGACGTGAGTTCAAGCGTCAGCGGCAACTTACTGAATAAAAACATTAAAGGCAAATACGAACTAAAAACAGAATTTACATAAGTTAGCCTTATCATCCTGTGCAGTTCAATCAGTGTCTGCAAATATGAACATCTTTTTTCCCAAAGCCAGACACTGTGACAGGCTGATTTCCTGGGGATATGGTCAAATGTTATGCTTACTATATGCACAAAGGGATAAAGCTCGGTGTGCATAAAAGCTTTTTTCATAATAACACAACAGATTAAAGTCTTAGTCCTGTTTTCAAGCTTTGGGGAGAGAATTGTTCATGTTCCCTTTGAACTATTCTGAGAGAAAAATACATGTGATTTTCTTTGACATTTTGTTCCAGCATCTCACTTTAAACAAAGCAAAGTCTCCTCTGAGTACACACTCCGGCACATTTCTGGAGTTATATGTTGTTTAGGTGCATTTTTCAAGGGATTGTTGAGAGCTGTAGCACATCCTCTGTTTGCATACGCTGTATAAAAATGCGAGGGATTTCTTCTTAAAAATTAATAGAAGCTCTCGCAGATTTCTCTGCTTCATATGTAGTTAGGGGATGCTCAGACACTCAGGCACTCAGACAGATAAAATTACCCGTCTACACCTCCAGCCAGCCTCATTACTCCCATCTTCCTCACAATTTCCTCACCCTGCTCCTGCACCCTCCGCCACCCTCGCGCCTCCCTCGGCAGATATTTTCACTCCCGCAAGTGTTGGGTCACAACAGGGTCAATCTCCAGTCAACAGTCTGGATTAAAATTTAACGAGAGCCCTGATGCATATTTCATTGTTCTATGCCCTCTATCCATCACGTTATAGCTCTCTGGCTGCATGTCTCTCCTCAACCCTCCTCTCCACCGATGATCTGTTCTCCATATTTGTCCATCTCCTCACAGCAGCTAATTGTACTTATAACGTGGCATTGAGTGACACGCAGGTGGCCATTAAGAAACCATTACTGTCACAGTAAAATGTTAAAAAAACAGCCTGCAAGTTTGCCTATTCTCATTTTTCAGCAAATAAAATGACGGCGCTCATTGCAAACAGGATTTATCTGAATGTCTCTCGCCTTTGTGTGCAGGTAGTAGACTTCAAAACTGAAAAGGTTATGGAACTCAAAAAAAAGAAAAAAAAAAAAAAAATACACAAACAGCTTTTAAAAGTCATGCAGCTGAGATCAAAATATTTTTCCATGCAGGTTTATTGCATTGTGCGCAAAAAGAAAGATTGAAATCAATAACAAGTGTCTCAGTCCCTCAGTTTTTCATCAGCCTTTATAGATTCACTTAATATATCAGGCACAGGTGCAATGAATGAGTTATGAATAAGAAGAATATACTACAACAGCACAGATGTATAGAGTCCTATTATTATGCAGTGTAATATAGGTGTGTATGTAAATATTAAATAAAGTTAATATGCATGCAGCAAAAAAAACAAGAAAACGAAATGATAGAAGAACTTTCAAAGACAGTGAAGAACCAAACATCGACCCATTACTCATAAACCACAGACATACAGTAAGTAATCATAAGCCTAAGAAAACAGAAAACTTTTCTGTTTGCTTTCCGGCTTTGTGCGTTCGCCGCGAGAGATTTCTGGCTGCTGCGTCTCGAATGAGTTGGAGCCTTTTTCTTTTGATGTGAAATGAATTTACATCAAAACAAATTGTGGATGGTGACGAGGCATTTCCAGAAGAGAATTTGGAAAACAAAAGTTTTAAATGGGAAAAACATTTTGCTTTGTGGTTTTGGGAAGTTTAATTGGCTGCAGCTTTCCAAAGTTAGCAGCAGCTTGGTGGATGTCTGTCTGCACACATACGGCATTATTTCCTGTTAATAAGAAACAGTAAAGCATATTAACTTCTGACGGCAAACAGTATATTATGACAATTAGCTTAGCTTACAAACTCTTTGCTGTTATTTGATAGTCAGGAATAAAGACACAACTTTGTGACTTTGACATTTTGGGAGTCAGCTTGTCGTCACACTGGAGGTTAGATGGAAGATATAAATGACTTTTGTGTCTGGGCATTCAGTGAAGAAAGATGGTGAGGGATGTCTTAGCGTGGTGCAGGAACTGGGCAGCTAGCTTCCACCAAAATAAGTCAAATGTACGGGGCGACAAACTGGACAAAAGCCGAGCAAATCTGTGATACACGTGAGAAAGGACGAGTTACTCCACAAGAGAGGTCGTCTCTCTTGAGGTTCAACCTCTTTTGCACCTCATCTCGTCCTCTGTTACGCATCATGACAGTCCTCTAACGTCTCTTACATGCATTCATTTCCTCGGCTTTTGTCCAGTTTGGCGCCTCATCAGATGTATCCTCTGTTAACTGCCAAGTGTTAATATGTGATATCTTCTGAGCTGGCTAACACTTGCAATCAGCAAGCCTGTGCTAATATTTGTTCACAGTTGAGGCACGTATGATCCCTGCAGCTTCACTGTGAGGACAGGACCTCTGGAAGGCAGGATGCAGCTACCAGAGCTAGGCTGTTAATGGATCAGTAAACCCCTTAAACGGTCCTTTAATTGCAATATTTGGAGTTGACTGGAGCCCACTCATTGCCAACAATGACACATTTTAACCTTCACATCTTTACTAGCACGACGTCACATTTCACTTCAGTGGAAATCCTGCTGGACTCCTTTAATACCTTGAAAAACATCATGTTTTTTCTAAAACTGGGAAAGTTCAGGTATGAGGTGATCGGCCTCTCATAATTTTTATAACTTTCTGTGCGTGTGGTGGTTTTCGAGGTTACAAGCAATGTAACTAATTATTTTTGCTGCTGAGTAATTAATAAAGTACCATAATGTAATTATTTATTGAATGCCTAACCAATGATGGTTGCTATCACAAATTAGCCGTTCCTACTGTCTAATTAATAATTCAGTTCCTGGCCCTGAGTACTCCGCATGCATTGCTATGCAGGCTGCTGCCTTGGAGTACTAGCACATTTTCTATTTCACTTAAAGCACTGACTGTCTCTGTACAAAAATAAAGTACTACAGCTAGCAGTTTATCTATTCTCAATTTCAAAAACTAAAACGAAGAAGTGAGGAGGAGGAGGGAGCTGTGACAGGAAAAAAATGGAGGGCTGAGCAGTTTTTCTCATTAAGGCAGAGTTGTAGCTGGTGTCTGACTTCACTTCTTCCCATGGTAAAGAGAGAACAATGTCACACTGGTAAAGTACAAGATTTCACTTTGTTTTCCCATTCCTGAAGGGAGCTCTTATCGTCGGCTTTCATTTCCAAAGGATTAGCTTTCCCATGGATTTAATTGCAATCCCCTAAACCCCAGTATCCTCTCGTCTAGCTCTCGGTCTCTGTGGGGGAATTCCACCTCAGCGGTCTTGTCGGGCTAAACCACAGCGATGGTCCCGTCTACCTGAGCTCTGCTTCTGTCTGCTTTCTAGCCTCTGTGCCGCTGAACTCTGGCTGACCTGACAGTAGACTGGTTTAACCCAGTGGTAACCCGACATCCACTTGTCTCATCACCCCCGCCAGCTCACCCAACCGCACACACTCACACCCCACCACGCACACACACACACACACACACACACACACACACACACACACACACAGCAAACTCATTCAAGCACCACGGTTGACTGGCGGAGTGAATTGCCTCGCACTAAATAAAGTTCCCATCCATTTTTAATCAGGTGTGGAAGCGATGAACGAAAAAAAAAAAAAGTAGGCAGGATACATGTAAGCTTCAGAATACAGTACGCACACAAACAAACAAACATGAAAGAGTATGTATGCGAGCGACGGCCTCAAAGCCCTGTGAAGCTACTGTAGGTGGCTTCAGTCAACAACACACAGTCTGCTGCAGGGGAGCTCATGGCAAACGGAGCATATGGCTCTTTAGAAACCGTGCTGCTTATGAATGGAAATCAGTCCGCAGATGTTTGTTTGTGCCCAAGTCTTCCTTTGGAGTGTATTCACTGGACATGTAATAGGGTTTCTTCACTGAAGAGTGGTTATTATGGTGTTGTCAGGGACGATAAGAAACTCTAAAATTCACAGATTTAATCCTCGCCTCCTTGACAAACACTTCCAGCTACGTGTCAAAACATGCAAAAGCTTCAAACACCCGCCAATTACAGCTTTGCGAGGTCACGCGTCGGCCAGCCGTCACACGCTGATCATTTTCTGTGTTGAAAGCACACGCTGAAAGGTTGAAATCTGAAAATACAATCATTCGATCCATCAATCAGTGGTACTTTATTTTAGAGAGCATGCTCCATTCAACAGCCAGTCCCCCATTTGCCTTTGTAGGAAACTCACCTTTTCAAGATGTACCTCAAGTCATCCTCTGTGCACTGAATCTGAATTCCACTCTCCCACGTCTTTTTCTACTCGCTCTAACATGTCATCAAAAACAGGAAGAAAGCATTGTCTGTCTCTAAGAAAGACGTGGTCAGGGCACTCCAGCTCAACTTGTCTCAGCTTTTAAAAAAAAAATCTGATCTGCAAGCTGAAGCTTTTTGCACTCGATAGAAAAACAACTGCCTAAAATTTTTTAAACGGGGGGGAAAAAAAGGCAGAGACAATGCATTACAAACAACACAAAAGGCAGTATAATGGCAACAGAGGCACGTATTAAATAAACATTACAGTAAGATGGTTTCTGCATTTAGGACAAACATTAATGTTACACATGGCAGAAAATCTGAATGAGTCACCCATTAGCTGAGTGCCGAATTTGCTTCCTCTTTGTCAAAGAAGAGGCCCGACAGAAGGGAGGGAGGACAAATGATTGCTGCTGTAATGGGACGCAAATAATATGCTGTGAAAGCACTGTAGTAATGGTGTCTGAGTGTGTGCCCGGACTCTGTGTGTGTGTGTGTGTGTGTGTGAGTGTGTGTGTGTGTGTGTGCGTGGGTGTGTGTGAAGAAGGTTTGTCAAGTGTAAAAATGTGAACTGATATCCAGAGGCCTGCGTTGTATGTTGCATGTAGAGAAGGTATGCATGTGTGCGCACACACTGGGCACGATGTTGAAAGTGGTACTAAGAGCATTACATGGCTGAGCGCTCCACTGATTCCCAGCAGGGCTTTCAGACAACTTAGTGTCCATCGTTTTGTCCTGTAACACACCAACACGCACAATAACACCTTCGCCGGGTCACCGCAAGGTTGCCGTCGCGAGTGTTTTCGTGCGTGAGTGCGGGCACGCTCACGTTTGAATTAGTGTCTGCGTGAGTGACAGGTTGCCCTTTACTGCAACACACACTCCTCGAACGGAGCTGTCAATCAAGATCAAGTCAAAAAAGAGGCAAGCACTGCGACACGCCGCTTTGTTGTTTTAACACACTCAGCAGAATAAAATGAGCTCATTTCCAAAATAGCCGAAGAGTCCCGCTGTGATCAGTATATTAGCAAAAACATGAAGTGGTTCATTTCATCAACGTGGCTTTGTAAGCTTCAAGGGCAAAACTGAAGAGAAACCTGCTCAGGAAAAAAAAAAATGCATAAAATTAGCACAAATAAAACGACTTTTCAAAATAATAGAAAGTAATGACTTTGGGTTGTCACATATTTCACAAATATTAAATGAACAGCAACAGCAACATTAACAGATCAGAGACTTTTAGTGCTTTTCCCTTTTCCCCATCTTTAAAGGAGTAGAGGGAAGGATGGCAGCTACTTCAGACAAATAATAAATAAAAAAACAATAGCAATTTGGCAAAATCTACCCCATCTCAAAGTCCACCTGCTAGCTTTTTTTATAACAATATCACATGGTCTTTGTCAGCAAACGGTGCTGTTCAGTTGCCTTGCTGCTGCTCTGTAGCTTTTATTGTTTCATCCATAGCACTTTTACTACCTCTTGTCATGTTGGCTTAAAAGTTAAAGCAGCTCTAATCAATATTTTCATAACAGCAAAGGATTAAAGGACTGAGTGTAATCATGAAACCCGCTGAGGATTATTACCTGACTCTGCAGATCGCTCACCTGACGCACCAGATGGTTTGACACAGAACCTCTCAGGAGTCGTACTGTTTGGAAAAGCTGCTTTCAAAATGCACTTGGTAGGTGATTGGATGAACCGTCTGTCTGTCACCGTCTATTTCTTCAACCTATCGGCTCACTGAACCGTACCACGTAGACAAAGCGTGCCTCAGACATAATACAACGTAATGAGAAGTCTGGAAAGATGGATTCTTGTGTGATCTCGCGAGTACTTACCCTCAAACTTATGGAGTCTTTGAGCTCAGCGTTTTACTGTTTTTGGTTCACTCTAACCACAGCAGGCAGCTGTTTTCAGTCCTGTCCACCACCAAACACCAGACGGACATAGTGGAGCATTTAGCAGCTAAAGAGCCTCATAATTCCCTCAGGAGCTGGTGGAGACCTAAACAGAGCTAAAAGAAGAGTCGACATAAGACTCATCAGGAAAGAAATACGACTGTGTCTGCTGAATGTGTAAATATGAAACTGTTTGCTAACATATTCATGAATAATTTGTCAGTGCTGTGTTTACATGTTGTTACACTGCCCCCAAGTGGCCAGAAAAGTCAATCAATACAGGTCAAACGATCAAAGTTCTTGAACGTGAAAATAATAATGGAGAAAAACCATCCACCCGTGAAGACCATGGTGGATTCGAAGCTTTGTAATAGTGTTGCATCTTCCCACTCCCTCTCTTTCATGTCTTGCTGCCACCTCAACTCCTCCATCCTGCTAAGATTTCAATATTTCATCACCTCAAATGTTTGTTCCAATAAGCACTGTATACTAAAACGTATAGCGGCTTCTGGAAAGCTGTCAATAATTGATACCTTCATCTTGTTTTTGATGAAAAACAGTACATCCCTGGTGGACATGCTGATCCCCCCCCCCCTTGTAAACAACTGACAACTGGGCTGAATTTCAAAAAGCCGAGCTGGTGAACTTTTTCATCTCCTGTGTCTCTTCGACTGCTCTCACCAACTGGACGCCACAAATCAAACTGACAGGGTCAGAAAAGCCAGTTTCATGAATGAAACAGCAACATTTTCTCAGGGCACCTGTGATTGATATTAATCCCGCTCTTTGCTCCTGCACTTTTTTTTTTCTTTTAACACAACCTGACACACACACAAAAAAAAAAACAGGCAACCTATTGTGATTATTTGCATGAGCATCTGTGTTTTGGGATTTTGTTTGTGATGTGCATCCATTTACAGGCCGGCTTCAGAGGAGCATCAGTCATAAACTTTCTCATCTCTGTGTGTATCCCATTGTTAATTGATCTGAGATGAAACAGATACTCCGTCACCCAAAGCAGACGCTCTGCTCTGTCAAACTCACGATTAAATACGTTCCCCACCCTCAAAAGCACCAACCGACGCCTGATAAAATGGAATACTCAAGCAACGCCACTGTCACACGATGCAGGCGGTCCCCGACGGAAAAACACCAATTACAGATGGCAACAAACGCAGTCTATAACCCTGGGAGATTCCTCCACAGCACAGAATCCAGTGCAGACCCTAAGAATGGTCCTTATTAAAATGCTCAAGACAGATTAGAATGAATAGAGAATGCTCGCCCTTTGAATGCTGATTAAAATGAATACGGAATTGCTTCTCTGAATGCCGTACGAGCGAAACTGCTCAGACTGTAGCTGTTAAAATTTAAAGCCAGCTGCATGAAACCCAGAAAAAGGGTGAGGGTGAAGTGGGGGAGGAAGATGGGTTTCTGGTGGAGGGGAGGGGGGGTGAGGCAGAGCAAATGGAAGGAAATGCTTGATCATGACTGCAACAAGCGAGATCTGGAGAAAGAGCCAGAGAGAAGAAGAGCAATACGTCCGGCCGCTGTTATTCGTTTTCATTTGAACCCCTGAACCCTGAATGACTTCCCGTGGGTAGAAACAGCTTGTCAGCGCTGTGTGTGCGATAGTGTGTGTGTGTGTGTGTGTGTGTGTGCTCAAGAGAAAGAAAAAGAGAGTGTGTCCACGCTTACATCAGCAGTTCAAACCCCTCATTTCACCGCCTCAGCACCCCTCAGTATTGCACCCTGTTCTCTTTACGCCCCATCTCTTTCCCTCTATTTCGCCTCCACCCGGCCGCCACCCGACTGTGTCACCAGGACGCCTATTTACTCCTCCTGGGCGACGCTTATTTCTCTCTGTCCGCCTGCAGCTTTTTTACTGGCCCACAGTCAGTCCGACAGCCTGCTTTGACTTATCTGACTGGTTTCTTGACTGGCTGTCAATCCGTCTGCCAGTCGGTCACTCAGCCAGTCTGTATCTCTGACTGGCCGTCCTGTCAGCCCATTTGTCAGTCTGTCTCTTACATTCCTCTGAGTAACTTATAAAATAATCACACACAAGAAGATATCTCTGGTTTTCCAATTTCATGAAAATCTCAAAAGGGTCTTCTTTCATATATATTCTCTAATATGATGAATTGTGAAGTCATAGCCACATCATTACTATTACGATGGCCATTAGTGGGTTCATGTGCAGTATATGTACAGTCCAGGCCGAGCTGAAGTGTCCTCCATCTGCGCCCTTGATGGACAACAAAGATATGTTAAACTGAGATATGAGCCATATTCCACTTGTTAACAGCTTCAGATTCCTCGTGTCACTGGCCCATAATTGCCTTCACCTCCACACCCCAGAAAGATAACAGTTATATTATGGTACATTAGATTATGAGGCAATATTAATCAATTAATTTTGAGGCTGATTTAAGGCTGATCTGAAGTTATTACTGCATGCAATGGCGCATGCAGCCATTCTGGCAGCGCTGTGAGGCCCAGGAGCATTGTTTGCGAATGTTTAGTTGAATATTAGGGCGATGCAATCATTGCTCCGCTGTGCGTTTGGTGACAGAGGCCTGCATATCAGCACCAGTGAAACGTTTAATACATTGACTCAAGTTTTCTTTACTACAGCACTGTACATGAGTATTTCATTTTTTTTCCAACTTTTCTGGAATCGGGGTTGTATGATGCAGTGCTATATGACTAATCTACCTAATACCTATTATAAGATAATACTCTTCACTAATACAGCACACTAATACAGGTATTTCTACGCCTTTCACCACTGCACATCAGTGCACTTCAAGCAAAGAGCTTGTTGGAAAGTCGAGCAGCGGTCTGGTGAAGGGGGGCTTTCTGAAACCGTCTTGCCCTCTCCATGCAGCGGTTGGGCAGGTGTGCAGTGGTGAGAAAGTAACACCGGGTTTAAATTTCTCTCCCAAGCTACTTCTTCATTCTTTACATTTTTTCTTTATTCACTTTCCGTGTGCAGAACCAAGTGCAACTCTATCAATGCCTTCAAGGAGAAGCTGTCCAAATATAAAACTTTTAAAGGCAGGCTGCCTTTAAAAGATGCCAAACAGAGCAGTTATTAACTTTCTTGCCTCTAGACGAAGTACAAGCTAGTTTGTCTCCAGCATACCCCAGCCAGCCTTGATGGGCCTGTTTTTTAAAATAAAAATAACTCGACCACAGCACTGCATCTGAAAAGCTGATCCACTTACAGTATTGTAAGAACAGCATTTCAAGGTTGGACTGAAGTGTTTAGCTATGACTATTGCATTTTTGCACAAATGAGGTTTTGAGACGGCTTCTTTGTTTCAGTGTAATAGTCTTCAGTATGCACAAACACACACAAACACACACAAACACACACCAAAAATCCAGTGTTTGCAGTGTTTTTGAAGTGAGTTTCAACCACTATCCCCTCTTCTTACAGCACAAAGTGCTCTTTGTGTTAATCAGTTAACTAATCCCAGTACAGTTTGAGACCCATTAATTACGTAATACGGCATGAGTCATAGAGCACATAGCTCCCATACATCTTTATTCAGCTCCTAACGGCACTCTATCCGTAGGTGTGTGTGTGTGTGTGTGTGTGTCTGCATCTGGTCGATGATGTGCGACCAAGTGTGTTTGTGCGTGTGCATGCTTGCATAATGGAATTCCTAATTCAAACGTTTGCGAGGTGCGAGCTCGTGCCTCAGCTGCGCGTGGATCTGCCTTTGTACCTCATATGTCTTTATTTTAGTCTCATAATTAACAAACCAGCTTCATAGATGCTCATCCTCTGTGACAAATGAGGTCTGTGTTGGCCATGACCTAACCAAGGTCTGTTGTCTGTTTTAATGCTCCGGGGAGAGAAGTTGAGAAATGGGTCGGGAGAAAGAAAGGGATAGAGGAGTGTGTGTGCTTGTGCTGACCTGTGTGGGTTATTAAGGCCAGGATTCATGTTATTGTAAACCCCACAGAGAAAAGGCTTGGCTTTGATTCAGAGGACACTCAGTAGAAATAAGGAGGCTGAGATACCGCTGGCACCATCGCCTCCCTGTTTAATCTTTTCTTGTTATAATGTAGGTGCGCCGTAGACGATATGATAAAAACAACATCCAGCTTTCAAAATGGGCGCTCTCAGCTCCTGTGAGATTTCATTTAATTATATCTTTTCATCTCTCTCAGTCTTCTAAAGCGAACACCAATTTACACAAGCTGTGGTTTGCAAACAGATCGGGAGTTGAGGTTTTTCTGAAGTTTTGCCAAGATGCCTTTACAGCCCTACAGCAACTCCCACTCTTACCTACTGAAGAGTTAAATTTTGCTGCTTTTCCTCACTTTTGATAGCTTCTTGATGCACGGCAGTGATAGCAAATAGATGAGTTTGTCTGTATTTGAAGCCACAATGCACCACCTTACAAGTTAGACAGGTCTCTGTGTTGTACTTAGCGATGCTTGACTGACTTCTGTGAGTCGCTGCCCCGGCACTAATGAAACCCAGACGATGGAATTGACGGTGAAAACGAAATGTACGACTGACAACTGTTGAGACGCAGGGATGTGGAGATAACAGGAAGCGATTCTCTCCCCTGTCGAGAAACATGTCAGGGCCTGTAATGAGTCTTCCTGTCTCATATGAAATGAAAGCGTGCCATTATCACGACTCCATCATTCTCAAATTACAAGTGAAATTACAGGGTCCACCGAAAGCAGAGCGGGAGAGAGGGAGGCGTGAGGCAGAGGACATGAAATCATCATAAGAATACCCTCCAATTTCCAGAAATATTGTCACCTTTATGTATATGTATTCCACAGGATCTCAGAGTCAGAAGTGGATATGATAAATTCTATTTCCATTCATAATAAGGGAGAATCATTTCAAGACGATCACGGTGCCACAGAAAAATCCATTATTATCAGCGAAACTTTTGCATCGGCTCCCCCGAGAAAGATCAAGGAGGAGGATGAAACGTTGCCACATGTAATTACCAGAAAATTCTAACTGTGCTTAACTAAAAATAGACACGATAACAGTAACAGATATGGATAATTTTTTTGACAGTGCCAACTATCAGGGTAAGAAATACGGAGGAAAAATTGTTGGGTTGGACATTGTTTAGCTCTTAGCCCTGGCTGACTCTCCACGGTCACTATATCATGGACGTCAATATGGATTATATTAAAGCAGCGTCAGGCTCGGTGGCTTTGATCTGAGCCGCGCTTTATTTAGCTTATGATGATGAACCTACAAGAAACTCATCAGTGCGACCAGAATGAGCAGCTATAATTGTCTTTACAAGGTCACAGAGTGATCTTTTTTAATTTGACGCCATTGTTAATTTCTTTCGGCTAATATCATTGGACAAACTAATATCGTTGGACAAAGGCGGAAGATGGGCTCACCCTCAGGGGGGCCCCGTTCCTTTCATGGTCTTCAGTCCAAATAAAAAAGGACAGTGGAAAGTGGAGGGAAAAGAGAGAAGTGAGTGAAAAACTGGGATTAGGACTATTCTAAAGAGAACAAACATGCAATCAATCTAGATTTTCTAATGAGAGATTTAGGAAATAATAGAAAACAGAAATCGCAGTTCAGACGGGGAAAAAGGTAAGACAGTCGCATCAGGAACCCACTGACTTAAGGTGACATTCAACCCCGGGTCATCCACTTCTGTCTCCCTCCATGTATTTCTGCTGTCTCAGTGAAAAAAAAACAAGAGGTGCAGACCTCCCTGCTGACCCTAAAAAAGCAGGAAAAAGGAAAGGGATTAGCCCAGTGTGTTTTGGGACATTGGGGAATGTAGCCAGAAACCAGCGACTGAGTTCACACTCTAGCGAATGAGCCCAACTACTGTGCAGTGCATGAGAAGCTATCAATCACTGCACTTAGTCAGAGTCTTGTGTGTATCTGTGTGGGCGTGTAAGTACGACACTTCACTCTATCGACCGGTTACGAACCAATCAAAGATCTCTGTCATGCAACCAGGAGACAGGTTTAAACTCTGAATCACTTATCAAGTTGACATCTACCTTGATACGCAGCAGGGTGGTGATGCATCACTCGTCCTGCTTTCAGCCGCTCAGTGTGCAGAACTGTACATTTGGGGTATTGGTGCGTCTGTGTTTGTGTCATCGAGCACGCAGACGTTCACGGCATGAGCGTGTGAGAAATAAAGTCATGCATGCGCTGAATTCCTGCTTGTGACAGGGTTCGTGCCTACACGAGTTTGCAGGCGACGGCGTTGGGGTTCACTTTGCCGCATCTCACAGCAGACTGAAATGGAAGATGAAAAGAGCTCAGGCTGAGGGCTCCTGGAGCAGAGATGGCGGTTTAATCAGGTCCTTCGTTCTTCTTCTTCCCCTGCTGTGATGAGCGCTGGGCTTTAATTCTGCTGCTCCCGTCTGCTCTGGCATTCGTCTGTTGCCATGGCAAAGCCACACTTATTCTCATTCCAGTGGCGTTCTGCTGATTCTGTGCCCAGCAAACACCCGATGACGCTCACACATGCACAGTCGAAGGCACACATGAATTCTTGAATGCATGCATGAGGAACCGCTGGATGCACAGTTACACATTAACACACACATTATGCACATTAACACACACTCAGACGGAGCCAGCACACTCATCTACTGTTTATCATGTGCAAGCATGAGGAACCTGAGCCGTGAGCTTCCACTGACTTGAATGCAGATTTATGCTTCAACCATCTGTCAGCTAACAGCTCTCCATGTTGGCTGCGTGTGTAATTTGGAGACCGATGTGGCACCACGTGGTGCAGGGTATAGATAACTGTATGTCTCACACTAAGAGGCCCCATCCAGGGACAGAGCCTTGGGCATCTGCCCTTGGCTTCTGGAGCACTGTCTGACAACAGCAGGGATGGGGGGAGGTTAAGGAGGGATTGAGGACAATCTGGCAGAAAAAGAAAAGGGTGGGGAAGGGAAACGGCGGCTGTGATTAAAACAGGAGAGGTGGAGATGAGGTCATCTGTATCAACTTGTGGCTGGAGAGAACACAGAATGGGTTGTTTGCAGAGTAAGGTATCAGAAAGGAAGTGTACGGAGGAAAGAGGTGAAAGAAGAAAGACTATGGAAAGTGGATCAAAATGCAACTACAACCTTCTAGATGCTGATCAACAATATGCATCAGACCTGCACACAGCATATCGGATGCAGAATTGACAAAATAACAGAAACACTTAAAGCTCGGGTCAGTAAACGTTGGAAAAACCACCAAGAGTAAGCGAGATTTTGAAACTATCCAACCAAAAAATCCCATCTCCTCCCCTCAGGCCTCCCTCCAAAGCATCTCCCCCCAAAAAACAGGAACACACACAGCCTGAGTGCTGCTGGAGGACAAGCCTACAAGGAATCTGAGGAGTGCAGCGCATCATTAACTGTATCCAACTACCTCATGTCTCATTCACGCGTAAGAAAACACATGTCGCAATGAACATAAACAATGAACATGGTAAATTTCCCCCAAAACAAAACAAACCAGATAATTATCTGTCCAACAGAAATACAGCAACCATGGTGTCACTGTCGGACCCTTGGGCTCCCTCAGTTCTCGTCAACACTGACCTCTTGCTTTAGCCAACCTCTTCCTGGTTGTGGCCTCGCCTACCTGTGTCTTTCTTTTCCTGCTGTGTGCCAGCTGTTGTAGGCAAACACGGAACTGGTCACACTTTCTCTGCCATTCTTGCATTCGCTTTTGTTGTAATGGGGTCACGGAAAACAAGAAGCAAACCCAAAATGCAGACCAAAAGGAGGAACTGGTGCAGTTCAATAGTTTTAATTTAAAAAAAAGTAAACCAAACAAAGGCTTACAGGTGGGTGAGGCTGGTGTGGGTCAAAACCAAAAACATTCCAAAAGGCAAACAAAATCCACAAAAAGGGTCCAAATGTTGCAAAAGACAAAAGCAAGGTCCAGGGGGAAAACAAGTCCAACAAACAGGTAATCCAGGAATAACACTCACAAACTGACAGGAAACTTGACACGTCAAGGGATGAACCGACAAAGAGAAAGGGGAACATGCTGACTTAGACAGGGAACTGATAAGATCCAGGTGAACTGAATCAATCACAAAGGCGGGAAAACACAGGAAGTAAAATACACTATGACACATGAGGTCGAACTTCAAAGTAAAACAGGAAATAACACAACGAAACAGCCCGGACCATGACAGCTTTAGCATCTGCCTCACCCTGAGGAAGACTCCAGCTAAATGCAATGAGTGCACAGGCTGAGTGTGTGCAGGTAGACGGGCAGGTAGGCCATCAAATCACTTCATTCGGGTCAAATGAAATGATTGAACAGGCTTATTGCAGGTCTGCGACAGATTTTATTGATTGCTGTCAGGGTGTAAAGAGCATTTCAGCAAATTTTAAAAACAATTACCGTCTCTAGTCTGAGTTAGGAGCAGACACAAGGAGCACTGAAACGGCTTCCTTAAGGCTGAAAAGTGCTCGCACAGAAAGGGTTTGCTGCAGTTAAAATGTTGTTAGTTGCATTCTCATAATCACATTTTAATACGTTGATTAACGGTACTCCTGCATCGATTAGACCGGAGTGGAATCTGAGTGTCTTTTTCAGATTAAGTTCAAAGGAAGGATTACAACCAATAACTCTTCCATCGTACATATGGCTTGTAAGTATCAGAGATAGACAGGCTTGAAAAAAGTTCTCGATTCAGGTCTGAAGTTCTGATCACTTGATTGAAAAGGTGATTTAAAAACACAACCGACAGCTTCAAACAGCCAAGTTTTATCACTGTCTTTGTCAAGTTACCAACAAAGAAGTACCCACAACAAAGCATTTAAATGAAAAGATCCTCGGTTGTGTGGGTCTTTGTCAGCCGTCCCTATCTTCCTGATGAGCAGATTGGAAGCCAACTGCTCGTGTTTGCATTGAAAATTTACCAACCGGCCATTAAAGCTTTTGTGGATGGCATCCCAGTGCTGTATGATGTTGTTTTTGGCGACTGCGTTTTCATCCTAAATATTCTGACAACAAACATGCACAGTTGCTCCTAAAAATAAACAGTGATGTATAGTGTTGTGCTGCATGAGTCCAGATAGGAGATGATGTCTTGCTGTACCATAATTCCTCATATTTAAGAAAAATAGGTTTACCGCCTCCACCAACCAGTCAAGTTGTAGTTTACATCCATTAAAGGTAATAAATGTGTTTTTTGGAATATGAATAATTTCCAGTGAGAAACATGCTGTCTTCACTTAGAGACTATATTGTACAGAGGAGCACGGATGACTGACAGGAAGCTTCATCACATGATGCAACAACAATCACCTGAAGCTCAATATCAGCTAAACCATTGAACTTGTGGTGGAGGATGCTGAAATGTTTGTCTGTTCTGTACATGTGACATCTCTTACACATCTTTCTGTCTGGTATAGTTGCTCTTCCTGACGTTTCCTCCCTTTAGCCCATTAAAGGGAGTTGTTCCTCATCCGCGTCAAGGGTCTGAGGATATAGGATGCAATTTGCTGTACAGATCGTGAAGCCCCTTGAGGCAAAATTTTGTTTAATGTTAAAGGGATATATAAAGAAAATTGATTTGACTTGACTTTGTTAAGCTTTGATGCTCTTGTTCTGCTCTGTGTCTATTAGTGTGTAAGCTGATTGAGAGAAGTAAAAAGCAAGTCAAATTCCATATATGTGTTCATGTGGCCACTAAAACTGACTCTGATGGAACAAAATGTCCGAGCCATGACAGTAGGCAGTGCGTCAAATATGGATGTGGCTGCAAAGAAGCTAAAAATTTGAAAGTATGGATGCTTCAAACACATCGGTGGCTCAGAAGATCTGCACAATTGGCACAGTTTCAAGGTGGATACCAAAGATTAGTGTCACCAAGTCAGTATCTGGCCAGTGATGAAATGTTCCTGAGTTATAGTTGAATGATTGCCACAGTGAAGCTGACATTTGACCTTTTGCATGTAAAACGTCATCACCTCATCAGTTCATCCTATGGGATATTTGTGTGAAGTTTTGTCATAATAAGCACATGAATTCTTGAGTTATGGCTAAAAACATGAACCTTTGACCACCAAAATCTAATCAGTTCATCCTTGAGTCCAGGTGGACATTTGCGCCAAGTTAGAAGAAGTTCCCTCGAGGCGTTGCTGAAAGTAGACGTGAGTTCAACGTGTGGACGGACTACCAGGAACCATAATGAAAAAAAAATCTGTTGTTAACATGTTGTTTACCTTTAGAGTGTAAACAGTAGAGTAACTTTCATTTCACCGCAGATGATTTTCTCACGGCTGGTGGGTGATGACATCGCGTTGATTTGATTTTGTTCGTCTGCCTGTCGGGTTCACCGAGAAAATTGGCCCCGCAAATTAGCACTGATGGATGACCGACCATTGTTAACAAGCACCACGGTGGCAATCAAGTGGTTATCATTTATCTATATTTTCAAATGTAGGTGCTCATACAAAAGCCAGAGGACGACAAAACAAACTTTATGTACTTCTGATGTGAAGAGAGTAAGTGGGCGAGTCTGAAATGAGAGTGAAAAATGCAGTCGCTGAAAGGATACAGGACACAAAGGTGAAGCAGCAAGATACAAGGACAGCAAGGAGGAAGATGTAGGAAGATGAATCACGGACAAGGAAGAGAATCACAGGAGGAGACAGAATGATGGGAGTTAAGACACATTATAGAAAACATTTGGGGAGAAAAGGTCACGATAAACAGAAAGCAAAACACGTGTGAATAACTCAGCAAATAACTTCATTTCCAGATCTGCCTGATTGACCCCAAACCCACTCCTCCTATAGTAAACTCTGTTGAGCAGTGTGCTATAACTGCTTACACGGTGGAAGTTCTTTATCAAATTCTCCACAAAGTAAAACAAAACTCTGTGGACGGAGGAAGCTGAGAACACGCCGCACTTTTTCCTCCAGCACTTACAAGCGCACACGCTCGATAGACGCATATGTTTTGATTCTGTGTCTAATATAAATCCATAGTGTGATGTACAGCTTTCCATAAGCGTGGGCCATTTGTGTCCAGCGGGCACAGCCATACTCATGTGGGGTTATAAATAGCTAATGTACACACGCTCTGTTTGCCTGCTGAAATGGATATTCTTTAAACAAACAAATAGGCCGGACCTGCACTGTTGATGGATAGATGTACGCCACAGGGTGCAGTTAGCGGGGAATAGGCGTCCCTGTAAATGAAGACTCCTACAGCAGCTTAACATCGCTTAACAAATATAAGCTAACACAACAGCTACATCACATAAATTATTCCCGTTGACCTCCGGACGCTGACAGTTTCTGTGTGACTGAGTGTTTTTGACGCAGAAACATGTGTGAATTCTCATTATCGACTGGTCAATACATTGATTTGCTAAAAAAAAAAAAAAACACACACACACACACACACACACAATTTGTGCCTGTAACTGCCAGCAACACAGCCGGTGAGCTGATATTCGTCTGCAGCAGGTCTGTCAGCTCATGAATACAATGATAATTTGTACCACTAGAGGCCTGGACTATTGAGCAGAGACTCATTTACCTCGCTGCATTGACAGGAAGGCCGCTCAATGTGCTTGTGCAGATGCTTATGTGTGTGCTCTTGTGTTTGACTGTGTGTAATCATGCATGTGTGGGCAACAGGGACTCACTCATCTCTGCCAAGGTCAGAGGAGGCAGCTGTATTCATTAGCCAGAGCCACTGATTGTGCATTCAGAGGGAATCTAGATTGTTTGACTACAATGAAGACGTTACAATGGACAAAATGCCACAGATGCAACGATATTTCCCAAGCTCATCAGCGAAAACGCCGGAGAGCAGAAGAGAAGGCGTGTTCTTACTGTATGACTTAATTGTTCTCTGTGAAGTCCAACACAAAAGAAACCGAGGGATTGCCGCGTTCTCGATTTCACAGGAAACCAAACCAAAAGCGGTGACCTGACTCTAGTTGTGTGCCAATATGGCATTGGGAGACTTCACAGGGCACATGTTCAGTTCTCTTGTCAGAAAGAAAATTGGCCAATCTAGAAAACAGTGATGTGAAAACCACTTTTGTAGAACAGACTGTGCCACAATGCCATAGAGAGTGATGGAAAGAGAAAGAAAGCACTATTACAGCCTATGAGGCCCATTGTGGGCAGAGGAACGGGATGAGAGAGACACGCTATCGGTTTATCACTCTGAAGCTGGACGCGCACACACATACGTCCGTGCGCACTCAGAGCGCGGAGACACAAAAATACAACAAAGTTGAACCGAGCCGAACGAGGGGATTGTTGGGTCCAGTAGATTAGAGATGAGATGAGAATCAGGGCAAGGCGATAAAGAATCGGCTGCTCTTTTCATCAGTCTTGTTCAGAGGTGAGTGGGACAAGGATGAAGGGGGAAACAGATGACAGAAGGAGGCAGGGAGGTAACGGGAGAGGGAGCGGAGGGGTGGAGGGGAAGGTGGCCGAAGTAGACAGATGGAGAGGTGGGCGGAGGAGGGAAGGAGAGAAAGATGGAGAGAGATAGAGGGATGGTGCTGACTGCTTGATCTCCACAAGTCAAGGTGAGTCAAGGTCAGATGACCTGAAAAGAAGACAAGTGAATTAAAATCTTCCAATTCAAAAGTAATCCCATCAAGAGTCCATTTTTAATTAAGCCTCTTTTATACACTCCCCTGTTTCTCAGTGCCACAGACATTTTTTCCCATCACATATCTTTTTTCCCATGGCATAACTCTTTCCCACACTTATATAGGAATGAAAAACTTCTCTTTCAAGCAGACTCAATGGCTTGTTTCACTCTTATCAGCCTCCTGCGTCTCTGTGGTTTCTCCGCTGTGAAAGCTCGCCACTGTTCTGCTCCGGTGAGAGCGAGGAGAGGGCGGGGGGGAGTTCCCAGGTCCTCCGTGCCTGCCTCCCTTCGCTGCCCTGGGGGTAAACACCAGCCACTCGACCAGCGGACCTCTGAGGCTTTTTACCACCCAGGCCCCTAAACAACGGCTGCAAACATCCAAGGCAAGAATTGGCCCTTTTTATGAGGCTGCTTTGGCCCTCCATCAAAGAAAAACTATATCAATAAATCTATTTTCGAATGGGAGAATGAACAGCGTTTTTTCTGTTTTTAGTCTGTGTGGTGATGGACTGATCTTCAGAGGGCTGAATGGGGGTAGAATGCCCTCTAATGATAAGGCTGGGGTGAGTGGAGGCTGCGCGGTGGTGGGGGATGTTGAAGCTGATTAGTTGATTACATGATGAGGGCCTCTTCTGAGCTGTCTTTAATTTGCTCGACCGGAAAGGAAAAGTAATTAATCTCAAACTTCTAAGACCTCTTGGGGCCTTCAAAAGCACACCAAGAGCAGGAGGCAACAAAAACGGCGAGCCTTATTGTGAAAATTCATTTATCAACTAAATTGGTTGATTGTCTGAGACGCTCAAATCTGGGATATCTTGAGCAAAACAATCTCGGGGTTTTTTTTCCTTCTTCTTCAGAAGCCTGGCTTCAGCTGCTGCACAACCAAAGACGGAGCTGTGTTGTAATTTAGCAAAAAATGTGTTTGACATTTCCACAGAGGTTGATAATAGTTGACGAAAGTAGGTCTTTTGAGATGCTGAAAGGAGTTTCCATGCTGGTTATTAAACAGCCAGTGTCTCTGAAAATGAACATGGGAAAGAAACAGAAGAGGAGGGAAGGGTGGGAAAAAGGATGCAGGAAAAATGGCGTGATGAATGGGGGGGATAAGATGAAGAACACGGAAATGAAAAACAAGAGATGACGACAGCAGAAGGTTAGGGGGAGGATGAGAGAGATAACGACGAGGAGACCGGAGGATGGAGAAAGGTTACGAGAGGGAGGGATGCAGGGATGGAAGGAGACGAGGACAAAAAGGATGAGAGGAAAAGAGAGAGAGGCGATGTCCCCCCGTTGTTTCTGACCAGTAAAGGTTTCATTACAACCCGTGCGATAACAGCAGCTGGAGATCGTCTGTGAAATCTAGACCGCTCCGTTATCCTTCTGCTTCCCGTATAACAATGCAGTTTACCGCTGTATCGCTTTACCCTAACAGTAACCCACCTCTTCAGATTACACTCCGAGCGCCCGAGCGCAACAGCAGCACCACAATGGAAGTCACAGCTGATAAGGGAGCGGTACACACCAATAAGCACACACACACACACACACGCACAGACACAAGCACTCTGAAGAAATGTGTGTGTGTGTGTGGAGTCAAGTCACGGAATCCCTCGAGTTATTTCGGGCGTCCCGGATTCCAGAGGCACCAGAAATGTCAGAACTACTTTTCTGCCAAGACGATTAGACCTGAATTCACTCACAGACTCACTATGCAACGCGCAGCTCGGGCTCAGATCATTGTCAATATAAATAATTGTCGCTTGGCCCCTCTGTGTATTTGTGGCCCCTTTATGGGCCCTGATTTAGAGAAATCCTAATCGTGCTCACATGTCAATGAAAAGGTCTGTTACTGTTACAGACATTTAGAATAACAGTCTGAGCCTGTCACTGAACACGCTGTGACGGCACACAGACATCCAGAGGGATCATCTGTTCCGGCTGCAGCTCATTGTTGGACCAGTTCCAACAATCTTGCCCGATAAGTCACTTAGACACAGAAGGAAAAAACGCCGTCCATAAACAGATAATGTTTGACCGGAATTTCTCCCATTTGTTGGGGACATTGAAATGTTCCAGGACATGCGGACCAGAAACTCTGCATCCGTTTCAGCTTGATGGAATGACTTTAAAAACGCCAAATTACTTCCTTTAAGGAGTTCTGTCTCTTTATGCAATGACGAATTGTCAAATACCACTTTTCAGCTACAGTACAGTACATGTTATCCCATCTTTAAGCTCTGCTGTGTCTGTGTATATTTTCTAAAAATTTCAACAGGTCAAATTGAGTTTGAACATGTCAGAAATGTAAAACATCATTTTGTAATTTTAGAAGAAGTTACATGCTTTTTTTGTTGTGAGTGAGTGCATCGCTCCCCAGGGTTAACTGTCACTTGGTTCGGTCCCAAAAGACTTCGTGTCTGGAAACGTGCTGTGGTTTGCACCAGCAATCTGTAAATTCAAACAAAGCCTAGTTTGAATGTAGGGAAACAAAAGCTTCTAGTTTATCAAAATTGATAAAATTACAAAAGGCAGAGAGGGAGAAACGTAGCTACATGGAAGTAAAAAAAGGCTAGCTGTCGCTATCGTACAGCTAGCTACATATTTGACATCTTGCTTTAGCTGTCTGGGATTGTTGCCTTGGTTTTTAGCTCTGCTCGGCCTTTTTTTACCGACTGTTTTTGCAGATATTATAAAGATAGTCTGGTTCTGATCCTGGTCTTAACTGAGTTTGTCACGTGTGTTGCTGCATTTTGCATTTTTTGGGCATATCATTAAATTAGACTGCTGTGTTTCTAGGAGAAGATTGAGGCTATCATTAAAATAATGATATCCCCCTTTGCAGCTGTATTACTGTGTGCTGGCTGATTTCTCCAAGTGTGGGTCTGAGATACTGATCCTGAGCTCAGGAGCTTTGCCTTTCACGGTCTAAACACCATCACCTCAGGGCCCATTCACAGCAATGATGATCTCTGCTTAAGACTTCAATAGACATTCATCTCCTCCTCATTCACCACACACACATGCACCTGACGCCTGGAAGATTTGTTTGTGTGGGTGAGAATATCTTCACATACTCTGGCTGGGATGCATGCCTGTTAGGACTTTCATGCTTGTGCGTGCATACTGTGTGTGTGTGTGTGTGTGTGTGTGTGTGTGTGTGTGAGACGGGATGAAATGGCTTTGACTGCATTTTCCACACAGCAGATAAGGATCAGAGGCGCCCTGATAGTAGGAATTAGGAGCAGGGATCCCATTGATCTCTAATGGACCGCTACAAGCAGTCTGAGAGCCCATCAGTGTATCCAAGGAAACACGACCCCACGCACCAACACACACACACATACGCAAGTATACACACACTCACGCAAAACAAATAAGACAGACACACTCACTTGTGTTATAAATGCAAGAAATGTTACTGCTAGTATTAGGTTACACGGCCAAAACGCCCACAGAATCAATGATGAAGGCTTAATTACGGAGGGTGAGAGATGAGACTTGCACGTGTGTGTGTGTGTGTGTTTCAGTGTATACGCACTAACATTTTTGCTGCAGAAAAAGAGGAACGGAGAGAGAGAGCTAGTGTTTCAAGGCTGAAAGTTTAAGTGAAACCAGAAGCTCAGTGGACAAGATTGCCCGGTCGTCCCGATCCTTCACCAGAAAACAAGGGACATAAAAATCAAATTACTCTTTTCTCTCACACACACAGTCACGCACAAGACCAGGGTAAAGAGACGGTGAAAGATGGCCTTCCAAATGTCTTGATATTGTGTCTCTTGTCTTTCATTGCAGATGAAATGAATGTATCCCTCCTGCCGCTCTCCTTCTCGCTACTCCTCGCTTTCTCTTGTTTTCTGGCCTACTGGGCACATCTATTACCCTCTGATGAATGACACAGAGAATCGTATCTGTGCTTACTACTCTCACTGTACAGTGTCAGCAATTCATCCTGCATCTGAAGCCTCAGGGCTGTGTGATCAGCTTCAATAGGAGCCTGTTAATCTCTGCAGGACCAATTAAAAATAACATTATTGAAGAGGCTTTTCACAGGAATGTCACAGTGTCCATGTGACGGTAGCTTTCAATGGCCAGAGCATGTGCAGTTTAGAAAGGATATGTACTTTTTACTCTTCAGGGCAATGTCATGAAATGTCTGCCAGGAGAAAATCTACACTGGTCTCAAGGATAATAACCTTTCATCTGTAGATTTAATTTGATTTTCAGGTTTATTTGGTCTCCTTGGGCTCGAGAAGATAGATCTGAGAACAAAATTAATCTGAAAGACAGCATTTTGGGAAACACACTGATTGTGTTTTTTGACGATAGTTAGGTAAGAGGATTGATATCACCGCCAGCAGCCAGCTAACCTAGCTTAGCATAAAGACTGGAAACAGCTCGCCGGCGTCATGCGTTTCATCTGCGAACAGTTTCCAGGTTGTTTTTTTGGTCACTGTGAATTGAAAATCTTGGGACTTTAGGCTGTTGGTCAGACAAAACAAGCAATTTGAAACTGTGGTGGCCATCTTTTTCACAGTTTTCTCACATGTTTTTCGAAGAGATGATAAATCGATATATAAAAACGATGGTGAAATGCAGCGCCAAACGACTAAACACACCGTTTTAAGAGCAAGTCATTATTCTTTTTCCTTTGTGACTCACTTGGTTTGAGACCCAAGTTGGTCTAACTTCAACAAAAGGAATTTACAGGCCGACAAATCAATCCGCTGGTTTCTCCTTTGAAATTATAACATCCATGTGTATTACGTCAGCACAGAATAATGGATGTTAAAACCACTGGTGGGGACCAAATGCCTCTGAATGCTTCGAGTGGATTCCCAGCTGAGCTTCTGAGTGCTACTTTTCAGCTCTAACTCCACTTTTCTTTCCACTTCTCCTCCACTTCCCTCTAAAATTACATTGACATGACATTGTGATAACCTGATACTACAATAGAAAAGGCTAATTATGAATGTTTAAGCTCCTTTTGTAATTAACTAACTTGCAGTTACATTTCATCCTCAGAAGTTTCTTTCTTACTCCCCTGACACAAGTGGCAGCAGCTGAACCGAGATGAACTTGAGATGGTATTCACATGCTACTTTCATGCTTGGATCTCACAGTCTTTCTTTGACGGAGACAAGGGATAGTTAAACTGGGAATGCAGCTACATCTCACAAAAGAGGTCTTATCGGGCAAAACTCATGAAAAGATTCATTTTAAAAGAGAAAACACAGTCAGGTCAGTTGCAAACATACATTCGACCTTGCGCACTTGCTCGCTGTGCACAGTTTTCCAGGTCAGTCTCCGTTGGAACTGCAGTGATACTGGTTGATTCTCCACCTCATGATTTATGTCCAATGCCAACATGTAGGAAGTCATGAGGAATTTGGGTGGAGAGGATTCCAGGGATGGCCACATCGGTCTCTAGGTAACTCCATCACTTAGTCCTCATCGAAATATCTTGATTATTGGATGAACTTTGTACACACATTCATGTTTCCCAGAAGATGAATCCTACTGACTTCGGTGAGCCCCTTACTTTTCATCTTGTGCCGCCATTTGATTCAAGTTTGTCGTTTTGAGAGAAACTTCTTCAGAACTACCTGAAAGATGACCATTAAAGTAGTACAGACACTCATGTTGTTCTCAGGATGAGCTGAATACCTTCAGTTATCCCTTCACCTTTCATCTAACGCCATCATCAGCTCAGAAGTTCATTTTTTCCAATACACTGTCAAAACTAGTGGCATATCAGCCTCCGCTGTACTCAAACACACCACATTTAATTTTTTTTTGTTTTTTACCATTCTGCTTTATTAACAGAGACAGTAATAAGAGACAGACAGAGGAGACAGGCGAGATAGAGGGGATGTCACACAGCGAGGGGATGGAAGTGAACCCAGGCTGCTGTCTCGAGGACTCAGCCTTGATACCTGGCTCTCGCACTGCTAGGTGAGCCACCAGGGCGCCTAGCTGTGCTGTTTAGTGCTGATTAGCAAATGCTAGCATGTTAACACACTAAATTAAGTTGGTGAACCTGGGAATTTTCACCTGCCAAACATCAGCGTTTTTCACATTGTCGCTGTGAGCATGTTAGCATGCTGATGTTAGCAGTTTAGCTCAAACACTGCAGCCTCACAGAGCCTCTAGCATGGCTGTAGGCTCTTAGTTTTGTGTAAACCATAATCACAAAAGTCTATTGGTTGTCTGAACCTAACCGTACCTTAACCATACCTGCCTGCACCGGCCTCCAGTGGTGGAGGCTAAACTGACAGAAGAAAACTTAACTTACCTGTCTGATCATCCCATGTGTCGCTGTAACAATGTCACCGTGTTAGCGACTCTGCTATCCCTTTGAAAAGCTGGCCAGAACATCATTATTACACTGGGATTCTCATAGCAAAGTTATTCTAATTAATCTCAGTCACATCCTTCGCTTATTACATGTCACTTCACCTCAAGATGACTTACAGCCAGCATTGAGCAACTCTCTGACACCTCTGTCCTTTGATCACTTTCCATCCATCTAGTTCTTGATCTACGCCTCACTCAGTCTTTCATTTTCACTCTTTTCCCACCACTTTTTCTCTGTCAGCGCCGGCTTAATTGAACGCGGCAGTTGTCTCCTTTTAATTTCGGAGCTTGCTAATGTCATTAATAATGTATGGATATTCTAATTAGAATCTGCCCCAGTCGCTTTACAGTATAAACACTATTGATCATCTGTTAATTAAGTTTTAAATATCATTGACGGGACGTGGAATCTGAGGCTAATATGAACATTCTTATCAAGCCTTCCCCATGCAAACCCCATGCTCAAAATCTTACACTAATTAAAAAATACTGCTGATCCACTGTCAGTTCATCTTAGTCTTGGAGCGGTGCTCGCACTGCATGTCACCAAAACACACACACATGTATAAACAAACACAGATCCAAGCACACGCAACACGGTACACTTAACACAGAGTGCATAACAAAACAGTCCTGATCGGTTATTCAACCGTGCATTCATGCCACCATATAATTTCCATGATAAAACAGATCCAGGCAAATTTACACACTTAGCCAGGAGACATATGAAGCTTTTAAGACGAGCTTGCTGTCGTGCAGAACAGCTGGTCTCCCAACACTGAAGGATTAGTCCCCGATGCTAGAAAGTCAGCGCCAAGATCTATCTCACAACGCACAAACCTGCAAAATCTGCCCACACACAGGGATGCAAACACCAACAAACAAAAGCATCATGCATGCACAGACAAAAGAAAAATGATCCCACATATGTAGTATATATTGACACAAACACACATGCTAAGTGGAGGCAGGGAGAGCCACAAAGAGCTAAGAGGGAATAGGCTTCACTGGGATTGGGGGCAGACCCCACTGCATACCAAACAGGCAGGTACAGATGGCAACCTCAGGGCTAAACACACCCCAAGGGCCTGTCTGCACGAGTGTGTGTGTGTGTGTGTGTGTGTGTGTGTGTGTGTGTGTGTGTGTGTGTGTGTGTGTGAGTGCTGCTAAACTGAAGTGGAGCAGCATGTGGTGAAAAAAAAAAGAGGAAAAGGTCAAGTGCTTGTCCAACTGCTAACAGCCACTCCTTCTTCCAAGTCTTCCTGTCTTTATCAGCTCACACTTTCTCTCTATGAGACATCAGACAGCAGGAAACATCTTCATGTGTCCTGATGTGGCTGTAACTCAGGCTAATACACAACCAACGAGTGGAAGCGCAAAATATCGCCATAATGGGTTTGGGAATCTAAGTTAAGATGATGGGCGGATTGAGGTAGATAGATGCTGGACGTGTCAAAGGGCAGCTTTGGAAAGTTAGATAAAATTCTTTACAGTTTGCCTACCGGGCAAACAGGTTGGTGGAGGATGCATTCAACATCCTGTAGCACCTCGACCACCAAGAGACGTACTCAAGGATCACATTTCCAGATTTCGGCTCAGCGTTACACTATCGTCCCAGAAAACTTTCAGAAATTCTGGTTCTGATTCTTTGTGTACCTCTGTGACAAAACTAAGTAAATTCAAGATGTTTCATCGTATGGCCTTCATCAGCAGGTGACCTATTCAGGTGTTAACAGGTGGAAGTAGATCATAATCCTGCCTCCTTTTAAACAGATTGAATGGATCAGTGCATTTCTAAATGACCACAAAGTTTCTATGTCAACACTAGCTGTTGCCATCTCTTCATAAAGACTGGCCATCTTTATGCATTGCTATTATATAACACAAGCATTTAACACAGTAATTTGTGGTTTTCTAGCACAATTTTACCAATGAGCCATGATAACAAGGGGATAGAGGAGAACATGAAGCTGCAAGTGAGCTCATAGCACTAACCTCAAAACATTTCACATGCTACCAAGGTGTTGCAGGCAACACCCTTTGCTGTGGAGGCACACCATGTGAAAACTACTTTGTGTCATGGCTGCACAGGCTGCTGTCGCCACACATGACGTTTTGTGTTCTTGCTCAATAGGACACCTTGCCGCCTTAATCAGAATCAGATGTAATGCTGGCATAAGGTTGCATTTGAGACCAGCGCCTCAATTCCTTGAGATCGTTCATGTTATCATGAAAGCTGGAGTATCCTGTTATTTCCCTGACTGCAGGGAGGATTGCAAAACCGCTCGAAATCCTGAATGGACCCTCTGAGAGAAAACAGATTGGATATGCAACATGTCTTTGATAAGAACAAATCAGAGTGTCGCATCAACTGGTGCGAGTCAGTTGACACCCATACAGACGAGTTCATGTGCATAGACACCTGGAAAAAGGACAGTGGCATATCCAGATGAGTCAACGTGGACTGACATGGAAAAAGCCTTAACGCGTCCTGGCTACTGTACCTTCTTCTGCCTGTGTGACGCATCCAGTGTGCGCTACAGGCATCAGTTGATGCTTCTCAAATAACCTGATGAATCTCAAGGCGATCCAGTTCTTCAATAGTAGAACATCTGTTAGGTATCTGCTGTTATGCTGACAGGTGGTGCATGTGGATAAGCACTTCCAGAGGAACTGCATTTGTGAAATGCAACACTGCCCAAAAGCTGCCAGCCAGTGTTCATCTGTTTCATGAAGGTGTGTTTCCTCCCAAGGTTGCATCTGAGAGAAGTGAGTTCAGAACCTGTTCTCAGTTGCCAGGGAGACTGTGCTTTGGTGAAGTAAACAGGAACAGTGCTATTATACAGAAACCGTTTGATTCACTTCTTACAGTTGTGTCCCTCGCGAGGCCTTGTTCCATTATGTCCATGAAGGTGGCACTTTATTATTGTCTCCTGTTTGCTTGAATCCTGTAGAGCACAAAGATCCTCTTTTCAGCTGATAACTGTCACTTGAGATCACTCGAGAAAACGTGGACAATCGACACGACTGTGTTTTCTTTGTAATGAAAGACACTGCAGCGGGGTTGAGCCATGATACAGGCTCCTTCTTCCAAGGTTAAAGTGTTCACAGCGAACGCTTTGCTTCTTTCATATACATAAGAAGATGGACCGGACTGCTCGTTTAGAAAGCACTGATGTCGCAGGAGAGGCATTGTTCAGCACTGGCAAACCCCTGCTGATGCATTATGTTCATTTTGTACAACAAGGCAGTTAAATGTCACTGATTATTCCTTTAAGAGAGCTGCGGCCTTGGGCACTGAAGACATCAAAGGGCTCAGAACAAGCAAGTGATCTGTTGCATGCTTATTTGAGGACCGCACAGACTCTACAGCCCTCTAGTTAAAGTCTATTTACCACAAAATCTGCCAAAAGACAAATTTACTTTGTTCACGGTGTTAGACTGAAGTGAAGACTTCACCAAAGCATCTCACTTTCACATCCTGTACATCTGCACCGGTCTCATAAAGGTTGCAAAATATACGTTTTAAAGTTGGCACTAGTGGCTTTTTCAATTGGTAATAAATCATTTATTAATGCTTTATTGGTTAGTAATAAACCATTAATGTGTTTTTTTAATGGTGGAAGAAGTTCTTAATTGGGGGGTAAACATGAAACCATTTTAATCATATTTATTTTATCAGTTGATTTTGATTTTGTATAATAAAATATGAATCAAATAACTAAATCTGCAAATTAACAACTAAAGCTGTCAGATAAATGTAGTGGAGTAAAAAGTACAATACAGAAAGTAGTATACCAGAGTACAGTACAGTACTTGAGTAAATATACATAGTTACAGTGTAACACTGCTGATTTGCTGAGATTTTTCCAGTTACACACTGTATTTCTGAACGCTATGTATTACAGTAAACTACAGCAGAAATGTTCTTCATAATTATATTCAGAAATACAGGTGTAAATTGCAGAAATATGCTGTAATTACCAATATGTCTTTATCCCAGTGGACCAGTGTTGAAATCTGAAAATCTATTTAAAAAAGCATAACCACTAAAACAGCTACACAAAGGAGGATGAGACAAGTGGCAGCTTTATGGAACTGAACCATTATTCAAAGAGAGCACAGTATTTAACCCCAAATACCTCAGAAAGCAAGCGAAACATGACATACCTTGTGTTCAAAAAGCAGATTCTGTCCTGTCGCAGGGCATCAATGTAAACCCTTCATGATTATATCCTGAGCTGCCTTTCAAACTCTGAAGTCTAAACACTCACAACAGCCTTGTAAAGTGTGCAAAAACTCCGGTCAGTTCAACAGAAGCAATATAAGAACACCATCAAACAGACTGCAGGTTAACATTGGATTCATAATATCTTCGAATGTCCCCTGTTTCAATGGGCTGGCATCCAGGTGTCCCAGCTCTCTGAGATAAACAAGAGTACAAATTGGGCACAGAGAGAAAGAAAAAACTAATTGAAGCATCTGAATGCCAGAGACAAACACTTTAAACAAGAAAGGACGCCCAGCTAACATTTCTAAAGTGCAATTCAATATCCAGTTCTTCAAGAGACGCGCGACACAAGGACTCACTGTGAGACCCTTCCTGTCCTGTTTGTCTTCTCCTCTCAGGGTTTATCCCAGTGACGCACCTGAAACAGCACAAAACACTTGTATGAACAAACAGCTTTGAGTAAACCTTCGAGCTAAACTGCAAATATCCTTGCAGCAACTAAGCTACATCTTCTAAACACACTTGAGTTGAATTATCTAACAAACTGAAGGGGATCTTGGCCTCCAAATATCTGCCACCTCGATTGTTTGCATCATTATGTTGAGTGTCTTCAGATAACATGAAATACAAAGTGGGATATAATAGTCTCACATTCGCATTCGCTGACTTAAAGGTATAATATGTAACATTTTTGAAAATGGTTTAGGTTTCTTGTGTGTTTTGTTGCATTGAGAAGCTTAATTATCGCAAATGTTTCCGAACAAACCCAGAAAAATCTGGAATTTTATTCAAGGTAACGATGTGCCTGTCAGTCGTCATTACACCAGATGAACGAAAGTCAGCAAATATAACGTAACATAACGTAACATGACTACGTCTTTTTTTTTTACATTGTTTTGCTTGAGAGACCCCTAGTGGCAGAAGTTACACACTGCGCGTTTAAATGTTGACAATGTACTCAAGAGAAATCAGTCGAAAAATAATGTTTAAAATAACTAAAGTGCCTCTATTTGCCTGCCAGATGCTTGCTAGGATTACATAAATTTATTGTTCACAACAATTCAACCTAAGGTCAGTAGTAAGGAAACCGGACGTATAAACATAGCAGCGATGTAAATGTAAATACTGCATTAGGCTGTCAAATCTTGCAGTAGCTTATCATACATTTTGTTCTAGTTTTTGGCTCCAAAATGCATCAAAATTGACAGTATTTCCCCCTTTCTTTTGGAGGAACAGTACATTACTTAAAGAATTTGGCCGTATTTTTAGCAGTTCATTACAGCGCTGTTGATAGAACGGATTATTAAACCGCAGACTTAATGAAGTTTTCCTTATTTATGATTCGCTAACATTTAGAGCTGCAGAAGAAGAAGGAGACTTAAGGAGAAAACGTCATGATTTATAAACAGTTTACTCACTTTCTAAGAAGCCATCAGGTCTGCAGTTATACATAATTCATGAATTAGACGTTGTTTGGGTTTCTCACACTGAAATAATGAATCAAAGTGAATTAAAGAGCTCACTAAAAAGGAGCTGTGGAGCAGTGAGGGGATTTTTTTTTTTTTCTCACAACCTGGCAACTTCAGAAATTGTTCTTATTAATGGCTAAAGACCAACATATATAAATATATATATATATAAAAACATTAATTTGTTCCCATTAATAGACGTTTTTTGTTTGTTTGTTTTTTTTTCTTTTCAGAAGACATTTTACATGGCGCAGTATTAAAAGCACAGGTGGTAAATAATAAAATAAATGACTGAATTTCTGGTTTTGTGCACACTGGCTCGCTGTCTGCTGGGACACTCGAATGGCACTGAGCCATCGTTAATGTTATTAGTAACACCTGTGCTTTCCCTTACTGTTAGTTACAACTTAGAGAAGGTGGTGGAACAAGTATTCAGACCTTTTGCTGAAATAAAAATACTAATATCACACTGTGAAAACACTCTACTGCAAGTCAAAGTCCTGTGCTGAAAATCTTTAAGTATTCGAAGTGAAAGTACTCATCGTGCAGTCAAATGGTACTTTATTGTTGTATATGATGTGTTTGGATTAATATTACTGCAGTATTAATGTGTATGCTGCTTTATACTGCTGCAGATATTTATGGTCGAGCTCATTTTGACTACTTTGTTCACTGTTGGGTAGTTTAATCTACAGCAGTGCATCATATTCTGTAAAATCATCATGTTTGCAGTGTCTCTAAAAAATAAAAAACAGCCTGTTTTCAGCATTGTGACGATGCATTTTACAGCTAATCCAAGAGGCTTTTTAAGTAGTTTATTTGGCTTAAGAAGAACACTTAATCCTTTGCAGACATTCACATTCAAAAATCCCTTCATTCGGAGATACATGGTTCTCAATGGACATGAAGGGTATGAAAATTGAAATCTGAAAAGTAACTAGTAATGAAAGCTTTCAGACGCATGCGGTGGACTAAAAAGTACAATAGTTGTAATGTAAAATTGCAGAAAATGGACCTCAAATTTCTACTTTAGTACAATACAATACCCACAGTCCACCACTGCTTCTAGGCCCTCTGCAGAGCATCGTTAGCGGCTTTATTGATGTTTCTTACACACAACACAGACATTTAACACTGAAAGCCAGCATTTCTGCATCAGCAGCATCGGTCGACTCGCCGGGTCCCTTCCTCCTGTCTGAAGTTTTCTGTTACTTCCCGTTAACGTCCCCTCTGCATCGGCCGGACCATCTGCTTCACCTGACACACTGAAACGTCGCTCGTTCCTGAGTCTGATGTCTCAGTCTGTTGAAAATCAATAAGGGAAGGAAGGAAACGTTGCCGGTGGTAGCATGAGTGAAGCGATAACAACTTTTCCACCCTCCCTGTTTTCCATGATGGCCCGTCGGACCGTGTGCGAGTGTCTTATTGATTGGTGATGTCATTTAACCGCCGCTGCCTTTCCCAATGGGCTTGTTTTATTTGCTATATATTTCTGCTGATGCTGAGGTCACACTGACACGGCGGCCGACGAGTGAGCGTTCTTACTTCCATTCGGTGAAGTCATCTTATGCACTGCCTTTTGTTTTCCTCGTTCACCCCTTTACCCTTCCATAACTGGTTATTTCTAATCAAGTGAAGGCTTATACATGGAAGTGGACAAAATAATAGAAACACCCCTGAATTTAGCGCATTGCATCCATGAGATATTTCCACTTTTTCCTCCCCGGTTTATTGCTGTCAATGCTGTTTGTCTAATATGTCCCATTAACAGTCTGAAGGTAATGATACTTGAAATTTTTGTTCAGAAAACCATTTGAGATCATTGAGAGTTCGGTAAACATTCTTCTTCTTGGGAGATTTGTATTCCAAACCTGTGTGAGTATGGCTTGGTCTAAAATGTAATTTTACATTTTTACATTCACTTATGATTTCCCCATAATTATTTTTCACACTAGTCAGGGACCCTGGAGCATTCCACATGGCGGACTCCTGGCAGTCTGAGGGGCAGGAGCAGAAAAAATAAAAAAGGGCACCAGCTGCATGCTGTGGGGCGCCAGCACGCAGAGTCGTGATGCATCTATGGTGGAACAGTTCTAAACCCTGGATTAAAATGGTTTTATACTGTATCTCAGATTTACTAATAATTGCTACACCTCTCTAATAAAAACACACAGCGGGCTTTCAACTGTTTGACCTTTCAGGGGCTCATAGAGCTGCTTCTTCTTGCACGCTGGCCACCGCAGAGGTCACTTTGTCATGTTTAATATAGTACAGGAGCATCCAGGGGGGCACTGTTGCTCTGGTTGATTCAAACACGGGGGCACCAGGGGGTGGCCAGTTGACCCGGCCCTCCCCCTGAGGCCACCAGTGTGCCACATTGAATTTCATGATACATATTGTTTGTGTCACTGACAAATAGACCCTTAAATCCTTGAATCCTTTAAAACATTGCAGTATTTTTAATAGCTTAAATGTATAGTTTAAGTGTTTTTAAACGTGTAAGATTTTTAAAACAACATTACATGTTCCTTCATTTTGTGCTTTAAAGGACCATAATTTTTCAATTCAGGTGCTAATTCAGGGGTTCACGTCGAACACTGGGATCGTTAATGGAAAGATTAATGTATCATGAAAATTAAGGTGTTTTAATGGATTATACGCATGGTTTGAGGGTTTTTCAAGGGCTACAAAAGGACCGATTGCCAATAAAACCATCTTTTAATTTATGCTTTAGAAGGGGATTTCTCATTAAGGTGGATTCAGGGATCATTTTCATGTTTGTTTGAGGTTTTTTTTTTTGTTATTGCTATTTGGTTTTGATACATTTTAAGGTGATTTTACCCGATAAAACCCTGCACATAATCCATTAAAATACCTATATTAGAATCCATTAATTTACTCTATTCATCTCTTAAATATATCTTAATTACATCATAATTAACAGGTATGGTTAATGAAACTACAAAATAAACAATTACGGGTTTCAGGTGTTTCACCTTTATTTTAAATGATTCTCACACAAAAACAGTTAATTTAGGTATTCTTGCTCCTGTTGTCTTCCTCATCATAACACCTACACCTGTGCATCTGTTGTGGTCTTGAGCCACTTTGTGTCCTGTCGCACTGACTTAATCAGATCACAAGCTCACCTGCTCTTTTCTTACCCACCAGTAGGAGGGGCTGTTGATGTGGTAATAATGAAATGCACCTCACACATCCAAGCACCGTTTCCACGGCTCAGTCCAATGGAGGATAGTGAATGCTGATAAGGGCGTTCTCTGGAATCCACATACTCAGATTCCCTCATCTTATCTGCACAGTAAATCTTAATTTGTTTGTTGTTTTCTCGCCCCCCCCCCCTCCCGGATCACAAACTGTAGCGGTAAGCACTCACAGCTTCTGGTTCGACCAGGTTGTGTTGCTGCAGAAAAGTGTGTTGGTTTGGAAAAGTTGCTGGTGCTGCAGGTTCGACCCCGCCTGGCCGTGTGTGCACATGTGTGCGTTTGTGTGTCAGGCCTCTCCGTCAGTGTTATCTTTTGTGTGAACAGGCTTGTTGATGGCGCTGAGACGGCGCAGGTTGACATAGTGCTGAGTTGCATGGGAAAGAGAGTGGCGTGCTGTGTTTGTGGACTCAGACAAGCGTGGGGCAAACCGGGTTCGACAGGAGACATCATAGTCAGAAAAACAACAAGATTAGGAATCACCCCTCCCACTCTTCACCCGCTCTCCCCTCACCCTTCATCAGCCAGCTGTCCATGAACTCATCTCTTTACCTCATCTTTCTTTTCAATTCTCCTCAATGCTCTTCATCTCACTGCACACCACCTCTCTTCAGCTCCCCATCTTTGTTCTCTTATTCAACACCACCTCCCCTCTTCTGCCTCACAGACCAATTACCTAACTAACTCACCGTCTGCTCTGCTCTCACAGACCTTTCTTAATTCATTTCATTCTTTCATCGTCACGTCCACTGTTTACCTAGTATTTATCTGGCATTTTCTCAAACAGATGGTTTACTGGTTGCGCAACACATTTGTCCTCGCAAGCGTGAATATGTCAGAAGTGCTCTGCGCACGTTGGGGCTGAATTCGACGTTCGCTCTGTCAAGGGAATCGCACTGATCCTCTTTGTGGAGGAGGCGTCGTTAAGTTTTTATCAGGTGCGAGCAGGATCTGCCCATGTTTTCTTTACAACGAGCGACGGCCATTTCATTCCATTTCAATTAGGATTTGTGTTTGAGGGATAATACACAACAAAGGTGTCACCTATTCTAAGTAAGTGCATTTCCATCAAGCTGTTTTTATGCATATTTTTAATTTGAGCATAAGAACAAGAAGAAAAATTGCAAAAAACATTTTTAGAATTGGTCTTCTTCTGCACCCGACTGCAGAATTAGCGCCACCAACTCTTTATCTTGATGCACACAACTCCTGATATTCAGACAACAGCAGTGGATGTAAATGCACGTGTATTTCCGCACATTCAGCTCAAATATGTGCAAAATTTGGATGGAAACATGACAAGTGTCGAGGCTCAGGTGACAGGTGTTGAGCATGAGGCTGGTTTACAGGTTCACAGCTCAGTGGAGGAAACAGTCTCACCACATGGTCCATTTACTGTAGCAGCTGTCCCAGAGCTTTCAGTCATGTGTTTCAAAGCAAGCATGGAGGCTAAATCTATAAAGTGATCAGAAAAGTTGAAATGAGAACATTTGCAGTTCCAGGACGATCGGTGCTGATGAGCATCGTGTGATATGATTAAACTGTGAGCCCTGAGCTGCCACTAAACGGACCTTGCGGTTTCCTCAACAGCAAAACGATCGATTCTCCACCTTATCTCGTGTTCATACGGGATACAAAGCTTGTGCCAAAAATTTAGCTGACTGATAAAAATCTTTTCACTCCCAGAGATAACACAGAGTCAACAAATCAGCTGGAAATACCGCATCCCAGGAAGTACAACCATGCAAACAATGTCATCTAATATTTGATAACTTCAGACTTCAATTAACTTTGTGCTGAACTTTTTTGCTGAAATCCTTCATAATTTCAAATCTAAGTTAACCTTTGAAAGAATGAAGGTGTTAGGGGAGTTGTATTAAAGTGGTCAGGGCGAGCTTTAATTTTAGAATACATTTTTTAAAGCTGCCGAGCGCCCGGTCACTTCATTATTACCTTGAGGTGTCCTTCCTCCTGTCCTGCCCTCTCCCCCTCGCTGGCTAATGACCTTTCACTCTGGCAGACAGACAGATGATTCCATTTTACCCCCTCTGCGCAGATGTCAAACGGATGATAAAGGAGAAGAAAGAAAGATGCGATGAAGAGATGAGGAGCTTAGCAGGATTTGACAGCACACTGTTGGAAAAGAGAGCGGCCACGAGGATGGATGGATGAGCGGAAAGCAGACAGGAAGGATGGCGGTGTTTGTTTGTCACTCTGAACTGGTCTGAATAAGCCTTTTCACATGCAGGAATAACAACCTTTGTCACATTAACTTGTTGCTTGCTCTCACCTCTGACACCTGCAGCTCAACTGCACTGGTGGAGTTCATGAATGTACCAATGAGGCCTGCTCCTTTATCATAAACACGTCTTTTAACACCACTTCTGCGGATAATTCTGGATTTAAATGGGCAACAAATCCTGCAGAGACCAAAACCAAAAACTGATCTTACTTAGAAGTACTGCACTCAGTTCCCTCATTACAGGGAACGCGGACACTGCAGTTTATGTCGTGTCGATCCCACAAACACCCTCCTGAGGCCATGAAACACGTACTAATGCACACAGCTCAGAATTCAGTTTGAGTAACATTTACCAGAAACTACAGTGTCCAGCTGTTTTAGCAGATTGCTCTCTTAAAAATGAAGGTGTGTATTTGCGATATCTTCTTAAAGGTTTGCACCCTCTGTAGCAACGAACGATCCAGGCGATCCAGACATGAAAGCTTGATTTTATGACGAGTAAAGTATTTGATTTTTTCCATGTAGTTTGATGGAGGTACAGTTAATAATACTGAATGTAAACATGATTACACACCTGCAATCTCATCAAAAATGTAGACAGGATGTGCCGACATTTCTGTCTTGGGCCTTTACAAAATAATAGTAATAAGAAGAAGAAGAAGAAGAAGAAGAATTGTATTTATATAGCACCCTTCAAACGTTACAAAGTGCTTTACAGTAAAACAAACAATAAAACCAAATAAAATTTAAAAACATAAAATATAAAACAAGATGCACTGAATAGAAATTCATATATTTTTTAATATATATAATTGAACTTAATGCTTTAAAAAGCAATGCCAAAGCCCAGCAAGCCTTTATGCTCTACATGTATTCTCCTGTCTGAAGAATAGAAACTTCATCTTACAAATAAAATAAATGACCAATTAAATTGAGTGTATTATCAATCTATGGAATAAAATGGTCCATATCTGGTAACAAGCATCCTCTGGCACTTGTCTTTGACTCTATTTCACACTCAGACATGATGCTTTTACTGATAATTTCCATAATATTTCCAACAAAGGTTACAGGTGTGAAAGGGGTGACAGTATTGTATGGCTGTCAGTTAATTTAATATGAACTGAAAGGTGCCCTCTGTTTTAGATTGTACAATCAATATCAACATCTCATTTTCTGGTTTTTCATTTCCCAAGATCCCCAGACCCTGAAGGAGGCGGGAGCAACTTAATCAGCAGTTTAAGGAAAACGCTTTTGCTGCTGTGGCTGACAATGAAGGACAATGGAGACAGCTGCTGTACGTCTAGCTGTGTGACTGGAGCCCAGCATGAGCCCGTATTTACATTTCAGTCAATAGAGTATTCACTCATCTGTTTGAATGACCTTGTAAAGTCAGTAATCCCTGCTTCACAATGAATAAATACATAAACAATGAAATTTCATCCGCTCGCAGTCGCTCATTTTGAAATAAAGTGAGACAAGTGGAAAAAAGGAGATGCGTGTGACTCGGATTTCACAGAAATTCATTGACTGATAAGTAATTGCATTCTCACACAGAGTGGTGATACTCTTGTTTGTTACCACAGGGTAGCGACTGTGGTAATGGCCCAATCTATATTGTACTTGTGCAGCAAACAGCAAGGCAATCAATGCGTCTGACCAATTACTGTGCTGCCCCCTTATTAAATGTACTATACGTTACATGTTGTTGACACTGAGTTGACAGAAGGACTCTAAAACCAGAGCTGTGCTATGCAATCTGTATCAGCACTGTTTTTTTTTTTTCCAGTCTTACTTCCAGTGCTGCAGAAAACAGCAGATTTCAAAAAGCAAAATAGAACTGTTCCCAGCGTCTGTAACCTGATGTTTTATTCAGAGATGAGTTCACTTCACTTCACTCTGCTGTAGTGATTTATATACGGTCTGCTTGAACAAATGAGGGGTTTTTTCTGCTCAACGCAAAGACAAAGACAGAAGGGGGGGAAAGCTATTTGCAATTTGGAGCATCAATAAAAATGCAAATGGTGGGAAACCATTTCTCAGCTGTGCCGATGGAGGTGTCGCAGCGCCCATAGACAGCGAGACGGATGGACCCACCCGAACCCAGAATTCTTTATCTTTAAGCTGAAAGACGGAGGAGAGTTGAATTCTTGCCTTCTTTTTGTAAGGATGTGTTTTTGTGCTCCGCGGTGACTCACAAGAGCAGATGCTGGGCTGACCTCATGGTGGAGGTGTCACTGTTGACGTGAGGAGCGGGCCAAGGTCTGTCAATCAATCAGTCGGTACAGGATGTCCTTCAGGGAAGAATCTTGAGCGACAGGTGCGTTGAGAAAGTCATCATCTGAAGCTCACAGTGAGAAGATTTTCTAGACACACAGGCGAAATGTTGAACCAGAAAGAATCTTCTTGTTAAACTTGTCTGGGAGTGAAAAAACTGACCGTTTTACTAAACCCCTCCCCTGAATAACGATCGTCCATTCATCATTTAGAAGCTGTAGCTAAGCACAGCGGGCCTTAAGCTTGGATTTCTGTCTTTCAGCATGATGACAGGGTGTGCATCTATCATCAGAGAGATATTCTGCATGTAAGGAAGGTTTCTTTTTTAGTCTTAAACCAAAGAGCAACTGTGTAAGGAACAGATAAAACACAACGTTGGTTTCTGTCCACTGGTTTTTCTGCACATTTTGCACATAAAAAAAAGTTTTTACGTTTGGCTGAGGTGCAAAATTTAGTTTATCAATGAAAGTAAAGTGCAATGGAAACACATCATGTGCATGAGGCATGTAGAGTTGTCACTGTAGAGACAGAAAATAGCAACAGAAACATCAGCTCTGTGGAGGGATGAGAAGACATGAATACATGACCCAAACAGAAATACCAAAAGGGTTGCACCACATTGATTTTCACCATTTGAGGTTTGACTGGAGCTCATTTACTTACATAATCTCATTGTGCCCTCGTTTTCTGCGGTAGTTTTATGGCGTCCGACTGGAAAATAATGAACCGACTCCTAATATTCTCAGAACTGTAGAGGTTTAATTTGCATCTTCTTTTGCAGAGTTTCTCAAATTCAGTTAAAATTTGTGCTACATTGAATGGAAACCAAGCTAGTGTGGCTTATCTGCTCAAATGCAAGCTGCAAGTTAGTTAGCTGGTACGGCTTACTAGCGTACAACCTGCAGCAGCAGCCTATCTTAGCGTTACTTCCAAGGCCAAGGAGCAGATCATTAGCCAGCTAGTTTTTATTGAGTTACAGATTCTGCTTGAAATACGCCTGGATCAGAGTTTAGGCTAACGTTAGCAGCTCTGTCCTGTCTCTGTTGTGTTTGGCTAGAAATGAGAAGCCTGCTTTTGTCAACCTCTGTCTCAAATCAACCCACAGTTTGAAAATGTGTAAAACATTTTGTTGCCACTGTAAAATGTGCTGCGCAAGAGTGGGCGAAGTCTTCGAGACGGGCAGAGCTTAATGCTACCAGTCAGACGATCCATCAGTCAGCGAGCTCTTGCAGGCCTTTTACTGCGGGGTGAAAGCGTTCACATGGGCAGCCACTGTGGCACACATGGAGAAAACAAAGCCATTGCATCACAGTACACTCGCCGTGTCAGCTTCTGATAGCAGCAGGGGGGAGGAAATCGAGCAACTGGTTGAGAACAGCGGGACCTTGAGGGAGACGCATTAAGAAGCATGTGAAGTCAATGAGAGTTTTTCTTTTCCCTGACTTGGTGTTTCCATGCTGGCTGATTCTCCCCCTGAGTGGAGTAAGTGCACAGGTAAGCTCCCAGCGTATTGGTCCAGACTGAGATGGAAGAAATTGTTGATCGACTCTGACGTGCAGCCAAATGATTTTTTTTTTTTTTTTTTCTGTGTGACGGTGCAAACAGAGAAGCGAACGTGGTTGTTTTGGAGCGTGCGTGCAGACACACACTCAGGTGTTTGTCGCCTCTTCCTGAGATCAAAAGGTAAATTCCATCCTTGGGGTGCAGAAGTTCTCCACTTATCCTGTTATTCTAAACCGCCTGCCTGCAAAGTTTTGAATATTTCTCTGAATATTATATAGCTAAGCGGCTTATCAGACATTAACAACAACAAAGTCGCAACTCCTACATCACCTCTGAAATATCACCCCATTCTCTCTACAGAGAAACCTTTCGTAAAAGACACACTGGAGCACTCTTGACCCCGAAGGAAATATATGGATTAACCTCTTTCATTTCCAACACTTTCCTCTCTCTTTCTTATAATCATTTCTTCCTCCACTCTCTGCTTTGACTGCGCCTCCTGTTTATTCACGCATATACGATAAGTGTGCAAAGATTTCCAAGCTGCACAGACTACAAACCCTGCTGTAAACCCTACCTATGTGCTGTCACCACTGCATGTGTGTGTGAGAAAGTGTGTGTCCTCACTGGCTGGCAGTAATGCAGTAGAGTTTAGGCAGAGTGAATGATCACTCTGTTTATAGGGATTTGATTGCAACCCAGAAACCAGCCCACATTCTCCGTCTGTCAGCTGCCAGCGAGCAGCCTGGCGTCAACATTTTACTCCCTGAAACTCTGCCTTTCTTTTTCCTTTTCCTTCTCACTGCCTCTCCCTCCTCCCTCCTAATTCTTTTTCCCGCTCCCCTCCCTTTCCCAACAAATTTATTTATTTGTACCCCCCCTCACCACCACCGCCGCTGCCGCCGCCGCACTCCCTCTTTCTCTTTCTGTATGTGCTCTGATTTCCCTGGGAACTCAGCAGCAGCAGCAGGAGCAGCAGACATATGCCTTCTGAAAAGAACAAAAAACAAAAAAACAGGCACACACACTTGAATACACATGCACACACGACTACGCATCTATACGCACATGCAGGGAACACACACGATTATTCCGTGTGGATTACCTGGGAATGTCGACGCCTGGATGTAGTAATTTCAATATTTGTTTAATCTGAGCTCCCAGTCGCCCAGTATGTGGTAACAGAAGTTTATGAAACCACATTAATTATCTGTGCCAGTTCCCACAGGACCAGCAAAACACACTGCTCATCACAGATTTGTACAGAAGATTGGATGTCCCCCCTCTGACCTGAACCAAGTGTGCGTCTGCAACTGTGCATGCGTGTCTTTTCTTGGCACTTTTTGTGTCTTTTGTGTGGTTGTATGCGTCTGCATGTTTCTTTCTTTTTTACTTTCCTCACAGACATTAATGCAAAAGGGATTCTGGAGCATCCACCCAGCAGACGTTGCTGTTGAATAACCATTGTCTCGACGTCCTCCCAAATCATCCGGTCATTGTGTTCAAAAGGTTGAGAGTTGAACCGATGCACAGGACATGACCTGAGTGCAAAGTTTCTTCACCTTTTAGTCCCTCAGCCCAAGAATATTTACAGTATAAAAAGAAAATCCTTATATATTCACCACTATGATCACTTAAGACGTAACATAAGACTCGTGATCATTCATGTCTGTGCTAGAGGGTAAAAATATTTAGTTAAATACAGTGGAAGGCTTAAAATAACTATTATATGCTGAAAATATACTCTGGTGCAAGTAAAAGTCCTGTTCTGAACAAGAGAGTATAATCAGAGAAATGTATTTAAAGTGTTAAAAGGTATCCCCTATTATTATTATAAGTAGTCTTATTACTCCACATGCATTCATGCAAAAGCAGGATTTGACTTTTGTGGTTGGTTGAGATGGAGCTCATTTTTAACTGTGTCATTCAGGACTGCAGCAGATGATTATGATTCTCATTCTGGATGAATCTGCTCATTATTTTCTCCATCAATCGATCGACTGTTTGGTTTGTAAGAAGCATAATTATTGAAATAATCAAGAGGAAAAGCAGCAAGGAACCATGAAATGTCTTTGACTGAAAAACGACTCGAACGATCATCAGAATAGTCGCCGATTAATTTTCTGTCAATCGACAAATTGGTTAATCAACTAAGCTCTTCATGTGTTTTGTATGCAAAAATCTTGATTTGCAAAGAAACGAGTAACTAAAGCTGTCAAATACATTGAAGTTCCCTCTGAAGCATAGTGTGGAAGCAGAAAGTGGCACGAAAAGAAAAGACTCACGTAAAGTACAAGTATCTCAATCTTAAGTATTTGTATTTAAGTGCATTACTTGAGTAAATGTACTTTGCTACATCGCACCACCGATTATATATTTTAAAAACATGGGGTGCCTCGGAGGAGAATAACGATGAGGCTCAACTTTCCCCACCTCTTCCTCACCTCCCATTTCCCTTCATCTCTCCACTACCGGCTGCCTATTAGAGACATAAAATGCCCAATGAAATACTTTTAAAAAATCATAAAAAGGTGATCAGCAAAGAAGCAATATAGCACAGCTTCCAGCTCATCCAATAAATGAAGATCACTCTCCGTCGTTGCATTTGGCTCCAGCTTCCATTTAGGAGGTGCGGTGACTTTCAGAAACAGAAAGATGACAATCCTCCTTTGGTGTTAATAAAACTGAAGCGCAGACTCAAATTGCCTCTCTAACATAGAAGGCAAAACTGCTCCGAAAGGACATTTCTTGAAGGTGTTGTGAAAAGCCTGACGTCGTAGAGAGAGGCGACACACGCTGAATTGTATGAATGGGGATAATGGCACATGCTTTCTCTCACAGTCTCTCCTCAGAGGCATCCGTGCTGTTATGCTCACGAGAAGTGGTGTAAGTAAGTCTTGTAAAGAATGAAATCGACAGCCTGAGAGAGAAGTTCAAATCCTGCATACTTTCTCACCTCCACACAAGTGTACAATCGCTGTGTGAAGTGTGTACGTGTGTGTGTGTGTGTGTGATTGTTGTATTTTTGGTTTTGGAAAAATTGTCAGCTCCGTATTGGAAAGGCGTCGGGGGAGGGGAGGGGGATTTAGATGCTGCTTGACGATCTGACAGGCGCTTTGAAGCATGCTGGTGCCTTTAAATGACTGAAATCTTCATCAACAAACATGCTCACATTAAAGGAAATCCATGAAACGCACTCACGCCCATGTCACTTTCGTCCTCTCCTGCTTGTTGCATTTGAAAAAGCAGCTGCAAATGTGCACATGAGCAAAGTCTCACCTCTCTTGGCAGAAAAAGGTGCATTCTCACAAGGCCCAGACACCCCCACCCCCCCACCCCCCAACAGCTTATTACGACCAAGCGGCAACCTCTGGGGTGGAAAAATGAAGCCGACGCGGAAGTGCCAAAAACTGCAGTTCCTTGAGTGGTGACTTCAGGCTGACAAGTCAGTCCCCATAGACCCCCATATTAGAATGTTACAGCAGAAATAATATGACAACTGTACGGGGTGAAACTCACTCTGTTAGATTATATTAAGGCTTAAAGTTATGCATAATTACGGGAATGGTTGCTTCGAGTGGGGGGACGTCAAGTACGCTATATCCATGTAGCTTATGATTATGACCCATATTTATGTGGCTGTAGGAAGTGTGATGACAGCAAAGGAGGAAGTCAGGTGACGTAGTATAACGAGCAACAAAGCTTACTTACAATCAGTCAATCAGTCATTTCAGACGCTTTTATCCAAAGCGACATACATATGAATTCACACACCGATGGCGCAGCATCGGGGATCAAACCACCAACGTCCTGTTTGGTGGATGACCGCTCTACCTCCTGAGGCACAGCCGCCCCTAACACTTCACTTATGTCACATACGTAAGTTAACTTATGTACGTAGCGGAACTTATGCAACCAGCGTACCTAGTTTAACCCAAATCATGATCTTTTCTTAAACCTAACAAAGTATTTTTGGTGCCTAAACCTGAACAGGTTCACAATTTTAACCACCTTTCACGTCTCCAACAGTCGCTCTGTGTTGTTACTGGCAAACGACCCTTTCTGCCCTTGAGGTATGAGGACGTGTTGCCCAAACATGAATCCAGAATTATGAACAGAAGGTTGGACTTTAGCTGATATGACTCCGTTACAGCAGAAATTAACACGTGTTGCAGGAAACATGATTTTTGTCATTATAATAGTTGTGTCTGCATTTGGTTTGTTTCCGTACACGTGCTGCCATGTGGCCGGATGTCAGAGATCTGAATATACAGACAGCACGTCCACAGTGTGCATGAAACATACACCTCCATCAATTTCAACATCACACACACACACACACACACACACACACACACACAAGCAGCCATCATCCACTCCTACTGATCCAGAAATAGGCACATATCCCTTCTCCGCTGTCTCAACACAACATTGATATATGAGTTAGCTGTGATGTGTGAGGTTAAGTACAAAGACGGTTGATGCTGATGGCGGCTCATGGTGGGCGGGGGGTCGGGGGGGTGCCGCCGGGCCGGGCAGGTAGGTAGAGAGGGAGAGGTTAAGAGAGTGGGTGTCCTGAATGATTCATAGAAGCTACTCCCAGAACCGCTGCTGCTGTACTCGACACCAGCAGCAGGATATGATAGAGCGCGTCTATTGATGTAAAGAGTTTTCTCTCCGCTCCCATGTTGGAAAGTTCAAAGTTATTGATTTGGCCAGAAAGCTCGCTCGGAGTAGGTGTTCCAGATACCTGGCCCACCACATAATTTTATTTTTACGCAGCAAAGCAGGATCATCGCTGCGTCCGCGTGGTGGGACATCACAAAGAAACCCAGCTCGGATCTCCGTTTCTATTCGTCCACGGTGTCTCCCACCTCTGCCGGCCTTCCCTGTTCTCCTTCTCCCCGCTCCCTCCCTCCAAGGCCGTGTATAGCGCGAGATAAAGAATGGCAGAGTCGGGTACAGAGGGTAGGCTGGCAGGATCACTGTTTATGGACGTTTGAGCCCAGTCTCTCAGAAAGGTAATTTCACGCTCGGTGGCTCTGACTCCAGTCCCAACATTGTCCCTGTGATTAATTAGGCTTTTTAAACGAACAAACCAGGAGCCAGGTGAAGATGTTAATTATCCCTCCGTTATGCAGATAGAATATAGTCACGGCCCTGCAGCTCTGGTTAGCACGTATGTACCCAGACACACGCACAAAGGTTGACATACATCCTCCAGCACATGAACATGCGCCCAGATGCAAATCTACATTAAAACACAGTGTGATCAGTGTCTTACAGCCGCCGTATATGAACTGGATTCACCTTTCCGCTCACCTCAAGCAGTCTTATATCATCAGCCATAAGACACAGCACTGAACTGACTTAAACAATATCAGTAATGATCCCAACACACATGAGAGAGTGCAACCCCTGAGCCAAAGAAACCAGCCTTCTTTTATAACACGCTGGAAACCTGAATCATCCACTCACAGTCATCCTTATTATATAACAACCCATACATCTGTCTGCATGCTGGGGCTCGGTATAAAATGGGAAAATATGGGTTCTGTGGGTCGTAATTCTCTCTAGGAAAAGAGTGACGTTTTCTTCATTTGTTCTCTTTCTGCTCGCTTTTGTTTTGTTTGTTTAGCTGCTCAACTTCTTTCTGGTGCATTATCAGCAGCTCTATAATATATTTACAAACCAAGTCACACACACACCAAACTGACAACTGAGCAAACGCCGTCCACGGCTGAGGACCAGTGTGACAAAGCCCTGGAAAAACATTTTACAGCGATGCTGAACTATCACGTCTCCACATACTGTAACTATCAGGATGACGATGTGTGCAGGTGAACAGCTCTTCACTGGATGCAGTTGTTAAACTGTGAAAACAGCTTTGGACATCAAAATCAATGAAGATGAGACACAAGAATTCAATCGCAGGTGTCGCAAAAATGAATTCAAATTGGATTCACTCAAGTGCTCAGATTACTCACTCTGTCACGAATGAGACAAAGTGATGTTCAGTGACGGTGGAGTTTTTGACTTTTAGCATCTACGTGGAGCTGTTTTTTATGAGCGGGTCCCCGTAATCTGCCACGATATGCAGCGTCGCACCAGCTATGGGCTGGGCTTTGAATCCGCGAGACTGGATTCTTCTCAACTGCAACAGCGTCAGTGTCATTGGTATTGCAGCAATTAGACCCATCCACCATGTCAAACAGAAAGAGAACAAAGCTGAAATAATTAAAACTGATGTCCGTAATGTAAACCAATAGGATGACTGTCCTTTACCAGAAAGAGTCCCATGTTTCTACGAGAAGTCATATTGAGGGAACATTTGAAATGGGAATACAGACTGTCCTGGAACCAGCTGCCCCTCCCATGTCACAACCCAATTAACAGTTCAGTTTAGCAGGATGTTGTACCAGCAAAACATTAGCCTCTCACAGCTGGTACAGTGGCTAGCCTGGTTAGCATTAAGCTAATTGTAAGCACTTCGGCAGAGTCGATAACTGCTTGGTCACAGAGCTGCTGTGGAAACGTTCCAGTGGAGGTTGATACCAGGCTCAACACTGTTATACACTTATTTTTACGGTGCTTTGGTCTTATGTTCAAAAGAAACACGCTATTCCAAAACTGTGTGTCCGAGTGTGAAATTTCTGCACTTAGAGTGCCCTCAAAATTCCCCAAAATAGAATAGACAATTCCAGGACGATAATTTACCAGGAGGGAGCTGGTGAGCGGGTGATTTGGGACGCAGCCAACACATAACCCACTTTCCTGGAGCTCAAGTCAACTCAAGAGTTAAACTTTAAATATTCACTTAAGAGATATTCTTTCATGTCGGCACAAGTTTTATCAGAGGAGGTGTCAGTTTTCTAAAAGTTTCATTTTGAGATCAAACTGTTGCAATGAAAGTACATTATTTATAACTGCTTTTCCTAAACTTTGAGTTTGTCAGGGCCGTCACATGGGAGTAAAATTTAAATCGATACGGCAAAACATGAGGGATGAACGCAGCTCTAACGAGCAGCTCCTCGCTCATTCTTACCGGGTGTCTATGGAAAGGGAACAGAAAGATCACCACGATGTTTTCTCTGCACGATAAAAGAAACAAAAGGATGCAAATGCCGTTGATCCGGCCGTGTAGAGTGACCTTTCAAGACGAGTCCAGCTGGCGGTGGTGTGTTGTTTGAAGCGTGACTCTGTCTCCGTGTCTCTCTCAGTGTGAACTAGCAGCAAGCAGACATCAGACAACCTATTAAAGACTCAATTAGACGGTCTGCGTATTGGATTCCTGTGGCTATCTGTCCTATTGAAATACCATTACAGAGAGACAGAGAGGAGGAAAACCAGAGATAAAGAGCCGAAGATAGAGACACACGGACCGAGAGAGACAGAGATAGACAGAGAGAGAGAGAGAGAGAGAGATAAAGACGCAGAGGGGGAGGCTGAATGAAGCGCCTCTGGCATCAAAGAATGATTAGAGCTCGGCCAACATAATGTGACACACATAAGTTATGGCCTCGGTTCTTCTCATGTCGCAGTACAAAAGCTGACATAACAGATAGCTGGCTGGTAATCCAGTAATGCGGCGTAAGAGCGATACAGTTTTTCAATTCAATAAAAGCCTCACTGATGTATTTTTACGACTTGACAAATGACTTTTATAAGGAACAGCTTGTACACACGCGGCACAGGCGGTGGAAGTGAAAAATAAGTGAATTTAATGCTAATAAAAATAGGAATATGTGTTTTCAGAGTTCCTTTTTTTACAAAGTTGAGGTGTTGCTCTTTGTCGCTCCTTCTTGCCGCTTCCCTCCCGCTCACTTTGTTTCTATTTCTGCCCCCTAATTACCGGCTGTCTATCACTCTTTCCCAACTCAGCTGTTGAACTGCTACTTCCACTCCCCGTGGACGTTTTTTTTATTCTTATTCTTGTTTTATTATTTCACATCACAGAGTCACGGTACATGTAATTAAGCTTTTCCTCTCTCTCTCTCTTCATGTGAACATTAATAATGACAGCTTGATTTAAATTAGGTTGCAACTACAAAACACAAAATAATTAGTTCCATGAGTGTTCGCTCCACTCATGTTGGCAGCGAATTCAGCTGATTCTGGATCAGACTGAGGCCTGGGCTTCAACTTGAGACATGTCTCAGCTGTGTGAAACTTGTATCACGGGCTAGCAAAGGGTCAGAAACCGGGAATCAGGCGAGGAACTAAGGTTGGACAGTCAGGCATTAAAGCTACGACAATCTGGCAGTGAGCTGGTGGACCGCTGCTCCTTAAACACCCTGCCTGATGAGCCTGATGAGATCCAGGTGCGCAGGTGAGCAGGTGGGCGCAGGGGTGATCATTTTGCTGCTTTCTTCTGGGATTGTACCTCCACTGTTTGATGCCGCCACCACCTCCTTCATGATGGTGTGATGTTTCAGCCATTCTTTCAGGTTAAAGAGTGAAATAGGTTGTTTGTCCATGCGCTCATGACAGATTGTGGTTCACTTTCCTGACTGCTTTTGTTAAGCCAAAGTCAGCCTGTTGTCGCCTGACTAGCCAAAACGACTTTTTCTGCAATTCCTCAAGGCACGTTCTCGAGTAATCCACATATGAGGCAGCACATTGCTTTGCTTCCTAGCTGCTGCTTCTCCAAACTGGGGGCTGTGCCGACCGCCATTTACCGTAGCTAACACACTGAGTATTGATAAGTACCTCGTTCAACCCCAATTCAAGTAATTTGAGCAGCTCCTTTAATGTTCACATGTGTTTATTAAGGGGCAATCAGTTTTCTCTGCAGAGGACTCATTACTGCTCAGATATTTGAAGGTTGCCTCAAAGAGCAGAACCATTTCCACTAAATTGAACTGTGAACCATTTGCTATAAATGGTCGGTTCCTTGACATAAGTGCCTCTGACTGGAGCAGCATTGAGTGTGATGGCCGGGAAGCTCAATTTCGGTCTGTCACTGTTTTCATTTTTTGAACATTTCTGCCATTGACCTCACTGTACCTTTCATTTTTTTTCATTGACTGACTGATCACTTACCGTGCCTTGGATGTTTCTGGACCTTTCCGTTTGATCCAGTTTTTGGCAGGAACTGTACTCACTAATGTGCTGGACCTTCCTGACACAGACGTACTTAGCCTCAACTCAACTGTTGGAGTTTTACACACAGCTGATCTTCCTTAAGCTCATTATACAGCCGCTAATGATTGTCACAGAAAAGGCAGTGGGTGCTTAAAGAAGCATTTATTTCCTGTTTCATAATTGTGCTTTATTTGGTGTAATTTGCAGAGATTTGTCTTCACTTTGACATCAAATGGTCTTCCGAGTTGATCAGGTTCAAAGAAGTCTAATTACATCCAGCGTGATTCACTGCCGTAGAGCCGTAAAGCATGAAAAGGTTCAAGGGACACACATACAAGTACTGTAGTTTATAGTTCTCCAGGTCTCTCAGCCTCATCGCTCTCTCCCTCTCGTGCTGCTCTCATCCCCTCCTGCCCCCTGCATTACCACATTAAGGCTTCCTTGTTCCTATAGCAACCTGTCCTCATCTCTCTATCAGGGTGTATATACATAGCCAGTCTCCGGGGTATTCGTTCTCCAGCTCAGCAAAGATATTAGCAATTATGTGCTTGTTAGGAGTGAGCCGGAGATAAGAAAGATGTGTCTTGTGTCTGATTACTTTTGCTCTGTGTTCCTGGGAGAAGCCTGGGAGTCCTCAGGGGGACAGTGCCAAAAACCCCCCCTGCTAATCTAGCCGGGGCCCTGGTGGAAACATTGCACTTTTGCTTGCATTGGATTATCCATGCATGAAATATTGAGTAAATGGAAATGTGGGAGAGCTCTTATGTGAGGTAATAGTTGCGCACATTAGCCAGCCCAGTCCTCTTCATGTCTCTTTTTTCCTCTTTGGACAGGTTGAATGAGCATTAGTGGGCACGGATACCTCACATTGCTGCGCTGTGCCGTGAATGCTTGACCGGATGAAGAGTTTTGGTGCAAATCGATGCTCAACATGGGTGAGGAGTTTTACATTTTGGTAAAAAATTCAAGGTCAAAACCTCGCTTTGAGTGCTCGCAGTGATCACCCTCACACATGCACAGAAACCATCTCAGCCTGTGCTATGTGTTGATGAGACAGGAGCATGAGTGCTGTATGTGCATCGCTAATGCAATTCCATCTCACCAGATGGCCTGGGTTTTTCTGCAAAAAACACTTTTTTTTTTAACTCTCCCCCCATCTCCTCCTCTTCCTCCTGCACCTCTTATTCTCTTACCCTCTTCCACTCCATCCTTTACACCCTTTTTTTTTCCTTTCACCCTCCGCCTCGATTTTTCTCCTATATTACATCTGTGGCTTCACCTCTCGCTTTCATTCCTCTGCGTCGTTCCTCTTCGGTACCTATTTTTCACTTCGTCGCCGCTCTCTTTCACTTCCTCTCTCCTCCCCATCATGTGCTCTTAAGCAGGACTCATTATCATCAATCAATGGCTGAAGCTCTTACACAGCAACTCTGGCTCCAGTCAAGAATTCGTCACTGCCGATCCTTTCGCTCACACATGCGGAAACACATGCTGAAGCCCCCGCTCTGTTGTTATCTCTGTGGCTGTTTGATCAGTCAGATAGAGTGTGTGTCAGACATTAGACTGACATGTTTCCTATGCTCAGGGCTTTCCTCCAGAGGCACGGCGATCAGAAAAGCTCATTTGATTGAATTGATGCTGTGGGCTCGGAGAGCAGGGCCCGGCTGAGCGACGGCTGTGCTGATTATAATGTGCTGCAGCATGTGTCAAACATGCCAGCGACACCGTGGGCTGAATTCCAAAAACAGGATACTGTACCACCCCCCCCCACCCCCACCCCCCCCCCATCCCATCACCCGACGTCCCCTTTACCTGCTGCCCTTGAGCAAACACCCACGTCAGAACTCATCATCAAGAGAGTCAGTCTGGAGAACTGACTGTTGGGGTATTTTCTGTTCTCCGCCTCGTCATCAAAAACGACCATTAAGGTTGTAGCGTCAAGGGTACAGTGAAGGAGGCTTTTGTTTTGGATTGCAGCCATGCAGCAGAGTATTCGGGGGAGCTGGGGATTTGAATGGCATTCCATTACAGAGCACAGCAAGGCAGGTGATAAACCAGGTTTGCCTCTATTGTTGTTTCTCATTTTCTGTGCCTGAGCATTATGACTCCAGAATGTGTTTTGGTTGCATTAAAGTTTAAAAAAAAAAAAAAAAAAGATAAAAAAGGAGACTCCAGTGTGTTGTTTTTTCTTTTTCATTTAGCTCAGGAGGTTTCCAAAATAAATGCGTTGCTGTCATGTTGGGTTTTGAATGTGGGCTCCTTTCCGCCACGTTCCCGCCGAAATTATTCTTACTGAGCCGCCGTCGAAAGTCATGACTGAGAACTGCTGATTTATTCTAGGGTTTTCTGTTTCCGTCTACCTGAAGTTTAAAAGTAAGTAAATGTCTGCTGATTTCTTATCTTTTATGAACAAAAGCTTTAATCTTCACTGTCACTCAAAGTTAAATGCCTTTTTCTCCTAACAGTGAAATGTTTGTCAGAGTCGGAGAGATGTTATCCCTGATACTTGGCTCTCATCGCCTTTACTTTGTAATCTCCCCCAGTTATTCATTTTCTACCTTCTTTAGAAATATACATACTCTTAAAAAAAAAAACCTGTTCATTGAACAGGAGCAGAAGGCGAACACAAAATATTTTAAGGTCAGCAGTAAAAGCTTGGCACAATACTCCCTCCATAATGGAGATTTATTGCTCAAAACCTAAATTCTTAGTACTCTCGACCTATGTGAGACGCCTCTTCACCTCCACTCATTCTCTTCTGTTGGTTTTATTCGCCTCCAATTGCTTCCTGGAGGATTTGAGCTAATTTCATACATGGTGCACAACTGTCCTTACATATGAATGCTGGAATATAGAGACGCCTGTTAGAAAAACATATTTATGTGCTAGAAAATGAAAGGCCTGGATCATGATTCTAGCATTTTTTTTTTAGTTAGTCCAGAAGTCCCAGGATGGAGGTCAGGGTGGATGGTTGGTTGGATGAGAGTTTACATCTTGTGACTCACCAGAAAAAACTTGATCAAGGTTAGGGAAAAATCACCTTTTGGTGAAATATTGAAAAAGTTAAAGCTGTGTTTTTCTATCAAAGGAATAGCTCAACATTTTGGGAAATGTGCTCAGTTTTCTAGTCGAGAGTTAATCTAGATCGTCCAGTATGAACGCTTTGCACTGGCATTGAAATGTTTTGAGGTGCGTTCAAAAGCAAGGTTTCCTCTTTATGCTGACAATAAGCATAATCCAGGCAGGCGTGCTGCTCCTGCAAAACATATTTGTTTATGCAAATTATCTGAATATAAACATCACTTTTAAGGGCCAGGATTGCTGTCTTCTGAAAAACAAGAGATACTGATAAAGGTTCTCCACATCAGTGCCAGATTTCCACACATACATCAACACATGCATCACCTGTGACCACGCGCGCACCTGTGCACGCACACAAACACACACTAAGAGCGGTGAGTAAAGCCAATCAGTGGAGTCTGTCATGGCTGACAGTGAAGTAGCGAGCCGGTCTCGGCTCTCCCTGAGGCCAGATGAGAATATATGAGATGTACACTCAAAGTTCACTCTGAAATCCCCTCTCTCACTGTCACTCCACATGACTCACCCCATCTTTCTTTTTTCACAGACACACCTCTGCACACAAAACATGCGCGCACACACACACAGACACCTGTTCCTGAGGTAGAATTTCTGAGTAGCCACAGAGGAGTCCATTGTATGTCCTGCACATCCTTCTCACTGTACCTGGAGACGCTCCCACACGCTTGAGCCTTTTTAATATTCTCATTCTCTTCCCGCCCGTCTCTCCTCTCTCGCTGCCTCTCTCCATCTCCTTCATTTTATCTAATATAATAGGATAATCGTGTCAGTGACCCTGACTGCTCAGAGCCCTCAGGCGATTATGAAGATGAAACCGAGTCGTTTACATAATTCTGTTGACCCGTCAACTTGTGTGTGCGTGAATGTACGTGTGTGTGTGTTTGTGCGTGGGCTACATATACCTGTATTTGCTTTTAAATGGCATATAATGTGTGACCTTGTGTCAAGGAGTTATCAGCATTTTTCTGGTTAAGCCAACTTACCTGAATACAAAAGAGGTCTGTTGGACCTGGGAATATAAGCACAGGATTTCTCCCCCCTCACCCTCTCTCTCCCCCCTTATTCCCTCCACGGGTCTCTCCCTCGTGGTGTGTGTGAGAATTAGCAAGGTTGTTTTTCAGTGCTGCATAGTTGCAGGCTATTATAGAAGCAATACCACCCAGGGGACAGAGGCATTATGAGTGTTGGAACAGCTAAGAGCCAAGGAACAGATGAGTTCTCCCCTGGCTGTGTCTCTTTCCTTGCCTCACGCTGGTCCTGTGGGCATCCAGCCTCCATAAACACACATATTCTGTAAGGCTATTCTAAGATTTGCCCTATTCTTCCACCCTGCACCTCCATGACTAATGCAGTTTAATACATTCTCTGGCTTGGCTGTACATGTGTTTTTTGTTTTGTTTTTTTTTACCAGAGAACGGCCAAATGACTGTTTACCCCGTGTTTCGGTTGCATTGATCTAGAGGGCTCACTGTTGGAATTCCAATAATCCCATAAGATAGCAATTTGTTTTTGCTTTGCTCTTTTCTGGTGAAACACAAAGAAAGCATTTTGTCATATACCTCGTGGAAGATCGTCGAGGGAAGTGCAACGGAACCAAGGAACGCTGTGAAAAACAAAAGAAACGTCCAGTGGAGCAGACAACAACTAATGAATATGTGGGTTGTGGTTCAAGTATGACTGGAGTTGGCCACCCGTTAATGGGAAATGAGCAAACAATCTACGTTTCTGTTGCAGCAGTTTTAACATCCTGACTGCATGATCAATATCATTGCAGGCTAACAGCTAACGTTAGCTTTTAACTAACGACTCGCCCCCATCTTCAGATAAAATGTCAAAGTACACGTGATAATGGCTTAGCGAGAGATGGAGGTTATCCATCCAGCTGATGTGATTTTTAGTAAATGAAGTAATTCATATTTGGAATATCAATCAAAACCGTATTTCTGGACGCTGATTCCAAACAGCGTCATCTGCAAAACTGCTGTTGGTTCAGCTGCTTTTCCTGCTAATGTCATGTTAGTCATGAGTTAGTGTTCACGTCGACATCCAAGTGAAAGTACAGCTGGATTTCTCTGAAAGTACTGATATATCGGACTTGGCGCTTTATATCTTGAAACCCAAGCAGCCATAGATGCCTCAGGTTAAGTAATTCAAGATAATTAAACCCAAATTTAATGGATATAGCTCTTTATTATTACTGCATAGTATTTTTAATCCTTAAACGACCAACTCTACCGTCACAACTTCATCCAGCTCTAAATCATCATGTTCCTTCCTCTGTTTTCATGCTAACTCTGCCGTCGTTTCAGATTCAGCGACTGCCTCCTGCCCTGCACTCACCTCTTTCCCACCGTTCTCATCACCTGACCTCCCCTGCCCACCTGCTCACCTGCTTCCCATTTCCCTCATTATCTTGCAGCGTATATGCCGAGCCATCTCCACTCACTCCTTGCCAGATTGCCTAGTTTGCTACTGCCCTGGCTTTCCAGCCTTTGTTCTGCATGCCTGACCTACTGCCTGACCCTCAGATTAACGATTCTCTGCCAATCTCCCTTTGGAATAACTTTGCCTACCAACCTGTTTTTGATCCTTGCCTGCTCTGGTAAACGTGGACTTGTATCTTAACCCGTCTGCCTGTGAGCAGTGCTTTTGCCTTCAAGCTTGTTGTTGCTCTGTGCATTTCCAATCAAACGGCTGTATTGAGCTGTCCAATTTGAACGCTCGCTGGACACAAACATGCAAGTCTTTCCCATCTCTGACATGAGATCATTAGAGAACAACTGTCAGTGTGCACAGCATCAGACGTAGATGATGATTACGAGGTCAGGAAAAAGGTTAAGATTTTATTATTGAGTTTCTGAATGTAATTAATCAATTCTGTTAGCACAACATTAAATAGCGTTTGGACGGACACAGAAATCCAAGAGACCGATATCCTCAAAACCTGAGAATATAAAACCATCTACACACCACCACAGACAAGAGAGACGGTGTGTTTATGTGGGCACAGACCTTTTAACTGGACTGTGATCGTTGGCATTTTTTCTTCAAGGTTTTAATTGACTTGAGAAAGGACATTCAATTCGACTGTGCAGGTTTGGACCGCCCACAGCTTCAAATACCATGCAGACGTTACCACACGGCACACAAACACCTCCTCGTCTTACCGTATTTTGTCATGTTTCATTCGCTTGCTTTTAGTGTCAAATACAAATGACAGCTGTAAACAACTGGCTTTGCCTCTACCTCCACCTACTTACTCTCTCTCTCTCTCTGTCTCTCTCACTCTCTCTCCAACCTCAGTAGGCTATGAACTGGAGAGGGTATAATTTATCATGAACATGACAAATTACTTTAGGTGGTGTTGAGGAGTGGATTGGCCGGCTGCGTATGTGTGTGTGTGTGTGTGTGTGTGTGTGTGTGTGTGTGTGTGTGTGTGTGTGTGTGTGTGTGTGTATGTGTGAGTGAGTGTGTGAAGTGGCACAGGGCCTGTAAAATGATATGCAGCACCTTGGCTCTGCAAGGTGGAAGGTGGGAACAGATTTGAACTACTGCTTTGTTCTTGATGTGCCGGTGTGTTAAGAACCACTCCACATATGGTCACAGATCAGAATCAGCCCTTATATTGTGCAAATGTGTGTGTGTTTGTGTGTGTGTTTGTCCATTTGTGTTAAAGTGTTTGAATGTTCTGTTGATGCGTTTGTGTGATTTGCCTTGTGTGAGTGTTTGCTGTGAGTGTCTGCATGTATGTTTAATGCACGGATTTGCATTATTGTGTTTCTACACTTTGTCCAGTCAAAACCTGGAGTCTCCAAATTTGCTTTTCATATAAACTGAAGAATTAAGTGTTGATTCATGGGTTGATAAAATTCTCCTGCTTCTCAAAGTCCCCTTGAGATGGCTGACAGAGTGCCATTTGCTTCTTTATATTTGCTTGTTCCTGTAAAAACAGGAAGCTAGACAGGCACTTGGCATGAATACTGATTGCCGTTTACTGTGGCCAATGGTGTTGAGTGTGTGTTGCATCCACCTGCCATACAGCTAACATTCAGTCCTATTAGCTGACTATTTGTCCTTTCTTGTGAATTCAGTACGTTTTCATAACAGCAGATGAGCTGCAACAAATATCTGTAAGCTGTGTAGCTCAACAAAGGTCAGTTTAACATCACTGAACACAATACCGAGGTGGTTTACTTTGCGGGATTGGCTCCCGGCACTCAGGGAATGAGTTAGCCAATAACTTCGCTAGCTGCACAGCTAAGCATGCGAACTAGCTTATAGCAGCTACAGTTAGAGGTTAGCAACTTGTACTGCTATTCCCCATCATCAAAATGACTACTTAAGCAAGAAGTAAAGTTGTAAAGTGTTTTTGTACAGTAATCCGTGAGGCATCCTTCTGTTTTTCATCATTTTAATGTTTAAATCAGAAACTGTTTCCTTGCATGCAAAATTCACCTCCGAGTGCAGGATGAGTCAACATGTCTTTTTTTTTCTTTTTTTTTTGCCATTGTTAGGCCAGTTACTGGTGTATGGTGTATGTATAATGGAAGACATATGTGATAAAAAACGCTTAAACATCCATTTTATCTTCATGGGAGTTTCAAAAGCTTTAAATTAATTGAAATTGACGCAATAGAACCAAAGATGTCGTCTTTTATATTCCACACATTCTTCTTTCTCATCCAAACCTTCTCTCTACATTACCCACAATGCAACATGACCTCTGTGACATTCAGGTGCGTCATGCTAACAGCAGCTAATTTTCACTTTCAAATTTGTTGTGTTCAGTATCAACTGATGCGGCGTTATACAACTTTTTTCACACATGCAGCAGTTTTTTCCAAGACCTGTAAACAGACTTGTTTGCATCATCACAAAGCTCAAAGATATTTTTTATTTAGCTCATGGAAAGTTTGTTTTGTAGATACATGGTTTTGGGAAAATGAAGATTTACTGTATGCGTGTGCAAGTGTGTTCACTGAATATGCATGTACTTACGTATGCACTGTTTGGGCTTTCACACAGATGTTATATCACCTCTTCTCACCTATCATGTGTTGATCTTTCCCCGACTGTTTTCGTTTTGCAGATGTCTCTTTCCATACGGGTGTGTTGAGCTCCATAACAACCAGGAGTCACTTAGCAGAAACCGTCTCTCTTCAGTGCCAAAGTAAGCAGTGCTGACCAGATAGGAACATCACAACAGAGGCCGGGCCGAAAGGATAATAGGGGCTCTCTGATGACACGCAACAATTGGCTTTTATCACTCAGTCAGTCGTGCTTTTTGCACTGGGACTTAGATGAGAAATTTTCCATTCCAGCAAATTTTCCAATAATAAACCCACCGAACAAAGAAGGAGAAGAATTTTATATGATTACACCAGAAACATCAACACACGTATCCACCTGTCAAGTACATTGATTTTTTTCTTTTCTTTTTTTTTTTTCCTGTTTTCAGAGCCGATACTTGAGATGAAGGGCCAGAGGGTAACAGTTCATAGCAGCCGTTCACTGGGCAGCACACTTCATGTATTGCTTGGCCCTGATTCTGTGGAGGAAGGTGAGAGTTTGATACAGCTGGTGCATCAAACCAGGCAAGAAAGCTGGAGGGTAAGATGGTTTCGGAGTAGGTTTTGGAAAAACTGCTGCAATATCTTTGCACTGAAGTCAGTGAAGACTGGATTGCTCATTGTTTCGATGGCTGATATCTCTTAAGTCCCCAATTTCGAAAACACCACCCCAGTATCCCTCTAATTGGATAGTGTTTCTTGCTTGGGCAGGTTTAGGATTAGATGGTTGGTTACAAGGTTCAGGGTATGAAAAAATGTGTGTCAGAGCCAATCAGAGGCAGAGCAGGGGCGGGGGGAAAAACATAAAGCAGGGAATCTGAATAATGGCCCATCGTAACAATGCTGTGGCATCACTGAAGAGACAGTGGCAGGACGTGTGTGCCAGTTTTGGTGTGGTGACTAAATTTAAATCGCAAGTTACAACAAAAGAACTTTATGCATTAAAAAAATAAAAATAGAAAAATTCTGATAATATTGTATTTTGAACCATCGGGTCCAAAAAAGTTTGAAAAAGTCACACGAAACATGTCAGTATATCATTTAAGTGAAATTACCGTGTGCATGGAACCAGCTGCTTCATGCTACTTTCAAACGACGGAAAATTTTTCTGGCCATGAGAGTGATCATTCATCCAACAAGTTGTAAACAAGATAGCGGTCCAGATTATCTGAACCACTTTTTTTTAGGTAAAAGCAACAGAGAGTGCACCTGGGAATAATCCCTCACTGCACAGGGAAACTTTCTGCACACAGAGCTGCACTAAGTTTGACTGGTAAAGTTCGAAGCAAGAATCTGTTTTGTAAACTGTGATGGATGTTTGGAGCTGGCAGTTTGGATAATAATTTTACCATCTGTTCTTCGTTTTCTCTTCCAAATACGTTTGGCTAACCTGGGAATTTGTTTAAAACGCGTATAATCGTTTCACCACATGTGTTCCAGTCTTTTAGCAATGGTGCCAGATCTCAGAAATTAAAGTTATTACGACAATTATTATTGTTATTATATCATTATTATGGCAGAAATTGTGTTTTATCCAAAAATAACATCCAACTTGTAATAAACCAGAATTATCCTTTCAGTTGCAGTGAGTTGTATTTACTCTTTTTCAGTCCGGTTCTCGCCTCCATTCTCTTTAGGAAAAGGTCTAATGAGAACTGCTCACCTGTCCTGGTTTACCCCTCTTACCTAATGTCACCTGGGATCGGCTCCAGCTCCTCACGACCCTCCAAAGGATAAGCAATTATAGATAATGAATGGATGGTAAGTGTAACTATTGATCGACTGTATTATCTGCAGAGTTTATATTGTAGCATGCATCTGACTGACTGACCTGCACTGTCATTAGTGTTAACAGAAACTGCAGGGACTAAACTGGATAAGCATGGTGAGAAGGCAGAGTTAACCCCAACGTGAACATTCCTATACAGCCACAAACAACTCCCTGCCACAAATAAATTGCCCTCTCTCACACACACACCCATACAAGCACACAAAAGGTATAAGAAACAATGTATGGAGCCAAACCCCATCAGCACCAGTCGCTTTATCACACAGGAGGAGGAAGAAAAAAAAAACTCCAGCAGGAGGACAGGGAGAGCGGAGGAGGATCGATATTCCAATACTCCCCTGTCTGCTCCACTGGCCCCCGACGTTATCCCACATCATCGCAGCGGACACAGAGAAGACAAACGACTCCCATGTCGGGAACATGGGACGGGTGGTGGAGGGGAGGGTGGGAGAGGGTGTGATGAAGGGTAGTTGCGGGGCTGATGGGACACAAAATGCACTGTACGTCTCTAACGTCAGCACTGACAGGGACGATATCTTTCCAGACTTGACGGCGCGAGCATGCTGCAGAAATCAAAGTGACAGGAAAAGAGTCTTGGTGTGCTAAAATAACAGAAGAAGAAGCTGCAACTAAGAGCACGCGACCCAGAAATGAGAAGACAAACAGATAAACAGAATATAGTGCATGTCTTTATCGGCTGTGTAGCAGCGTAGAGACTGCGCAAATTGCACCGCCTGCCACAAACCCTCCAGGGGCACACATATGTACGTGCACACACACATAGACACACACAGAGTCAGATCTCTTCCCTGCGGTAGGTAGATAGGTAGATAGTGCAGGTGGGAGAGGCAGGTTGGGGGCCTGTGTGTGATATGTGACAGTTCACAGAATGACAGGCTGGTTGCGAAGAAAAGGTGCAGGAACGAGGGAAGATGGATGAAGGGGAGAAACGCTCCCTTTGTACCACAAAGAGCCCTCTGTTGTTTTTGATCTGCTCTGACTTCAAAGTGCAAAAGTCTGTTTTTATTCCCGGCAGAACTCCCTCTGTTGCCTTATCACACATCTCATTTGTGGGGCTCCAGACAAACAGACAGCAGCACGGGGTTGAGGGCCCTGCTAGATTGAGGTTTGACAAATTAGATTTCGCAGTGATTGATGCTGAATCAACAGCTGAAACAAAGTGGAGACAGAGGGGTGGGCTGAGGGAGAGGAGGATGGGATGATGTGAGGACGAAAGGCAGGGAAGATGGACGGACAGAACGCTGAAATATGAGAAAGAAAGCAGAAATAAAACAAGGAGATCAAAGAAAATGTCTCACAATATTTATTTGCATCTTTCATTTCACAAGAATTCAGCGGGGCAGAATGGCACCCATATTTATTGACAATGTCAGATTGCTGTTGTAATTTGTGGGCCGGGACTCAGGGGCATTATGAGTGGAACTTGCAATTAGATTTATCGGAGCTTGTGTGTTTGCGTGAGTGTGTGTGTGCATGTAATTAGAAGTTATTGAAATGTGGGGTCCCTGTAGCCCAACTATTACAGCTAAATCAATATTAATCAAAAACACAACTGAAGGAGCGACGCATAAAAAATGCAAAGAAACAGAGAGACGGAAAAGGAAAAACAAAAAGCGTGGAGTGAAAGGGAGAAAGAGGCTGAGAGGGAAAGAGAGGCAGATGACAGAAAGGGAGACTGCAAGACAAAAATGGTGGAGATGGAATAAAAACAACAGAGCAAAAACGTTCCCCTTCTGTTGAGGCCCAGTCACACCAGCATTTAAAACGCTGAAAATTTGCAGAAACATCAATCAGTTCCGATGAAATCGGCACAATCAGTGAATTTGCTCGTTGGGATGAAGAAAATGTGGATGAACTTTTTGCATAAAGGTCAACTTTTGTTAATTTTGACACACGCTGCTCACCATTAGAAAGCCATCTTGATAGAACTGACCTTTGAAGGAATGAAGCACGGATGCGTTAAGAGAACTGGATTTGGTACCGCCGCCCAGGCTTGCTGCCAATTTGTCCCAGTGGCCCTGAAATGCATTTTCCCCATAGACCGCAAATATAAAGAGACACCCTGAACTGCAAGAAGGTCTTTGTGTTATGAATTGTCCATTATTTTACAAAGCATAAGTGTAAAAAAATGACTTTTATTTGCATGACATCATCGCATATTGCCCAGTAGTCCCATTGCTCTGGAGCCCATTGCTCTGACCATCTGACCAACCATCTAACTCTAACCGAGCCAAGCCAATCAGAGGCAGAGTACGGCAGGTTTTCATGCAATGCAGGTGGGGGGAAAAAAATCAAAGGACAGTGTGTATTTTCTGTGCACCGGATGTTTGTTTTCAAGATAATGGACCATCCAACAAATGGCCTTCCATTCCAGTGGGACATTTTTTGGACTGTTGGGGTTTCGGAATAATGTGCCGTCAGAACAATGAGTATTCCCCGGGAGGAACACTAATGCACAGCGGGCCGAATGACAGTTAGCAAGCTTGTTCCGAGAGCTTTTATCTCTCCTCAGTAACTCTTTATTGAGTGAAATGATGTACAATCCTGAGAACAAAATGCCAGGGGGGATTAATGGCCCAGCACAAAGAAAATAAGAGTCGGAAAGTGTTTCGGATCCCACTGTTTCCGGAAGTAAAACTCCCATTCTCCCATTCATTTTTCCCATAGACAGTGCTGCCTGACTTACAGCTGGAGCACTTCTTGTAGAACTACGTACGACTACAGCTCCTAATGTGCATTTCAATCGATATCTGAAATATCTAATTGTTAAAAATGGGAATCCAAAATGGAGAAAAAACACTTCAGGAACTAGCCTCTCCTCCCATTTCACAACTCTGTAGAAAGAAGCTTGGTGAGCTTTTGCAACAATTGCTGAAATGTTCCCAGCTGGCTAGTGTGTTAGCAGTTAGCTTGCAAGCTATAGTAGCTAACCAACTCTCCCTGTCAATAGTCTCTAGGTCAGCAAACTTTTTTCTGGTCTGACCAAGAACGTTATGCCGAGTCCATACGTAGCCTGTACAGGTATTTTTTTAGACATGGCCTTTCTCCGCGTTTTCGTCCACACCCATAAACGCACCTTAAGGTCACTGAAAATGAAACTTTTGCAGAACTCCTTTGGGGGTGAAGATATTCTGAAGTGTCAGAGCATGCACCGCTATCTCTTTTGTTTGTATGAGGAGATTTTGCACAATGGTAGACATGGCCAAAATAGAGCTAGAGCTAACCTTGCTAACAGGACTTTTATGTGTCTGACCTCTAATTCCAGGTAGCCTACTGGTAATAGCTTGTTTTTCAGTCTCCTGGCTGGTCCGCATTAAGGCTATATGCTAGGTTTGGCACGCTCTTGATGCTTCAGTTGTGTTTTTGCATTTTCATATGGACAGAGATTTTCCCTAAAAAGTTCTTGCTTGGACTTTTTAATTTGAGAATGGAGGAAAAACCCTTTTTTAAAAAAATACCTGTGTATGTGTGGGCAAGGCATTAGATTAGCCTCCACTCTTTCACCAAACTGCCACCCCCTTGATTCCATCCATCTTTTCCCTACATTACCTGCTCTTTTGCTTCAAATGTAATAAACTCCCAAGTCTGGTTTGTGTGTGTGCGTGTGTGTGTGTGTGTGTTGTGTTGCATTTGTGACAGGGCCAGCATTACAGCTTGCTTTATAGGGTGGCGAACAGAGTCTCTTTGCCAAGGTCGGGCTGACAGAGTGCATTATGGGAAAGTAATTCACAAGTTTACAATAGAGTGCATTTACACACTCTTTGCAGTCTGCAGGCTGAGAATGACTCAGTCATATTTAAAGGATGGTTTTTACATCACAGCTCCTGAATTATTTCCACGAAGCACAGGAACACCTGCTCTGCGTGCGTGCGTGCGTGTGTGCGTGCGCACACATGTCGACGTAGTGACATTTGCTGCAATGTGTGATTAATTACCTTCTACAGCTTTCAATCAATCCAGTTTATGTGTCACATGTAATCATATAAGGCACAATCACAGTGAAATGTAAATGTCTCTCAGTGAGATCGTGACAGGTGTTAGTCATTCCCTTGAGGTTTAGAAGGTGGGAGGAAGACAGGAAGAGGGGGGTTGAGGGGAGAGTTGCAGAGGGGTATGAGAGACAGGAATGCAGACGAACATGAACAATATCATCTGAGTGTGTGTGTGTGTGTGAGAGAGAGAGAGAGAGAGAGAGAGAGAGAGAGAGAGGGACTTCCCCCCATCTTGTTTAGAGCAATTATCTCTCTATTCCAATCAGTGTTGATGTCTGAGTATAATCGTCTGTAAACACTAAGTGCGCCTAGACCTTGTTTAATGAGACTGTCACACACACATAAACACACACACGCACACACACACACACACGCACACACACAGACAAGCCATTAATGTTGTCTGGTGGCAGCATTACCACCCATCCTTCTTCTGCTTTGCTGCCTCTGTGCAAAGGAAAGAGAGTAAAGGGGAAGTCAACACAGACGGGAATGAAGTGCTCCTAATAAGTCTTGAAAGTATCGGTGGTGTGACGCAAACACAGCTGGAGCTTCACGCGCAAATTCAATAACCACTTTTCTTTGGGAAAAGGTGCAGAAAGGTGCAGATTTTTTTTTTTTTTTTTGTGCCAGGATTAACATTTTTATGATTTGAAGGTGTCAGGTGTGTGAGTGAATGAGACCTTGGTTCAGCTGCTTTATGTATAAGTAGTGTAGATGAACAACGCTGTCTATTTAGTAAGCCTGTTTGAAGCAGCTAAAGATTTCTTACATTATTAATCACTCCGCCAAGCGTGTTTACAGTGAATCAATTAGTGGCTTGATGAAAAAATATTTCTTTCCCACATGGTCTAGCCGTTAGGATTCCTGATTTTCTCCCTCGTGGCCAAGTTCAGTGTTACCTACTGCTTTTCATGAACTCTGCACTTACGCTCTGTGCATTGATATAATGATTAGTTGAATCGAATGACTAAACAGATTGTTTAGTCATTTACGGTGGTCATTCACTAAGGGGGGGGGGGGGCATTAACCCCTGTTTTAAAAATCAAGTCAGCAGACACTGTCATAAAGATTGTTTGCTATTCTTGACAGTTTTTTGCTTTCAAAGGTTAAAAAATTAGCCAGAATCAAATCAGTAAGTGATTTCGTTTATTTTAAAAAAGTGAAAAATCTTCCTCACATCATGTTAGAATTAGAAATCTTTGAAAAAGCCAATGGGCTTCGTGCAAGAACATGTTCGTATTCTGATCCAAAGTCTACTTTTTTCCCAAATTTTGCAAAATAATATGAACTTGTCATTAGTTGCTCATTTCAGCCTGATGAATGTCACCTGTTCATGAGGAGGTACTCGTTCTTTAGGGCTGGTTATTAGCATAATTGTATCTCAGTAAATTGCTGCCACTGTGGTCTGGTGGATAAAACATGATGTGGTTCCACATTCTAGGAAATGGTTGGTTTGCATGTGCTTCTAAATGGTTAAATAGTTAATATGTAGTAATTCTACTGTAAATCTGAGTCACATAACAAAACGTGCAGCTGCTGCCAATTTTATTTTGTCTGCCCCCAGACCAGATCAGAGTCCACCACTGATGATGATGATGATGATGATGATGATGATGATGATGATGATCAGGGGAAGAGAAAATGAATTTTCATAGTTAAATATTCTATTTAATTCTTTTTCAGTGTCATATTCAAACTCCAAATTCAGATTAAACCATTATAATTTTTAACTCATCTAATCTATCTGTAATTTAATCTATCTGCTCATGCAACATGTCTGGACCACCTCTAAATTTCATTAGTACCATAAAATCCTAAGTAGGAGAAAATTATTGAGCACCACAAATTCTCTTAAATCACTCGTACGTGCCACTAAAGAACAAATCTGTTCACAGGAGTGCTTCTTGAGAGGCCCATTGTTTGCCATTTTTGCTTGATGAATAAATGAAATGATGAATTGTTGGCAGTTAATTTTCTGGCATTCGTCTAATCAGTTAATCACCCAGTGTTTCAGCACTAATGGAAACAGATCTCAAAATGTTGTCCGATATGTCACATCGACATCGTAACTTAAATGTCAGTGAATGTTTGAAGCTGCCGCTGTAGAAATGTTAAGCGGGTTTTGTCTCTCGTCTTCTGTCTGCACAGAACATCCAAGGGGAGTTTGCAGATGTAGAGAAATGGGTTCAGTGTGTTTGTTCAGCCTTAAAAATTAAACTGTGTTCTGGTGAGAGCAGGTAACTGTAAACACACCAGCGAGGACTCCGCTGGGTTCCTTGATATAGACGGAATTTATGCTCATTTCATTCAGAGAAAGCAGACACTTTTAATAAAGATGGACACTGATGGAAAGTAACTAAGTGCATGTACATGTATCATACTTAAGTATAGTTTTTTTTTATTTGTACTTAACTTGCATACTTCCATCTTTACTTTTATCTGCTTTATATTTCTACTTCTTACTTTACTACATTTACCTGACAGCTACAGTTACTAGTAACGTCATTGTTGAATGCTTGAAATGCAAAACATGTGATGACCTTATAAAATGTGATGAACTGGTACAGATTAAACTACCCAAAGGTATATTGAGTAGTTTAAATTTCCTCCACTTTGACCAGCTACAAGGTTAAAATGCTGCATCCACTTGAATGCATCAGTAATAAAACTATAATATAAATAATAATATAACACCTTTAAAGAGGCCGGTATGCACGATGAGTACTTTTACTTTTGATCCTGCTGATTACTTGTATTTTTCACACTTAAACACTTTAAATAGCAAAATTTTACTTTGTAACTTTTATTTGTAATAGAGAATAACTGAGTATATTAGAGTATATTTTGCTTTTTACCATACTATTTCTAACTAAGTAAAGGATCTGAATATGGCCTACGCTACTGCGTTCACCCGGCATCATGTACAGTGGCCCTGAGAGCCCAATGTAGGCAAATGCTGCAAAGTGAGAAAACACAACCAAATGTGTTCTTCACTTTTTGGTTGTGTTTTCTCACTTTTGCAGCATTTTTTCCTAAATTCTGCGTATGTGTTGTCACATAAGTGAAGATGGTGTCTTAATTAGCTCGTGTTTTGCATGTGCTTTCTTAATTTGCAGCGTGTTTTGAGCTCTCAGGGCCACCCTATAAAGGTCTTTAGTCGAAGATTAAAAACCAGTATTAGACATCTGACTGTTGAGGCTGTCAGATTCAGAAGCGTTCAGGAGGAAAAGACTTTGTTTGAGCTGTGAGATCTGAGCGAAGTGGAAAGTGCGTTCTGTTGTTTTTTTCTGTATTTCACATACAATGATTTATGCGTGTCATTGTCTTGTTTTGTAGATGCATTTGTAATTAATGGTTGCAGTTAACGCTAACTGCTGTGACAAATACATGGCATTTCCTGTGGTTTGTTCACAATGAAAGCCTCCATGTGTTTCACCGTTTGAACATTGTTGAATGTAAAGCAGCAGCTGCACTAAATATTCCATTCGTATCAGTGGCAACTTAATACGGCTCTGACACGAAACAGTGAGGTTAACATCAGTCCCCAATTACATGCTGCATTGTTTTCTTGTGAATCCCTCATGCTTAGGTTGGCAATCTGAATCTAGTGTGGGAATGTTGGACCTCGCCACTAACAATGAATCACTCAATGTAAAGTTGCAGAAAAAATGCTGACCATGAATCTTATCAAAAATGGGGATTGATCCAAATGAAAATCAGGTTTTTGACCTTGCTAGCATGTCCATTTTTAACATGCAACAAGACATATGATGAGCGAAATATGCAGTCAACGCCATGCCTGAGCTTTTCTACTTTAGTTCACCAATGAGTCTCACAAGCACTGATTCAGACAGCCGGAGTTTCAGACACAACAAACCTGAGGAACCAATTCTGTCAACTTGCAGGGCCACAGTGAAATGAGGAGTATCAAAGGAGAAGCCAGATGTAGCTACGTGTTGGTTTCACTATTTTTATCAGGATGGCAGAGACGTGTTCTGTCTCTGAGTTGCACAGGAGAAATGGTGAACCTTCATATAATACCTGTTTTGCCACAAACTTATAATGAAGCCATCTATTTATCCTGGAGACAACATGTTGGAAAGTTTATTTTTATCTGTTGACTGCGTCCAATGAAACCTGTAATGTGCTAGAAAATGTTAGCCAACGTTAGCCCGCCAAGTTACATGAGTCATGACAGGACGTTTTATATGATGAACGAAGAAAGTTAGCGAGCGTCACACAGCTTGTCAGATAGCAAAGCTGCTCATGAGGGTTGTGTGTTTGACGAGCAGAGTCGGAGCTGCAGGTGAACAGCGGAGAGGTGGGTGGAGGTAGAGGTGTGGACTGCTTACATCAGCTCCCACTACAAGAAGGTTAAGGTGTAGAATTACATCCACGCCCATGTAGGGCATGAAGGGAACTGTTTTCACAGACAAAATTACCATATGTATAATTATAATGAACAAAGATGGGTTTTTAAGATTAGATAAGGTAAGATAAGATAAGACTTATGCATCCCATGCTGGGGAAATTCACTTGTTACAGCAGCAGAATAAAAAAGAGAGGTAAAAAACAGAACAAGTAGAACAAATAGACAACACAAAGGACACAAACTGCTGTTTCCAAAGTCAGTAATGAACTTTGAACCTGAACTATGTCATGATCAATGTTCTCCTCTTGGTTACAATTGCTTTATTAGTCACTTTTGTTGCAGACATGAAGGTCTGAAAACTCCTGTGACGTTTCTGATTTGATATCTGATCTTTGTTTTTCGGAACACTACTTAAAAATACGCTGCATGTACTGCAATCGTGCTCTGTTTTACATCAGTTTGCGGTGTCATGTCAGTCCATGCTGCGTGACACAAGAATAAAAATAACTTCAGACTCAGACAGACACAAATAAAAAAAAAAAAGAAAAAACACCACAGTATCAGCCCGTCATGTGAATGTCAGCAGAAGGCACCAGGTGAGCTGTCGAGCCTCACAATGAATAACATCTCCATCAGCGGCTGATGATGAGAAGTCATCAGCAGCTTGGATGAGGATCAGCTCTGTGACGCATTTTTCACCTGTTTAGAATGCAGCGTTACTGGCTGGTTAACCACCCACTGCCAACCTTCTCCTCCCGTCCCTCTCAGCTCTATCTTTAGACATGCCTAGCAAACTGTTTCACGCTCTGTCTCTTCAGCGACGCCTGAGAAACCCTCTCGCTCTCCTGTAGACAGACATGCCTGGCTCTACCCATTACCTTTCCCTAATAGAAACCTGTTTTTCCACCAAACACTATCCCCAAAAATCTCCATTTCAGCAAATCCGTGTCTTCCTAACCATCATCTCTCAGCAGCTCTGACACCTCTAAAAGCCTAACCACTTTATCTTTGTGTGTTCAGCACATTTGCAGGTCGAATTCAGGTGGAATTGTGTTTTGATGAAAACTAATTTAGTGCTGTTTGTGGCACCGCCGGCATGTATTTGGACCAATTAGACGGGAGCGAAGGAGACGGATAGAGAGAGGGAAGTGATGTGAGGGGAGGCAAAAGAAAAAGGATAAGAATATTTTAAAGTCCAATGGAAGTCATTTCCTCATTTTGGAGTCATTGAAGCTAAGTGTGCATATGTGTGTGTGCGTGTGTGTGTGTGTGTGTGTGTGTGTGTGTGTGTGTGTGTGTGTGTGTGTGTGTGCCTGTGAGTGTGTGATTGGCTTTGCATTATGATGAGTGTACGGGGGTGGCGGAGTGTTGACATGCAGAGCACAATGCCTCCAACAGGATAATGAATGCATTTGGGCTCCCACGTTCAAACACAACTAGCGAGGCTGTTTACTCTTTTAACAGACAATGTTCCTCTCTGATTTTCTAATTTCCCTCTGTAAGTGGCTGACCAGGTGCACGCACGGGTGAGAGCAAGTGCAGATTAGCGTGAGACTGTGTGAGTGTGTGCACTGTTGCGTGCGAGCATGCGCGAGCGCGTGCGCGTGTGCGGAGCAACAGTGTGTAACTGTGGAGTTCTACGGAGCTGCCAGGCACAGAAACTCATTTAGGCTGCAGCTTCAGTTCAGAAGAGGCCCGAGGCAGAGGTTCCTCCAGGCTGACGCCGCGGATGGCTCACATTTTTACCCCGTTATCAGAGCTCCTCTCTGGGCTGAGCCTGGCAGGAGGCCTGGCTGCCTCGCCGTTCCTCCAGGCAAGACAGATAGCAACCAATCACTGGCACCAAAGACACTACCCCACGGCTCTGCAGACTCATATTAGCATATGCAGGTGTGTGTGTGTGCGCGAGTGTTTGTGTGTGCTAATCAGAATGCAGTAGGGCTGCTTAGTGTGCAGTGTGTGTGTGGGCTTAGCCTGAGCTTAATACCCGGTCAAACCGTAGTGTTTGATCATATTTTGTTTACTTTTGTTGCCTTTATCATCTGAAAACTACAAACACATGCCTGCACGCACACACACACATGCACATAAATAGACAAAGCTTAATCACAGCGGTGCATGTGTGCACTGCATTCCCTGGTCCTTTTCATCTATCTCATAGCACATGATTTATGTGAAAATTATTTGCCGCTGCAAACACACGCTCACCAGGATGCACACACACCAATGCACACAGTCTGTCATCGTATTTATGACAGCAGCACCGCTGTGCCAAGGGGATATTGGACTTTCTCTTCAGTTATCAATGTTTCGGTTTTGATTGATGACCTTTATTGTAATTATTTATTGAAAGGCAGGAACAGGATAATTAGAAAAGGTCTGGAGGGGAGGAAAGTGCTGATCCAGTGGGAATTCTGAGGAGGAAACCGGAACGCTGAAGGTGATAAAGTTCACGGATCTCCTCAGAATTCCGTGTCAGCGAACGGGGAGGAGGGGGGAGATCTGCAGGAGGAATCAATGATCAGAGCTAATGGCATACTAATGATGTAACTACTCATCCATACAGCACGGACAGAGGGAGAGAGAGGGAAGGAGGGAGGGAGCGAGAGGGTGGTAGAAAGAAAGAAAGGAAAAACATTTATTCATAGAGACACCGAAGCAAACGGCAGAGACAAAGAGGTTATAAATTGACCACTTACCAAAACAAGTCACAGACACGGTGAACTGGAGATCACGCTGAGAAAAGAAAACACTGAACAATTCATAAATTCAAAGTCAGCCTAAATGCCAACCGAGACTGAGTGAAATTTCTTTGAATTTGCTGTCAGAAGCTGTAACGTCGAGCCACTAAATGAGTCCACTTCCACAGCTGAACAGTGGGCTTTATAAAACTTGTGCACAGTAATGAAAAACTCTGCCACTGCAGAGCCTGTGTCCTCTCATCCTCTCACTGCACCATCAGTCCAAACGCTCAGGCAAGAAAATCTCTTAAAGCAGCAGCCTCATCACACATAACGGATATCCAAACACTTACAATATGCCAATACCGGTTCAAAAAGTGTAAAATTTATAGGTCTGGCTCAATGACTGACCGGACCTGCTTGTTCTCTCTCTGGTCGATCAGTGTTTAACTGTCATTTGATTGCTACCATGCTTCATATTGACAAAGGGGACATCCATCAATGCTAATTAACTCTCTGACTGAACTTAATGGAAGGATGAGCCTCAGCATAAGGAAGGAATGATTCCTTTTGACTATGAAGCATGGTGGCACTGTAACGCTTATGACTTGTTTTCTATCTTAACTTTGTCAGTAAAAACAAATGAGAAGAAATAAGAACTCTCTGTATCTGACGCAAGAAATGTGAGAAGGACACGGCCATAATTTTAAGTGCGAGCAGTGGACTGATGGACCCAGGATGTCACTGGTGCAGTTACTGCAACTAAAACTGCACATGTGTGAAGATGATAAAGGATGGGGTTTGATTTAAAACCAGGGACCAAAAAAAAAAACATCTGTTGGCTGCCAGGTGTGTAGGGACAGGCAGTTCCCAAACAACAGACATGGATGAGTGGATGAGGTCTGGTGTGTTTTAGCGATCTAAAACACTTCTGTGGTTTCCTGTGGAGTAGTGCAGCAGACAAAAAGTGTATTTTATAGCTCCAGTTTAATATAAAATATGGCACATTTGTGCACGCTTTGAGGTTACAAATGGTATCAACCACAAACAGATTTTGTTCTCACCTAAGAACGTTTCAAAGTTAGGAAAATATAATCTAATCCCACCGAGGACGTGTGGCAAACAAACAACCGTTACATGAATCAGGCCCCTGGCCTTTGACCGTGTATTTCATCAGGTACCAGAGTAAACAGAAGCCTAATCTAGTCTAAATGAAGTCTACCCCATGGCAATAGAGGTTCATTTGCTTTATCTACAGGGGAACCGCAGTTTTGATGATTTCCTTATTGTGTTCATAATGAAAAAGTGCAGCTACATGCTGTTTTATGGACGAGGACATATTTTTCAATAATGTGATTGCATAGACACAAACAGTTGCAAAAATGCTAAATTAGCACAAGATCTGAGCACCTCCCCTCGCCACCTTATTCTAAATCAACGAAAAACAAAATGCACATGGACACAGGAAAAATCATTAATTTCCTCCGAAGCGCTCTTATCTCCTGTGGAGTGGGACGGGAGATAAGGTGAAGACTGCGGCACAAGAAAACCACAGAGAGGTGCACCAATGACAGATACAGCACACAGCAGAATTTCCTCTTTTTTTGTGTGTATGAATACTTACCTCCTGTATCTATCCTCCCTTTCCTCCAAAACAACTTTTTTTTCCTCATCTTTTTTTTTCCCCTCCTGGCTTTTATCTGACTGACTGTTGAGGAGAGGCGCCTCAGTAATGTGACATTTAGACAAATTCACCAGGCGTACCGGCGGGATGCTGCCTCCACTGTACACGAATGTGTGCAAATGTCTGCAAATACGCCTCTGTGAGTGTGTTTTTTTCATATGCATATGTGTGTGCTTAAAACTGGGTTGACAATCTGCCTAACTGTGAGAGGTGCAGGCTGTGCTTTAGGTGCACACGCACAGACACGCGTGCTGTTTCGACGTCTGGCAGACAAGCTGCAGCCTTTCTGATGTTTTTGTTCTCGGTGATCTTCCATAGTCATAAGGCGGCGCGGGAGGCCTCAGATGGTGTTGAAAGAGCGAAACAGAGCATTGCTCTTTGAAAACTTACAGGACCAGACTGTGGTACTGGACCAGCAGTCATTATCTCTGTGCAGTAATATCGCTCCTCTCTTTCCTCCCTTTTTCCATCTTACTTCATGTTTCACTCTGTGTCTCTCTCCACATCTTTCCCCTCAACTCCATCATCAGATCTGTCTGGCTGTGAACCTTGAGCAGCCTGAGATAGACGGTCATGGTAAATTGGTAATATGAGTCACAGCTGAGTTTTGGAAACATGACAGCCTTCCGGTTTTTCTGCATCGAGCTTTCAAGAACTCCTGCGCGGAGCTGTTTCGAAAATGTAAGAAATCACACTGAGATGCAGAGCACAGATAGAGAAACTCACACACAGATACACATGAATACAACCACCATCTACTGTTTACATTTCCAGGCTGAGAGCATGTAAAGTGGGTAGAGGCTGAGCAGATGGAAATGAATTCACATATATCGACAGAGGAAAGAAGCAATGCAATGAAAGTAGATGCGAGAGACAACCAAAGAGGGCACCTTAGCAGTGAGATGATGGAGAAAACGAGGGAAAATTGAGAGGAAAAGTGTGTGTGTGTGTGTGCGTGAGAGAGGGGGCAACCAAGTGTGCAAAATCAAAGTGGTCACACCTCAATCAGTGAGAGTTCAGATGGAGGGTGAAAGAGATTGTTGCAAAGGGGAGGATGAAGAGAGCGCTTTAAAAAGGATGAGGGAAATCAGATGAATCAGTGGAGGCATCTCCCAGGTTACTTTTCATCTTTTGGGGTCACTTCTATTCCATCACTGTTTGTCCTCAATCACACAGTCTTTGCATCATACCAAAGCAGAGCGTCCTATAAAGGAACTACAAAAAAAATAAATAAAAAATGAAGGGGTGAATTTAATTTCTCAATCTCTAAATTGATTTAGTGGAAGCTACTGGAGGCTACAGACCAACCTCTGAATTTAGCTTATTGTGCCTCTGCTGTGCGCTGTCAAACAGACGGGATTTCAGATCAGCGCAGAGTTATGACCTGACTACGCTAAGATGATAAGATGATTAAATATCTAATTCACTTTAGATCATTAACTTTAATCTGCTTATACTTAGGAGGCAGAGGAGGCGGTGGGGGACGAGGGGGAGGGGGGGGGAGAGAGGGAGGGAGGAGCTCAGCGCTCTGGCTTCCATCTTTCCATATCCATCATGGAGTCAGTTTTATCTCCTCTGTCCATCTGACAGAAAGGAGAAAAAGAAACAGAAGCATGTAAAGCAGGATTTTTTTTTTTTTTTTTTTTCCGGGGTCCATCTGCTGCTGCACTTCCTGTGTGATCCAGATGACGTCACCCTTTGCAACAAATCATTTGGATTTACTACCGGCCATTTCCTCAAGTATGATTTAGAGTTTTAGACTGATAAATGTATGTTTAGTACTTTCCAAGCTGCATTTATTTTATTCCAGAGAATAAAGTCAGAATAACCTTCAACTGGAAAGATTTCCTCTTTCTAAATGATGAGATGAGAAGCTCAACATCAGCTTATCTCACCACCTGAAAAACAAAATGCAGTTTTTACTCTTCAGTTTCTGGACTGATTCAACAAACAAGACGTAAGCTGTTAATTAGTGAGCTTTAGAGGTGCCTGGAGGTGGACTCTGTTGCCTCTGGACTGGGCCAGGCGACCTGTTTCTGCCTGTTTCCTGTCTTTATGCCAGGGGTCCTCAGCTAAGCAGACGCTGCTGGGGCTGAATTTCAAATAGAAAAATAAAATTTATTTAGGCCTAATTATGGGCTGCCAGTTGACAATCGCTGTTCTATGCAAAGCTAGGCTAATCATCTCCCGGCTGTAGCTTTTCAAAATTTTCCAAAATGCCAAAAAACAAAGCAATTATAGGAAAAAGTTGCGAAATTCACATTATCCTCTTGTCATTTTCACAATGTCCACGTTTGCTTGTCATTTGTCCTTTGATTCTCTATTAATTTACAGGAGTTCAAGATTTCTTCCAGTGGGCACCTCTCATATCTGAGATGTCAGAGCTTCACTCCAGCCCCTGAAACTGATTATCATTCTCCATCATGCTCTGTGGATTTTTACTGAGCCCACAGACACGAGAGTAGTATCTCACTAAATGTCAAAGCATGTAGTCCTTCAACAGTTGTGATAAACTCTATCTACATGGATTAGAGAGAATAAATGTTTCTCCTCTGACTCTCACATGGCAGGGACAATTCAGAAACTAAAAACTAAGGTGCTGCATCCTGGCAGTGATCTGACCCGCGCTGATACGGCAGACGTTTGTTTTCATGTCCACAGACGACACCTTGGCAGGTCCCGTCGCATGACTGAAACGGAGTTACGGTGACATTCTGCTCACAGAAGAGGGACTAGAGTGAAGCCAGACTCTGCAGCTGTCTTTGGAACAATGTTGTCGTTGCCAAACGGTCATGCCAATAACATGTAGCTGGCATGAGGCGGATGTTGAGTTAGAGGGTAGAGGGTGACTGAGGCTCAGATGAAACAGCTGAAGCAGACGAGAGGAGGAGACGTGGGACTCTGAGGTGAAAACCACCAACAGCCCAGTAATTATTGTCCATTTATTTCAAAGGAGATAAGCGGTGTGACAGAGGGTGGTGTGGGTTTCTCTCTGTGAGAACCTCATGCCATGTGGCTTACAATGAAAGGAAGGAAGGGCGAGGCGAGAGAGAGCCGGAGAGAGAGAAAAGGAGAGTGGTGGAAGAGAAAAGGGAGAGAAAGAACGGGGGGTAGTAGGAAGGAAAGCGAGTGAGACAGTGTGAGGTTACGCCGCCTCCATTAGCCGTTCGTTGTCTTCCAAGAAGTGTAGCAGCAGCTAGATCAGATTGCACTCCACTCAAATAAAGAGCTTTGGTTATTCGAGTCCTCTGCCATTGTACCAGCTAAATTTCCCAAGGCAAATGTTGACAGAGAAAATTGATATTGAGTGCAATATTATTCTCCCCCGATCACAAGGCATTTCCTTCACCAAAAGTTGAGATCTGTGATGTCTGTGTTTATCTGCATACATTCGACTGAGCGTCTGCATAGTGAAAGAAAGAATAAAGATTTACTTCATGTTGAAGATTAGACGCCCATTTGCACAAAATTAAGCCTTCTTACAGAATAAAACTTAATGTCTAAGTAATACATTTTTAATGCCGCATTTGTGGCTTTGATGATCATGTTTAACCTGATATGCACATTTTTTTGCACATAATATTTGTGCTTCTTTGGGATCCATCAGCTATTGAGCCCAAGTAATCTCCGCAAATCAATACACGCTCAGTGGCCAGTAAACAGTAGGCAGTGGTTATGCACAGCATTTTAAATAAAGCCTTAATCATTAACAACTGCCTTGAAACATGAGATAATCCAATTCCCTATAGACACACGCCTGGACTTTAATCCCTCATGTCTGTGAGAGAGAATTAAGTGTTGAACCTGACACACCCATTGAAAACACATGTCCTCTGGCAAAAAGTTCAAGGGTCAACTTGTCACTGGAAAATAACAACCTTGCAGAGAAAAGTACAGTACACACATGCACGAGCGCTCAAAAATGTACACACACACACACTCTGAGAGGAATGTTTAAGCAGACAACATGTGGAAGGTTAAAACCGGAGCAAGCTTTAAGAGAACTAGAGCCGTCCGACCACGTCTAAAGAAGGCGTTTGTCCCGGACTGGAAGATGGATGGATGATTCGTACAAAAGGGAACAACAGCATACACTGTGCCTCATTCATAGTGAAAAATGAAAAGAGAGAGCTTGAGAGGGAAGTCTGCACTTTCTCAACAATCATTGCACGAAGCGGCCATGTTTGTCTGATGCAAACTAACACACTGCAACTTGCATCTGAGCCTCCCAAAAACTACATGTATGACATGCTTTACCGCTGATTTACAACAGCAGATGCTGGTTACTGATCTCTGTCAAAGATGCTGACAGATTATCTTTTAATCTAATATGAGGCGGTCAGAGGAAACGGGTGGCACGCTTCTGATTGTGAGGAACTCTTGTGTTTGTGATGGACAATGGAGGATCACCCTCATCTCTGAAGTATTTTGGTTTATCGTCCGTATGCATCAGTTTGTGAAATGAACTGAAACCAACGCTGAGCTCAGTGCACATTTGGCAACAGGAAGACGACCCAACAACGGCGTGACTGTGAGCAACGCTGAGGAGGAAGTTCAAGTAAGGTCTGCACGGTTTCTTGTTGGCAGCTGAAGGCATTCAGCGTATGTTGCAGGCTGTTATTTGCTAATACAGCCATCAGACTGAGTCATACTTTCCATAACCGTTCCCTAACAACAACTCATTTAACCAGCGCTACCTGTAACATACTGTATTCACTCACCTGCTGTATCCAGCTCTTGAAGCACAGTATTCACATGACTGCTGTTTTTAATGGTTATGTTTAGACGCACAGCACTTGATGAAGGTCAGGGATCACGCAGCAGGTTGGTTATTAAAAAAGCCGAAAGTGACTTGAAGCAAGAGACACAACGTGTTTACTTTATTAATATTCAACAGACACAACAATCCTTCCTCAACCTTAACCCAAGTGCCTTTGTTGCCTCAGACTTCACTGAAAGAAATCTAAAAATGGTGATGTGGTGTCTGCTGGGGTCTGCACCAAACAAGCATGTTCCCTCACGTCTGGGGAATATGATTTGCGAGCGGGGGCATCTCTGTAGCACCACAATGCTTCATTTATAACGGTACATCGTGACACATTTTACCTTTATCAAGACACTGCAGGATATTGCACTTGGCCATGTTGCAATTTCGATAATATTTAGATACATTTTTCAGCCCTGATATAAACGTAATTTCAAAAAGACATACTTGACATGGCTCATTGACATCTTACGCACACAAATTCACTCACACAAGTGCAAACGCAGCCGTATGCACGGACAACATGCTGCCATATAAAGCACAAACATGCAATTACGCACCTGCGTGCGCATGTTTACATCTGTGTGACGTACATACACACGCGTAGGTGAACACAAACTGAAAATCTAACATCGTGTATAAACACACACACACTCTCTCAAACTTCCTCGGTGTACTCTCTTTCTGTAACGCACGCACACACACTCTCAAACACTAACAGACTGTGGAATGTAGGAAATAGATGGCGCCCAGTTTTGTTTTCTTTCTACAGTGTGCACTTCCCCTTAGGCACATCCAAAGAAAATATTTGTGTCTGAAACACTCTGAAGGTTCGGGGAATAATTCATTTCAGGACTCCTTGATGAAAACAGATTGGTAATTCTTTAGACTTAAACTTTGCCTGTTTACTTATAAAGAGCAAACAAACACCCTGCTGCATTCTCAAAAAGTGAAAGTTCACCACAGAGTTAGAAAAATTTGTTTTCTGTGTGTTCGTTTTTAATACCCTGTTGCCTTTGTTTTTCTGTTTTCCCCTCAGTGGAATTCGGTCCTGGCCGCTGGCTGAATGAAAAATAAAGCACAAACAGACGGAGCATGTCTGAGCATGATGTGTTTGTGTGTGTGTGCGTGTGTGTGTGAAGGGCGGACATTAGGGCCCGAGAGCAGATTCGTAAAAATCAAGACAAAGATCTTAGCACCATGAATGAACCCTGCTTAGCTCTGTGTCAACATGAGAACCAGCTATAATCCACTGACCACCTGCTTGTTTATTAATGCACGCAACGTTTTAATTGAGGGCATTTCATGGGCATCATACATATGTAAATATTTGTGTGTGTGAATGTGTGTTCATGCACATTTTTTTTAGTGTTTGGTTCTTCCTATAAACACGTGTGACTCTCATTTCATGACCACAAGACAAACCTCATTAATAAAATGTGCGTATAATAAGCACAAAAGACACAAAGAGACACAATGTGTGCATGTGAGACACTGAGGCAGGACAGAATACACAGCTCAAAGCCTCTGGAAACACTATGAAAATATCCATCTGAACAGGATCATTATGCAAAAGCAACAATAAACTGGTTCTGGTGATAAACAGACTGTCATATCTCTATACCCGAGCCAGAGGGCAACACACTCTGTGACATCCATCTTCTTTAAGTAACGCCGCTCATAATGACACTGCGCTGGGTGAGAGCAAAACACACACACACACACACGCACACACACACACACACACACACACACACACACACACACACCATCGTACTGCTGTAAACACACACAAGTTCACACTCACAAACACACTGTATTAATATTCTCAGTGGCTTTCTCTCTGTCTTACAAACACAGCGAGACACGCTCACACACACACATACACTCTAACAAAAATCACCCCAGTATTTAATACAACTGGGTAATGCCAGGGGCGAGGCAGAAGTCATAATCATGAGTGTGTTTAACAGCAGTGTGACAGGCGGATGCTGCTTCAGAGTAAGTAAAGAACATGTAAATAAGCAGGCTGAATTATTCAAAGCAGAGAGCCGGCTCACACACGCTGGTCGCCTTCACCCGCTCAGCTGCAGTCACGCTGGGATAATCTCAGGAGGGGAAGGGACGGAGGGCAGAAATAATGTCTTCCATCAAGGTGCAAATAGTCCGAACCCAGAATGAGCCGAGCAGGAGTTTTATTATTCGACAAATGGGAATAAACTCAGGATTCGGTGATGCACATGTGGTGGCCACAAGGCTGTGTGGTAAACCCAGAGGAGATGTGGTGGATGTGGGTGGGGGGGACAAAGGGAGGAACAGAGGAGATTAGTGTTGGGATGCGACCAGATGTGGAGGAAAGGAAAGAAGAGGCAAAACAATACATCGATTCATTGAGATGACCCATTTTGATTCTTGAGAAACCATTTGTAGTCATCGAGCAAAAAATGACAAGTTCTCGCTTTCTTTGTGTGCCTTTTCTGTTTGTTTACATCAATGTATCTGTATTTGTTTACATCAATGTATCTGTGTTTGTTTACATCAATGTATCTGTATTTGTTTACATCAATGTATCTGTGTTTGTTTACATCAATGTATCTGTATTTGTTTACATCAATGTATCTGTGTTTGTTTACATCAATGTATCTGTGTTTGGTTGCACAGACTGCATCTGTATTTTTGCGACACATGCTGTATCTATGTTTTGTTACATATTCTGTGATTTTTTTTTTTGCTGATCTATTCTGTTTTCATAACATCCATTGGTATAATATCACATATTGCATATCCATCCTGGGAGATATCCCTCTTCTGTTGTTCATCCTGAGGTTTCTTCCTCTTTTCCATGTTAAAGGTTATTGTTTTTTTTTGTTTTTGTTTTTTTTTTTGGGCAGGGGTGGGTGGGTTTCCTTATCTGAATCGAGGGTCTAAGTACAGAAGGTGCCGCATGTTGTACAGATTGAGAAGCACCTTGAGGCAAATTGTGATTTGTGATTCTGGGCGGTGTAAATGAAACTGACTTGACTTGACTTTGGTGCTTTTCTCTATCTTGTATGAGAGTGAACAACACAGCTTTGGCTTTGAAACTGTTGGTTGGACAAAACTAATAATCTGAAGACGTCACTCTGAGCCCTGGGAAATTGTGTAAGTGGCATTAGTCACCACTTTCAGACATATTTCCTGTAAGCTTGGCCGTGTTAACCTCTGGAGTCCTGGAGTAAAAATTAACTGCTGGGCCCCTATTAACCCGCAAACTACCTACAGGTCTAGATTTGCTGTGTGTTCATTTGATTAAACTAATTAATTTTGTTATATGCAACAGGTGAGTATAAAACTGAAGTAATGAAAGTCTAAAAATAGAAGGATCCTCTTGTAACAACTTAAAACAGATGTAACCTGTTCAAAACCTTGAAGCCGTCATCATATCAGTTCTTGCTGAGTTTTAGTGCATATTCCCAGTACAAACCAGTTGAACCACTGTAAACCTGGACCTTACTCAAATGGCAATTCAGCCTCATCTGTAAACTGTCCAATTAAGGCAAAATCCTAACCCCGTCATATTCTGTTTATAATAACATACAACACAGAGAGGAAGCGAATCCTCACAGTTGAGAAGCTGGAATAGAAAGAGCACAAACAGCCGAAAGGGCCGAACAAAACAACTGTTTTTTTTTTTTAACATAGAGAAGTTTTCCATCACAGATTTCTTCAGTAAGTTAAATAAAAAGGGGATCTGAAATCTGAATTTAACAAAATGTGTGGTTTGGAATCAGTTCCTCTTCTTTTGAGGAAGCTGGCAACAGCAAATGTTTGGTTTTGTAACTCACTAAAAGACTCAGATTATTAGTAGAAAAACAAAATTCTAAATTTAAAGAGTGTGTACGTTGAAACTAATTGCTTTATTTGTGCTTATAAATCATTTACTAATGCTTTATAGCTCTACAAGCCAGCTGCAAGTCATTAATAAGAACAACTTCTGGGATGCCAGGTTGTGAAAAATTCCTCTAAACTACTTATCCACTTAACCTCTGGAAAGACCTGCAGATTCTGGAGCAAAGTCCATTTATTAACACACTTATTAACACGTGTAACTTCACACTCGATGGATTATTAGACCGCGTGAAACCCGTTACTGCCAAATAGAAAGGATTACCTGATCTAAAAAATCGTAATCATTATTAAAGCCATTAGTTGTAACTTAAAAAGGCTGATTTATCAGAAAGCAGTACTGAACACTGTTGTTGATTCATTTTCTGTCAATCACAATTAAAAGATGCATCGTCTGAACTTTAAGGGGACAGGAAGGGAAAGGAGGGCCGTCTTTTAGTGTGCGTGTATCTGAAAATCTTGAACACCTGGCCTTCCTCAAAACTATCTGAGATAAATTCTAAGTTATGGCAGCTTGCAGGAAGAGGGTGAGCGCAGGCCTTGAGAGATGCACATCCAACTGGGAAATCATGGAAGCTGAAAATGTGTATAAGCGCACAAGCAATTACAGCCTGACTAAGCACACATCACATCATCAACCCAAACCACTCAAAGTGAAAATATACTCTCATCCCATACCAACCTCATTTGCCATCAGCCACAACCAACTGCTGGTTTCACACCCACCGGGCCTGCTGATTGGGCTGCTCTTACTGATTGAGCTTCATTTAAGAAACATGTGGGAATCAGGCCTGGTAGCTTACCAAGATTACGCGCAGCCAGTCGTTTCGCTCTGCCCTATTACCACAATAAACATCTGCAATAACAAATGCCTGAGAAATTGCAGCTAAACCTCAGGGGCACTGGTGGAAAAAGAAAAAGCAAGCCGTCAGCTTTGGCAGAGCCGGCGTTATCAGAACAACATCCAGCAGTTGAAACATGTCTCCCTCTTCCACCCGTTGATGTGATTAGTCAAAACATGTTCGACAGCAATCGCCCCTGGGAATTATATAAATATACCTGACAAGTTGGTCGACCGTTTTAAAGAAGAAGACGAGCAGCAGCAGGACTCAGTGCTGACCACCAGTGGGAGCAACGCGAGAGGCAGCGTGAACCTCCGGGAGCTGTTGATCTGATGGTTGTCGGACATTTGAGCTCTCTTGTAAACGAATCAGCATGGAGCTTTGTGTCACTCAGCTGTTTGAGTTGCATCTTATTTTGCTGTTTTGACTGATTGTAATAGGAATGAGGAAGTTGGATTGAAAAGCAAAACAGAAGATTTTTTACTTTCACGTTCATTTAACATAATTTTATTTTTTCTCAATTTAGTGTACAGCAATTTAGGCCTTGTATGTGTTTCTGTACTGTCTGAGCAACATTGTTCTTGAAAGACTTTCTCAATTAATTTTTTAAGTTATTTGCAGAATTTCATCTTGAAATCTATCATTTACAATATAAATAAATAGTTTTTACGTGGCGATTTTCCTCCATGGTTGCATGTTTTTGGGTGAGACATCAAATGTCTTGAATTGGAAATCAAAAGCATCGTAGACCTGCACATTTTAAATGATGGTATTTGTTTTTGTTGCCTCAAAATCTACTGGTTACTCTCTATTTAATGGAAGTCCTTCTGATGCTCCAGTACAGCAGAAGAGCTTAAAAGAGTTTTCATTTTCAACTAATAAGACTTTTATTAGTTGTGATGTCGTAGGAAACTTAAGGTTAAAAGATGCCAGAACAAAAATCAATATTTTCAAAAAAGCATAAATTTGCCTTTTTGCTAGATATTTATCTCTCTCGACACACAGCTTTGAGATGTGGATAGAAATGCGGGAGCGCTGATGTGGAGGTGATGGAGGCCAACAGGAGTCTGCACACGAGCATCAGACTGCTGTGACGTCACTGCGTTTGGTCAAAATACTGCAGAGGCTTCTCTAAGATCTGCTGTAGCTCGTAATCATGTTGACAATATTCACAACAGAACAGCTGCACTGAACCCCAGACCGAGCTACGACATGTTGTTGTGGCCACACCCAACCCCACACGACTCCCCCACCCTCTCCCTGTGTGTGATGTAAATGACACTGTCAGACTTAAATTGTGCTCCGTGATCAAACTGGTATCATTGATTTTTTAACTGGAAAAGTTTGATGGCAGCATCACTTTAACCATCAGTATTTGCTCCTTCTCTCACTCAGCTCCACGTCTCCTGTTCTCGCCGCTCTGTCGGCCTCCTCTTCCTCTCCCTCTCTCTCTGTCTCCTCACTCTGAACTCACACAATGAAATATTATCAGCAAACAAATGGTGCTTCTTGCCATGATCTTCAGAAATGGATTACTAACCATTTCTCATCTGAATGGCAGCGATTATTATATCCAGAAACACTGACTCATCTCCTGTATTACTGTATACATCTGTCATCTGCCTGCTACTCATTTTCTCACTACTCTCAACTTTTCTGAGTCTGGCCAAAAAAACTGATGAATGTCGCTGCTGCCGTTCCTCTTGCTCATTAGTGACACACATTGTGAATGAAATCTGACTGTTTGCACTTTAATCAAACAAACACTGACAGTAAAAATGTATTTATAATGAGCAGGTGCAGCTATACGGTACACTACACAAACATGCAATAAATGATTGCTGCTACATAAATTACACATGCAATGCGACATAACTGATTGACACTTTACTCAGACTTTACGTGGGCTTTCTGACAATATACACCATAATAAAGACATTAACATTTATTGAATATGCGTGTGGCTAATTAACTTCCGAGGTAATTCAGCTACGAAAGCTAATGTTAATGATGGTTGATTGATTAGCACTTGCAACTTGGTCCATTTTCACCAAAAACGGTTCTTTTCACTCCTTGCAATTACTGACATTTTTGAGTAAAATGTTATTTATCTATGTCCACAGTGACAGCTGGCGCATTAATGGTAACATTAAGCATGTGGTGGCTGAAGTGAAGTGTTATTAACAACAACAACAACTGATGGGAACATTAACGGATCCGAACTTTACGCAAAGCTAGCGGATGGAATATGCTCAGTGTAGACTGTTCATTAGTTAAGTAAACCACAAAGTAAAAGCCACACAGACAACCTGAAGCCTTGAAGCCCACAAAGGGCCTTGAGCAGCAGTAATCCAGCCATGCCTGAGCAAAGCATGGCAAAGTACAGCTGTTAAATAAATGTAATGTAAAAAATACAATATTACCTTCTGAGATGCAGTGGAGTATATGTATAAAGTAGCTTAAAATAAAAATTCTCAGGTGCAAGCACCTGAAAACTGCACTTAAAGACTGAACTGTGGCCACAAGTGGCAATTGAAGGTCAGCCACAAGCCCTTTAAAACCCTTGAAATGTTCATTCGTGGCAGGCTAAAATGTAGTGTTATAGTAGCAAAGAGGAGAGAAGAATCATAAATTCAGAAAACTGATTCAGTAATGTCAGTAATATACCAGAATGTCCATTAAACGCTTGCTAACATTCGGTGACAGTTACCACAAGCTGTTGGTTATGCCAGACAGGCAGCAGGAAGTGCATTAAATTAGGTAAAAGCGTGATTTATTACTTATGATTATTTAATTTGTAGAAGAAGAAAGTGGTAATATTATCTCTTAAAAAGTGTCATGGTCTCGCTTTAACTGTAGGCTTTATCTACCTATCTATCGATGTAAGGCCACTATGGATTGGCTACTAGCAGATGACGCGGTCGTTACGTTCAACCAATAAATTAAAGCGACTCTCCCTTTTACTCGGTTCGAGAGAGAGAGAGAGAGAGAGAGAGAGAGAGGTTGAAAAGGTAGAATTCGCGCTGCATCTTGGGTACATAACTCCATGGTGATGCAGTGAGCCTGTTGTGTGGACGGGAAACCGAAGTAAAGTAAACGGGGGAGGGTCGGCTACGGGGGGGCTTTCAGTGAGTTACAATGCGTCTTTCACGGTGTTGAACAGTCTCGGTGAACGATGAGCCAACTTCGCCGGTCGCCTCGAAGCGGAGTGAGCCACTCTTGAGCCCCGAAAACGAGTCCTTCTTGGCGGGGGAGAGCGAGAATGCAGAAGCCGAGCGCCCTGCTCCCTGTTGTCGGCTTGACTGGGAAATGGTAGCGTACTGCAGGAACCGCACTTGGAAGGAACATGGTCGAGAGGAGCAGCAAATTCTTGTTGATCGTCGTCGGATCCGTGTGTTTCATGCTGATTCTCTATCAGTACGTGGCTCCCGGGGTGATCAATTTCGGCTCCCCGCACGGTTATTTCACGGAGGAAGACGAGGGGGACATCTTCCCGACTCCGGACCCCCACTACGTTAAGAAATACTACTTCCCCGTCAGGGACCTGGAGAGGACGATCGATTTCCAAATCAAAGGGGAGGACGTGATCGTGTTTTTGCACATCCAGAAGACCGGGGGGACTACCTTCGGCAGGCACCTGGTCCAGAATGTCCGTCTGGAGGTCCCCTGCGACTGCAGACCGGGCCAGAAGAAGTGTACCTGCTACCGGCCGAACCGCAAGGAGACCTGGCTCTTCTCCCGGTTCTCCACCGGCTGGAGCTGCGGCTTGCACGCCGACTGGACCGAGCTCACCAACTGTGTGCCGGGGGTCCTCAACAAGAAGGAGAACAAGCAGAAAAATCAAAGGTAATTCTGGGACATGTTAGTTTTATTGACTGAAGGCAATGACGAATTCCTAAGTGTGAGGTTTAGGTTGTAACCTGAAGTCCGTAGTAACTCTTTGACGTATGTTTGAGGATTTGATCCTAACTTTTAAAGTAGAGGACAGTGTCATTATCTGTCAGTTTAGACGGGAATTGCAGCGATGCCACAGTTGGAAAAAGATCACCTGAAGACACAATAAGGTCGCTGTATTCTCACAAAGCTGTAAGGTGCCTTTCTGTGGGATAAAATATAACCATCTAATCACACCACACTGAAATGTAAATCAAACTGTCTCCTCTTGACAGTCCTACGTCCTGCACATCTTAGTCTGGTTTACAAAACCGCCTTAAATGCAGGCAAACCCTAACCCTTCCTCTGGAGAGACGGTCACAACAGGCCTAATCTAATTGTACATTTTAATGCACGTCTACATGCAAACGAACAAAACTTTCCAAGAGCACGCAGCTATTTAAACCATAAAAAATGCACAAGTGCTACCAGAGAGGACAGAACACAACAGAAGCTTATTGTTCCAACTGAATACCACAAACACGTTCAAGTTCCCGCAGGACGTTAATGGATGTAATTGGTGGCCATGTTATCTTAAATCAGAGGTCCTTCTCCTCTCTGGGTGGGTCGGCGTGATGTTTAAAATATAAGAAGGATGGCGGGGGTTGGTGTGTATCGCCCTGGAATAGTGGCTTGATAACAGATGCTGAGAGACAAATGTTGATTGACATTTCAACACTGCGCTGTCACAAATGCCACAGGAGTTCAACAGTGCCTCTGTTGATAGGTGCCAGCGTCAGGGTGCCCTCCCACAGAATCACATACCGAGATTCAGCTGAATTTATTTCAGGCAGGGCAGCGTAATGCATCCAGGCAACATTTCCACTCAGTAATAATCCCTTGCATTGACGGCGAGGTATCCAGACACGATGTGCATTCTTATTAAGTTATAGCCCATTTCATCTCTGCGCCCCCCCCATTGTTGTTGCCAACATATTGCATCCCTCACCCAGACATATTGACGGCTATATCAACTTCCATTTCACTGCACCCTTGTGGTTAAAGGGTATGCTTGTTGAATGGGTTATGTGTCTTTGTATTGCCTGAGCTCGTTCAATATTTTATTTTGTCTATAGATGATCAATGGGACAAGGGGGGTTTAGAAATTTGTGGGAATTTGAAGAAAGGAAGAAGTGTTTTTTTCGCCTCTCTGCCTATCTGTCTGGCAACCAGGCGCGGTGGAGATGTCAGGCCGGCTGCTCTGCTTCCCATGGCTGCTCAAACTGGGGATCAGAGCTGCAGGCTGGGCAGGGCTGGGCTGGGCTGGGCCGGCAGGGGGGGAGCGGGGGACCCTGCGGGGGTTTGGCTCCGCTCTAATCCGGGTGATTATTACCGCTGGGACACACAGACATACACACACACTAGCCCTGGTATTTGCTGCTGGCGTCAGTCCTGACTCCCGTGGTTTCCCCTGGTCAGAGGTGATAACGTGTCCGGCCATTTTGCATGGCGAGCTGGGATATCACAGTGGATGCAGGATAAACAGCCTTTCATCACTTTGTGAGCACGGTTTCTTGTGCGCGGTGTGTATTTGTCTGTGTGTTTGTGTGCACCTGAAGAGGCCACTGGAACAGAGAGAGACAGGAAGGCAAAGTGGATGGGAGAGGTCTAGGTATACATGCATGGGCGTGAGCGCAGCGCAGAGGATCTCTTGCCTCCGGTATAATCGAGTATCCTATCACTCCTGACAGGAGGAACAAGGGACTATAAGTTTAATAGTACCCTGAAGAAAAACAGTGCTGCTCCATATTACACACGGCTCCACTTCCACGGGAAAAAGAAGTGAATCGCTGCAATGAGGAGCTCTGAGGACAAACTGGAAGCGCAGCCTCATTTCTCCTCTGATTTTCGTTACTTTTTCTGTCTTGCCTGCTTTTCTCTATACATGTTTCTGTCTGTGTATGTTTTAAGTCCACGTCTCCCTGATTTTTGGTGTCTTGCACGTTGGGCCCGAACTCGACTCAACTCGCTCTTTTTTTGTTTTTCAATTGTCGAAAGATGCACATAGTGTACCTGGTACTTTATTTGAGAGCCAAGCTGATGCTGAACGGTGGATTGAAAACACTGCAGACCGCTGATCGGTCAGAAAGAATCATCACTTACGCAACACCAAGCAACGAGACATCTTGTTTGTGCTATGATTTAGGATTTCCTAAACTCTCCTGTTTTTTTTTTCTTCTTCTCACCTTTCTCTTTGCCACCACTTTGATTTCCTCCATTGTTCCTACGTTTGTGTCGCGTTGAAGATGATGTCACAGCAGTTTCCCACGGCATCGCTATTACAATCAGATAAGAACCAGTGTTGAAAGGGTGTTATCTGCGGTGGAAAACGAAATCAAGAAAAGTACCTGGTAGCCTCACCGTGCACTGGAAACATGCCTTCGTATCGCTGTGGTAAAGCTTGTTTTGGGACATTTGTCTTGAGGGCAGTAGCAGTGTGGTGCAGAGGCCAGAGAAAGTGTGAAGAAGATCATCTGTGTTTACAGGACGGTGGTGAGAGATTCCTTGGCGCGGTGTCGTACGCATAGCTGTCAGATCAGCTGTGTGTATTGTCAGCGTGGTGGAGATAAACAGTCTGCAGCCTCAGCCCGTGGTGTGACAGTTTTACAGCTTTAACATGTCTGACACACCACGTACCTGTTCACTTTGCGGAGGAAGTGGTTCGGAGTTACGTTGTTAACTGCGAGAAGCAGAAAAGAGGAAACAGCGGCTATCTGGACATCTTTGACCTCGCAGCAGCAGCAGTTTCAGAGTTGGAACCCAGCATCTCTCTGCAGCTGTGCTCTCCTCCAGCTGTCGAATAAATTTTACACAAACGTTTGAAACGCTGCAAAAATAAAATGTGAATTAGGACCATTTCCATCAGCTGGATACAAGCACATAAATATGCCTCCTGAATGTGGGAGAAAAAAAAACACTCACAAGGAGAAAATCAAGAACAAATGGATTCAAGAATTGAAAGTTATGAGTCCAGTTGTAATGAGATAATGAGAACAAATATATCTGCGTGTGTTTACTGCTGCCAACAACATTTATTTTCATTATTGGTTAACCGTGCCAGAAAAATGCCAGGAAGTGGTTTTCAAAAAAGTGTTCGACCCAAGTTTGCAGAGCCCGAGTTGACAGATTTTAATTGCTTCTTTCATCTGACTAACAGACTTTTTGGATATTCAAAAATACATTTAGTTATTTTTGCCAAAATTGCCAAAACAATTAACAGATTCTAAAAATTCTTATTCTATTTGGAATCAAGGAGACAAATGAATGATATTCTGCTATTTCATTACTTATGATTAGTGCAGCTGAATATGTACAATAGCAATATAAGTGATAATTAAACTCACAACTGTGCAGTCCTTGTATGGATTAACCAGCGGTGAAGTACTCAGATCTTTTACTTAAGTAAAAGAAGCAAAGCCACAGTGTAAAAATACTCTGTTACGAGTAAAACTCCTGCATGCAAAATCTTACTTAAGTAAAAGAAAAGTATTTCATTGTTGCAGCTGGTAACGCTGGTTAACTAGTTGATTTATATTTTATATTAATAATCTGAATCTGCAGAGTAACCGGTAACTAAAGTTATCAAATAAATGTAGTAGAGTAAAAGTATAAGCAAGTAAAAGTAAAATACATGTCCCTCAAAATTGTACCAAAGTACAGTACTTGATTAATGTACTTAGTGACCTTCTACCACTGGGATTAACATGGGCCTTAGATGCTGTTCCATTACATCTAAAGAAAAAAAAATACCGATTTGATCATCAGAAAAATGCTGAATATCAGATTCGGACTGACCCTCGGTTGACCCCTAATTTGTACATCAACTACAATCAATGCATTGACTCATTGTTTCAGCTCTGCTTATGTTTATATTGTAAAACAATAGTGTAATGAGTGTGTAAGATCCTCATTTAAGCCGGTCTGACATTGACTTTTAAAGCATTTCTCATGTCCAAAGCTGCTATTGAACCGTTTTGTATTGATTCTGTAACGTTTTCCCAGCCTTGTTTTCACGTCTGCACTGTTCACCGATTCGACAGACGGGCCCGCATCACTGCGCGCTGCACGGCGTCTTCAAACCGTTTCTACTTCAAGAGAGCCTCAAAACTTTTTCCAGACATTGAGGAAATTGGATTGAATATGGTGGTTTTTCAAATTCAGCATATCACAAATTGCGGGGGGAAAAAAGTGCTACGATGGATTAGGCTTAGTTTGGTCTGGTGACAAATGTGTCAGCTTTAGAGGAAGGCGCATTAGGCGGGAGCGAGCGGCGCTGAGATGAATGGCTCGTAGCAGGAGAGACAGGTCTGTCTTTGATCGGTGATGAGATGAGATCGAGATGAACAGTGGCATTGTGGGAGAAGAGGACTCACAGCCACTCACTGTGGATTTGTCATTCCCCACCTCTTATATCAGTTTTAATGTTCCTCACTGATCCCATGGGACACACACACACACACACACACACACACACAGTGGTCCGTACGCATTAATGAGTGTGTGAAACAAACAGACAGCGACCCTAATGCAGGCCCGTAGATATGGGGCTTCTAATTGGTTAAGGAGGTTCCTATCACTTAACTCAAATTAGAGGCACACTTTCAGATGGAGGATACCATCTGTCCTGTGCATGTGTGTATGTGTGTGTGTGTGTGTGTGTGTGTGTGTGTGCGCGCACATCTCATGTCTGTGTGTGTGTGCCTGTTTTTAATCCCAGTGTGTCATAGAGCGTCTTAGTAAGCAAAGTGATGGGGCTAATTTTACTGCCTCTATCGCGGCCCTCTCAAATCACTCCCGTTTTTTCTCTCCATCTCTTCCTCTCCCGCCTCCTCCTCAGCCCCTCCGCTCGCCTCTGAAACACTTTCCCTCCCTCTCCTTCCATCCAGTCCTCCCTCCTTCCCTTCATGATGGTGTCACTCTCTAATCAAACAGCAGGCTTGCTTTCCGCTTGGTGGCTTTATGGCCGGGGGGCTCACTCTCTATCTCTCTCCTCCACTTTTTTTTCCCACCTCTCTCCTCTTTTCTCTTCTCTCCATCTCTGCCCCCTCGTCTTTCTTTCTCTCCTTTGCCATCTTTCTCTCTCCCTCTCCCTCTGAGCGTGACTACCGCATTAGAGGAAATGTCTTTTCATGGAAGATTTGCTGCAATTTCCAAAATGGCTGCTTTGCCTAATGGACAACTGCCTTGGTTCTAATGAATGATTACATGTACTGTATGAGTATGGGGGGCGAAAGGGAAGCGGGGGGAGAGAGGGACAGAGGGGGGAGATGGAGGCGAGTGATATGAGGAAGAGGATGAGTGTGGGACAAGAGGAGAGCTGTCAGGGAGTGATTGAAAAGATAAAAGATGGAGGGGTGAAAACGTTTAGTTTCATTGCTGGGGAGGGGGCTAGTCAATTAGCACGGTTGTCAAGCACTGGGCTTTACTCTTCTTTCAATAGGTCTGTTTCAGATTCACAGCACAAATCACTGCACTCTAAGATGGCTCCGTGTGTTAAGTGTGTATGTGCGGCGTGAGAGCGGATGCGTGTGCATGTGGTAGCCCAGCATGGTGCCATCAGCCAGCCAGCCAGCCAGCACAACCCAGAATCCAGATGAACTCCAGGAAGCTGCAGAGGCAGTCCCCGCTGATTGGCATGTAGTACAAATGTGTGTGTGTGTGCGTGCACTCATGAGTTGCCAGGCAGGTTGGTGTTAATCCAATCAGATTAGCCAGGTTTAAGCGCTGGCGGCCAGGCGCTCCAAAGCCGGTTACGTCCGCTCATCCTGCGAATGCACCACGTTCCAGCATTCCCAACAAGCATTCCCACATGCCTCCAGACAGTTACTCCCCGCCTGTTTGCTCGGCTCAAATCGCCTTCGTCGGCTGCTCTCCTTACTGGGAACCAGGCTCTAATTGGGTTTACCATCGGTGGCGTAATACAGTGCCAGCCTTGCTTTACCTGTTACATGCTAAGTGTGTGGAATGGCTGTAACGACAGATTGACATTAAAGTACATTTTATGTCAATAAGTAAGCAAACATTAATGGATCGCTTACTCAAATGATATGTTGGCCTTAAATTCAACACTAGTCTCGCAGTCAAGCAAGTGGCTTTTAAAATTTCATCCTGTGTCCTTCACAGTACAGTCAGAGGATGTCGGACGTGCGCTGCATCTCACACATAAAAGGGTGCGATATGGCCCCTATGTGTTTTCTTCTTCAGTAGCTTGCGGGGAGTGTTGACAGGCCTCTCTCAGCTACACCGCAGCTTCCCCTCAACTACAAGTTCATCTCAGGTTCAGCCTCAGGTCATGGTAACGTATAACCCAGCCTCGCAATTTCGTCTTGAGAGACTTGAGCTCAGTAGGATATGTGGATACCTCCGTCCGTCGGCCTCTCGCCGCACACTCACGCAGGCTTTCGTTTGAGTCTCTGCCACGCCGACTGTCTGCAGCCATTTGATGAGTAATGCAAAATGTCCTCAATTAAGACCAGTCTGCCGGTTTTGAATAATGCTGATTATCAGGGTAAGGTATGGATTCTTGAATTCTTCAGGGGGACCATAGAATGAACATTAACCTGAAAGCGTCCACAATTCAAACCCGCACGGCCAAGTTGAGTTAAGGCTGTTGCCGCCATTGATTTGCCCCAGCTGTTTCACCTCAGTGCGTTTTAAAGACAGGACAAGGCGAGGGATCCGCTTGACCGCTGACGAATGTCTCCATTGGTGGTCGGTGAAGCCTGCAAGCCTTCATTATTGATTAGCCGTTATAGATCGGAGAGGGTTTTTCATTGATTGATAAAACTTGAATGACGCCGTCGTGGAGCAGAGCCTCTCCAGACCGATCCGGCTGTACGCCCGACAAAGAGGGCAGACGGCGAGAGAGAGCGGGAAAGAAAAGCAAGAGTGATGTGTTTCTTAATCATTACACAGCCTCTGTGTGTCACTCTGTCTCTTCCACCCTCTGCCGTCAACTGTCAGATGTCACCCCCCCTCCCCCAAACACACACACACACACACACACACACACACACACACACACACACACCACCACCGCCACAGAAGTAGCCCTGTGGACAAATAACCGTGTGGCGAATGATTAGCAGACATTTCTATGGCTGGTAATGAGGGGCGCTACGCTGCAGCAGTCCCGCCAACAGGATTACCGCCTATTGATTAGCCTAGCCTAGCATTAGCCTTGTTAGCTAAAAGGGGCAGACTGATTAGTGGCCATTTCTATAGTGGTTAATGGGTGGTGCGGCAGAATGCTATGGTATGCTGTCCATGAGAATGGGATTACAGGCTATTAATCAGACAAGAGGCTAGCTGAAGTCATTAGCCGGCCCCGCGGCAAAGTCAGCGCGTCTGTGGCTGATACCAGTTCCTGGTTTCTAAATCCGGTTTGGCCTTGTCTCGATCGTCTGGTCTCTGGCTAAATAACGACCCTGAGTGTCTGTCTTTCTTTTAACATCCCTACCCCACGGTGCCTGATTCTTTGATGCCACTCCTCGTCTTTTTCCCCCTCCTTTCCCTTCTTCTGAGATAGAGAAGGACGGAGAGAAAGAGGGAGAAAGACGCCCCCAGAGACTGCTCTCTCAATCCATTAACAGCACTGTCTTTTCATGTCCCTGAATGTGACAAGTCCAGACAGGATGTGGCCCGCGAGCTTCAGCTCATCTCTCACTCTGAGTGCCGTGCCTTTATTTGTAAACAAACAAATAAATGCATCAATTTTCTGCATGCGTGTGTTTATGAATAAATGCATCTATTCATGAAGCTGATGTGTGTGTGTGTGTGTGTGTGTGTGTGTTTGTATGTGTGTGTTTGTGAGGGAGAGATGGCCAAAGGAGGCATGTGAACGGAGAGGAGAGGCTGACAGGCGTGTTAATTGAATTGTGGGAAAAATGCAAATCCCATACTGCCTCTTTGAATTAGGGGGAGGAGTTTTAACTGATTGGGACTGTCTCCTCTTTGGACACACACACACATACACACACACACACACACACACACACACACACACACACACACAGTAGGCTAACTTTTACCAAATCCCCAAAAAGAGAATGAATGATAGCCTTGTGTCTGCATCTCTGCACGCCTCGCCCCGTCTTTATTCCCATCATTTGTCTCCATTTTTCTGCCCATCATACGATCCCGGCGCTCCGGTGTCTTTTGTCTGCACGTGAGATGCAGATGCACGCGAGACTCCCACCAGAAGAGCTGAAGTGCTGATGCCATTCATGGAAAGACAGAGAAAAGCAGAGATTCTTCGTTCTGCTACACTTGGTTTGTCCGCTTCGCTCCGGGGCAGAGCTGTAGATCACCAGAGTTGCTCCTTTTTGAAGCTGCACACGTTCTCTGAGCGAGTGTGTGAGAGAGAGAGGGAGTGTGTGTGTGTGTGTGTGTCCTCTGCCTTCATTTGTGCATTCATGCAGGGGTTGCATGTGTCGGGGTGTTTGCCGTGTGAATGTGTGGCCTGTGTGATCCGTGTTCACAAGTCTGTATGGTGATTTGATGTGTGTTGCTGCGTCTTGTGTAAACCGCAGATGATGTGTGTCACTGTCGCTTCTGTTGCTGCTCTGCTCATCACAATCTCTCTCAGCCGTATTATTATTTTGCGTGTTGAAGTTCGTTTTTGACTGATTTACTCAAGTTCCCTTTATTTGCTTTCTCTGGAGCGCTGAGCTGCGTCTCTCCATCAGTTCTGAACAGTGTTGGGATGGCTGCTTTTCAAACAGGTTACAGATTACTAGTCACCCTGTTGAGAATATAATAAGTAATCGATTTTAATTGCTTCATCAAAGTAATGTAACTCCTGACATGTGATTCGATTTTGGTTCCATTAGCTCACCTGTAGATGTGTCCTCAGGTGTGTTAGAGCCCTTTTCCGATTTCACAAGGAAAATGCTGCCGAGTTTCCAGCGCTGAAAGGCGTTCTTGTACAACAATGTGACCACCCGCCTGGACGTGGTCGCCTGGTTGCGGGCATGGTGGAGTCAGGTTGCCTAGAGCAGTGCGCATTGATTTGATTGGCAGACGAAAGGCTGTGAAAAATCAAGCAAGAACAGTGGTCATGCTACCCGCGATGGTGCTGCACTCAGGTTTGTTCCAATGACGTTGCTGACCTGCGTTGTCTGTAAATATATATTTGGATGTATCCCCTTCGTAATCACCCACATTTTGATTAGCAACTGTACTTAACTGCAGATTACGATTAAAAGAGATGCAGACCATCAGGTTCAGATGAGGTCAAAAGCTGCAGAAGAAAGGTAAAAAGTGAGTGTGTTGAGTTACTAACTTCTGGTCGAGTGCGGTTCCTTGTTTCTGAGGTTTTTCCAGGGTTCTTAGAACCCGTCAGTCAACTCCGAAGAAAACTCGGCCAGTTTGTTTATACTGTCAATATTTACCTGTAAACCCGCACCTGAAAAGAAGTTTGAGATGTTTCAAAAGTGAGATTCTGTTTAGTGATAAAAGCTACATCGTTGTCGTTTTAATGGCCACAATGACCAACTGAAGGTTACGACTCGTGTCTGAAGCTGCTCTGAGCGTCTACCTGTGCAGCAGCGAGGGTTCTTTATCATCGTCATAGCTTGGTTTTGTCCATATTCATGAATCTTACTCCTTTCTAATGTAATTTTTCCAACTCTCCAACAACTAGTTGTCATCTCTGCTGTCATCAAAGCATATGAAACATTCAGCACGACATACAGTGGAGGAAGGCTCTGTTCCAAGACTGGATTTTCAGTTTTTAGCATTTACAAATGTCTTACTTTTAGAACAGAACCCTTAAATTTCACTTTCGCTCTGGCTCTGGTGCTTCTTTCTTTGGAGAAACCGTCTTCCGCTGAGCATAAATAGCGCAGACTTGAGCATGCAGAGAGCATATTAACCAGACAGCTGCCCTGAGTTTTCATTTTGTGGTTTGGCCAATTCATGGAATTAATGGTAATTCACTTCAGATGACCGAATTCGCTGCAGACAGTTGTCTTTATAGCGGGTAAAATTGTTGCCAGCCACGCTTTCACTTAACTTTTATCACGTCTCGTTTGAGACATTGTTAATTATCTACTTCAGATGGCTGCTGTTGTGATCTCTTGTGTAAGTAAGTGATCTGGTCAAACGTGTTTAAATAAATATGTCACCTCATGTGGAAATCCCAACACGCTGCATTGCTGAGTCAACTTGAACAGTTGGAAAGTAGGACAGGCCTCTCCTGCGACGGCGGTAAAGAGCAATTGAGGGAGCGAGGGAGTGTCACCCTGCTGAAAAAAGGTCAGTGTTAAAGCTAATCCAGTTATACTATTCTTAGTGTCTCTTCACCTCTTTGTCTCTCGCCGCTCAGCCTCCTCCTCCTCCTCGTCTTCGACCCACATGGCACTGTGGATCTGGGCCACGAGTATGTAGGTTTCACCTTTTTCCCTCTACATGCTTTAATTCTTTCTCTTCTCTCCCCGTTTTCTCCTTCACCCTCCCCGTTCTCCCTTTCGCTCTTGTCAAAAACTTCATCCTCTCCGCCACCACCCTGTCGTTTTGAGTTCCCAGCGCGTGTCAGCTTCCTCCAGAGAGAGGAAGTGATGTGTCAGGAAGTGCTTTTATCCGCCAGTGATCTGATCTGATGTGAGATTGAGATAAACACGGGAGGAGTGTGGTGCTCTCTCTCTCTCTCTCACCTTAGGGAACTGTACGATGGAGAAGCCCTCTTTTTCTTTGCTTTTTTTTTTTTCTTTTGCCTGTGAAGGCTTTTTCCTCGTGTGCACAGACAGAAAAATCCGGTGGTCTTGGGGTGATTGCCAAATTACAAAGGGAATACTGGAGAGGGGCTCTTTAAAGCCTGTTCAGCCCCTCAACGTCCTTTAAAAAACCTGCTTAGGAAGTAATCTTGTAACAGTGAAATCACAGGGTTGATCCCTCTCAATGTGTAATACGTCTGCAGATGGCATTCAGTTGTCTGTCAAAGTGTCTTTTAGGAAAAAAAACTAAACCTCCACCTGCTCCCATTTTTTTATTCTATATGTTAGAATAAATGCGGGAAAATACTTCACTTTCAGGAGCCTCCCACGCATGCTAAGTACACCGCTGTGACATTCAGAAGACTAGGACATGAACAAACTACAAAATATATCAATATTTCAGATTTTGCCTTGGGTTGTCCTAACGAGCACATAGATTGGCTGATTAGAGTTTAATAAGAAGGGAAAACCCAGTCCCAGTGAGGCGAGACTTTATTTCCAGGAGTCGGTGTTGTGGTTTAAAAAGCCTCTGTGTGTTATACCAGATACACATGCAGAGGCTGATGCACATCACCCACTCGTAGAGGTCAAACCAAGCCCAAGATATTTTTAGATAATTTGTCAACTTTATCTGAACATCTCTTTCGCGGTTTGTTTTTGTACATGGTCGGCTTGGTAGCGTAATTAGCGAGGAGGCTGTCTTGCAGCGAGTGGATGCTCTTCTTCTTTATCTTTCCTTCTCATGCTCAGACCCTGACACCCGCGCGCACACGCAGACTTGAACGCCGCGGATGCGACAGGATGCTGCTCATTGTAGACTGAAGCTCGAAAAACATGTTTGGATCACCCAGCGCTAGCACAAGACTCAAAGCTCACTCAGTTGTTCGAAGTGGGGATGTTGAGAGGCATGCAAATATCCGCTGACGTGAAGGGGTGACAACCTGGAGACAACCAGGAAACTGGAGCACACACGACCTCTGCGACACTCAAATATGTAAAACCGCAAAATGGACGAGATGAGGCTTTCCCAGTCCTCTGAGATATAACTTTAACGAGCTAATGGGACTTGTTTAATCCCCTCGGGAAATGTACTCCCTCACCGTGTGTGGATGGAAGTTACTGCACAGTCAGAGTATGCAAACCACGTCCTCAACGCTGAACATGCCCCTGAGCTCCAGGCTCATGAGAAACAAGGGAAAAGCGGCCTCATTTAGTCCGTATGTGTGAACTCGGGGGTCAGCTGACATTCAGACTGAAAGCAGACCTGCGTGTTGTTTCAAGTACCAGTGAGAGACAATGTGATCCAGGAAGTCCAGTTTGAGTAACAGATCCACGAGCTTGAAGGCTCATCAGGGCCCAGAACACTGCACAGCAGTTTATAGTACTCAAGTTCTCCCAGCAGCAATCATTTTATCTTCGGTCACAGTGGAAATGTACCGTTCACATTGCCGGGAATGTGCGCTTGCATGTGTTTGATTAACATCTCACTAAATGACGTCGCATTTGTCGTCACGCAAAAGTTGAGCCAGGTCCAATTTGCTGCGAGATGTAAGTTTTCCTCCTAAACGCTGATAAGATGTGTTTGGTGGATGAATCATTAAGCATCATTAACAGGTCACACTGCTGCCATCTAAATTTCATATTGTCTGCATAGCAGCTGGTGTCATTCCTAGACAGCCAAGAACTTGTTGGTGGCAACTAAGAAGTTTCCAACAAATGGCTCTGCAGCGTATGAGTGTGGTCCTCACCTGCTCTATAGAAGTGTCCTGAGACACTGAGCTTCTGTTGTGATTTGTCGCTATATAAATGAAATTGAATTGAATTGGGGCAAGGTGTGCCCAGACAGTGTTCCCTGAACAAATTAAAGTCAATTTTTCTGTTTAATTGAAGCTTCCTTTAACCAGGGGAGTCGGTCAAAAACAAAGCCTCATGTACGCTGACATGCAGTCGCAGGCATATCTGCATTTCCTCCAGAAAGGGCAGTGAGGGGGTGGGACTGACTGACGTGAAAAATATTTATCTAAATTAGATTCTAAACGCATGTAAACAAAGAAAAACACCAGGGTCATCATAATCAAACGCTAATCAGAAAACTGAAGCAGGGAGTGTAATGTCACCAACACAACAAGAAAACCAGCAGAAGTAATTCAATTATCCGTCCCGTAAGCCATCTGTTGGCTTCTGTGTGTCCATAGCAATAAAAGAAGGACAGCAGAGGCATTCGAGGGCCCTAAAAACCCGAAGACCTCCGCCCTGTCCCTGCAGTCCAGAGGCCCTGTGCCAGAGCGATGGCGGCCCGTCATGACTCGGGTTATTTCCCGCTTGCGTGATGTCGGCCGTTCGCATGTTGAGCGCCACAATGCAAATACCCCGAGGCACTCATGCAAAAGTGCAGCCCGCGCTCTCTCTCACACTCTTTCCTGCCACACGCATTCAGCCTCCGTCCCCTCGCTGACTTTATGGATGTTCGCCGTTTGACGTTTTCCCTTGGTGAATACACCCCCCCCACCCCCCCACCCCAGCCCTCCACCCCCGCCTCCTGTCCCGTTCCCCTCTTCCTCCCTTCCTTCCTTTCTCCCTTCTCTCTCTGCCGTCTTTTGTCCGGCATCTCTTCACGCTTGACCAGCCTTGCTGTGACTCTTGACTTCAAAGAGCTACTTCATTCATCAGTCACTCATCAGAGAGAGAGGGCCATTCAGCGCCGCGCTAAAAGAGAGGGAGGGGACGAGGAGTGAGTGTATAAAAAAAAAAGAGGGGGAACGAGTGTATGAAAAGAGGGCACGAGAGAGAAAGAGGATCCGCTCTTGACCGCGGGGAACCTCGGGAGTCACAAAAGCAGAAGGGAAAAAAAAAGAGACACACTCCCACATCGCCACACACACCCATACAGGCTCACTCTGCACACCCTCTCTCTCTTTTTTGTTTTTGTCCCGTTGGGTGTGTTCAGGTGCCGCAAACACGATCCCTGCCTCCCTTTTTCTGTCACTCCGTCTTCTTTCTATCTCGTCTTTCCTTCATTCTTTTCACTTGAGCCGGCAGGACAAAGGGGTGTTGAGGCCTGTTCCTTCCCGTAATCCCTCACTGCACCTGTGTGTGTGTGTGTGTATGTGTGTGTTTGTGCGCGTGTGTGTGTGTTCAAATCTGTTCTATACCGCCGCTCTCCAGTATTTCTAAATCTCGCCCTCTGTATTTTCATCGCCTTCGTGCTCACTGACATTCTCCCTCTTTTTTTTCCCCCCCTGTTCCTCTATATTTTGAGGTGGCTGGCAAGCTAGTTTTCAGGTCAGTGGGAATTGCTATTGCTTCCCCTCTCAGCTGGAGTCTGGCTCACACTCAACTGCACACAAACACACACACACAGAGGGAGATATGCACACTTTTTTTTTTTTTTTTTTTTTTTTCCTTTCTCTTTGTGCGAGCGGTTTATACGGACATGTGGTTGTGTGGTCTTGTATACACGGTTGCCTGACTTGTAAAGATGCATTGCTTGTAGGTGTGCCAGGTAGCTTTTCATCCGGCTTTTGTCTCTTCATTATTCTGTCGTTTATTTGTTTTTCTCCCTCAAGTAATAAGTCATAACTGAAAGTCTGTCACGCTCTGTGTGGCGCTCGCCTCAGTCTGTTTTTGTGGTTGTTCACTTTCTGTAGAAAGGAAAGGAGATTTCTGTTATGACTCACCTTGTTTGTGTGTGGGCATGTATGTGTATATGTAAATCCTTTTACCCGGGTTAACCTTTTAGTGCTTAAGAAGCAGGTTTTGATGTTCCAGAAAAAAAAAGAATCTGGTTCTATCTAAGATCACTTATCATGAGGTATAAGTGGTTAAACCCAGATTTCAAAAGCTTATCAGATCATTCTTGCACTTCAGTAGTTCTTCACATAGCCAGAGGGCATGCTTTTATTTTGGCAACTAAAGACTTCAGTTCGCTTCTCATCTTTTTTGAAAGCGAAAGTATATATTTACATGCTCTCAGCTGGTACTGCGAGCAATGATTATTTAGTTATTTTCTTTTATTTTCTTCATTAATTCATAAAATGGTTAAAAAAAAAAAGGCCATTAAGCTGCCTGAAGTTTCAGGTGGCATCTCCAAAGTGCTTCTCTTTTCCAACCAACAAACCACAACCTGAAGAAATCTCACATTTCACATTACCTTTTTGTCCAAAAAAAACTGTAGATAAATTACAGTTACGAGTTTATTAGATACACCTGCACAGTCTTACGCAACTCAATGCAAAAGCCCTTTGAGAAATTCAACCTTTTTTTAAGCTCACGATGTTCCGTTTGCATCGACAGTGCGGCAGACAAGTGTTAATTAAACTCTGCTAGTGTTTGGGCTGTGTTCAGAGGTAGTGCTGTATTGGACTGCATTATGTTTGAACACGTTTCTAATATTCTCGCACCCATATGTGTGTAAAAGGTGGCAGACAAAACATAGCTTGGAGAAACAGAACTGTGTTAAACTCAACATCACTAATGCGATGCAATCACAAACGCACCCGAAAAGCCTCCAAAAACATCGATTTGTCGCTGAGTTTTTACAGTTGGGGACTGAACGTAAAGAGCAGGAATGGCAGCCACTGAGAATCCATCAAAAATTTGGCACGGGTATTACCGTGTCCACAAACCACAGTGTTTGGATGTCGAGTCGAATACCACGTCCACGCGCTCGCAATCTTTGTCTGACCGTGCTTCACCATCGCGGACACACACACGCTGCCACGTGCCGGCGCACGCCACCGGCCACAAAAAGCTTGGAGAGAGCAGGTGTGGAAGCGCGGTTGAGTCACAAGTCTTAATAAAGCAGAGGAGGTGAGGAATAGTTAATGAAACACCCAGACGTTTCTTTGTGTCTGTCATCCTCGTTTCCAGAGAAAGTGTGTGTGTCTGTTTGTTTCCTGTGTGAAAGTTTCAGCACGAAACGTAGAAATACATTAATTTTTGAAGTATTCATCAGCATGTGAGTTACGTGCGCACACGCAGTCTGATGTGGTGAGTCAGTCAAGTTCTCGTAAGCCTGCGAGCTGTGTAACGGGGGGGGGGGCAAAAACATGCCTGAACAACATACACACACGCATGCACAGACACATTAGCTTTACCGCTCAAGAAAATGGAAGGCAAGACTAAAAGAGCTGTGGAGGAGGACATTGGAGGGGAGGGATGATTGAGTTCAAGTATCCAAAGGAAAGGAGAGATGGAGCGAACAGTTGGAGGCAAAGAGAGCAAAAAGAAAACAGAGATGCAGTAAAAAAGGGAGGAAAAGGTGAGGGAAAGTATCTCTTGGTCTCCCCCGCCTCCCCTGATGGAATGTTAATCAGCGTAAAGAGGTCAGCCCTTTTGGCGTTTCAGAGACTGTGTGCTTCTGTGTGTGTGTGTGTGTGTGTGTGTGTGTGTGTGTGTGTGTGTGTGTGTGTGTGTGTGTTGGGGTGAAAAGGTCGGACATGGTGTTCTGGCCTTTTGGAGCCTTGTCTGAAGTGCTTCAAGTGAACAACTGCACACAGGGGTCCATTACAATGCCCTTTACAACCTTCTTTGCAACACGCTCCCAGCTGCACAATTCACATAAACACTGCTTTGATTCATCTGTTTTGACGGCATTGTCATGATAATGAAACACTGCATGAAGAGTTCCATCCCAACACGCTAAACATCCAATTTTGGAGATTAAAAAAAAAAAAAAAAAACGATGCATTGATTGATTTTTTTCCATCTCCAGAATCCAGGACTCACAAGTTGCCATCTTTTGTTTTGAACTTGTTCTGTCATCATTCTGTGAGAGCTTCTGTCTGCTTTTTCAGCTCTCAACTTCTACACCTGTCTCCTTTTTTCCCCTCCACACAAAGAGGGAATTCTGTCAGTGGGTTAATTTTGGCAGGTATACACAGAGAGTTGTAGATCACAAAGGATCAAAATATGTCATGCATGGCAAGCAACTGAAATGCACTGTACATTTCGTATTTTTATTGAAGAGGTCTGTGGGGTTACGTAAGGGCAGCAATCGCCCGTGGGTTCAGGAGAAGGGCTGCGCAGTATTGACAAAAACACAGTTTTATCTATTATGAATTGCGCACTTTGGCATGGGTTGCATCACATTTCAACACAGCTTTTTTCCACTCCGAAATTCAGATTTCACTGCTCGAAATAGTACTCAATGTATAAATGAAGGTGCAGTCAGGAGACGGCGATGCTTCAGGATTTGTTTGGGTTAAATGAACTGAAGGATTTTTCTCCAGCGTGCACAGCATCTTTGATAACTGGCCAGAAGATTCTTCACAGCACCAAATTAAGTTGTGTAGGAAGCTGTCTGCAACATTTTTTTTTTTTTTTTGCTTTAATAAAAAAATGACAGCCTCAGGTGATTTGGAAATAGCAGCAGTCAGTATTGAATTGCCTTTTCTTTATATGATTCATTGTGCAGTCCCACTACAGAGGCAGGTTTCAGACAGGAAGGTTTCAGTTGTGAAAAATCAGAAAATACAAACCAGTCAAAGTTATCATCCCAAAGCTGGCAGTCCAGTTCTGTGTGAACCAGTGGAAGAAAGGCAGTTTCCCTCTCTCAAATGATTTATTACAGCTGCTGTAATCAGTATTTGTATATTAACACTGACCGCCGATGTTTGTGAAACAGGCTGCTCTCAGTGAAGTATCGTCTAACTCCTCCGTTCCGTTCAGCTCTGTGGAGCCTTTTAGCATCTTGTTGGTTCACTGTCACAGCTCTCATCAGGCAGCAAAAAGCTGATAAACACACACTGCACTACCTGACAGGCAAAGTTAGCCACCAGCTGGTGAACACAGTGGAGCATTTAGCAGCTAGATAGCCAGATATTTCCCTCAGGAGTTGGTGGAGGCCAAAGCAGAGCTAAAAGGAGAGAGGATACTCACCAGATGACTGAGGTGGTGATTCGTCTCGACACGTCCTATCATGTGACCCTTTTCTTGGATACTTGGGTAAAGATTTCCAGGTGTTGCTGACCTTGTCGTCTATGCCAGGAGCTGTTATCACGCTACTAGTACCTACATGCACCTGAGGCAAACAGCACCATGCCCAGTGTACGTGAGTGCTCATGTGATATGCGTCCTCTGACGTGGTCGTCTGGACCAAGACTATTTCTGATATAGTGCTAAAACGCCTGGATTGTCTGGATGGAGATGGTGTTAGTGTGGACGCGGCTTTAATACGTTCATGTCTTGTGTCCACTGCCCCTTGGTGGACAAAAAGTCCGTTGGTGCAGGTTTAAATAGATTTTGACAGCTTAGCCATGTTCGTTAATATGATAATTCTACTATTGTTACTCAGCACGGTGGTTGACCTGATTGTCATAACATGAAGCCACACTGAGCCATGTAACTGAAGCTATGCTACAGGTGCCTCTAACGTAGAGGCTCAGTTATAGCTCTACATACAATTTCCAGCACAGACGAAGTGATGTTGCCCCTCCTCACGTACACAGAGCGGTTGTTTTTAGCACTAACTTACATTCCCGTTGTGATGCAGAGTGGATATCAGTGGCGAAGTGAAGCACTGGAGGTGGTTTTTGCTAGAGAAGCAGAGCTCCTCCGTCCAGCCTTTTATTTTGGAGGCTGGATTTACTTGGCCAGTCTTCTGTCACCAACTTATTTTACACATTTCACTCTGATTGCCGTATTTCGTGGGTCACTAGTCCGAGGTGAAGACTGCCAGTTTGTGTCGTCTCCTTAGCTGAGGTCATTTTTACAGCTAAATCACTTGAAGCAGCTTTTTCAAGCTAGAAGTGTTTTTCCCTTATTTCAGTTTATTGGGCCGTATAAGAAATCAGGCCATGTAATTTCACTTGGGACCAAAACAATCAGACCAGGACCTTGTAGAGGGGGCGGGCTCAGTACATCTCACTGCACCTCCGAAGTGAGAGTCACTTGGAGCGAGGACGGGATCCGAGTGCCATCCATCTCCGCTGCACAGCCACGGTATGAATGAAGCAGAAATGTTTTCAGAAAATGGTCACGGTGGTTCAATTACCGTTTCAAGCGACCATATTGTAAACCCCAGGAATTAAACAGAAAGGGATGTTAATTATGCAGAATCGCATTTCATAAATAGTGGGATAATCCTTTGTTGTACATTAGGACGACAACAGGCACAATTTCTAAGGGGAGTGTGGTAATCAGTGCAGTGATCCACATCCGCAGCAGATGCTGATGCTTCATGTTTGTTTAGCTGTTAAGGAAGTCCTCTCCAGCTACAAATATCTGACGAACAAAGAAACGAGCGTCACAGGGGTCAAATCCTTTCCTTTTCCCCATCAAGAAAGTTTTCATTTCAATTTAAAATTTCTGAAGGTGCTTTGTTACATTCTTAAAACTGAAAGGCCTGTCTAGGACTGCCTGCACTTCAGCTTTATGTACATTGTTAAATAGCTAACTGCTATATTTAGTCACCATTCAGACATAATGTTTCACTGCAGCAAACACAGTGGAGGCTCGACAAGGTCGCACTGAAGCAGTGCTGATGGCAATACGTTTGCTAGAATTTTCGAGCCAAGATGGACACTTACAGGCTTAAAAGGATGTTATTTTCCTAGTTTCGGTCGTCATCACTGCCGTATTAAATGCTGAGAAATGGGTGAAATCGCTAAAAGTTCAGACGAAACAAACACAAGCAGTGAGACGATGGCGTAGGTTTTTAAGAAACGTCAGCATTAGCAGTGAGGGATTATTACATTTCAGGTGCGTCCACTTTTGGTTTCACCTCAAAATAAAGTGCTTTCGATAATCTGGTTAAGCTGCTGGCCTGGTTACAACCTGCGTGATTGTTTGGCCGATTGTCATAACCAACGTGGGAAAGTGTGGGCAAAAATAAGACTCAAGTTGTAAAAAACCCACATTATTCCCCAATAAACCAGGGAAAGCAGCTTAATGAGGAGCTGGCCTCACTCTCGCCATCTTCTCATCGACGCCCTGCCTCTCCCAGTTGCTCTGAATTGAGGTTAGAACGCGTCACACCCACCCATGTGTGTGCTTGAGTCTGTGCGTGTTAGCTTGATGCTAACGTTGTATGTATGTCCGTATGTACGTTAGCTGCCAGCTTTGCCGCGTCTCCTCTTTTGATTAATTAAACTTTGAGGTGAAAGTAATGCGACACACACACACACACACACTCACACACATGTACGCATGTGGTCTGTGACTGTATCTAGAATAAGATGTGGTCCCTGTAGAGTAAGAGATGCTATCTCGGCCTCCTCTCGTGTCCCCTCTCCGTCCTCCCCCTCCGTGTTTCTCCGTGTCTCTACCCCCGTCTCTCCATTTCATACCTGTGCTCACGCTGTCATCTCTTCATCGCTCTCTGTCCTTCTCTGTGTCTCTTTCTCTCTCTGCTGCTCTTCTTCCCCCCTCCATCAGATAAAAGCTGACAGCTGCCATCAGGCTTATTTCAGGCACCGACACACACGTACACAAACACACACACACACACACTCCCTCCGTCTTCTCTTTTCACACTTCCTCTCCGTGTTTGTCACCTTCTCCCGTAATTCCTGCATCCCCCTGTTTGACTCCGTCTGAACGTACCTGCTTGTGAGTGCATGTGTGTCCAACTTGGACTGGTTTCTGAAGCTTGGCCCTTACCAGCACAAGATCTGGAGGAAGACAAAAGCAAACAGGGAATCACTCCTCTGCTGCTTCGTCTCCCTTTCTGCCTCGTCTCTACCTGTCCATCTGGTCGCCCGCTCTAGGGAGGGGGCTTCTCACTGTGTGTTTCTCCCCTGAGCGTCAGCCTCTTTGAGCACACATCTCTCATTCATTTATAATGAGCTGTCAGGCTTTCCTGTCCCCGTGGATGCACAAACTCCTTGCTTTTGGCATGCTGTCTCTGTCATGCCCAACGTGTCCATCTCTCTCTCTCTCTCCTCACAATTTACACATCTGTCTGCCAGTCTGTTTACTGGCCTACCTGTCACTCCTTGTGGCAAATAAATAGGTCTTCCACCTATCAATTTGTCCTTCTGACTGGCCTTCCTTTCCTGTCTGTCTCTGTGCCTGTCGGCCTGTCTCGCAGTTCACCCCCCCCCCACCCCCTCCCCCCGTTTGTCAGTGTGTCAAATTAATTCGTCTGCGTCCCTTAAACGAGCCAAGGAGTGGCATTTTGAGCTATTGATCTCAGGCGGTGTGATTGCGTAGGGATTTTATATGGTTGTCTAATGTTTACACAGTGTCACTGTGTTATCAGGGCTCGTTGTGCCGCCCCCATACCAGTGCGACTCATTACTTAATGTCTTCTCTCTTTCTGTGTTTTTCATATCAATCCTCCCCCTTCAACAT